>NC_090256.1:57174757-57793297 GCF_037325665.1 Littorina saxatilis | reverse complement strand
ACACTAATGGAAAATGGTCAAGAAAGGAAACCGGTGATAAATTATGTAAACTATGTAATACGACTGTAATGCATCCTGAACTCAGGTCAAAATGAGTTCCTTACCTTCGGGTCTCATGCATTGAGCGATAGCGTGAACCGATGATTATCAGAATGGACTATAATACAGTTTGATGTCAAGTACATCCAACACAAATTAAGTAAACATTTACTGCAAAAACATCAGATAACTGGCAAATGCTTGTCACTTGTGTCTACAATACGACAATGGACAGTAGAAGCAAAATCAGCCGGACAAAGTTAGCAGAACGAAACCAACGGAAAAGCGAGTATGTAACACGGTCCGTTTAGTATCAAGCACACAGCTTCTAAGTCGGTCAAGGTTATGAGTCACTCTCTCTCTCTCTCTCTCTCTCCTCTCTCTCTCTCTCTCTCTCTCTCTCTCTCTCTCTCTCTTCATCGCGCGGCCTTCATCGTATTGAGGAATCGTCAAACTAACTTTGTCAACTGTTTGTTCAACAGCTGCAACAGCTAAATTCGTGACCTGACTTGGACATGCTCGCTTCTTATAAGTGCCTCAGGTCGGTCACGCTATAGGGACGGCATTGTGTGTGTCGTACCCTGAAGCCATAGGCCATAGGCTTATTTTCATCCCCATGGAAAGCGGCTGATGTTTCGACGATATTATAGTCTGAACACGTGATGCATAAATGAGATTCTACTGATCTGTGCAAGACTTGTGTTAAGAATCCTACAGCATTAACTTTGACGGTGTGCTAAAATTAATATTTGCATGAACTACTGGCCTTGGGCCGAGTTTGTGAACTGTTCAGCCTTAACTGAATTTCACTGTTCAGCATTAACTGCTTTTAACCTTGTGTCTTTTTGTTTTCTGTGAACATTTTGTTCATCTTGTATTCAAGCTTACACTATCTAGTATCCCGTTGTTTGTTGTGGGATTTGCTTTACCTTTTGTTCGGTCACCCTTCATTTTTAAGCAACAATTTGTTTCCTTATTTTTGATTGCATACCTTTGTGTGTGTGCTGCTATCTCATCCTGTTCTAAATAGCAACTATAATTACCCTGATCTATCCCGGGAGTGTAAGTGGTGAATGCCACTTAATCCGAATCGTGTGACGTTTTGTCTGCTCTGTAGACCTAAAGTGAAAGCTTGTTCATTGTCAGCGCTCGCTTTATCTTGACATTCACTCGGAGAAATCCTTGTGCGCTAATTATGATATATTAGAACTGTTGTCTGGACAGCTCCTGATACTCATATTTCCGGAACTTGCTTGCTTTATTATTTACTGCTGTTTGTTACAATATTGCACTTCGTCCTAATGTCAACATCAAACACTGTTCTCCGTATAGGGCATGTGAATATTTATCATTTAGTCAACAAAGTACATGATGTCTGTGTATTGCTAAACCAGCAACCAGAGCTGGTACAGCTCTTCGGTGTAAGTGAAACGCGTCTAGATTCGCGTATCTCAGACAGCCTTGTTAACATTCCGCATTATTGATGGCCGCAGGAGCGGTCATCTATTGCAATGCATTCGGAGAGGTGACATGTCTCGTTTTGTTACCGTTCTCACGAGATTAGTTAGTTTCTCTCTCTCTCTCTCTCTCTCTCTCTCTCTCTCTCTCTCTCTCTCTCTCTCTCTCTCTCTCTGTATGTATGTCTTTGTCTGTGTCTCCCTCTGAGTCTCTCCGCTTCTGTCTTTCTATGTCTGTCTCTGTCTATGTGTGTGTGTGTCTCTCTCTCGCTCTCGCTCTCTCTCATCCGACTCCTGGCACACAGGTCAAAGCAGAGGTTAACTTGAGTGCACGTGTACCTAGCAGGAGGGGGGTGATTCGGGTCAGAAGTGGGGTAAAGCACTTTGGTCTTCAGTCTTTGGGTTATAGCTTTTAGTGGAGAAGATGCCAACATGAAATTGCACTATGCTCTACTATTTGTTGTCCTTGTCTATCGGACACGTAGAAGGGAAGCTACAATCGCCCCAGGCCATATATATATGCTCTTTGTTTCCTGAGCCTGGACCATTGAGACGGTTACCTCATAGATCTGATCATTCTTCAGTTTGTCGGTGTCAAAAGTTATACCCCCATTCCACACAACCGTTGTTTGTCCCGTTCCCGTACCAACCAAGGAATGCTGCCACAACAATGGAACGCTGCGCAAACGGCCGTTTTTTGGCATCTTTCAGCAGCGTCTGACCATAGTGGCAGCCGTCCTTAGTCGGTAAGGGAACGGGACCTAGAACGAATGTGTGGAATGCGGGTATGACAACTCAGTGTGTGAGAGCGCTACCGTTGCGTTACCGTTGTTTTAAGTTCCTTTAACGATCCAAGCGTTCCGTTACCGATGGGTTGAGGTTCCATTACCGTTCATTCTGATCGGGAGGGTAACGGCTAAAAATTTGAACATGCAGCCCAAACTCAGCCGTCCCTACCGACCCTACCGTTCAAAGTAGTTCCGTTAACGATCAGTTACGTTCATTGCGGTTCTGTCCCGATCCCTCCCGTGCCCGCACCGTTCCTTGGTCGGTACGGGAACGGGACCTAGAACGGTTGTGTGGAAAGGGGGTATAAGACTCGACCACTTGGCTTATGGTGGAGACAGCTGGAAGATCTCTGGATATAATTGAAGAGGAGTAGTCTTCCTTTTAGAAAATGTGTACTCTGCCTTGCAGATTACCAATTTGTGCTGTCGGGGCTGGGTAAAGGGAGTGGAGGGTAAGGGGGTGGGGGGTGGGTAAGCGAGGGGTAAGAGAGACGAAAGAGAAAACTGGACAGGGAAAAGTCACTGCCTGAAGTATTCAATAAAGCCACACACACACACACAAAATCACCACATATGCAGGTTTTCAATTCATATTTTTGCAAAGTATATGCACAAGCCTGTATGCTCAGGAATTTAAGGATTTCTTTTATCTCTCTTTTTTTGACACCGTTGATTTAACGTCATTTTTACAGGACATTTTTTTTCTTTCAGTTATAAGTTGTAGTAGTTTGACCTTATTGATGGCCGCAGGAGCGGTCATCTATTGGAATGTATTCGGAGAGGTGACATGTCTCGTTTTTTAGGACAAGTAGAGCTCGTTCACCAGTAGCAAAGACTCACTCAGTCCGTCAGTGTGCCTGAGTGTGTGTGATGGGGGGGCTCTCCCGTGACCGGCCACCTGCAATGTACGGACAGGTTTGCACTGGCCCAAGGGTGTCCGTTCATGAGAAGGACTGCTGTAACAGCAAAACTAGTGTGAAACATAAGTAATCAATTTATCCACTTGACTATATTCACAACAGGGACCTATCACTCTTCTTTGCATGTTTTTATGCCTACGGATTTTGAAATACTCTGCAACACATGTTACCCAAATTCAACATGTGCCCGTACAATACCGCTTCTTTTATGAAAACATTGCTTCGGCCATGTTGATTTTAATCAACCAATTTTCTTGTTCGGTTTTACGACGGGACAATGCACGAGTAGGCCAAACAGGCATCGCTCTTTATGTTCATCAGTCCATTGCTGGGATTGTCAAACGTAGAACTGATCTTGAAGATGAAAATGTTGAATGTATGTGGTTGGAACTGAAACATGACAAATCCTCTCCCTTGCTTATTGGCTATGTGTATCGTAACCTTGCTGAAACGTCAAGGTGGATTGATGATTTTTTTGTTTCTATGATGGACAGAGTGAAGGCTCGTGACGAGAATATTGTATTACTTGGCGATTTTAACATTAACCTACTCAGGCCTCAAACAACTTGGTGCTCAACCACTGCTCTGTTTGGTCTTCATCAGCTGGTTAAAACCCCTACAAGAGAAACAAATACTTCATCAACCCTGATTGATCATATTTACACTGATAGTAAGAATATCGTTGCAAATGCGCAAGTAGTGCATTCCAGTTTTAGTGACCATCATTCTGTTTTTTGCTCGATTTCGCTTAGATTGCCAAAATCACGTCATAAAGGCCACACAACAATCGAATACAGAAGTTTCAAGTATTTTGATGAATCTGCCTTTTTCTTTGACCTTAACCAAGCCGCATTTTATAGCGTATTCAATTGCAGTGACGCAGAGGGCGCTTGCAATATTTTTCACGATATTTTGTGTTCTATAATTGATAAACACGCACCACTACGTCAGCATAGAGTGAAACATCCCCCCTTAGTTAACCTCAGACATTATCGAGGCTATGGCGATGCGTGATTATAGCTCAACATGAAAACAGAGTTTAAACTGCAAAAAAAATAAAGTTTTGGACACAGTGAGACAAGCAAAGGCAGAATATTTTAATAAACTGATTTCTGGAAAAAAGGATACAGCTACAATCTGGCGAGCAGTGAATGAAATTGTTGATAAATCTAGGAAGGGATCAACCAATTCTCATTCACAAATATCTCCAGATGATTTTAACAAACACTTCATTTCGCTAGCAGACAACCTAAAATCTTGTCTCAATCAGAATGATTCCCTTGATACGGATGATTGTTTTGAAAAATTAAAAACATTCTGTGGACAAAAGTTGACTCAAACTGACACTTTTTATATTCTTCCAATCTCAGTGCACGAGGTAGGAAAACTGGTAGAACAAATGGCAAACAAGAAGTCAATGGGCCCAGACAAGATTCCAGTCAAGTTGCTAAAACTTGCTTTACCTTACATTGTCGATTCCCTAACTTATGTTTATAACCTAAGCATACAACAAAACGTGTTCCCTTCTATTTTAAAGTGTGCAAAGGTATTACCACTTCCAAAAAATAAGGATCTTACAGACCCAAACAACTTTAGACCTATTTCCCTCTTACCTGTTCTATCTAAACCCTTAGAAAAGCACATACAAAAACACCTACTGGCATACATGGAACAAATGAATCTGTTTCATCCTTTTCAGTCTGGATTCCGATCTAAGCATTCCTGCCACACCGCCTTAAGCTCTTTATGCGAGACTTGGCTGTCAGCAATAAACAAAGCAGAAATAACGGGAGCGTTGTTTCTGGACTTTAAGAAAGCCTTTGACCTAGTAGATCACTCACTTCTACTAAATAAATTAAAGTGCTATTTAAAAGACGACTCCGCCTGTGCCTTTTTTGAATCGTATCTTTCAAAACGGAAACAGTATGTATCCATTAACTGTAAAACTTCGTCAAACGAGTTTGTCAGGAGTGGTACGTGTCCCTCAATGGTCTGTATTAGGACCTATCTTGTTCTGTATTTATATATAAATGATTTACCCCTTCATGTGTCCGATGAAAAAGTTAGATGTGTTCTTCGCGGATGACTCTTCTGTTCACACCAGTCAAAAATCTTTGGAATCCGTCAACTCTTCTCTTCAAACAAGTGTGGATGAAATCACTGAGTGGTGCGTTTCTAATGCAATGATCATTCATCCGATTAAAACAAAGAGTATGGTGATAACCACGAGACAAAAACACCAATTAAGTCCTTTATTATTACAACTGTCAGTTGGTTCAACTCAAGTGCAGCAAGTTAGGGAACATAGACTATTGGGTGTTACCATTGATCAGGAGTTGAAATGGCAAACTCATTTGAGTAATATTTGCAAACTAGTATCAAAGAATTTGTACCTGTTATCAAAATTAAGGCATTACGCCGATTCTGAAGCACTCAAAATGTTCTATTACGCCCACATAGCCTCATATAAACTTCGCTTCGACACTTTGGGATAACTGCAGTGATGTTCATTTCAAAAGACTCAATTCCCTGCATGGCCGAGCTGCAAAACTTATTCTGCATGATTTGAATAGGTCCACGGATGATAAACTAAAGCTCCTGAATTTCCTCCCCTTGAAAGATCAGTTGACGTTAAACAAGGCTGTGTTCATGTATAAAATTCTAAATGACGACTGTCCTAAATATTTGCAATCACATTTCAAACATGCCACAAAAAGATATGGGTCCCAAAAAATCATCCCTCTTATACCTCGCATAGACCTCTACAAATCGAGCTTAACCTTTTCGGGAGCGTTTCTCTGGAATTCCTTCCCTCAACAGATAAGAAATGCAACTTCAGTGAAAATGTTTAAGAGACAGTCACGTTCACACATCATTCGTGAATGAAATGTATTGTTCGATTGTTATTTTGCTAAACATTTTGTACCAGTGTTTACAGATGTGTAGCTGATTTGAGCAACTTTACTCCCAAATAAAAGGTATAACTATGTCAATGTAATTTTGTAATTTTTGAGTTCTCCTTATGTAATTCCTTAAATGCACATTGTGTTGCATTCCCATACAATATATTTCTGTATTTTATATTATTGAATTTTTATTTTTTTATGTCCGTCTGTCTTTATGTGTTGTATAAAGGACAGGTTGGAAGAATAGGCTTTGCCTAAAACCTTTATCCTTTTGTCATAAAGTTCTGAGTCTCTCTGTACTGTGTGCGTGTTAGGGGGTGGGGGGTGGAGGTGGTTGTGTGTGTTTGTGTATATATGTCACAGTCTAATACTGTGCCACGGCATCTCTGTCTTTGTCTGCGGCAAGCCCTCTTTCGGTACAAAACACTGCAAGCAGCGCTCATATGAAAAATAGCAACACGTGCATTTTGCAGCAGAGTTCCATGACGCGCGCGTAAAAGGGGAATCCCCGGGAGTGCCCATTGCTTGAGAAAATGTATAACAATGAAAATGTAACGAAACCCGAAAATATGGCTGTTTGTCGGTAGGCTTGATATTTATCACTCGTATCACAGGAGTATTTGAAGTGACTTCCACAAGCTGCAAAAATGCAGAAATGGCTATTTACACCCCCGGTATAGGGGTGTGTATAGGTTTCGCTCGATGTGTTTGTTTGTTTGTTTGTTTGTGTTCGCATATAGATCTCAAGAATGAACGGACCGATCGTCACCAAACTTGGTGAACAGGTTCTATACATTCCTGAGACGGTCCTTACAAAAATTGGGACCAGTCAAACACACGGTTAGGGAGTTATTGGTGGATTAAGATTCTACAAGGACTTATAGAGGGACATATTAATGGTCAAAGGGAAATAACCACACTTGTTAGCAGTGCCTGCTCAGTTGGTGGCAGTGAGAATGCTAAGGACGGGGGTGTTTTTCCTACCTCGGAGGAATTTCTTGTTTTACCCATTTTGACCAGACAGTACCAGCCCGGTGTAACACGAGAAAATTACTCCCACGAGATTTTTACTCCGGAGTAAAAATTTCGTACGAAAATGTTACTCCTTTTACGAAAAAAGTACTCCCCCATAACACGAGAAAATTACTCCCCACGACAGGTGAGTTCCAAGTGAACATTTTGTACACAAATGTTACTCCCCTGACGAATAAATAACGAATGAATTACTTCATCCTAACACTGTGACGAAATGTTTACTCCCTTGTCCCCTGGTGGAAGGGGTGGTTGGAGGGTAGCGCGACATTCGTTTGCGCGAGATCACATATTGGCATTATCCCTTCGCCCGCATCCCATTTTCGCGTACGAGATTATTAATGGAAGTAAAAAAAATGGGGAGTAAACATTTCGTGGAGGGAGTAATTTTTTCGTGCCTTGGGGAGTTCTTTTCTCGTACGAAAGGTGTACTCGGAGTAAGAATTTATTACGAAATTTTTACTCCGGAGTAAATTTTTCGTGGAGTAAAAATTTCGTGTTACACCGGCAACCAGACATTACCTTCACACACGCACACGAACGCACGCAAGCAGGCAAACGCACACACACACACATACACAAACACACACACACACACACACACTGATTGATCACTCTTGACGTGAATATTTGGTCTGATTTCGGAGGCTCACTTTCAGATCCGCTTAGACAAGAAGGACCCCGGAAACGGCGACTACAAGTGGCTGAACGACAAGAGCTACCTGTTCTGCGGGGTGACCATTGAGGCACCGGGCCACCTCTGTCTGCCGGGAGACGCCATGGAGTGGGGCTACGCTGTGGTGATCAACAACAACCACATCACGCTCAGGGGCCAGTTTATGGTCAGTGTGTGTGTTGTGGAAGGGAGGGGGGAGAGGGTCAGTCTCAGTGTTTGTTTCACTGCCTGTCGGTTTCTCCATCGTGGTCAACAGAAGGTCTTAGTCAGTGTGCTTGGGTATGTGCACGGGGATCTGAGAAGCGGGAGAGGGTCTTTCTGTGTGCATGAGGATGCTAATGAGCAGGGTACTCACGACACTGATTACATCACACTCAGAGATCAGGTTCGTTTCTCAAGTTAAAACATGCTCAGTCTCATGTACATTATTTCCTTACTTTTAAATGATTAAGCCGTGATATCTACCCTGCGGGCGTCAGTGGCCACCAGGAATTAAAGATAGTATACTGAAGGCGCCATTTTGGAAAGTTTTCTTACGATTTGGACCCATTCGCTGTACTGTAATTTAGAAACACCTGCTATGATTTGCTCAAAACTGCTCCGAAACTATGCCAAATAATTAAATGAATTTTAATCAGCGAGCGGTTTGCATCGCCCAGCTCTCCTGTCAGGAGTCCGGACTTCCGGTCGTCATCGATATTTATTTAGTTTTCATAAATACCCATTTGTCAAAGCAGATTGAGTAAGTCAAACATACAGTCTAGCTAACGCACGTAAATCCCGTGCCATGCAGGGCTAAAATGCTTCGCACAACAGAAACATACACAGTGTACGTTGGAGAATATTACGGTCTGCTATGACTACCAAACACATCATCATAGTTTAGATTTGAAAAATAGAACGCTCAAACATGAATTCTATGACCTTCCTCGTGTGTGTTGTCATCTGTTCAACTCCCAAAACGAACTCTGTAGCTCACGGCTCAATTTCCAGTCTGTATCTCTAGGAATAGCGCATGAAAATGTAATACTCAGGGTCGAAAGGTAGGACGAAAACTAAGAGTCGCGCAAAGTGCGTCACAATGAGAATTACAGTTTATTTTAAGGTATTCCTGGTGTGTGGTCACATAATAATTACAACCCCCAACCTGAACCGTATAGCTTTTTGGGCGATTTTAGATTCTTGTTATATATAATCCCTTTAACAAGAACCACTGAGGCAGCAAAGTCTGCCCGGCTGACTTCTTTAACCACTGTAGCTCAGTCTGTGATTCGTTTCGTGCAGACGGGCAATCCCGTAGGCAAGAAGCTGGAGAACCTCCCCCAGGGAAGCAGCATCGGGCTGGCTGTGGACTACCGGGACCGCCTGCGTCTCTACGTCAACGGGGAGGACCAGGGCGTGGTCATCGGGCTAGGCATTCCTTTCCCCTGCTACGCCTTCTTCGACCTCATTGGTCCTTACAGAAAGGTGAGAGTCTCTTGTTTAACAAAGTGGTTGTGTCAGAGCTGGAGCCGCAGACACGACGTACAGGTTCTGTGAGGATCCAAGTTTGAACACGGGAGTCATCACGATCCAATGCAAATTCAAGAACACAGAATGGCATGACGCAGAGTTTTTTGTCACAGACAGTAACGGTCCAGCCATTCTCGGACTACCCAGCAGCAGACAGCTGAAACTAGTCACCGTTCACTGCGCCATTCGGACAGCAGCAGCACCAGCACTGAAACCAGTCAAGAATGCCAGTGACCTGGAGCGTACATACCCAGACAGATTTGAGGGTATAGGCAACTTTGAAGGTGAGCTACACATCACGCTCAAGGAGGGAGCCCAAGCAGTGGTGCAGCCTCCACACAAGTATCCCATCCAGCTTCTAGATGAAATCAAAACGGAGCTGAAGATGATGAAGAACATTGGCGTAATCACCCCCGTCACGGAGCCCACAGACTGGGTTAACGCACTAGCTTTCAGCAGGAAGGCAAGTGGCGGTCTGCGTGTGTGCCTGGATCCCAGATCACCGAATCAGTGCATCAAGAGGACCCACCACAAGACCCCTACAATCGAAGAGATCACCAATCGCCTCAAAGGTCTTCAGCAAACTCGACGCCAAGCACGGCTATTGGACCATCAAACTTGATGAGGAATCCTCCATGCTCACCACCTTCAACAGCTAGCCCTGCTGGCCGATTCCGCTTCAAACGTCTTCCTCAACGTGAGCCAAGATGCATTCCAGCAAGCCATGGACCGCATTCTCAGCCAGTGTTCTGGTACTATCAGAATCACCGATGGCGTCATTGTTCATGGCAAGGATGAAGAGGACCAAGACAGAAACCTTTACCATCTGATGGACGTGGCAAGAAAAGGTAGACTCGTCTTAAACAGCGACAAATGCCACATCAAGACATCTCAAATCAAATTATTTGGCATGATCTTTGACTTAGAAGGAGTTCATCCTGATCCAGAAAAATGTTCCGAGATCCAGGCCTTGCCAGCCCCAAAGTCCGTCACTGATGTCCAGCGCTTCCTTGGCATAGTACAGTTCATGTCTCCTTTCAGCCCAAAATTTTCCAACAAGACAGCACCTCACTCACACACTCACACACACACACACACACACACACACACACATGCACACTCACTCACTTACTCACTCACTCACTCACACACACACACACACACACACACACACACACACACACACACACACACACACACACACACTACACACACACACACACTGTGTCGTGCCACCTCTTGTTAACCCGTGATTTGTAAAAATGTAAATTTGTAAAAATGTTTTTACAAATCACGTTTTTGCGCCCGATATTTTCTTGTTATCTCCAAAGTCAAGGGACAACAAGTCGCGTAAGGCGAAAATACAACATTTAGTCAAGTAGCTGTCGAACTCACAGAATGAAACTGAACGCAATGCCATTTTTCAGCAAGACCGTATACTCGTAGCATCGTCAGTCCACCGCTCATGGCAAAGGCAGTGAAATTGATAAGAAGAGCGGGGTAGTAGTTGCGCTAAGAAGGATAGCACGCTTTTCTGTACCTCTCTTTGTTTTAACTTTCTGAGCGTGTTTTTAATCCAAACATATCATATCTATATGTTTTTGGAATCAGGAACCGACAAGGAATAAGATGAAAGTGTTTTTAAATTGATTTCGACAATTTAATTTTGATAATAATTTTTATATATTTAATTTTCAGAGCTTGTTTTTAATCCAAATATAACATATTTATATGTTTTTGGAATCAGAAAATGATGGAGAATAAGATGAACGTAAATTTGGATCGTTTTATAAATTTTTATTTTTTTTTACAATTTTCAGATTTTTAATGACCAAAGTCATTAATTAATTTTTAAGCCACCAAGCTGAAATGCAATACCGAAGTCCGGGCTTCGTCGAAGATTACTTGACCAAAATTTCAACCAATTTGGTTGAAAAATGAGGGCGTGACAGTGCCGCCTCAACTTTCACGAAAAGCCGAATATGACGTCATAAGACATTTATCAAAAAAATGAAAAAAACGTCTGGGGATTTAGTCAAAACTTGACTAAATGTAAAAACGAAATCCCTTGACTTTTGGGGTAGCGCGACTCTGTTAATTTTAAGAATTTTTTTTTATTTTTATTTTTTTTTCATTACCAGGATGTCCCATCGTTGGGAAATTCCGGTCGCTTCCTCCCAGTGGAAAGCTAGCAGTGACAGTACCCCAAAGTCAAGGGATCTTTTAGTCCCGTTTCGCCGTTATCCCAATTCGCCTCCATCCCATTTTGGCGACATTTCTCAGGCCAAGTGTCAATTTACCACCATATCATGTACCATTAGCTCCACATCCCATTTTGGCGCAATCCCGTTTCGCCGTTAGCCCATTTCGCCCCCATCCCATTTTCTCGACATTTTACAGGCCAAGTGTTATTTTACCACCATGTCATGTACCATTAGCTCCACATCCCATTTTGGCGCAATCCCGTTTCGCCGTTATCCCATTTTGCCCCCATCCCATGTTTGCGACATTTTACAGGCCAAGTGTCATTTTACCACCGTGTCATACCACTAGCGCCACATTCCATTTTGTCGCCATGCAGTTTTGCTGTCATCCCATTTCGCCGCCATCCCTATTTCGCGACATTTTGGATTGTGGCAAAAACGGGATTTGGCGTAAACGGAATGTCTTCCTAGTTGAATAACGCAGTATAGTAGTATAGTGAGGCTTGGCAAGAAGAATAAATAAAAAATGGGATGGCGGCCAAATGGGATGGTGTCAAAATGGGATGTCGCCCTATTGTTATGACACGGTAGTAAAATGACGCTTGGCTTGTGAAATGTCGCGACAATGGGATGGGGGCGAAATGGAATGCGGTGAAACGGCATGGCGGCCAAATGGGATATGGTGTCAAAATGGGATGTCGCGCTATTGTTATGACATGTTAGTAAAATGACGCTTGGCTTGTGAAATGTCGCTAAAATGGGATGGGGCAAAAAATGGAACGGCGGCAAAATGGGATTGCACCAAAATGGGATGTGGAACTAAAACCACCCCCACCACCCAGCGTAGAGGCTCTAAACAAGAAAAATTAATAAAAATAAAAGGCATGCATTACTTTGTGGAATGCGATATTTTTTGTACATTTTTACATTTTTACAAATCGCGGTTTTAGGTTCGACGTGATTTGTAAAATGTTTTTACATTTTTACAAATCACGGGTTAACACCTCTCCCCTTAATTCAGAACATTGCCAACCCGCACCTGCAACTTTGAAGAAGACACTTGCTAGTAGCGTTTCTGTGTCCTCAGCCACTGCAACCATGACTCTTACGGAAACAGTCTAAGAACAGTTCCTATCACCCTTAATTGGTGTTGATGATACAATATATTCTGTGGTTGTAGGTGATCCTGTATTAATTAGCAATAAGTGACACTGTGTTCAAGATTTTTACTGTGTGTTATACTTGCTTTCCAAAAGGGATGGGGATGTAAATTGGGAGAGGGCGGGGGCAGAGAGTGGGTGGTCACGGACTTGCGCACCGTTATCGCCGGATGAGCCCATTTGACCGCTTTAATGGACTCACGGCGCAAATTTAACGAGATGATTCAGGTTGTCAGTCTGTTTATTCGTAGAATACCTGCGTCAGCACCGAGTATCTGCAGGGCCCTCAAAACTATTCCAAGCAGGCCACATCAATCTCATCCAGGATGCTTCTAAGAAAGACCTTGCGTGGTCACCATGCGAAACTGAGTAAATCGTGAGTGTCGTTTCCACATCAATCTCATCCAGGATGTTTCAAAGAAAGACCTTGCGTGGCCACCATGTGAAACTGAGTAAATCGTGAGTGTCGTTTCCACATCAATCTCATCCAGGATGTTTCAAAGAAAGACCTTGCGTGGCCACCATGTGAAACTGAGTAAATCGTGAGTGTCGTTTCCACATCAATCTCATCCAGGATGTTTCAAAGAAAGACCTTGCGTGGCCACCATGTGAAACTGAGTAAATCGTGAGTGTCGTTTCCACATCAATCTCATCCAGGATGTTTCAAAGAAAGACCTTGCGTGGCCACCATGTGAAACTGAGTAAATCGTGAGTGTCGTTTCCATCGACGGAAAGAATGAAAACTTACTATGCTATGCTAACTTAAGCTTAACGTCCTCACAGGAACTAGTGCCTATTAGGGACATGAAGTGGTTATATGGAAAACTTACCAGGTCTGTAAGATTGTTTAAATATCAACAGTCGGGTTTAAATTCGTAAAGTGCATTCAAGAATCAAGTGGGTGTACTATAGTAGCCATGCAGTGTAAAGTGTCCTTGGCACAAAGAGACAAAAATCCCAAATAGCCTTAAAAAAATAAGCCCTTATTTTCCAAATAAGGCCTTATTTTTTTTCGAGAAATAAGGCCATATTTTGAAAATAAGGCCTCAAATCTCTATGGTCATAAACAAATGAGGGCGTAAAGAAATAAGGCCTTATTTATTTTAAGACCTTAATGAAATAAGGCCTTATTTTTGGCTCACGAAGTGTAGCCTATGCGATCGTAACTTTGTCTGTCTGTGCGTTTGTGCGTGTGTGTGTGTGCGTGTGTGCGTGTGTATGTCTGTGGTAGAAACTTTAACATTTCCGAGTCTATGTGTGAGTGGTTATCCAAGACTATGGATAAAGCTCGCATAAGATTACGTCACGGTCAAAAGTGTTTGACGTCAATTAATGCATCATGACGGCATGCCTCCCTGTAGTCTTTCTCTCTCGCGTGGTGTGTGTGGTCTCGGTCATTGTTATTTTGAGCGGGCCGAGACTATTTGGCAGTCGTGTCCCTGTAAGTAGGCTACATGCAGACAGACAGATCTAGATCTAGTGTCTCTCTTTCTTGCACAGTGTCACCTAAGCTTACTGTGTGTGTGGGTGTGTATGTGTGACGGAGTGATTGAGTTTGTGTTACTGTTTGTCTATTTCTTACGTGAGCCTTGAAGGCTTCGCCTCTTGTTGATTAGGCCTTAGGAAAATAAGGCCTTAATAAAAATAAGCCCTTACAAAAATAAGGCCTTACAAAAATAAGCCCTTATTTTTTTGCGCATCACTACTGCTCACCCTAATAGCAACACACAATAACTTAATGACACATAATAGACGACAACACACACACACATACACTCACACGCACGCACACACTCACGAACGCACATATGCGCGTGAGTGCGAAAAAAGAGATAATAAATGGAACAAGAGAAAACATTTTCCAAACCATAAACTTTATGACACTGGTTGAAATTGGTTGTCGCACCTGGAATCTCCTGTACACCTGTACCTACCCTAACACATTTGCAAACACACACACACACACACACACACACACACACACACACACACACACTGACACACACACAAACGTAGACATAAAGACACACAGATACGTAAAGACATACCAACACACAGACACACAGACACAGACAGACAGACTCACACACACACACACACACACACACACACACACACGCAAGCAAGCACTGACACACACACACACACACACACACACACACACACACTATCTTTCTCTCTCTCTCTCTCTCTTTCTATCTTTCTCTCCGAGTCTGTCTGCCTCAGTCCGTCCGAGTCCGTCAGTTCGTTCGTCAGTCCGTCTGTCAGTCTATCTGACAGTCTGTCCGTCTGTTTGTCTGTGTCTCTGTAACGCCGCTCTCTCTGTGTACCAGCATACAACTGAGAGGCGCAAAAATAAGGCCTTATTTTGTTAAGGCTTTATTTTGTTAAGGCCTTATTTCCAATATGACCTTAGAAAAATAAGGCCTTATTTCTGCCGGTTAAGGCCTTAGTTCTGAAATAAGGCCGTACAGAAATAAGGCCTTAAAAAATAAGCCCATAAAAAATAAGCCTTTATTTCAGAAATAAGGCCTTATTTCTTGAAAATAAGCCCTTAATTTCAGGAAATAAGGCCTTATTTTTGGGATTGTTTACCCTTTGTACCCTGAGCGGCTACGTGTTGCTGTTTCTGTATCAGTCGAGTGTATGGCAGTATAATTATTTTGACTTTTTTGTCTTTTTTTCAGATCTCAACGCTTCCAATCAGACCTTTGATGTAGGGAACGAATCCGGGCCCAAGACAACACTGAGAAGCTGATTGTCACAGTCAGTGAAGGCAACGTGTGTACCGGTTGTCGACGACAAAACTAGTGTTGACGTAACAAGCATTTACACTTAAATAGAAGACTATTTGAAGCCGTTTACGTGATCATGTCAAGTGTCTAGTCATGCCAGTGTCAGTGCCGGAACATGTGCAATTCAGTCCTAACTGGTACCGTGCGGGACTTTTTATAGGCTTTACGAAAACCCGTGTATCAGTGAGTCGACTTATAGAAAAACGTTATATTTATATCACATTACATGTACTCCATTCATCATTTTCTATCTTCATTTTGAATTATGAGTCTATGAAGAGACACTGGTGACTACACAGAACTTCGTGTTTGTGTTTGTTTTTTAACTGGTCACTGACCAATCTAATAAAGAAGAAGATGCGGCTATTGATATGCTGACCTCTGACACTGACACACACACACTCACTCACTCACTCACTCACACACACACACACATGCGGCACACTGCTCACTCACCGGCTGCTTACTCACTCACTCACTCACACACACACACACACACACACACACTTATTCACAGACGGGAGGTAACCGCCATGAAACAGTCGTGGTGTTGCGACCCATCTCGTCATCGGCGCTTTTCCGGAAATGACCTGCGCTTTGTTGGAATTCCAACAATGGCCGCCATTGTAGGAATTCCAACTTTGCGCTACGCGATTCTAGAAATGTACCGCGCGCATAGTGAGAATTCTGCTCTTTCTTAGAATGCGATGTAATATGATACAAGTCATGATGGCCAATGATGATCCTTGTGTTTTAAAGTGATCAATGCTTAGTCTTGAAAAAGCAGATGCATTGTATAACGCACCAAACCAACCGAATTACAAAAAGCAAAAAACACTTTTGATAACTTCGGCGGGCTGTAACAACACAGTTCAACGACCCATCCCACTCGACCAAAACGCACCAATTTTACGTAATTTTTAACGTTTCAGATCTTACATTTTACAACAACAAAAACACAACAAGAGTGTTCCGATATAACTTTTCACTGGTAACTATCGATTGTAATACTTTTTTACTCGGTCTTAACTGATTATATATTAAACTCACACAGTCTCTCTGGGCTGCAGAGACTATGGCAATCCGAATGGTGCAAAAGTCCCTTTTAGCTCTTGATGTCTAAATAACACATTATTTAGCTAAATAACGCGTTATTTAGCTAAACAATGCTTTATTTAGCTATATCATGCATTATTTAGCTAAATAATGCATTGTTTAAATTAAACAATGCATTATTTACAGATACAGAAAAAAGAGAGCCCAGAGCACTAAATAATGCATTGTTTAGCATAAATAAGAGATTGTGTTTGTAAATAACTCATTATTTATAAATAATTACGCGTTTTCTCTAAACAATATATTATATGTAAATAAAGTGTTATTTAAATAAATAAAATATTATTTAGATAAATAAAATATTATTTATCTAAATAAAATATTATTTAGATAAATAAAATATTATATGTAAATAAAATATTATTTATCTAAATAAAATATTATTTATCTAAATAAAATATTATTTAGATAAATAATTTATTATTTAGATAAATAATTTATTATTTAGATAAATAATTTATTATTTAGATAAATAATTTATTATTTACTGTTTTTGCCTTGAAATAGTATTATTACACTAAATAATGCTTTATATAGCTATATAATAGGTTTCCGCTATATAATTCATGATTTGGTAAATAATACATTATATACCGTAAATAAAATATTATATACCGTAAACAATTCATTGTTTAGCGCATCGCGAAGCCGTTTTTTCTCTTGTTGTTTTTTTCCACGTGTTTCCGTGGATCCACGAGAGCTCTGTTGATTCTCAAACTGACCAATCAGACAACTAGCATCTGTACACTAATTAAAGTCCCATTGTTGAGTGTGACGAAAACTCGTGGTGACGATTTTAAAACATGTTGGGTCACGCATGGTCCAATCTTACATGGTCCAATCTTACATGGTCCAACCTTACATGGTCCAACCTTACATGGTCCAACCTTACATGGTCCAATCTTACATGGTCCAACCTTACATGGTCCAACCTTACATGGTCCAATCTTACATGGTCCAATCTTACATGGTCCAACCTTACATGGTTCAACCTTACATGGTCCAATCTTACATGGTCCAATCTTGCATGGTCCAATCTTACATGGTCCAATCTTACATGGTCCAACCTTACATGGTCCAACCTTACATGGTCCAACCTTACATGGTCCAATCTTACATGGTCCAACCTTACATGGTCCAACCTTACATGGTCCAATCTTACATGGTCCAATCTTGCATGGTCCAATCTTGCATGGTCCAACCTTACATGGTCCAATCTTACATGGTCCAACCTTACATGGTCCAACCTTACATGGTCCAATCTTACATGGTCCAATCTTACATGGTCCAACCTTACATGGTTCAACCTTACATGGTCCAATCTTACATGGTCCAATCTTGCATGGTCCAATCTTACATGGTCCAACCTTGCATGGTCCAACCTTGCATGGTCCAACCTTACATGGTCCAACCTTACATGGTCCAATCTTACATGGTCCAATCTTGCATGGACCAATCTTGCATGGTCCAACCTTGCATGGTCCAATCTTACATGGTCCAACCTTACATGGTCCAACCTTACATGGTCCAACCTTACATGGTCCAATCTTGCATGGTCCAATCTTACATGGTCCAACCTTGCATGGTCCAACCTTGCATGGTCCAATCTTACATGGTCCAATCTTACATGGTCCAACCTTACATGGTCCAACCTTACATGGTCCAATCTTACATGGTCCAACCTTACATGGTCCAACCTTGCATGGTCCAATCTTACATGGTCCAACCTTACATGGTCCAACCTTACATGGTCCAACCTTACATGGTCCAATCTTACATGGTCCAACCTTACATGGTCCAACCTTACATGGTCCAATCTTACATGGTCCAATCTTGCATGGTCCAACCTTACATGGTCCAACCTTGCATGGTCCAACCTTGCATGGTCCAATCTTACATGGTCCAACCTTACATGGTCCAACCTTACATGGTCCAATCTTACATGGTCCAATCTTACATGGTCCAACCTTACATGGTTCAACCTTACATGGTCCAATCTTACATGGTCCAATCTTGCATGGTCCAATCTTACATGGTCCAACCTTGCATGGTCCAACCTTGCATGGTCCAACCTTGCATGGTCCAATCTTACATGGTCCAACCTTACATGGTCCAACCTTACATGGTCCAACCTTACATGGTCCAATCTTACATGGTCCAACCTTACATGGTCCAACCTTACATGGTCCAATCTTACATGATCCAATCTTGCATGGTCCAATCTTGCATGGTCCAACCTTGCATGGTCCAATCTTACATGGTCCAACCTTACATGGTCCAACCTTACATGGTCCAATCTTACATGGTCCAACCTTACATGGTCCAACCTTGCATGGTCCAATCTTACATGGTCCAATAATATATATGGACCATGTAAGATTGGACCATGTAAGGTTGGACCATGTAAGATTGGACCATGTAAGGTTGGACCATGCAAGATTGGACCATGTAAGGTTGGACCATGTAAGATTGGACCATGCAAGGTTGGACCATGTAAGGTTGGACCATGTAAGATTGGACCATGCAAGGTTGGACCATGCAAGGTTGGACCATGTAAGATTGGACCATGCAAGATTGGACCATGTAAGATTGGACCATGTAAGGTTGAACCATGTAAGGTTGGACCATGTAAGATTGGACCATGTAAGATTGGACCATGTAAGGTTGGACCATGTAAGGTTGGACCATGTAAGATTGGACCATGTAAGGTTGGACCATGTAAGGTTGGACCATGTAAGGTTGGACCATGCAAGGTTGGACCATGTAAGATTGGACCATGTAAGGTTGGACCATGTAAGGTTGGACCATGCAAGGTTGGACCATGCAAGATTGGACCATGCAAGATTGGACCATGTAAGATTGGACCATGTAAGGTTGGACCATGTAAGGTTGGACCATGTAAGATTGGACCATGTAAGGTTGGACCATGTAAGGTTGGACCATGTAAGATTGGACCATGTAAGATTGGACCATGCAAGGTTGGACCATGTAAGGTTGGACCATGTAAGATTGGACCATGTAAGGTTGGACCATGTAAGGTTGGACCATGTAAGATTGGACCATGTAAGATTGGACCATGCAAGGTTGGACCATGCAAGGTTGGACCATGTAAGATTGGACCATGCAAGATTGGACCATGTAAGATTGGACCATGTAAGGTTGGACCATGTAAGGTTGGACCATGTAAGGTTGGACCATGTAAGATTGGACCATGCAAGGTTGGACCATGCAAGATTGGACCATGCAAGATTGGACCATGTAAGATTGGACCATGTAAGGTTGGACCATGTAAGATTGGACCATGTAAGGTTGGACCATGTAAGGTTGGACCATGTAAGGTTGGACCATGCAAGGTTGGACCATGTAAGATTGGACCATGTAAGGTTGGACCATGTAAGGTTGGACCATGTAAGGTTGGACCATGCAAGGTTGGACCATGTAAGATTGGACCATGCAAGATTGGACCATGCAAGATTGGACCATGTAAGATTGGACCATGTAAGGTTGGACCATGTAAGGTTGGACCATGTAAGATTGGACCATGTAAGGTTGGACCATGTAAGGTTGGACCATGTAAGATTGGACCATGTAAGATTGGACCATGCAAGGTTGGACCATGTAAGGTTGGACCATGTAAGATTGGACCATGTAAGGTTGGACCATGTAAGGTTGGACCATGTAAGATTGGACCATGTAAGATTGGACCATGCAAGGTTGGACCATGCAAGGTTGGACCATGTAAGATTGGACCATGCAAGATTGGACCATGCAAGATTGGACCATGTAAGGTTGGACCATGTAAGGTTGGACCATGTAAGGTTGGACCATGTAAGATTGGACCATGCAAGGTTGGACCATGCAAGATTGGACCATGCAAGATTGGACCATGTAAGATTGGACCATGTAAGGTTGGACCATGTAAGATTGGACCATGTAAGGTTGGACCATGTAAGGTTGGACCATGTAAGATTGGACCATGCAAGGTTGGACCATGCAAGGTTGGACCATGTAAGATTGGACCATGCAAGATTGGACCATGTAAGATTGGACCATGTAAGGTTGAACCATGTAAGGTTGGACCATGTAAGATTGGACCATGTAAGATTGGACCATGTAAGGTTGGACCATGTAAGGTTGGACCATGTAAGATTGGACCATGTAAAGTTGGACCATGCAAGGTTGGACCATGTAAGGTTGGACCATGTAAGGTTGGACCATGTAAGATTGGACCATGTAAGATTGGACCATGTAAGATTGGACCATGTAAGGTTGGACCATGTAAGGTTGGACCATGTAAGGTTGGACCATGTAAGGTTGGACCATGCAAGGTTGGACCATGCAAGGTTGGACCATGTAAGATTGGACCATGCAAGATTGGACCATGTAAGATTGGACCATGTAAGGTTGGACCATGTAAGGTTGGACCATGTAAGGTTGGACCATGTAAGGTTGGACCATGTAAGATAGGACCATGCAAGGTTGGACCATGCAAGGTTGGACCATGTAAGATTGGACCATGCAAGATTGGACCATGTAAGATTGGACCATGTAAGGTTGAACCATGTAAGGTTGGACCATGTAAGATGGGACCATGTAAGATTGGACCATGTAAGGTTGGACCATGTAAGGTTGGACCGTGTAAGATTGGACCATGTAAGATTGGACCATGCGTGACCCAACATGTTTTAAAATCGTCACCACGAGTTTTCGTCACACTCAACAATGGGACTTTAATTAGTGTACAGATGCTAGTTGTCTGATTGGTCAGTTTGAGAATCAACAGAGCTCTCGTGGATCCACGGAAACACGTGGAAAAAAACAACAAGAGAAAAAACGGCTTCGCGATGCGCTAAACAATGAATTGTTTACGGTATATAATATTTTATTTACGGTATATAATGTATTATTTACCAAATCATGAATTATATAGCGGAAACCTATTATATAGCTATATAAAGCATTATTTAGTGTAATAATACTATTTCAAGGCAAAAACAGTAAATAATAAATTATTTATCTAAATAATAAATTATTTATCTAAATAATAAATTATTTATCTAAATAATATTTTATTTAGATAAATAATATTTTATTTAGATAAATAATATTTTATTTACATATAATATTTTATTTATCTAAATAATATTTTATTTAGATAAATAATATTTTATTTATCTAAATAATATTTTATTTATTTAAATAACACTTTATTTACATATAATATATTGTTTAGAGAAAACGCGTAATTATTTATAAATAATGAGTTATTTACAAACACAATCTCTTATTTATGCTAAACAATGCATTATTTAGTG
Source organism: Littorina saxatilis (assembly GCF_037325665.1). Classification (NCBI taxonomy): domain Eukaryota; kingdom Metazoa; phylum Mollusca; class Gastropoda; order Littorinimorpha; family Littorinidae; genus Littorina; species Littorina saxatilis. The sequence continues at coordinate 57,771,377 of NC_090256.1, read as the reverse complement.
CTCTGGGCTCTCTTTTTTCTGTATCTGTAAATAATGCATTGTTTAATTTAAACAATGCATTATTTAGCTAAATAATGCATGATATAGCTAAATAAAGCATTGTTTAGCTAAATAACGCGTTATTTAGCTAAATAATGTGTTATTTAGACATCAAGAGCTAAAAGGGACTTTTGCACCATTCGGATTGCCATACAGAGACAGCATTACGTCCCTTTACTGAGTAGGCCGCTCTTGTCACTGCATGGTATAAATCTAGGCTCTTGAAATGTAATGTGCAAGTCTGTGCGCTATATTGATGTGATTCAGTGATTGTTGCAAAATGTTGATTCAAATTAAAGATGATTTCAGCCTGTTGTAACAAACTAACACTCTACTCTGAGAAGAAAAAAAAATCATTGTGTTCAAAATAGATCGAGACAGCAGCGGCAACTAGCTAGCTGCATGCGCTGAGTGTCACTAGTGAGAGAATTGTTACACAGTGTACCCCCACACCCCCAATTCCCACACCCCCAATTCCCACACCCCCAATTCAAGTCTTATACAGATAAGACCTTGATTTTTTATATGCCTTATTCATGACCTGTGAATTGGGTATACTTTTTTGTGCCAGTCGAAGGGTTGCTATTTCTAGAACGAGGCAGCTCGTTTCCGGAAATGCGGCGCTTTGTTGGAAATCAAATGAGGTTTCGGGAAATCCCGATTATTCCAACTCTGCCCCGGATTCTTACTTTGCGCCCAACATCGGCTTCCTTGACTTACCTCCCTTGGCATACATATTATTGTGATCAGTACACCGGTAGAAGTACGACTACGAGTATCTACGATCACAATATTCCTGGCGTGTTTGTGGCCTGTCGCATTGTCATCAACCACAGAAATGCCGCCAAAACGGAAGAGAACTGCAAAGGCTGCCTCCAAGGCCGCCGCTCCCGCAAAGAAATTAAAGACAAACAAGAAAGGTTCTGTAGTACTACTAATTCGTAGTCACGTATATATATATCTTCTGAGTTCTGTGCTAGTGCTGGAAGAAAAGATTGACTGTACCTATTATATATGAGCCTGTGCCAAAAGGTGATCCTTGAAATGGGACATTCACATGCAAAATTCAGAATGCAAACAGAGCTTTGCAAATTTAATATAGTCATTTTGACTGTTTTAGGATTCTGTTTTTGACAGCTAAAAGATAACTGGTAGCATACCTTTTTGATAATGCCAGGACAAAGCTTGATATTTATGTGTGTCAACTGTAACGCAGGACACAGTACTATGCTTAATATTTTGTTCATAAAAAGTGTTAAATGGCTCAAAATCACATTTTTATACATACATGCATTGTAAGCTAAGGATATATTGCTATTGCTCACACAGCTGAGACTGCTGGACTAAAAAAATGACGTAACCACTGTGTCTTCCGTTACGATTGACACATGTATAGCAAGTCAAAATTTTCTCCTCACAAACGCAAAAATAGTTTCAGAGCAAAAGTTTAAGAAGCTATGTTGTATTTATGGCATTGTAAATGTTTTGGTATCCAAACATAGTTGGATTTCTATTCTGATTACTAAGATACTCATATTTGTGTGTCACTCGTAACGAGACATGAAATTTTGTTTCAATGCATATTGTTCACTTATTAAAAAAAAAAGATGTAATTTTGGACAAAATTAGTAATAAGTAACTCATACTTATTGTTTGAATACAAAATGAGCCAGGAGAAACATACACAGGATGAGTTTTCAAATTTTGTGTGTCAACTGTAACATGTCCCGGAAGACATTAAAAATGTCCTGAACAATGAATAACTGCTGTGACAAGACATCAAGACACCACATTGAAATCTTTCTCAATTATCATTAAGAATACCAACAACAGGAACTGTGCAAAAGGGGAAGCAAGACACATGCTGCTTTGGGTGATTTTTAGACTTTTGTGTGTCAATCGTAACGGCCTGCTGAAGACACAGTATGTCAATCGTAACGGTTCTGTAAAGAGGACACAGTACAAATATTTTATTTTGTAGCCTAAAATAACTACATATGCTCTTCAACTAAGTTTTGTTCAGGCAGGTGTGAATAAAAGCTATCATTTTAAACTGTAATTCAAAAGAGAGGAAACAAATTGTGAATTTTATAAGGAAATGGTCAATCGTAACGAAAAGACACAGTAATTATAAAATATTTGAAATTTCAAAAATAAGAGTGTAGAAATGACATCTGAGTTTTTCTTTTGTCATGAGGCTTCAATGTAAAGGCTCTTTTCTTGATGTTAATGTACTGAAAGCTATCAAATATATAATTAACTAAGAAAATTGCAGTCTTAAATTTGAGAAATTTAGGACATGAACCGTTACAGTTTTAAAACTCAAATTTTTCATAAATATTCAAACATGTTTTGGGTGCAAACTCATTTGAGGAAATCCTCATTATACAGTCATAGAAATACAATCAAGAAATTTAATTTCCAATGAGCATACATGCTCTTACAAAACAATGAAGTAGCTATGTGTCAAATGTCCCACTTTGAAAGTGTCGGATTTTGTCATTTTGGGGCATTCTTATAACCTTTTCAAGACCTTCCAATTGATAAAAACTGATGAAATTATCTGTACTATCTCTCTGAAGGGTTTACTTTAAGAAGGAGTGGTGCTATTAGTAACTTGCTGCTTTCAAAAAGAGAAATTATTCTTGAAAGGTAGGTATCTTCTTGCTGACCACGTTTTGGCACATGCTCATATACAGCAAATATTGTTGTTGTTCTAGTATTTTTACAGTATGTTCTCACGTTGTACCAAGTTTTATGTCAAAAATAAGAGAGTTATGATGCATTTTCGAAGAGCTATCAAGCAAAGTGAAGCATCGGAATTCTGTGTCCGACCATGTTCGCATTGTTTTTAGACCCGCACCCCCGACCTCTAACTAAAGCATGTAAGCTTACATGTAATATGTTTAAATATCGAGTATCTTCACAACATTGTGTGACTTTGTACCAACTTTTACATTATAGGAATAAGAAATAAGGGAGTTATGATGCATTTTCGAAGAACTATCGAGAGGAAAAGAAAGCCTCGGATTGTTGCCTTCGAAAATGCATCATAACTCCCTTATTTTTTATTTCTATAACTTAAAAGTTGGTTCGAAGTGAGACAATGTTGTGAAGATACTAAATATTAAAAAAAAAACATGTAAGGAGAGTTACTGGTTCCGTAAAGCCTAAAGGTATCACTCAAGACAAAATTCATCTGCGTCACAAGCATGATATCCCAGAGCACTGCTATTTAATTGCACCTTGCATTGTGCCAATATGGTTCTACCATATAGTATGTTTTATATTACCAGATGGTACACACAGTAGACACCACACAATGTTGTTCTTTTCCTTTCGAAAGGTACGAATCAAAAGACTGGGTCTTCAATAAGTACCACCAGGTCACTGGAAGTGGATTCGTACCACCGGTACTATAACCCGCAGGTACGATAGGCATGAACTGTTTTATTCAAATATAAACAATACAACAAAACCGTTTCAGTCCAAAATTTGCAGCACGCAGCATAGCAACACTTACGCAAAATCAGACTATTCACTTTCAAATCACTGTTTTTAACAGTCAAGTTAACACTGGAATCATCACAATGGTGGCAAATGTAAGTAAAACCATCACTTGATGTGCACTTTTCGTGTGCCCATTGGTGACACAAAACACACGCAATCCATTTTTCTCTGCTTTTGCTTGCTGAAAATCGTTCACAACAAACACACACACTTTTACAGTCATGCATATCGTACCACGAGTTATCTAAATCGTACCACCGGTACCTGATACAGATGGCCAAGAGTGGTACGATACACGTAATGGTATTGTCATATATCAAACGAAGCCATACACACGGTGAGGCTGAGACAGTTTGCTCTAAACTTGGCTGGATCGCAGGTCGAAGTCTTTGAACTTTGTGACAAAACAAGATTGCATCTAGTCTTTGCGTATTCAGATACAGTGTCGCGCAAAACAAAATTATGTAAAATAACATCAAAAAGCGTTAAAATTGATTCTTTCTCACTTAGCCGCCGCATGGTGTTGATCCGCCATTTTCCTTTTAGCGAGTTAATTCCTTTAGACTACCCTTTCGTGCTACGTAGTCATTGGCTCGGTATCATCACCCGTTTTCTGGGAAAATGAGTGGTAGGATTCCCATAACCGGTACGGAACCAGTAACTCTCCCTTATATGCTTTGGTTTTAGGTCGCGCGTGCGGGTTAACAATGCGAACAAGGTCGGACGCAGAATTCCAATGCTTTCACTTTCGCTCGATAGCTCTTCGAAAATGCATCGTAACTCCCATATTTTAGATGTCTATGACTTAAAACTTGGTATAAAGTCAGATAATGTTGTGAAGATACATGTTATAAAAAAAATATTACATGAACATGCTTAAAGGCTGACATAGTCCTATTTAATTAGTTTAATTACTTCCGGGGCTTTTCCCATCGTTGCGGGGATGTATAAATTAAGCTTCCTGCAAAGTTTTAGGTTTGAAGTCCTTACCAATTATGAGAAATAATTAATTCTTTATTGCATTGTTTAGCAACAGTTCTCCAGGACTTGGGCTATTTTTAGACCGTTGACGTCACTTCGTGACGTTTCGTAAACCAAAGATGGCGTTTGAGACTATTCTGTTTACATTCGACACTATCAACACCACTTTGCAATACTGAAATATTTTTTTCTGTGTTCGAAAGCTACAGCCAATCGTTATTATATCCCCTTAGGTACAGTTTTATAACATTATTGGCACATGTAAACAATATGAATTAATTAATGAACGCTACGAATATGGCAGCCTTTAAGTTGGAGGTCGCGTAAGTCTTTAGTCAGACCCCATAACCTTTACCGTACTGGGCCAAGAACTTTACAATTCGACGACTGTGGGTGACTAAGGCCCCCATGATTTTAAAGAGGGAATTACCTGATTCAACAACTGTGGGTGCCTTATGCTTATACTTACAGGCGCTTTTACACTCAAGATTGAACAGTAAATGGCTGCAAACAACATGAAATGAAGCACTGATGTGTGTCACACAGTGTAGACCTTACCCCGACAATCTGATCCACCTCAGTTAGTACCGCACTTTTGATCCACCTAAAAAGTAAAAAATGTGGTGCCCGGTTGCTCCCATGAAACCCATTTGTAGAAAAAAAACATCAGCATGATTTGCAACAAAAATACAGAAGAAGATGCACAACCGTTTTGACTTGCAAGTCATTACCATTTATTGCCCTATTAGTCTGTGCAGCCGCTGATTTCGCTCTAACTATCGAGAGAAAAAAAGGAAATGTCTTACTTTTTTGGCCAATACCTTCTTGGTTATTTATCAATTCATCATAATGATTATATACGTTGAAAGTGTGCCAGCCTATTTCGAGTTAATTGATTACTCTGGCGATGAATTATGTAAAGGCCGCCTGGTTATGGGAGAAAAATGCAACTTTAGAAACTGTGTAGGAGGGGGAAAAGTTCTGTCATTATATATGAGCATGAAAATATACAATATATATTTGTTAAAATGAGTGACATTCATTATATATATATTTCCCAAACAGCTGCACACAGCCTCGCAATCAACTGAATCGCAGGGTCAATAGATCAAAGTGCTAAAGAAAATACCTGGGTCAAAGTGCATTTATGTGGCACTTTTTGTACTGTTCTAGTTATCGATGCACTGTCCAGTTCAGCTGTGGAAAACGATGATTGGAATGGGACTGATGCCACCTAAAATTACATTTTCCAGGCGACTTTCAGCTTGTAGGTCCCACATTTCTGTTTTGTAAACAAGTGTGGGCATCTTCAGCACACAGAGGTAGGAGAATTGTTTATACACAGGGCCTGCGTGGCTACTGTCTAAGTATGGGCGCCGTAGGCACCCACAGTCGTCGGTGAAGGGTTTGCTAATGGCTTGGCTTCTGTAAAAGCATGGACACCTCAGGCACCCACGCTCTATTTTTGTTTTTGGTTGCATGTTTATTAAGTTTATTCGCCATTTTTTAAGATCACAATATTCGGATAAACATTTTTGAGGAATAGTTAAAGTCTCTTGGTTGTGACATCAAAAACAAAGAAATTATGGGGCAGTCAATGGTAGTGTGTGTGCCTGAGTCGCCCAGAGCCATTGATGAAGGTGAAAAAGAACAGAAAACGTACAATCATGAAACGCTGAGACAAAACTCACAATGGAGACAAAAGAAAAATAACAAGCCAGGCAGGTTTGGTCAGCAGCAATTGTCGAATATTCTAGAGAATGATTTAGATGGATTAATTACATAGTCAGGGTGATTTTTGAGATAAATTCGGCAACACTACTTTTTTCCTTTTCCTTTAATGCCACTTATTTCCTCTGCACCATGCAGTGGTGTCAGCGTTTCCTGTTTATTTTACAATTGTATCTTTTCTGTGTAATTTCGCCAACCCCACCCAGATTCCCCACGGTCTCGAATAGCAGTTAGCATCTGCTGAATTAGGGACATAAAAACCAACCAACCAACCCAGATTCCCCATACAGTTAAGGGTTCATGCTGAATTGTCGCTGTTCTGCACTTACACTGGACCTTTACCCCTTCAACATGAGTTATTGGTATTCACTTTAGTTATGATCCCCATCTTTCTTCAGAGATCAGAATGGTTTGTTGCCTAACTTAAGTCTGAAGTTACAACATTTTACTTTCTTTCTTTTTTTTATCAGAAACAACATTTTTATCCTCAGAGGCCAAAAGCAAAGCAGCACCGAAATCAAACTCCATCCCCAAAGTGGTGGCTGGCGTTGGATCCAAGTTTTTCCTCTCTGGTCTACTGCACGACTCAGAATGGAGCAGTGCACTGGAATTGGAAATGCAGAAGGACTACTTCATCAGTCTGGAAGGACTGCTGGCCTCAGGCTATAGACCCAGTGGCTCTAAGACTTTTCCACCCGAAGATCTTATTTTTAATGCCTTCAATCTAACGCCTTTGAAACAGGTCCATACAATGAATAACTTTCAGTGTAGTAAGTTACTTAGTTACTGTTCTGCATTTGCTTCTAACAATTTCTACATTCTTTTTTGGCTCACCTGAGTAATCAATGAGACCACAAGTGAATTAAATACTAGTAGTTCCCGTCTCTGTTGATTGGCTCTATCGACGCCCGTTTTTAACCGCTTGCTTCCCTTTATATAATAAACCGTCCATAGATCGTCGTTCTCCCGAACTAACTCCTTAGTATGTCATCGAGAATAGAGGATTTTGGGTATTTTTCATGCAATATGACGTCGACGCTTTTCGGCGATTGGTCAATGCATTTCCTATCAATAATGTCGGTCACGCTTGAAATTATCGCTACTTCATATTGCTTTCCAAACTTATACGAAGTGACCGAGAGCGTAGGGTCAGTTATGAACTGAATTAGCCCCGAACAGTGAGATACAGAGAACAGTACACAAATACGAACGGAGAGACTCGGAAACTCGAGTCAGTCCTCGCCACGCTCGAGAACTCAAGTGTAATATTTGAAGTTAAAATCTCCCTCGCCTACAGTGTGACAAAATAGCTCAGTTGGTAACGCGCTCGATCATGCGCTCTTTTCTTACTTTTGTGGTCCTGGGTTCGATTCGCTTCGACGGTAATTTATTTTTGTTTTTTCTGAACTCTTGTAATTCTTGTATTTTATTCAATTGCTTCATTCCAAACGTTTTGGATTATGAAATGAATTGAAATGATACAAAAAAGTTGCATAATTATTTAGTACTTCCAGAATTACCCATTCATTTTTTTTTAGTAACCGTGACATCGGCTTTGGTGAAAATTAATTGCCCTATAGGCAACACCACGACTACATGTAATGATGATATCAAGAAAACGTACGGGGAAAACGACGAGTCAACAAATGCTCGATTCGAAAACTCGGGCACGTGGCAGTTATGTTGGCAGTTCAAGTCTTAGTTTTCACGCCTCGATTGTGTAAGCCTTGTGGCGGGGTGGTAAGACGTTTGCCTCCAAAGCCGGTGGTCTCGAGTTCGAGTCCCCAAAGACTTTTGTAAATCACGATTTTGAAACTTTTTTTCTCTTTTTTGAACTCTATATACTTGTATGTTATTCTTTTTGATTTATCCCAAAGGTTTTGAGTCGTGTATTGAAAATCAAATATAGTGCGTGATTGCCCTTGAGTCGCAGCTTTCACACAATCCCGTATTCTATTTTTAGTATGGGATATCCCCAAGCAAGGTTAAAGGGCATATGTATAACCGCGTGTCGACTGCTGGTAAATTACACATTAACATGCTTCCATTTGAAACTTCGAGGTCGTCATCGGGGATTGACGCCTGACCAAAGCTAATTGAAGACCGAGAAGTTTCAAATGGAAGCATGTTAATGTTATTGTAATTCAATCTGATGACGATCTCTTTCCTGCTTTCATGCGATGGTAAACAGACAGAATTGGTTCTGTTCTGTTCACACACTACTTTCAGTCCATCTACCTGCAAGGGTCAAGTCCCAAGAAATATGTCTCTTTATTCCTATCTTAAATTATCACTCTGCTCTTGTTTTGTTTTCTTTCACATACATTTTCCCTTCTTTTTTGACGGGTTTTTGGACAGCAAACTCAAAACACATTCTTTTCATCACAAAAGCGATCTTTGGAATTGACTGACGTAATCCGGAAGAATTCATGCATCAACTTACGTCACGTATTCGACGTCATCACTTCGCATATAAATGGTCTTGGTATTTCGCTGGCCTTCATATTTCCTTGTAAAATGACCCTCAAAGCTAACCGAGACTAGTTGAGGCTGTATCAGTGCGCCTCGCCAGCAGGTTGTTACTGGATTTTTTAGCGAGTGGTTATCGACAATTAATGACCGGTAATTTTTAATGAGTTGGGGCATTCTGACCAATCACAGGATCTCTTTCATTAAAACGCAAACTTGATTGAATTACAATAGCAGATAAATACTTCTAGTATGATAGGCTTCTGATGAGACTTAATAATATGCTCAGTGTTATCTGTATGGACGGTAGGGCAGCCAGCAGGCTGTCTGTGAACAAAAACTAGCTTACCGTTGAGGTTAAGCTACAGCTTCGAAAATTTACACACCGCTACAGTTCTAGGGTTCAATATGACCTCCAGACATGACCCAAGTCTTGTCTCGCGATTCACGTATAGTTTAATCTGTTAGTGTTCTGATGTAAGTCCAGCAGTAGATAGGTTAAGCCTATTTTAACATACTGGAAACTGGTAATCTTCCAGTAGGTATTAATTTAGTTTTACTAAAGCCTGCTGGGACACAAGTAATGGGTTAGTGCATTTGTAAACAGGAATCGCTTGACAAGTGGCCCCCTTCATCCCCCCCTTCCTCGTCCTGATATGGCTCTGCGTAGTCGGCTGGACGTTAAGCAACAAATAAACAAATGACCCAAGTCTACTTGACCCTTGCCTAATTTTAGATCACAGCTGGGTAATAATGTTCAGGTAATAAAATTAAACATTATAACTTATAAACACTACTTTCAAACTTTCCACAATTCTAGGGTTTGATAACCTTTGTACATGACCAATGTCTAGTTAACCTTTGTCAAATTTCAGGGTCATGCACGGTGGGGTAAAATTTGGGTCAATAGAAAAATCATTTTCTCCAACATTTTTAAAGCTTTGAAACTGTAAATATTTAGAGTGGGATTTTCCACGCATGACTCAAATCTGGACAACCCTCAACAAATGTCAACATCAATGTGGGGTCAAGTTTGGGTCAAAAAAGGGAAAACAATCATTTTCTTTGTTTTTGATGCTAGGCGGCAGTCACTCTACAGACTTCCAAGGTTTGATGACCCTTAAATTTACATAAGTCTGGTTGATCCTGGTAAAATGTTTAGGTGGCAAAGGTGTTGAGTTTGGTTTGATCAAAAAGAAATTATCAATTTCTTGAGCATTTGTGGAGCTAGCTAGAGCGGCAGATAATTTATATACTTATGATGTAGGCGAGTCAATGAGCATTTGCTACCGGCACGGTTGGCCTAGTGGTAAGGCATCCGCCCCGTGATCGGGAGGTCGTGGGTTCGAACCCCGGCCGGGTCATACCTAAGACTTTAAAATTGGCAATCTAGTGGCTGCTCCGCCTGGCGTCTGGCATTATGGGGTTATAGTGCTAGGACTGGTTGGTCCGGTGTCAGAATAATGTGACTGGGTGAGACATGAAGCCTGTGCTGCGACTTCTGTCTTGTGTGTGGCGCACGTTATATGTCAAAGCAACACCGCCCTGATATGGCCCTTCGTGGTCGGCTGGGCGTTAAGCAAACAAAAAACCCCAAAAAAATGAGCATTTGCTCCTCTTGTTTATTAGAGGTTTGGTTGGTTGCACATGAACTGAAGAGAGGATCGATATTACAATAAGCAGGCTTTCATGTATTAAAGCTATATGAAAGATTTTGAATTTTCCAGGTCAAGTCGTGCAAAGTGACAAATACATTTGCTGATGCGGCTAAAAATGAAACGGGCTTTAGTGCTATAATACATGGCAATTTATGTTAAAACAATGTTTGTTGACAGGTAAAGGTGATGATTCTAGGACAGGATCCTTACCATGATGATGGGCAGGTAATTAGGTACACCTGATTGCTAACAGTCAGATTTTTACCTCAGGGAGGGCTAATTAACGGCTGTCCAGATCGCCAGAATTCGGACATTTAGCTGAACAATGGTAGCTCCGCCCCCTGCCTTAGGGCTCACGAGCACCCTGACTCAAGTGGTTTTCCTTAATCTGGTTCAGGCACAGGACAGTTTAATAATAAGTATGAAGGAGTTTAAACATCTGTATATACCATTTTCTGACCTGGTCACATCTTTTTTATAAAGACTTATTTGGAAAGAACATTTTCTAAGCTTTCTAATGATACCAAACGGGATATGGTGCCATAAAATCAACAAAGCTGCAATGGCAGTCAAAGTTGGGTTACCTCGGTAATTTCAAAGATTACGTCATTTTGTATTGCGTTTTGAAAAACTCGCTTGGATATCCCAGAAAAATTGAGAACATTAACGATGTTTTAGGTTTCCAGTGCACTTTTCCGTTCACCCGGAAATTATTTCTCCGTCGAGTTATCAGGACTTAAAGAAACATTCCCAGTTACAGAATGGAATACCTGAAAAAGCAGTGCAGGCGGCGCATAGCAGATACCAACTTTGACACGGACGAAGACAAACTCTTTTGGATAACCCAGACAAATTGAGAACATTGCGAAAAAGAACAATGTTTTAAGTTTCCAGTGTACTTTTCCTTTCACCCGGAAATTATTTGTTCGCCGAGTTATCAAGACTTAAAAAAACCTACCCTAGTGCAGAAAAGGAATAACTGAAAAAGCAGTGCAAACGGCGCATAGCAGATATCAACTTTGACACGGACCAAGACACACTTTCTTGGATATCCCATAAAAATTGAGAACATTGCGAAAAAGAACAATGTTTTAGGTTTCCAGTGCACTTTTCCGTTGACCCGAAATTTATTTCTCCACCGAGTTATCATATGACTTAAAGAAATCTACCCTGTTACAGAAACGGAATAACAGAAAAATCAGTGCAGGCGGCGCAAAGTAGGTATCAACTTTGACACGGACGAAGACACATTTTCTTGGATATACCGGACAAATTGAGAACATTTCGAAAAAGAACAATGTTTTAGGTTTCCAATGCACTTTTCCGTTGACCCGAAAATTATTTCTCCGCTGAGTTATCAGAACTTACAGAAAACTACCCTAGTGAAGAAAAAGAATAACTGAAAAAGAAATGCAGGCGGCGCATTGTAGATACAAACTTTGACACTGACAAAGAATATATTTCTCTCACATTATTCGATCTTCTATGTGAAATACATATTTACAAAGAACATGTTTTGAACTTTGCAGCGATATCAATCATGATATGCCACGTCATAACTGCGAAATATGCATCAAGAGGTTTCTGTCACTTATACACAGAAGCTTGTCACTTGAGCATTTTGACGGAATCCCAAACATATCCGAGCAAAACTAAAAAAAACTGCGAGAAAGAACCAAGATTTCAAGTTTCCAGTGCATTTTTCCGTTGACCCCAATCATTTTTCTCCGCGGAGTTTTCATGACTTAAAGAAGCATACGCCAGTTAAGAAAATGAACAACCAAAAAAGCAGTTCACTCGTAAGTTTGATCGCATGTCGTCTCCGGATTGTCCAATCAAAACAGAAAAAGAATTTAGAAAGAAAAAAATATTTCTGAATTCCAGCGAACTTTTTCGCTAACCTGCCAATCGTGTTTTGCAACCGCGAAAAAAAAAAAAAACCTGGAAAAAGCCATACATGCTTTAACAAAGATACATCGTTCACCTGATAACTGGAGCGAGTAAGCCTGCGGCGAAGAAGGAAATGGTTTGGGTAATGAGAGTCCTTGCCGTGAAAAAAAGTTTGACATTGCTTTAAGGTGTTATATTTTTCTGAGGTGACCGACACGAATTTTAAAAGTAGGTCTGGATGCGTTCTCGCTGATAGTATCGATATCTCAGCAAGTCTGCTACCTTACATTTTACTATTTTAGAACAAAAGCTTGCACGCTCATTTTGCAACTGGAGTCCACCACCACAGCCGAAAAATAAATGATAAGAGGGGTTTTTCCCCAACTGTTGTCATGCTCAAAAGTAGAGTTAATTACACATGGTTTTTTTAAAATATTTTCTTCTCGTTCATCCCCAAGGCTGTTGACTCACCGGGCATGAAACTCAGTCTGTAGATGGTAGCCCGATTTAACTGAGGTTTATTCAGTGTATACAAAAGATGCAGCTTTGCGGATAGTTGAAAAGTCATCAGGAAGGGTTCAAGTCTTACCCAGTTATCTATTTTTATATCTAAAATCTTCAAAACCGCACAGAAACATATACAAAAATGAAAGTTTACAAAATTTAAAGAATGTCCTCAAAAGTTGTGTACGTTTAAAGTTTTTGTGATATCAACAAATGATATAGTGTTTGGTATTATTTCAAAGCTCTTAATAAAACATTTGCAAACATGCAATTACTACCTTAGTATGTTCAATGTTGAAATGCATATTTGGAGAAAAACTAAACTCAACACTATTGTTACTGAACTGTGCCTTGCCTGACCGGGGCACTCAAGACGGATTAAAACGGATCAAGTCACCGTCGCTGTGTCAACAAAGAAAGCCTTTTGGCTCCGCCCCCTTTGACTGACTAAATGTCATGGTCTGGACAGCCGTGAGGGATTTGTATTTCTTGATTATTAATTGTGTGTTTTTTTATTTATTTATTCAAAACTGAAGTCAAATGTACAGCTAAAAGTATATGTACGTAACTTGTAAGTATTTTTTTATCATGTTTGTTACCTTAATCCGATATTAGGGTGGGGGTGACAGGGCTTATTTATTAGCATGCATATATATGTTGTGCCGAATTCAGGGAGCATTTTTGCCCATTTCAGCCGAAATCGACAGCGTTTTGCAAAAAACGCGTACATTTTAAGGCTTCTAAAATTTGCCCATTTTGCAAAATAGGCCGCCACTTTATGGTTTTAAAGTTATCAAATGCCTGGGATATCATCACACTAAGACAGCTAGATAATCGAATGGATAAAATATCAGAATAATCAAAAAGTTATAGCTAATTACTGTTGTGATGTAACTGATTTCATTGAACACTTCTTTTTTGAATGCCCGGTTGTATACAAATTCTGGAAGTTTATTGAAGAATTTATTTTTCGTACTTTAGAAATTTGTTTTGAAAGTTAGTGATGTTTTATTTGGTATGCATTTTGTAATGGTGAAAAAGGCAACTATGTATAAATTGAACCACATTATCTTAATCGGAAAGATGTGCGTTAGTATATATAAAAAAACAAATTCGTTTTTACCGTTGGAAAGTATTTTTAATAGGCAGTTACAGATAAGAAGCATTTTTGTGTGAGTGTTCGAAGAACAAAACGTTAAAAAAAGTTAGCTTGTTGTACTCGATAAGTTGTATTTAATTCATTGTATAAGATATTGTTAATTGTTGTTATTTATTTGAATAAAATTGTTTTGAAAAAAAAAAAAAAAAAGTTATAGCAAAAAGTGTTGATTTTGTGCATTTCCAGAGTTATGCTAGACACAGATTAACACAAACCATAACAAGCCGCGTGAGGCGAAATTACTACATTTAGTCAAGCTGTCGAACTCACAGAATGAAACTGAACGCACTGCATTTTTTCAACAAGACCATATAGCAGCATCTGTCTCCCGCTCGTGGAAAAGGCAGTGAAATTGACAAGCCAGTTTAGCGCGGTAGTGTTTGCGATGAGCAGGATCCAGCACGCTGATCTGTATCTCTGTTCTTTTTAACTTTCTGAGCTTGTTTTTAATCCAAACATAACATATCTATATGTTTTTGGAATCAGGAACCGACAAGGAGTAAGTTGACATTATTTTAAAAATTTCAATCGATATTCAGAAATTTCGTAATTTTTCATATTTTAATTTTCAGAGCTTGTTTTTAATCCGAATATAATACATTGATATGTTTTTGGAATCGGAACATAATGAAGAAAAAGATGAAATTATTTTTGGATCAATTTGGTTACAAAAATGAGGGCGTAACAGTGCGGCCTCAAATTTCACTAAAGCCGGATATGACGTCAAAAAAGAAAAAAATGGTCCGGGGATATCATCTGGAAGAATGTTTATGTAAAGTTTCATGAAGATCGGCCCAGTAGTTTCTTCCGAATCGATCTACACGCACACACACACACACATGCACATACATACACCACGACCCTCGTCTCGATTCCCCGTCTATGTTAAAACATTTAGTCAAAACTTGACTCAATGTAAAAACCACAATAGGGAGGTAAAGTAATGTTAATGCAATGTTCTGGTGACACAAAATGTAACACACTGGCTGCTGCTTTTGCGAAATGGGCAAATTTAAGAAGCCCTTACGCATTTTCGGCGACTGATGCCGATTTCGCTTGATGGCCTGGCAGCGTTTTGCTGATTTCGGGAAATGGGCAAAAATGGTACCGATTCCGCGAATTCAGAAATTCCTTGAATCCGGCACGACATATGTAGTCACTTGTCCGTATTTGCAATACAGTTAAACCCCCTTTTAAGGTCCCCCTTTTTTCTCAGATTTTCTGTTCATAACGTCTGTACAGACTTCCTCCTTTTTAAGACCTGATTTTCTCAGGTTTGTTGAGGTCCTAAAAGGGAGTTACCATCGAACAGAATTGTGTATTTTGTTATTGCTAACATGCTTTCACGCTTACCAGAATCTGTATTTTACAGAAATGTTGCTGCCTTTGCAGGCCCACGGCCTAGCTTTCTCTGTACCAGAGGGGATCAAGGTTCCCCCGTCACTGAAGAATATGTACAAAGAACTGGAGGGCGACATTAAAGGATTCAAGGTGCCTGATCATGGTTGTCTGGAGAAATGGGCAAAGGAAGGCGTACTCCTACTAAACGCTACACTTACTGTTGGGTGTGTTGTGCTTATTCTTACTTGTACGGGGATACCTTTCATGAAAGAAATAAACCAACAAGAAACGTTCTTTTATTGTAAACTTAATTTTATCCCCTTAATCTCTTATTTGCTCATGGGCTGAAACTCCCACTGGTTTTTCGTATATGACCGTTTTTACCCCGCCATTTAAGGCAGCCATGCATACACCGCTTTCGGGGGATGCATGCTTGATATTTTGCACAGTCCGTTATAGTCCGTGCGCACTTGGACTTGTGCTTGAGTGTACACACGAAGGGGGATAAGGCACTAGCAGGTCTGCACATAGATGATCTGGAAGATCAGAAAAATCTCCACCCTTTACCCACCGGGTGCAGATTCGAACCCACTACCTTCCGCTTGGAAGGCCGGAGTCGTATCCACTAGGCCATTGCACCCGTCTTATCCCCTTAATGACAGCAATAGCTTGCCAAGTTGATAGGCTATTAATCAACAGGAGGTGCCCTTCAAATGTTCTCTTATCAGAGATCGAGGCTTACTGAATTCATTTATTTGTGACAATGACTATGCAATAGTGAAGCCACACCTTTTTTTTTGTCACAAAAATATTTTACTCAAAAGATTTTGGTGTGTCGAGCTGTGATGAAATTTCAGATGTGCAGCAGAATGTTAACTTGATACTCAGATCATGTGGGTAAGCGATCACGTTTATTCATTTAAAATCCCTGACATGAAAGAATATTATAGCAACCTGCCAGTAATGGATGCATATAGTCTGAGGGATGTACAGTCAGCAGTTGTGACTATCAGGTTTCCACTTTTCAAGAAGTACTTGGAAGAGAGCCATGCAGTAACTTCATATGCATTCTGCAAGGTACATTGTTATTTGTTGTCACCAAAATATACCAGAAAAAAAGTTTGTTAATTCATTCAGAGATGTTGACATTTTGCTCTTCCCTGTTTTTCAGGGCCCACAAGCCAAACTCGCACAAAAGTTACGGGTGGCAGACATTCACAGACGAGGTGATTCAAGTGGTGAACGCTCAGTGTCAGAAGGTGGTGTTCCTGCTGTGGGGCAACTTTGCCCACAAGAAGGAGAAGCTGATTGACCTGGGCAAGCACAGCGTGCTGAAGGATGCCCATCCCTCTCCGCTCAGCTTCGGCAAGTTTCACAACTGCAAGTGCTTCTCAAGAGCCAATGAGGAGCTGAAAAAGGCTGGCCTGGCACCAGTCGACTGGATGCTGTGATATGACTCATGTTTCTTGCCCTCTGGTAATCCCACCGTCTATTTATGTATTCCCAATTAAATTACATATTCTTACGCAACTCACATAGATAGCAATAACTTCGTTTGGTTGCTAAGACATTGAATTTGAAGCACTCTTACATGGTAACATGGGGAGATAACTCTAAAACAAAAACCACCTGCCATATAAGGCATGATCCGTGGTAGTTATCTCCCCTACCGGTGCCCGCGCATGCGCAGGCCGTATACCGGTAATACTCATTCCTTTTTCTTCAACGCACGGAGCAAGACGTGCTGTAGTACTCTGGCTTTGATCTAAAGCTATTGGTCTTCACGGCGGTGACTGACCATCGAATCTTGGTAACGCTGTTGTTGTTTCATCTCTACTTCAAGTACTGGGTGAGAGCTCTCATTTTTATTACCGAGACGCGTTTGTTTTAACTTTTGGAGCGTGTTGCAACTTGTATTTTGGTTCAGTTTTGTCATACAAATGGCGGACAAACCTTAAGATAAAGAGAGTGAGTGAAAACTCGGAGTTCGACCAGTCAGGCTTGCTCTCCCAGTTCTCAGTCAGGCAATGCGACCAATATAAAGTTAAGGTAGCTACTACCACTGCGTCTCGTACTCAGAAAATTTTCATTGAGCGATAACGTTTCTGTTTACGTTTTCAACCTGGCGAATGATGAATTGTGTTACGGTTTCGATTGACAAACCTACCTCGTCTGTTGCGGCTTCTTTCAAGAAAGTTCAAGCGCCTAGCGCTGTTTTAGCTTTGACTAAAGCCGATTTGCTGGCGATATTTTCGTCTTTTTAGACAGAGGTGCATGTTTTGATCTCGTCGGAAAGGGCAAATAGCCTCGCGTGCTGCTCTGCCCCTTCCTTCGGGTGTTGTAAATGTTCATTCGCTTGTGCGGGTTCGTTTCGAACCAACTGCGACGGTCACGTCCGCTGGCGTGGTCGCAGATCCAACGACGGTGTTGGATATGTCGGACTCATTTTTAGACAAGTTTTTGTCTGAGTCTGGGACATCAGCACCTTTGGGTGTTCTTGGCGAAGTACGCAAACCTTTGACGTCAGTTTCCGTTTCGGCGGAATTGCACACTGACCGTAAGGGTTTTTCCACAGACCAACCTGGCTCCGTTTTCACGGTCCTGGGCATGGGATGTGAAGGGCATGTGTCTGCTGGTTCCGCCCCCGCAATTCCAGTCGGGGCGGCTGCTGGCAGACAGGTTACAGGATCTTCCGGTTCCAATTTATTGGGGCTGGTCGATGCTCATGCTATACAGTCCTCTGCTGGTTCCGCTCCCTCCGTTGGCGTCGGGGCGGCTTCCGGTGGCAGGAGAGGTTTGACTTCCGCTGTTAGCAGCTTCGCTGTTGGCGGAAGTCATTCAGTCCTCTGCTGGTTCCGCTCCCTCCGTTGGCGTCGGGGCGGCTTCCGGTGGCAGGAGAGGTTTGACTTCCGCTGTTAGCAGCTTCGCTGTTGGCGGAAGTCATTCATCAGCCTGTGGCTTCCGGTTCCGCTGTTGCGGCTTCCGCTAGCCTTTCTCAGGCTACATCCGCTTCCTTTCCCAGCCTTTCAGCTGGCATTGGGCAGCGGATGGTGGTCACATCCACGGATTTCCGGTTTCCGAAAAAAAAAAAAAAAAAAAAAAAAAAAAATTTCCACAACCGTTTCCGGTTTCGGCGCAAGTTGCCTTACCGGATGCCGGTTCCGCTGGGCATCCCTCAGATGATCGTTATGATGCTTCTGTTGGGGGATGAACAGCATATGGAGGAAGAAGCATCAGATGCAGATGAGGAAGCTTCTCGCCGACTTCCGGCTAAGCTACATCATTTGTTGGCTTTGGCAGCAGATGTTACTGCACACCGCTTCACGGAAGGGGTGTTTGCGGCAACCACTTCCGCTGCTCCTCCTCCATCAGCTTTTGCTGATTTCGTTTCTTATCAGAAACGGGCTGAGAACTTTAAGTTTTTAGAGTCACCTGATGTGGCTTATCAACTTGCTAAAGTTTATCTGAGCGATGTTCCTCTTCCGCTGCTATCGGCTCATGGGGACGCTCCTGCAAGAGGCTCAGCCCTGGCTTGCTGCTCCTGGTCGTGTGGCTCATCATTCTGTGACCACCAACCGGAAGCTTCGTCTAGCTAGCACTGGCAGACCTTCGTTGTCTTCCTTTGCCTTGCCATTAGCCAAGATGGCTTCGGCGGCTATCGCTTCCGGTAGCAGGATGGTTTTGCCTTCCGCCGTTAACACTTTGGTGTTGGCAGTCGGCAATCATCAGTCTTTGGCTTCCGGTTCCGCTTTTGCGGCTTCCTCTGCCTTTCCATGGGCTGCATCCGCTTCCTCTCCCAGCTTTGTGGCTGGCACAAAGCAGGTGGATGGTCCATCCGTTCGCGGAGTTCTGGCTTCCGGAAATTTGTTTTCCCCAACCTTTCCGGTTTCGGCAAATGTTGCCTTGTCGGGATTGGTTTTCGGTTCTCATCTTTTCAACGATCGTTGGGATATTACTGAACAGGAAGCTGCCATCGTTTTGGCACTAGCAGCAGAGATTAATATGCACTGTTTCCCTGAGGGGTTAGCAGTAGCATAGTCATCTGCGTTACTTCACCATCAGCTTTAGCTGATTTTGCTCCTTCTCAGAAACAATCTGCGAACTTTAAGTTTTAGAGTCTTTCGTGGCTTTTTCAACTTATAAAAGTTTTCTCACACGATGTTTTGCCCCACTTCTGCCTTTTACGGCATCATATGGGGAAGGCTCCTGCTTCAGGTTTGCTGTGGCTTGCGTCACATTCAGCTGATTTGAGCCTTATTTCAGGAAATTTTCGAACTTTAAGTTCTTAGATCCTCCCTCGGGGGCATTTGAACTTGTGGAAGTTTTTTCAAATGATTCTCCTTTGCCTCCACTTCCTTGTGGGCAGCGAGGCGGCGTTGTTTTCGCTTGCGTCACCCGCGCAAGTAACGCATCACTCGCTGAGCGCTATCTGTAGGCCTCGGTTACACCAAGCCTAAGAACTTAGCGTATTCTTTTCTTCTTAATACGGAACCGCTCCCGGCTACACCGGGCTTGACGATCATTCATCTTTATGTTCATAGCAAGGAGAAACTGTCTTTTTTCAAGATCATGATCTCCTGGCTGTGAAAGATTGTGGCCGCACTTCTTTCTTTTATCGTCTTTGAACAAGTCTTTGATTTGTTCTTTCCCTTGTGCGGTTACGTACTCACGGGATGCCTTTGTGTCTGTTGGGACACATTTACAAAGGATTTAACTTTGCTGTTTACCGGAAAGAAGTCCTAGGCCGACAGTATTGTTCTGTCGGTGAGACGTTATTCTCTTCCTTGCTTGAGGGTTCTCTTCGAATCCTCTTCTGTGCACGCAGACTCTTCTCTAACAAAGAGAACTCACAGCAAAATAAAAGCCCACGGCAGGCCTGGCTTTTCTTATCTATAAGAGCACTAATCTGGCTGTTCTCAGCTTTGCCCTTTACCTTCTCAGCATGGCGTTTTGCCAAATACCCATCACTTTATCCCCTCGGGGCGATTCAGAGGTCGGGTTTGTTTATCTTCTTCCCGGCATGGCGCTTTGCCAAATACCCACCGCAATTTAGCGTCGGGTTCAGTGGGCAAACAATAGCATGTTGTTATTCTTACTATTGACAGTTCTGTCAACTGGAGTCTTAGTGCTTGTCATCACTCTGCTTTCAGCCTTTGTGTTCTACCACAGCGGCTGGAAGGGGATTAGGTCCTTTCTTGGGTCACTTGCAAAGATCGTGCCGATGTTTACTCCCTCCTTTGGTACACAAAATAGATCGTAAGTGGCTACTTTTTATGTTGATTCTAAGCAATCAAACAAAGAGCTGGATCATGTTAGTGTCTTTTCTCGACTGGTTCTCAGACACAACCAATCATTGGATTCTCACACCATTGCTCATGCAAGGCTTTTCCATTGATTCTCTCTCCATCAGCGAAGCAGTTCTTCTGTTTCTTGTGGAATTGTTTCCCCTTGTCAGGGGAGAACATGCGTTAATTCAATCAGGCAACACCTCAGTGGCCTTTTTTATCTTAATAAGCAAAAGGGGGGAGGGGCATCTCGCTTCCCATCGCTGCCACATCGAGCATGCGAGATTTTGATGTGGTGTTACCACCACGAGATCTTATTAGCAGCGAAGTACCTTTCTGAGAGGTTTTTGTCTTGGCAGACTCTCAAAGTCAGTCGAACAAGTATGTCCACACGGACTGGGCTCTATCTCTTTACGCGCTTCTACTCCTTCTGGTGAATTTGTAGAAGCCGCTGATAGAAGTTTTTTGCCTCTCGGTACTATCTCCTTCTGCTAAATGTTCGTCTCACCGTTCCCGGATATACTCTCGATTTTACTCGGAGCGGCCTGTCGGTCGCACATTATGGGCCCATTTTTCATTGGTTGCCAGCCCTTAAGGCCCTTAAAGCTGGCAAGAGGGCGCTGTTTTTTACACTCGATCCACACGGGTGTCTACCGTACGGGAATCATTGAGACGCTCAGGGGCTTCTGCCTCAACTCTGGATTTGGTCTAGAGATCCCATAAGGGTTCAGCGGCTTAGTTTCCATGTCACATTGACTGGCTTGGAACAAATGGCGTATTATTAACGGAAAGAACTCCATTTCTCTCCGTTCATTGCAGGTGGCAAACCACTTATTCTGGCTTTCTGATTTTTCCCCACGTCTCTGTTTTAAGACGTTACGCGATATCAGTTGCACTGAAACAGCTAGGTTGCAAAATTTTTTCACTTGGGCTCGTTATAGCCATCGTGATTAAAGGAGCCTCCGTTTGGTTGGCTGGAAACAAATCTCCAGTCTCGACTTGGGATTTGCTCCTAGTTTTCGAGCTTTTGAGATCGGATTGTTTAATCCTTAACAAAATTAGCCTTTTTAATCTAAACACGAGAAGCAGTCATACTTACTCTAGTAGCTTCTGAGAGAAGCGGGAGTATAGGTGCATTTTCTATCTGGTTTTGCTATAGTCATCTCTTTGGAGAAAGACTGATCTATAGCGCTTAGGTTTGATTCAAATTTCTGGCAAATAATCAGAAACCTGAGGAACCAGCTTTGATAATACAATTCAATCCACGTGCAATAGTTTGGCTCTGTTAGAGCCATATTAGCCTATTGAACATTTCAAGTTTTAAATTGGATGGATTGGATTGGATTGGATTGGATTGGATAAGATTTATAGTCCAGTGAGGTTACCCTCATGGAAATTCGGGCTGCTTTCTCCCTGGGGAAAGCGAGCTGCCATACAATATACGGCGCTACCCATATTTTTTGTTTTTTTTCCTGCATGCGTGTATTCATGTTTCCTGAGACTTAATGCCGTGTGAGATGGAATTTTTTTACTTTATTCCAAGTCCCACGGGTATTTGATGGACATTTTTATCTATGCCTATACAATTTTGCCAGGAAAGACCCTTTTGTCAATCGTGGGATCTTTAACGTGCACACCCCAATGTAGTGTACACGAAGGGACCTCGGTTTTTCGTCTCATCCGAAAGACTAGCACTTGAACCCACCACCTAGGTTAGGAAAGGGGGGAGAAAATTGCGGCCTGACCCAGGCCTGAACACGCAACCTCTCGCTTCCGAGCGCAAGTGCGTTATTATATTTCTAACTCGCACTGATCGGTTTAGTTCATCAGAACAAAGGCTTTTGTTTATTTTCATCAATTCTTGTAGAGGCAATGACTTAGTGAAGTCAACCTTAGTTAGATGATCTGCCACATTGATTAGGCATGCCTACAGTGGTGGCAAGAAAAGGGGGGGGGGGGCAGTCAATCCTCCCTCTTCAGGCAGCTCGGACTCTAGAAGTCAGAGTGTGAGCCTCTTCTTTACCTGTTCTCAAGGCTTAGAGACTTACATAAGTCTTGAATGCAGCTCATTGAACGTGCAAGAACGTAGTCATGAGTTTCTATCTGCGGGATATTTTAAGTACCCGCTATTTTAGTACACATCTGCTAGACATCAGAAGATGCCTTTGTTTATGTTTTCCTACGGGACGTATCTGGTTCCTGGAAGTACAGAACTTTCGGTCTGCTAGCTATTTTAGCGGCAGGCCAGATACTGGCAAGATGTTAATTGTGAGTAAATTTACCCACCACCTAGATTAGCAATCTGCTATCTATGTGAGTTGCGTAAGAATATGTAATTTAATATAAAATTTCAAAAGTAAATTTTCATTTAATTAATATACTTACCAACTCACATATCGAATTCCCTCCCAGCCATCCCCGCAATTTGTATAAAGGGATATGGGTTTCAGAACGGAATGAGTATTACCGGTATACGGCCTGCGCATGCGCGGGCACCGGTAGGGGAGATAACTACCATGGATCATGCCTTATATGGCAGGTGGTTTTTGGGCTCACGAAGTGTAGCCTATGCGATCGTAACTTTGTCTGTCTGTGCGTGCGTGCGTATGTGCGTATGTGCGTGCGTGCGTGTGTATGTCTGTGGTAGAAACTTTAACATTTCGTCATTTGAAGACGTCACATTATGGCGTAAGAGGGTTAGACGTCACGCGAAGGAATGTCTCGGTCATTGTTATTTTGAGCGGGCCGAGACTATTTGGCAGTCGTGTCTGTAAGTAGGCTACATGCAGACAGACAGATCTAGATCTAGTGTCTCTCTTTCTTGCACAGTGTCACCAATGCTTACTGTGTGTGTGTGTGTATGTGTGACGGAGTGATTGAGTTTGTGTTACTGTTTGTCGATTTCTTACGTGAGCCTTGAAGGCTTCGCCTCTTGTTGTTTTAGAGTTATCTCCCCATGTTACCATGTAAGAGTGCTTCAATGTCTTAGCAACCAAACGAAGTTATTACGTATCTATGTGAGTTGGTAAGTATATTAATTAAATGAAAATTTACTTTTGAAATTTTATATTGTGACATTCCTGTCATTTTTGACTCACATGCGAAGCAAAAGTGAGTCTATGTACTCACCCGAGTCGTCCGTCCGGACATCCGTCCGAAAAACTTTAACGTTGGATATTTCTTGGACACTATTCAGTCTATCAGTACCAAATTTGGCAAGATGGTGTATGATGACAAGGCCCCAAAAAACATACATAGCATCTTGACCTTGCTTCAAGGTCAAGGTCGCAGGGGCCATAAATGTTGCCTAAAAAACAGCTATTTTTCACATTTTTCCCATTTTCTCTGAAGTTTTTGAGATTCAATACCTCACCTATATATGATGTATAGGGCAAAGTAAGCCCCATCTTTTGATACCAGTTTGGTTTACCTTGCTTCAAGGTCAAGGTCACAGGAGCTCTTCAAAGTTGGATTGTATACATATTTTGAAGTGACCTTGACCCTGAACTATGGAAGATAACTGTTTCCAACTTAAAAATTATGTGGGGCACATGTTATGCTTTCATCATGAGACACATTTGGTCACATATGATCAAGGTCAAGGTCACTTTGACCCTTATGAAATGTGACCAAAATAAGGTAGTGAACCACTAAAAGTGACCATATCTCATGGTAGAAAGAGCCAATAAGCACCATTGTACTTCCTATGTCTTGAATTAACAGCTTTGTGTTGCATGACCTTGGATGACCTTGACCTTGGGTCAAGGTCACATGTATTTTGGTAGGAAAAATGTGTAAAGCAGTTCTTAGTGTATGATGTCATTGCTAGGTTTAGTTATTTGACCTTGACCCTGAAGGTCATGTAAAGGTCAAGGTCAAGCATGTGAGTCGTATGGGCTTTGCCCTTCTTGTTTTTATTCACCTGAGTAATCACGGCCGGCTGGCCGTGGAAAAAACCCCGTAACGTTGAGGTTATTTCAGATGTTTTTGAAGCTAGAGCTTTGAAACTTTGCGTCTAGGGTTTAATGATCTCCCGACATGACCCTCGTTTGGTTGACCCTCCGCAAATGTTGGGGTCACTGCGGGGTCATGTTTAATTCATACAAACTTAACGTTGCAGTTATCTCAGATGTTTTTGAAGCTAGACCTTTGAAACTTTGCACACTACTAGGGTTTTATGATCTCCCGACTTGACCCCAGTTTGGTTGACGCTCGTCAAATTTTGGGGTCACAGCGGGGTCGTGTTCGATCCATAAAAACTTAATGTTGACATTATCTCAGGTGTTTTTGAAGCTATGGTGCTTTGAAACATATTGCACACTTCAAGAGTTTGATGATCTGCTGATTGACCTTAGTCAAATTTTGGGGTCACAGTGGTGTCATGTTCATATGAACTTTAAGTTGAAGTTTTCTCAGATATTTTGGAATATAACGCGGGGTCCTCCTTCCCGAACGCACGAGGCTCAGACACAAACAAAAATTATTAAGCTTTCACTTCAAGCAACAAACTCGAAATAACCGCTCACCAACTTCGAGAAGTTTGTCAAGAACCTGCGCGGTGTCCACACCACTCCAAGTGAGGAACCCGTTGAAGAAGTGAAAGTACAACTTGCGTCAATGTTTTCAGCTATTTGTCAACTCTCAAGCGTGTAACACATCCTAACGGCCTGCAATGTGTTCACTACAACTGATTAGGGACACAAGGGCCACAAAACATGTTGAATAGTGACACAAAACAACACATTGGGCTCAAATTTTGACTCGGCCATTTCCTTCCGTAAACGCCATTTCCGCCCACAGCATCTGCAGTCGAAAAGCATGCGACGTTACGATTGGTTAAAATGAATAAAAGTAAGCTTTTTTCTGATTGATGCGAGTTGTACTTTCGCTTCTTCGAATACACGGGTTCCTTGCTTGGAGTGGTGTGGACACCGCGCCGGTTCAAACTTCTCGAAGTTGGTGAGTGGTTATTTCGAGTGTGTTGCTTGAAGTGAAAGCTTAATCATTTTTGTTTGTGTCTGAGCCTCATGCGTTCAGGAAGGGGGTGCAGAAAGTGATGTAGGAAGCTTGAGTCGGCAGTGCTGAGCTTCCAGCGTTATATTCCTTGTAGTGAATAGTAGTTAGGTACAGTAAGGATGAAGGAGTAAATAATGATCGACCGGCGCTTTAATAAAAGCTCCTGTGTGAGCTATCAAGAAAATAAGTCAGGCTCATCTTAGTGTCTAGGGTGTTTGAGTCTTGGCTAGAGTATTGGTGATGACATCATGTTATGATGTCATAGTCAGAAATGAGGTCACGCAAGTGTTTGAGTAGCTTAAACAATGACCACGAGTTGATTACTGGAAAATAAACCACGAGTGGGTATTTGCAGCCGCTTGGTAATTCACTCTCCGCGCGCACACTCGTGAATTACCAAGCGGCTGCAAATACCCACTCGTGGTTTATTTTCCAGTAATCAACGAGTTGTCGTCATTGTTTAAGCTATTTATACAAAGAACAACACGGGTCGAACATGCAGTCATGCAGACGACATTTTGTAGGCAATTTCATTTCCGCCTAATAACTCAGAGTGTCAAATGCGCGTCGTTCAAAAAGTCCCCTCGATTCTGACACAAACTTTACTTGTGAGGGTATTAAAAATAATGTCTTACACATGTTCATGTTGTTTGGTTGGTTTGTGGTTTGTTTGTTTGGATATGAACTTACGAACCAGTGTCCAGTTAAATACGAGGTTAAAATGTAGATCTAGTTTTTCCCACAGGCGCCCGCAATGTGATCACACGCAAACAAATCACACGCAAACAAATCAGATTTGATTTAGATCCAATTATTTGTTGAACGAAGTAGGAATCTTTATTTCAAAACTGATGAAGCACTTCTGATAAAAAATAGAACTCGAACACGGAAATAAACATGACTGTAAAAAAAAATAAGCCACTGAAACCGTTCGTCTACAGTCCTTGTAATTCACACGTTGAATGAGAAATTAAAGACGCCTCCGTAGATTGGAGCATCAAAGTGCACGCCTGTGGATCGGTCGGTTGCAGACGAAGACGTCACCTGGTTGTGGCTTCCAATCATCGCTGCACTTCGAGAGGGCACGCCGCTGAGGTTTTCAACTTGCTGGGCAGATAACGTGTGGGTGACAGTGCTTGTCGCGTTCAAAATCTTCGAGACATGTTGCCGCTGGGTGTCCGACATTGTGGAGTAGTTGTTGATCGACTGCACATTCCTGTGTCCGGACACTTGCATGATGTGGGTAGGAGGAAGCCCATGGTCATTCAGTTTCTGCACCATGGTCTTTCGCGCACTGTGGTTGCTGATCTTCTTTCCATCTCCAAGCCCAGCGGCAGCCGACATGGTCTTCATCAAACTTCCCAGAGTGTTGATTCCCACAGGTTGATTTTTGAACCACTGTCCATCGACTGGACCACCAGGACGGGTGCTGCAGGCCAAATAAAAGGGCGAATCTGGTGTTTGAGCGTTTTCTGGGCGCAGAGCAGCGTATTTCAGATAGATCTGAACTGGGCAGCGGCCAGGATCCTCTTCATTTTCGAACGCTTTTGCTCTTGGATTTGAGTCACGTTTCACGTTGACACCAGTGCGGGTCTTCGTGGCTCTTTCGTTGTACTCAAGATATCGCCGGCCGTTTGCGTTGGTCTTGAGTTGGATATCACCCCAGCACATGGCTCTGTGTGGAGCAACCGATCTCATTCCAAAATGCAGCGTGTTGTTCCACCACAAAGAATTCAGAATGGTCTTTGGTGTTTGGGTGCCGAGCTGGCCACTACTCCAAAGTGTATCCACATCGTCATCGCCGAGCGGATCCGCCTTGTTCGGTAAGTTTCCTTTCCCACCTTTCTTCAGGGTTTTGAGCTTGCTGTTGAGAACGTCCTGAACCCTCTTTGATTTGGCATCCGTGGCTGTTGCAATTCTCATTCTCCCCTTCGAACTCAAGTGCCTATCGATCGAAGCAATAATGCCACGAATGGTGGACGGCTCATAGTCGCTCCCATCCTCTCGTTTAGCAACTGTAAGAAATTTGCACAGCATGTCACATAGGCCGTCGTGGTCAATGTCGCTTAGATCCGTGTTTTGAAACTCTGGATATTGTTCATTAATAAACTTCCGAAGAAGGCGCACATCCGAAGCGGTTTTTTTTATGGTGTTTTTGTTTTCGCTGTCCTTCAGCAATTTGGTGACATCACTGTCAGATACCGCGCTGAATCGCCGTTTCTTTGGTGCCGGTGCAGCAGCCGGGTCATCAAAAATGTCCTTTGATTCCACTGGAGTTAGATCTAATTCGGTGAAATCCCAATCGAAATTCAGATCAAAACTGTCGCTCGCAGCAGCCATTGTTGTTACAGTTTGAGTCAACGTTGTATTCTTCCGCAACAGGGTCCAATCGTCTGGGTTTAAAATGTCATGTTTTAAAAATAAATTCTAGTATTGATTATTTTTTAGCCCTCTTTATTCTTACTTCGAATAATCCACGTGTGATTTTGGTGTAATCAAAGTAGTTCGTTCTAATTTCTCACTTGTCTAAAAATAATCAACTAGATTTAATCCACCCCTCGCTTGCATTGCAGGAGTTGTATAAACATATTTTGTCTTGCCCAGCCCAAAATCAATTTGGTCCGGTAAATAAAGTAATAATTATGGTGCTTGAATTGTAACAAAAAAAATCTGTTTTCATAATTTGGAGGATGTTGAGCATATCAGAATAGTGGGAAGGGGGTTGGGATGTGGTACACTTTAGTTTGTAAATGTGGAATATTCTTAGGGTTGAATAACTAAATGGATTGATACAGTTTACAGTAGGATAAAGTTTGTGTCAATCAGTGGGACGTGAACGTTCTCTTAAACATTATTTTATTAAGCTTTTTTGGGGGGGTGGGGGTGGGTAGTGGATTTCTCCTTTTGAGACCTACAAAACCCTGAGAAAATCAGGTCTTAAAAAAGGAGTCTTAAAACTTTCAGAGGTTATGAACAGAAAATCTGAGAAAACAGGGTCTGGAAAAGGTGTAGGGTCTTATTCAGGGTTGGGGGTCTTCAAAGGGAGGTCGAGTCTTCTATCGGGTAGGGTGGTCAGGGGGGGTAAGAAGGGAGGACGTTTTGTATTGGAGGTTCTTGAACGGGAGGGGTTCAAAGGCGAGTCGTGTCAGCATTTGTTTTTCTTGTTTATTTTTATTTATCTATTGAAATTTCATCTTTTAGTTGCGCTCAGGAAGCACATTCCGACTTCCTCTCTTGGGGCAAAAGATTTGATTGATCATGGCCGCCATGTCATATTTTAGAAAAGAAAAAAAACTTGAAGACATTCATGCTATCGTCTTGTACTTAGGTGCATATTTATCTTTTTCATAAATTTATATATGCCTGATAGTATTGTTCACTCTCAGGTGTGATTGTTTATATTGCTGTTTTTCGATGTAAATCAACAACAGGCCAGTTACATGTACTTACATTTCAGGGACAACTGTCTCAGGAACATTTTACTGCAATAGACCAATTTAGACAGTGACAGTGGGAGTAACCATGAACCCCCCATAATTTCTGTCAAATCAAATGTTTCAATGAGGAAATTTGTCTTTATAACTCAGAGTGTTTTATTTGGTTTTTACTTGTACACTTTTTATGACGTACTATTTGCTAAATCTATTATCTAATGATTATTCTGATTGTAATGATTGTTTGTACATTGTACTAGTGTACTAGTGAGCTGATCTTACTGCATTGTAACTAAGATGGATTTTATATAAACATATCATTGACTAATTATTTTCATGCGGTATGAATGCTTGCATATCAATGAGAAGCTCTGGGGGCCGGCAACGTCACTGTGGCGGATTGCGGACTTCGCCCTACAGACCGGAATAATGTTTAAGTATATATGGCTGAGAACGCAGAAGAAGAAGAATGCTTGCATATGGGTAACTTATTTGATTTACCTTAGCTTAAACTGTAGAGAGTGTGAGTACAGCTGTAAATAATGCTGCTGTTATGCCAAAGGCAGTTTAGAAAACCATAAATTGTATTATAATGGAGCTGTGTGTTTTTCAATCACAGGCAAACAAGCTCTCACAAGAAGATCATGCAAGCGTGTGAACAATGTCATTGGGTAATCGAGACTGCTTGTAAGCTATTTCCACTGTTGCCATGGCTTAAAGCCCCAGTCTGTCTCATGCATTGGTTTACAGAACGATTTAACAGTGTACCTCTGAATCTAAAATGTAACAAACGACTAGACTGCGAGTCACACGAACTTATCGGCGACGATTGGCTTCAAAGAAGCAAGCAATATGCAGACAATTTGTCTGCTTGGGGAAACACGACCTTGCGTGACCTGCTTCCGGGCTCCCTTTTTTCAAACTTTCATAACTTCGAATTGTACTGATCTTGTCTTAATGAAAAAAGAAATCTTTTATGATATAAGAATGTTTGTGTTACAAGCTGTCAATTTATCATTTAGATTTTAAAAGTTAGTACTAGCGCCAAAACCAGGCGTCCGATTGTGGTACTAGACAAAATGCGGCTGGCCACGCAAAAATAAATTCTTTGAAAAATGCTCACTCTTTACGGAGCGTACCTAGGATGTTCTCGAGCAGTGGGTGTTTAAACGAAAGGGTGTTTGTACTGTGTGTAAAAGCCTGACAGTGCCTGTGACCAGAAACTGATGGTTTACGTGAAGCTGAGTATGCACGCCTTGAAGGGTAGATCTGCTCAAATATCAAGTGAAGAAATTCAAAAAGTGTGTTCAGTCGAACTCGCTTAAGACGAATCACTGGGGATCGGAAAAAAAGTTCGTCTTAACCAAAATTCGTATTAAGAAAATTGATTGATTTTTTTTTTAATTTTTGTTGTTTTTTTAAGTCTTGTACATTTTATGGTGTTTCAATTTGTTTCTTTCGCAACTTTCATGCTGCTTCACGTTTGGACAATAAAGTGACATATTCAGTTACATGTTCATGTGTGTCTCATGTTGAGTGATGATTGTTGAGTTTGAGTGAGAGTGAGCACACAGATGTTTCATCCAGTTGTTACGTTTTTGGTCACACACACACACACTGACACTGTCCACATTCGCGGTGTTCCTATCATTTGTCCGGAATCACTTACCTTGGCGACGGGTAGCAAACCTTGGCCAATTTATTATTTTTATTTTGGTTGCAACATGATGTTCAAATCCAAATCGAAAGCACTGACTGACTGATAAACTATCGCGAACCGGCGAACGCAAACATTGAGAGTGACAGTGGTTTTCCTTGTCCACTCTGGCATCTATATTTTTTGGCAATGGCTTCCGTTCAAAACATTGATGTTTTGTTTTTGGTATTCGTGAAGGAAATAAACGTCAGTCAGTCATTCATGTTCAGTGTCTGAGCTATCAATCACTTTGATTCTAAATTTGAAATTGTTTTGTGAGTACAGTGTAATCAGTTTAACTTTATTCAGTGATCGGTTGAGCAATGGTTCAAGCAGTCGACGCAAGGGAAGACTTTGACACATGTATTCAAACTTCTCAAATTCCCATGATATGTCGATCTCGGGACGAGTTTAAAGATTTCGTCATAAGCGTGAGTAAATTACAGACATTATGCATGCTTGGGAATCCAAAAAGTGCTCGTTATAAGCATAAATTCGTTACAAAGAATTCGTTTCAAGCATTTTTTTTAAGCATGAAGAAAGAGGTATTCTGTTGGGAACTTAAAACTAATACGTTGTAAGTCAAAATTCGTAACTAGCGTGTTCGTTTTAAGTGGGTTCGACTGTACAATGATAAACTTTTGAAAACATGCAGATACAGGGTATGAATGTGTAAACTGTTTGCTTAGTTTCTCTTCAATACATGTACGGTACTTTCCGGGTCATAAGGCGCGACTTTTTTCCTCGAGTTCGACCCCTGCGTCTTGTAAAACGAAGCGCCTAATCCGTGTATGAAATACGAACAAAATCAAAGAGACCGCTTGAGTAGTCAAACAACTTGTGATAATGCATGTTTCAGCTACTAGGTACTGCCCTGCCTTTGATCTGGCCGCACACACAGATTTCCACTCTGTTAAACTCGGTCACTGACCCCGATGCAGGAAGTGTTTCCTCTCTCAGATATGACAGGGGAACCACCTCTCATGGCAAAAACTGGGTCATTTTGGTGCGCCCTATCGGCCCCCTGCGTCCAATGGGTGACTGGATTACAATTTTTTTTAAAAAGAAGGGGGTGCGTCTTAGATAACGAAGCGCCTTGTCACCCGGAAAGTACGGTAGTTAAAATGCTTTAGATTGCTGCCACATAAAATTAATCCATTAACA
Organism: Littorina saxatilis; assembly: GCF_037325665.1. Lineage (NCBI taxonomy): Eukaryota > Metazoa > Mollusca > Gastropoda > Littorinimorpha > Littorinidae > Littorina > Littorina saxatilis. The sequence continues at coordinate 57,739,500 of NC_090256.1, read as the reverse complement.
TTGGTTAATTGTGGTCTATTTGTAAATATGAGCAAACTTTTGGTTATTTCTGCTCAAAAAGTACTCGTGACAGCCATGATAGCTGGCAAGATGTTTCAGATCAACAAGCAAGAAAACAAAATTTTCCCAGTTCAAGGGAGAACTGGAACAAAAACTGCAGATTCCATCTCTTCTTTGCGTGACTGTGTTGCAAAGTATGTAATTTTTAACAATACATGAATTATTGTTATTGCTTTGATTATTTACTAATACTGTAAGTACTTACAGTGTCTAGAGAGCAGCTCTGTATGCTCTTTCCAAGGAAGCATTGCATAATGTGTTCATGCAATGTGTATACATTCTTTGAAAGGTAGGTTATGTTAATAATGCACCTCGTCTGGTTGGTATCTTTTGTGCTGTGATTTCGTTTACCATAAGTGTTCTGTGATATCTACTGCAATGTTTTATGTTCATCTTTCAGTGCTAAATATAACTTTTATTTGAAGATGCTACATATATGTACTTGCATTTTTGAAACTGATTTTGTCGAATTATAAGTTTTAAATCTTGTTGATGTATATCTGTCACAGTTATAATGTTTTCCTCGCTAGTGCAAGTTTGATTATGTGTGTGCATCCCAATAAAGCCATCTTAATGTTCTTTGACTAACTGATCAGCAAGGTTTTGATTGTTTTGCTTATGTTTTTAAAAAAAAAAAAAATGTATGACTATTTGATCAAAAGGTTATGATTGTTTGTTTGTGTGTGTGTGTGTGTGTGTGTGTGTTTTGCTAAATGTGATCAAAAGGTTTTGTTTGGCACGAATTTGTGTTCATCAAAGGAACAAAACTCAGTCCTTATATTCTGACACCATTCTTTTCGTAGCTGCTGCTAAGATGTACATATATTATGCAGCTTTGAATTGAGAAAGTAAGTGATGGTCACACAAAACAAGGAAGCTCTCAAAAAGCAAATATGCATGGAGAGTGACTAGAAAAAACGTTCGAAATTGAGACAAAAAACAGGCACAGAATGAACACCCATACAGTTGTAATCACACACACATTCACCAGAGAATATCAACATACAATTTTTTTCTTTAATTATAAGATTAGATTCTTTCGGATAAAAATATACTTTGATGAAACATGCTGGAACAAAACACTTAAAGTTACTGGACCTGTCAATTCCAGGTGCATGGAGCCCCTAGGGCTTTCAGTCATGCCTAAGGCAGCTATCCGTTTGAAAAAATACCAAGTTTCATTGACTTTTATGCAAGGAGTCAGAAACTGCTAATTTTTTACAAAATAATTTTGGACTGCCTCCGAGCAGGCTTGAGTCACACTCGATCAGGCTCACATCAAGAACTAATTACGTCAAAAGCCTATACATGGGATTGGGAGTCTATTGGTCTCGGCGAGAGAGGGAGAATTCTTTCTGTTTTGGGTACTTTACGTCAAGAAATTGTGTGTGATGACGTAAACAAATTGTAAAAGATGGTATGTGGGTCCATTTTGGCATACCGCAAACAGCCTTGAGCCCCAAAACGTATTCATGGGAAATGTTAATTACATTTTTGCGGGAGATGCGAACTGGCAAACCACATACAGTTTGGCTGGCAACACTAAAGGTATGTAAAGGCATCTGTGAGAAAGTTGTGTCAAGTGTTTGACTGTTTATATCGTAATCTCAGACAAAAAGACAAACTGTTGCTTCAGCAATGCTGTAACCCCTGTGACCCCTGCACTGTCCCTTTAACCATGCATCTTTTTCTTTCTTTTTTTAAATGATGATACATCCTACATATCAATTCTTAATGGAATGAATTAATGTCACATACAAATAATGGGTAAATTGTTCAATTTTGCTGGAATAATAAAATGCGTCAGCGTTGAACAGCTCTAATATAACGCTACACAGATAAACACACAACCAATTTAAGCAACTGCTTCAATTTCTTTCTTAAAGAGTTCCCAACGAAGCAGTAAATTCAGCTGAATAATAATCTACATTTATATACTGTTCAAAAAAAGAAACGCATAGCTTGTAATATTTGGTTAATTTAGTTATATGGCTACAAGGATATCCACCAAACTGCAGAAAATGTTTATCTGGTCGTCGACCTTTCGTCCATTGCCACAAGTGAGCTCTGCACGTGACGCATGCGTTATCAGTGGCTACAATGTCAAAATTGCTCATTTGGCATGACCACTCGTCATGCTTCAGTGTAATCTCGTGAAACTCGGGGAATATTGAGCTCTCACCATGTCTTCCAAAACCCATAAAAGCGGATTGTTCGCCACAAAGAAATCAGACGACAATTCAGCGACGAAAGATGGCCCGATTGAGCAGAGAAGACCGCCAAATTGCATTGGGTCGTTTACAAGCAGGCCAAAGTCAAAGTGCAATCGCCAGGCACTTCCACGTGTCCCAGAGCACCATCAGTAGACTGTGGGTCAGGTTTCAAGCCACTGGCTCCGTTGCTGACTTGCCACGAGCGGGAAGACCAAGGGCGACAACTGCTGCTCACGACCGCTTCATACGGCTCCGCCACCTCCGGAATCGTTTCCTGTGCCTCATCTTCTGTCCAGGCTCTCCCCGGGCCACACCGATTATCGGACCAGACCGTGCGGAACCGCCTGCATGAAGCTGGTTTGAGAGCTCGCAGACCTCACAGAGGAGCTGTCCTCACCCGCCGCCATCGCCAGAACCGAGTGCAGTGGGGCAACCAGCACCTTCGCTGGACCGTCCGGAATCACTGGAAACACGTGTGGTTCAGCGACGAGTCCTACTTCCTGCTCCAGCGACATGATGGTCGGAGGAGGGTCTACCGGAGAGTAAACGAACGTTACGCGCCCAACTGTGTGGATGAGGCACCCGTTCATGGTGGTGGAGGCGTCATGGTGTGGGGGGCGATCAATACCGCTGGAAGGAGCACCCTGGTGCACGTCCAAGGGCGCATAACTGCCCAGCGATACGTGGAGGAAATTCTGCGCCCACACGCCCTTCCTCTTCTGGCTGACCAGGATGCCATATTCCAGCAGGACAACGCTCGCCCGCACACAGCACGACTCACCACCCAGTTCCTCACCGACCACCATGTCCAGGTGCTTCCCTGGCCATCCATGTCGCCAGACATGAACCCGATAGAACACCTCTGGGATGAATTGGACAGACGTGTGCGCAGGCGAGAAGAAGCGCCGGCAAATCACCGCGATCTATTGCAGGCACTTCAGGAGGAGTGGGACACCATCCCACAGCAAGATATCCGGCATCTGATCCAGTCCATGCCCAGAAGGTGCCGGGCAGTTGTTGCTGCTCAAGGCAGTCACACCCCCTACTGACTTGACAGCCTCGGCACCCAATCGTATTGATTGACTGATTGATTTGAAGATGCAAATGAACTGTGTGTGCATTCAACTGTGTCCATACCAAATTTCAAACAAATAATCTAAATATTGGATTTTCTGTTAATTTTTTCGAAAAATAAAACAAATTTGGCAAGTAGCAACTATGCGTTTCTTTTTTTGAACAGTATATAAATCACTGCCACAACATTCCACACGCAACTCCTTAACCTTCACCGGATCACGCTTTGGACTACACAGTCCAGATGATGTGGGTTGTGTACAACCCATACTTTCTAAAGAAGGATCCAACGTAAAAAGTATGGGTCATGCACGACCCGCGCCATCCAAATAGGGATAACTCTTTACCGCCTCTTTGCAGAGTATGGGTCGTACACGACACACGCCAGCCGAACAGGGATAAACACTGTAAAATGCCTTCTTTAATTCCATATGGGTCGTCCACGACCCACAGTATCGGGACTGTGTAGTTCAAATGACGTCATTATTTGTTTGTTTAAAAATATAAAAATTGGTTGATCGGAAGGTTCTAAGGTGTTTGAGGATTACATGAAGTCTCAATCAAAAACTCCCAATACTTTTAGAGATACAGACACTTTTGTGAGGCTCTGGGTCGTCCACGCAAGGCTCAATATTGCTTCATAGACTGTTCAAGCAGTGGGTTTGTGGAACGGTGTCGCAAGGTTACATACATGTAATAGCTCTCTTGAGTTTGACGTCTTTTTCTTGGGGAGAAAAACAGAGAAAGTGGGCTTTTATTTCTTTCAGTTTTATGCTTTGTACAAATCCAAAAACAAACAGACTGCCAACGTTCCAAAATTCAGAATCAAAAAACAATATTTATATATATTTGTATATGCTTTGTACAAACAAAAATGAAAGTATGTATTTGACATATTGTGTTGATGTCAATTTCAAAAGTAACTAAAAAAAATGCTTTCAGTTGCTTGTTGGCCCTCATTGAAAGTTATTCAAATTATGATTTCTCTCAATAAATAAAAAGGTCCATAACTGCACAATTCCATGCTTTCAGAAACACTTCCTACACCTTGATGAGACTTGTACCTATAAACCTGAACAAACATTATAAAAGAAGGCACAACAAAACCTTCACATGATCTGGACATGCACAGGCCCTTACATCCAGAAAGGAGATTCTCATTTGCAAGAACACAATGAAACAAAGCTATAATTATGTAGGTGCCTTTTGTTCCTGTTTGGGAGTTTTGTTTTTGATGCGTATGTTGTCCATCTCAATTTCACGGCAACGGTGAACCTGCAATGACTCCTCCAGGCGATTTTGTGAACGCAGCAACATCTCATTGGACAGATCCTGTATCCTCACTGCAATACAGCAAATAGACATTTCAGAGTCAGAACATCATATATTATGGGGATGACGAGGGTCAACCAGACTTGGATCACTTAACCTTTATCGAGCACCCCAGATTCCAGCCAGCATTACTTCCACTGCACCCACATTATTTTGCTTAGGCCAACAAAAAAATATAGGTGTGGTTAAGGTAACATAGCCAAAAAAAATAGGGTAGGAAGGTAGGCAATCACTTTTTTTTTTTTTTAACTTTTTTTTCTAATGTGTACATTAATTAAACCTACTTGACAGGGAAATAAGTGTGCGACTCGAGCGCTTTCGCTTTTATTGCGTTTTCTGCACTCGTTTTCTTGTTTTTGTGTGTATTTTTTTGACAAATGTAATAAAAAGTTATAGGGTCGGCCCCTAAAAATAGGGTAGGTCGGGTTACCGTAACCACACCTTTTTTTTTTAAGGCCTTACCTAGCATGAGAATAACACCCACTAACTTTGAACACTTACATCTTCTTTAAAACTGCACTAATAAGCATGAAACTAGCTGTGGTTGTGATGGGGTTATATTCAACATAAAAATATTTTTGTTTGCATGCATCATTTATTTTCTTAGCAATAAATACAAATTAAAAAAATGAAAAGGGGTTGTGGAGGCTAGTCCGTGGAATTTTGTGAAACTCCTTTGAACAGGTAATCATGTAGTTGATTATCCAACTTCTGAATCCTTAAATATCTATATAAATATAAGTGGATGTGTGGACCAGTGCATGTCATAGGACGATTTCTTTACTAGTTCGGTTAGCAACAGCAAGCAGAGAAAAGCTTTGATCTCCACTAGATCCACAAGTCGCCATTTCCGAACACACAGACTTTTTACGTCTTACAGCAGTCCCTGCAATGTACGGCCCCCGGCGTGAGCGGACACCTGACATGTACGGACACATTTGCTCGGCACCGAGTGTTTTCCTTCTATATTTGCCCCCCCTTAAACGGACACCTGCAAAACGTGGACGCGGACACTCATTTTCGGTCCCAACAGCAGGTCATACCTCCAATGTACGGACAGACCATCGTCAAATTTTCACCACAACAAAATCGATAACAGAGCAGTCCGGCTCTTGGTACAAAGATCACAGCCGCAATGGTGTGATGACAGTCACTGATAACTTGAGTGCACGTGTACCCATCGTGTTTCTGTGTGTAACCTCTTTCATTGACAAGATACTCTTGTTTCCCCTCAGCCTTGACCAGTGAGTCGGTTGCCTAATCTATGAACCCTTCAGTTGTCTTGCTTTTGTCAAAAGTTACGACACAGTCAACTGGTTTTGCTCTGAGTGAACAGTGCAGCTGGCCTCTGGTCACAGCCCCCAACAGTACATGGCTGGAGGGAGTGAGAGAGAGAAAGGGGGGGGGGGGGTGGAGGGTTAGCTGGCTAAACTCTGTGGGGTGTCCGGTGTCACCGCATGTCAGCAGGAAGAGCATTGGAGAGAAATAGAGAGGTGTACTCTTCCACACAATTTCCAAGCATCAGTTGTCACGGCTTGGGGTAGGCATTAGTGAGGGAGAGTGGGAGCTGTGTTATGTACAGTGTATTTCCGACTGAAGAGTGAAAAGTCACTGCCATGCCACATGATCGGCATGCAGTCAATAAAGCCAGACAAGAAACAAATAAATTACTTGATTATGACATGCAGCTCTATCTGCTGCTATTTATTCAAACTGGTTTTCAAGCTTATTCTTGCAAAGCATCTGCACACGCTCCTCTGTGCTGTGTTTGTGTGGCTGCTTTCGTATGTCAGTGCATGGTGAGTGTGTTCACTGCCTTGAGGATTTATTTTATCTCTTCTTTTCAACACTTTTCATACAAATCCTTTTTACAGAACGTTTAAAGAAGTATTAGGAGTTTATTGTTATTGTTTAGTAGCCACAAGAAGTGATTAGCATAGACTCAATCCTGTTGTTTGTGTGTCTCTGTGTGAGTGTATGGGGGAGGGTGTGGTGTGGTCACCCCTCCCGTGACCGGACACCTGCAATGTACGGACAGTTTTGCTATGGCCCAATTCCGTTCATGAGAGGGACTGCTGTAATTGTCACTGGCTTGCTTTGCACTGAATTTGAGTCAGTTTCTACGCATTGTCTCTTCGACAAGCAAGTCGAGCATTTGCTACGCAAAAAAAACACAGAAGAAAGTATCCAACATCAGTCAGATTATCGGTAATGTTTGCTGGTCCTGTCATTTCACGAAACTGGACCAGCCACTATTTTGTATCCATCTGCACTTTCGTAAATTCCGTTTCGCCACTGTCACTGTCATTTGAAGAACTGTCATTTTCTTCACCGTGATACACAGTTCATTGCGAAGATCTTCCTCAGTAAATCTTTCAGATTCCACGTACGATTTGTTGTCAAGAAACAACTCAAAAGAAAGTTTCAAACTCATCATCCTCCATCTTGCTTGTCGAAGCGCTAAAGTACGATTTAAAAACAAAAGCAGAAAACTTCGACGAAACTGACTCAAATTCAGCGCATAAGACACGACGAAATAACGGAAGGAAGTGAGCCTCGTTCTGGCTCAAGTACCGTTAAAAATACCGTTATTCTCGTATGCAAATACAAACGAGAATCGGATCATTCGAACACGCTTAGCACAGGTTCAGTATCTCGCCGCTGGTAGACAAGAGGGAAAGAAGGGATGGGCGCACAAAATCGCCACTAGGCGTGCTAAAGGTTAAATTGGGAGGTCATCAAACCCTAGAAGCGTGTAAAGTTTCAAAGCTCTGAGAAAAAAAACTACAGCTAGACAGACACTGCTCATTACTATGACTTACCGATTACTCAGGTGAGTCAAAAAATCAACAAGATTATACCAACGACGACGGCCCGGCTTTGGCTTACGGACTTACGTACTATGGCTCTGCGATTTCACCAGTTGTTTTTTTAGTATTTACACTATCTCACTCCAGCGATGGCAGATGGTGTCAAAGCGTTCTCCTTAAATGTTAGAGGACTCCGGAATACATCAAAACGCAAAAAGATATTTAGAATGTTAAAGGAAAAGAAATATGACATTGTATGTGTGCAAGAGTCGTACATAATGCCCGAAGATGCAGAGCAGTGGAAGAAAGAATGGGGTGGTGAGGTTGTGTACTGTGCTGGTACTCGTCATAGTAGAGGCCAGGTAATACTGGTGAGAAAACACTTTCCCCATGCATGGTCCACAGAAATAATTTCTGATAGAATTCTGATGGTAAAAGTTAACATTGGCACTAAAGAAATGGCTATCTTCAATGTGTACGCCCCGTGTAACTTAGCTGACACTAAACATTTTCTGACTTCTCTTTCAGATACAATTAGTGATTGTGATTGTGATCTTAAAGTAGTCTGCGGTGACTTTAACGCAGTGATGGACAATAAATTAGACATCATCGCAGGCGAAAATCACTCGCCAGCACTCGTTAAACTTTTCAACGACTTTGTTACTGAGTGCGAACTATGTGACGCGTGGCGGGTGCTAAACCCTCTATGCAAGGAATTCTCCTGGTCAAGAATCAGCAACGGCAAATTAACTGCAAGAAGACTCGACTACGTGTTTTTGAACGATGCTGCAATGGACAGTGTGTTGGAAACGGAGATTTACTCTGTTCCCTCCTCTGATCACAGGGGGGTGCTTGTGTCTTTAAAATGTTCCGAAGTGACCAGAGGTCCCGGCTTCTGGAAGTTCAACAACGCCTTGTTAAAGGACAGTGTATTCGTAGAAAGAATGAATAACCTTATTGACTCTTCCCTTCGCACAGACACACCAGAGAGTGCTGAGAACCGGTGGGAATTACTTAAGTTAGAGATAAGGGACGAAACTATTCAGTACAGCAAAAACCTGGCAGTTTTAAAGAAAAACAAGTATTTGCACTTACAAGATAAACTGGCACAGTGTGAATCATCACTTGCCAAACAACCGCTTGATGAAAATCTGCTTCGTAATCGCGAGGCACTGAAGTTTCAACTAGAAGTCTTTGAGCATGAACGCTTAAAAAGTGCCCAGACACGATCTAGAATGAAATGGATTGATGAAGGGGAAAAAAATACAAAGTACTTTTTAAACCTTGAAAAATCTCGAGCCAGTGCAAAATTGTTTCCCAGCATCAAGCTTGATAATGGCGATGTATTAGTCGATCAGTTTGACATACTGCAGGCTCAAAAACACTACTTTGAAAACAAATATGCGTACAGTGACAATAGCATCAACATTGATAACGATACAGATTCTTTTTTGCAAAATTGTGAAACCCCTCGTCTGACAGAGGAGGAGAAGAAAGTTTGTGAAGGTGAAATAAGTGTTGAAGAGGCCTCTAGGGCGCTAAGTAAGTTAAATAACGGCTCATCTCCTGGCACTGACGGTCTTACAACTGAATTTCTGAAATTTTTCTGGGTCAAGTTAAAGGGCCTTGTTGTTCACTCCTATAATGCGTCGTTTCAAAACGGTCACTTGTCGCACTCACAAACGGCGGCTGTGTTAACCCTTATTCATAAAGGGAAAAACCTCCCGAAAGACAAACTCTCTAACTGGAGGCCAATTTCACTGACAAATGCAGATTACAAAGTGTTAGCAAAATGTTTAGCGAATCGACTATGTACTGTTATAGATAGCGTTGTACACGAGGACCAGTTGGGTTATATAAAAGGTCGGAACGTTAGTACTCATTTAAGAACAATTGATGATGTAATTGAATATTTCAGACTTAAAGAAAAACCTGGTGTACTATTAGCACTCGATTTTCAGGCTGCTTTTGACTCTATTTCCAAACAAGAAGGGCAAAGCCCATACGACTCACATGCTTGACCTCGACCTTTAGGGTAACTAAACCTAGCAATGACATCATACACTAAGAACTGCTTTACACATTTTTTCTACCAAAATACATGTGACCCAAGGTCAAGGTCATCCAAGGTCATGCAACACAAAGCTGTTAATTCAAGACATAGGAAGTACAATGGTGCTTATTGGCTCTTTCTACCATGAGATATGGTCACTTTTAGTGGTTCACTACCTTATTTTGGTCACATTTCATAAGGGTCAAAGTGACCTTGACCTTGATCATATGTGACCAAATGTGTCTCATGATGAAAGCATAACATGTGCCCCACATAATTTTTAAGTTTGAAACAGTTATCTTCCATAGTTCAGGGTCAAGGTCACTTCAAAATATGTATACAATCCAACTTTGAAGAGCTCCTGTGACCTTGACCTTGAAGCAAGGTAAACCAAACTGGTATCAAAAGATGGGGCTTACTTCGCCCTATATATCATATGTAGGTGAGGTATTCAATCTCAAAAACTTCAGAGAAAATGGGAAAAATGTGAAAAATAGCTGTTTTTTAGGCAACATTTATGGCCCCTGCGACCTTGACCTTGAAGCAAGGTCAAGATGCTATGTATGTTTTTTGGGGCCTTGTCATCATACACCATCTTGCCAAATTTGGTACTGATAGACTGAATAGTGTCCAAGAAATATCCAACGTTAAAGTTTTCCGGACGTCCGGACGTCCGGACGTCCGGACGGACGGACGGACGGACGACTCGGGTGAGTACATAGACTCACTTTTGCTTCGCATGTGAGTCAAAAATACATGCTTAGTGCCTTTAGAAGGCTAGGCTTCGGTCTAGACTTTGTTCAGTGGGTCCAAGTTCTGTTTGCTAATACAAGAAGTTGTATTGGCTATAACGGGTGGCTTTCCGAAGACTTTGAAGTGAATTCCGGGATTCGTCAGGGGTGTCCTTTCTCACCTCTGGCCTTCGTGATCGGTGTAGAACTTCTAGCGATTCGTTTTAGACAGAGTGTAGAGCTAAAAGGGCTAAACGTAGCAGACAACATATTAAAAGTATTGTTATATGCTGATGACATCACCATGTTTCTAAGAGACGAAGAAGACATTAACTGTGTTTTGGAAATACTGGAGCAATTTACTTTAATATCATGTCTTAAGTTAAACATGCACAAGTCCGAAATGATGTTGATTGGTTCCAAAAGAAATGAAAACATGGATGATTTTGGCTTTAAACGCGTAAACCAGATAAAAATCTTAGGAGTTTACTTCTCAAACGCTAAAAGCGCATCCGAAATTGAGATGAACTGGCAAGAAAAAATCGCTAAAGTTAAAAGAATAATTCTAAACTGGGAAAAACGAAATCTGGGTATTCTCGGAAAAATCTGCGTAATTAAGAGTTTTTTGTTATCACAGTTTGTGTATGTGTTACAGTCCATCTGCTTGCCAGATAAGGTGCTGAAAGAAATCAACACTCTACTGTATAGGTTTTTGTGGAGGAAACGGGACTGTAATAAGAAAGCATTTGAAAAGGTGAAAAGGGTAGTAGTCAACAGTAACACAGACCAGGGCGGGGTAAATATGATAGATATCAAGGTGATGCAAGACTCATTCCTGTGTCAATGGTTTATTAAACTGTCGAGTAAGGATGTGAATGGCACGTGGACATGGATACCAAGAGGAACATTTCAATCTTTTGGAAGGAACTTAGCTTGTTTTAGTACTACTATAGGAACAAAAAAATTCAAAGGCTTTCATCAGATTAAGTCTGTTTTTTGGCAACGTGTTGCCTCGACATGGCTAGACTATAGTAAAACTCCATGGCATGGATCGTTAAAAATGACGTGTCTTTGGAATAATAGTGGTATAATCTACCAGAATCAGGTTATTTATTACCAGAAATGGGCTCAGAAAGGGTTTACATATGTGAATGATGTGTTGCACAACAATACTATTATGCCATTTGAAATGGTAAATGAAATTTTAGGGCCCTCGCCAAATCTCTATCTGGAATACTTGGTCGTTAGAGCCGCTGTCTCCAGATACTTGAGAAACAACCCAGAGTTTGTGACATCTGATATTAACGAACAACACTATTTAGCCTTTAACGGTACGAACCATATGACTGCAAACCTGATTAGGCAATTTATTGTAAAGACGAAGTATTCCACTCCCTGTTCTGTCTTATTTTGGAAAAATACATTTAATTTTGACGTCAATGAAACATGCTGGTCTATAGCAAAAAACGCAACAAAAGAATCAAGACTACGAGAATTGCACTGGAAAATTGTTCACAACATCTATCCCACAAACATTCTTCTACAAAAAATGGGACTGTCCGACAGTGAATATTGTCCATACTGCACACATGAAAGAGACTACATCGAACATTTTTTCTATGATTGTAGTAAAGTTAAGCCTTTATGGAAACACGTCGAAAACACTATACTAGATAAAACTGGTGTACGTGTTAAACTTAACGCAAAATCTGTACTACTTGGGGTTGTTTGTGTTGAAAATGCAGGCAACGTGTGTCTAGATATCATTAACCATTTAGTTCTTATTGCTAAAATGTGCATTAGCAAATTTAGATATGGTACTCCCGTAAATTTAACATTCATGTTTGAAAATGAAATGAAACTTCGTGTTTCATAATACCCTTTACACTATGCACTTTTTTCATAATTGCAAAATTTGAAAATAAAGGCGTTGTCCACACAAAAAAAGAAGAAAAAAAAACAACTCCATTATGACACCGCCACAAACAACACTTAAGTCAACCCAAACACAGACATATGTAAAACAATAACCAACAAAAAAAAAAAGAAAAAAAAAAAAAAAAAAAAAAAATCAACAAGATTATACAGTTGATTGATCAAAAAGAAAAAGAGCAGCTTAAACTTAAAGATTAATTAAATCAACTCACCTTCAATGTCAGGCAGCCTGCTCCTGTATCCTGTGAAAGGTGCTGTGGGCTCTGCAGCCTCTGCAAACAACCCTGTTCCGACCCCTGTCAATCTTTCATCAGACTCGTCATTGTCTGATATGTTATCGTCATCCCCCTCTTCCTCGCTGGAGATATGGAAGCCCACCTCGTGTTTCTCGAGTCTGCTGACCTCCTCTCCGTCCAGCTGTTTCAGGCTGGCCAGGTCCTGCACGATGCGACCCCTGGAGTAAAAACAACCACGGGTAAACTTTTGAAAAAATCTTTTTCTTATTGAAATCCACGTGTTGAATGTAACTGACACATTTTTATACAAAGGTGCTGCAAGAAAAAGCACATACATCATTTTCTGATGTACTATCCCAACTGCAAACTTCCCATAATATAAAACCAGTAAAATATGGATGTATTATCCAAATTGCAAACTCCCTGAAATACAAATGCAATAAAATTCATGATAGAAAACATTAAAGGCACAGTAAGCCTCCCGTAAACCATCACAGATACTGTCAGGCTTTTACACACAGTACAAACACCCTTTCGTTTAAACACTCACTGCTTGAGAACATCCTAGGTGCCCTACGTAAAGAGCGAGCAATTTTCAAAGAATTTATTTTCATGGACCCTCTGAAAAGCAAATCTGAGGTGCCTTGTTTAGGCGCTAAAACTAACTTTTAAAATCTAGATAATAAATTGACAGCTTGTTACACAAACATTCTTAAATCATAAAAGAATTCCTTTTTCATCAAGACAAGATCAGTACATTCGAAGTTTTGAAAGTTTGAAAAAAGAAAAGCCCGGAAACGTGTCACGCAAACCGTCTTTCTCGTAGCAGACGACGGTTCTGCCTCGCGCCCGTTCCTCTGAACAGTCAACTGTCATCGCTCTAGTTCGTGTGAATCGCAGCCATTTGTTGCATTTAGATTCAGAGGTACACAATAACGTGCTATTGCAGATGAGCTTACAGCGAGTCCCATTGAAATCACAAACTGACAACTACATTGTGAAAAAAGGAAACTGGATCACACGGGATATCACACGGGTTCGCGATGGCTCAGGGGTAAGATAAACCACGCAAATATAAGTTCTTTGAAAATTGCTCGCTCTTTATTACGGAGGGCACCAAGGATGTTCAAAAGCAGTGAGTGTGTAAATGAAAGGGTGTTTGTACTGTGTGTAAAAGCCTGACAGTATAGTATCTCTGATGGTTTACAGGAGGCTTACTGTGCCTTTAAAGGCTTTGCATATCATAATTTTTGTTATGTTTATGTAGCTCTTGGCGTTTGGTTTGTAGCTTTTCAATAAGCAGTTTTGATTATCCATCCTTTGTATTCAGCAGCGAAAAGATACACTTCCCCCCTCGACGGGCGAAGTGGCGCAGTGGTAAGACGTAGGCCTCCTAATCGGGAGGTCGTGAGTTCGAATCCCGGTCGCTGCCGCCTGGTGGGTTAAGAGTGGAGATTTTTCCGATCTCCCAGGTCAACTTATGTGCAGACCTGCTAGTGACTTAACCCCTTTCGTGTGTACACGCAAGCACAAGACCAAGTGCGCACCGAAAAGATCCTGTAATCCATGTCGGAGTCCGGTGGGTTATGGAAACACGAAAATACCAAGCGTGCCTACCCAACGAAAGCGGAGTGAAGCTGACTATGCTCTCAGAGTATAGTGTGGGGAACCCAAATGGGCATACGAGCTCACACGTCACCATAATTTCTGGAACGCTGAAGAAGAAGAACTTCCCCCCTCAAGACATTTCTTTTTGCTGAAATAATACATGTCTTATGTTTTCATAACAAATAACACTTTTGTATACCCTGGTCTACATATATATATATATATATATATCAAAAATACTACACAGCAATACATGTACCTTGTTATCCCCAGTACCACTGAATACTAAGTGTTTCAATGAAATGAGCTCTGCTCTTGTATTTTGTGTTGAACTTGCAGCCTATATATATGGCAGCTTGCTGTTGCAGAGACCACAATTTTTGTTTGGTTTTGTATAATGTGTGTAAATACTGGAATATATATTAGAAAAAAACTTGTTCAAGAGAGTACTGTTTGAAAAGGACAGTTATTCAAACTCTAACTCAACAGACCTGTAGTCAGGCTTGTCACAACATGGGTTCCCATGCAGATTCAGTATGATTAATGACTGTGGAAATTCATCTGAAAAAAGAACAAAAGCACTACTAAAATTTAAGTGAGCAATTAGTACTGTACAATAAATGCACTAAGCAGACCTGGGAACCCTACGATTTCGCCGTATTTTGTACGCATGATTGTCTGGAATACGGTCAGTGAAAAAAAAAAGACGAAAAAAATTCCTGGACTACTAATGTCTTCACAAGCGCATCCCGAAGCTGATCCGGTATTTTGACACATGATAACAGTTTTTGTCAGTAAACATTGAAAGAAGCATTTGTTTTAAATGTATTGGTAAACTTAATTAACGGTGCGACGGACACAAGTGAAGCATGTTTGAATCATGGATGTTCAAATGCTGTGTGGAGTACGCCCATTTTTTTGAAAATACACCAAGTTTGTTTAATAATACTCCAAGAGCAAAACAGGGGTTAAATTCCCAGGTCTGACTAAGGTATAAATAAATCAACACAATGGAAATTCTTATAACCAGGAGTCAGCCCAAAATAACATGTTGACATCCTAGCTTGCACTACAGGAGAGAAAAATTCTAAATGAAGAGACTGGTGTGGTTTTCCAGTGCATTCAAGGCAATACTTCACCTATGTCAATATAATCTAGGCAATGCCAAAGCACCTCATCAGTATCAAAAGCATCTCACCAATGTCAAAGTCTTCAATAGCATTGTCAGACAGATCCAGAAATAGCAAACGGCTCAGGTGCTTCAGGTTTTCCACAGTCTTAATCCGGTTCCCCGCCAGCATCAGAAACTGCAGGTTGGGCAGACATTCCAGGTTCTGAATCCAGGTGATGCGATTCTGCTGCAGGTAGATATTGGTGACCTTTGAGCCCAGGAGCTCCAGGCTATCTATCTGTCCGATGTTCTCCCGATCCAGACGCAAATGGCTGATCTCGTTCAGTCCTTCAATTCTGCAACAAAAGTATAGTACACTAAGAAGATTCTTTCTTAAACTATTTAGGTAAATCATACCACATTTGGCTTGTACACTCTGTCAAATCAGTTACAAGGTCGCAGCCAGTGGCGGGACTTAAAAGTATATTAAGGTATATTATAAAATATTAAGGTAATAAGTTGTCCAATGCGAGCTATAGTATCTTTTTGGGGGGTTCGGTAGACATACACATTTTATGTCTTTTTCATCCTAGATTATGGAAAATGAAAAACCTCAAAGCTAACCTTGTTCTTGTTTGTGCTACATTATTTGCCTTTTTGTATATATATGGCGCAACAAAAAAACAGAAACAAAACAAATAATGTAAGAATTGTCAACAGTAACGAACATTTTGGAAGCAAAACTGAGCCAAAAGCAATATAAGCTGCAGGAAGTGGGAGTTTTTGAAGTTAATGTATGTGGTAGCTTATATAAGAAACAAAAATGGCATCACCCCCCCCCCCCCCCCCCCCCCAAATTTTGTTTTTTGTGCGTGTGAATTACAACTACCTATCAGTAAACAATGATAACTTTTCTAAAACACAAGCCATCTAAGAGTCATTTTATATCCGATCACACATTGTAAGTGCATTGCATCGCATGCTTTAAGCATCATGTTCAGAGAGTAAAAACTCGAAAGGTTTGCTTTTCTTATCGAAACCAAAAACCAACATAGCAACGATCAGATGTTCTGTCAGGTTAACGTACAAGACCAATTATGCATTTATGTAAACTCTGACTGAATACTACTGAAGAACTCGCATTGGTTGAAGAATGGAAAAATTCATTCTGAACGTTAAATAATGTTCAAATCTCTCTCTCTCTCTCTCTCTCTCTCTCTCTCTCTCTCTCTCTCTCTCTCTTTCTCTCTCTCTCCCCGCCTCCCCTCACGTCTCTACCATACCCCAGTAGCCAAGCGAGCACTGACTAATCATTTACAGATTTCGGTGAAACATAAAACATTATCAGCATGCAAATAACTAAACACGTACAAACAGAACACAACTGACTGCATGACTGTGAGTCATTGATCGATGTCTAGTTTAAAAGGTGCCTGTGCGGCTTCTTGATGGTTGTCAGTGTCCATTTGCTTAGCTGTCTGGCTAGTATTTACAGCGCCTAATCTGTAATAACATGGCCACAAGCTTGACATTCAATGTCACAGCTGAACATATTTTTCGTATTAAGTTATGGTTTGTCAAGAGTCACCATAAAATGTTCTGCCTTTAAGAGTCAAATCTTCAATCTATGTCTTCAATACTCGACGACTCAAAATCAATAATAATTGAAAATACCAAGGGCTTTAGATGTCAACAACAGATCATTAGCGGGGTACCCATGTGGAATAATAACAAGTACAAGCTTAAATCCAACACAACACAGGGTAAAATGGCAATAATATATTTATTCAAACTTGAATACATATACAACAACATACATCAACACTGTGAACAATCAATCGACCATTCGCCCTGTTAGACACAACATTCACTCTCACACTTTCACCTTAAAGGTGGTCGTCTACATTTTTGCTTTTTTTCAATAATCTTATGGTTAGATTTCGCTAAAAAGTTATGTCAGATGATGAATGAACCATGGGGGAAAAAGTTATAGAAAAAAAAATATATGTAAAAAAAGATTTTATTTTTGGGTAGCGTGACTCACGCTTCCAATATTTTGTTTTCTGTTTGCTGAGAACATGTGCTTTGCCTAAAAATACTGACCAATCAAATTCATGTCACTATGCTTATAGCCACGCCCAAACAAGTGCAGCAACAGTTTGACACTGGAGCGCTGTCCACACTTTTTTTAAACGCACGAAATGCACAGGATATGAGAGGAGTTTTGCGCTTGGCATTTTCCAAATAAGGATATCCTACTATGAGTACTACGCTGGAATACTACAATGAATTTTCAAACGGCTACACTGAGGGCCCCAAAGGGTTTAAAATCGTGATCGTGATTGGCGTTTTTTTACCTTTCTGTGACCGTGATTGCCGAAATTTCCATTTCTGTGATCGTGATGGGACTTTGCCCGTGATCCGTGATGACAAAAAAATCAAGTCTCGTGATCGTGATCGTCATTTGTTTTCGTGATCGTGATGGGCATTATTGCAAAGCATTTTATTTTCAACGTACATTTTTCACAGCTGTAATATTCTATGATCCTCTATTCGTCAAGGAGCCAATCCCGATTGAAGGGGAAGCAACAACACATTCAGAAATATGATTTTGACAGCGATTGCTTCCCTTTAAAAGAACCAATCACACACAAAAAGAGATCCAATCAGAAGGCAAATTGCAAAAGTCTGCCAAACTTCATCCAATGGAAGGGCTTCGTGCAAAAGTTTTGAGTGCATTCAGTCAAATTCGAATTCGAAGATCAAAAATGGCGTGCAGCGGTACTGTCATCGAACTTCTGTTATATTTTGTGGATTCAAGCCAGATCAAAGCAGGCGGCGAGAATGCCTTCCTTGGCGGAAAGGTCAGGCTACGGGTCGGTCTTTCCGAAGACGAAATATCAAGGTATGTTGATCTATGTTGCTCTATGACTGTTCTGAATGTAGGCAAAGATCTTGAAATTTGTTCAAGATCTTTGAGTTTGAGTGAGATCATTGACATTGTCGACATTGCCACGTCCGGCTGTCACTCGCTCAGTGTGACCTCGACTGGTTCGAGATCGAGTCTGCGTGTAGCCAAAACCGAAACTAGAAATGTGTTTTTCATCCCAGCAACGTGGACACGCTTGGCATACATTCTAATTGTCGCTTCTTTGCATTAAGCTTGGATTTATTTTAGCGCCTGTAAACTTTAATATCAACAATGGGTTAAATTCAGAAACAATGGCGGGGCCGAGACGTGCCAGTTTGGGTCACTTGATCCTCATGTCAAAGACGATCAAAGTCATGTTCGTTGGGGATTTTGTCAGGCATGCTACTTTTCCGGTAATTGCCGGAAATCCGATAAAGCCGTTTCCAAAATCCGGTAAAGTCAAATTTATTCCGGTGAAGTTGAACAATTTCCGCAAAAACGATCCATGTGAATATCGCGCAACGCGACCGGGCGCCGGTCTCAATGAAGCCAGCGCACAGTAGTGTTGTTTTCACCAGTTTGGAGGTGTGTTGAATGGTGGTGGGGGGAGGCTAAAATGGGATTTTTAACAAGATCACAACACTATTACAGCCCTGAAAATTATGCCCAGAATGCACCAGATTGCACAGTTTTAACCGTTTTTTGAAAAAATGTCCGGGGGGGCATGCCCCCGGACCCCCCTAGTTGGCTCGCCTGCTTTGCAGGCTCAGGCTTGTGGCTTCGCCACTGGCACTGCGCGCTTCTTTCAGGTAAAACCATTTCTTTTCAAGGCCATGAAACCAGGCGATGGTGTACCTCAAATTGTATGGCAAAGTTGAAAATAAAGAACCCATCACACATACATGTACTTTAATTTCAATCCACCCAATAGTTTTTGAGAAAATGGGTTTACAAGCTTTAGCTCTGGAAATGTGAAATTGTGCAAGTATATATTCATGTGTGTGAGTGAGGGTGTGGGAGTTGAATGTGTATGAGTGTAGAGAGAGAGAGAGAGAGAGAGAGAGAGAGAGAGAGAGAGAGAGAGAGAGAGAGAGAGAGAGAGAGAGAGAGAGAGAGAGAGAGAGAGAAAACAATGAAAACAACATTCTTGTTACTGATTATGTATTTCTATGTGTGTATGAAAGAGAATTAAAAAAAAAATAATAAAAAAGTGCAACAGTTCTCACTTTGTGTTGAATAAACAATAGATCCAGAGGAGCGAATTACTGTGTGGTTGTGTTTACTTTGACACTGACGTGCTTTCTGTACATGCAACTTTTACCGTGACCGTGATTTGCCACTGGTGTTCGTGATCGTGAAAACAAAAATCAAGGTAACTGTGATCGTGAAAGCTAAAATTTCCCTTCCCGTGATCGTGATGATACCCCCCCTTTGGGGCCCTCTACACTGGCTTCGTCTTTCCTGATCGAAAGGGGGTGTATTGTTGATATTTGTAGATAATAGACTCTGCATTTTAATGGTCAAATGGCGATTTCGGTATAAAAATGTAGACAAGGACCTTTAATAATATAATACTTAGAAATAAACCATGACTAGAGTTTAAAAGTTCACGCCCGCAGGCACTGTCCGTGGCTAGGCAAGACAAGAAGCTCACGCACATCATGTAAGACAGGAGAAAGTAAAATAAGGTACATTAAGCAGGCGAAAACAGTCACTTGGTGTGAAGAAAGAGAGCGTAAGGAACAGCGAGGGGAGAAAAGGAGAGGCAATACAAAATCTGGCGACGAGCTGACAGATAGCGTCTGTCGGATGTTGTGAGTGTGGGTGCGCGCGCGACCACATCTGACACAACATCCGGTGGAGCGAGCCAGGCTGACGACAGCAATCGTCTGCTACACACGGTGCCACAACCTCTGTGCTGCGCCGATTTAAAAACAGCTTTAATAAAAGCTGAGTCTTAAATCCAACACAACACAGGGTAAAATGGCAATAATATATTTATTCAAACTTGAATAAATATACAACAACATACATCAACACAACAATCAATCGACCATTCGCCCTGTTAGACACAACATTCACTCTCACACTTTCACCTTAATATAATACTAAGAAATAAACCATGACTAGAGTTTAAAAGTTCACGCCCGCAGGCACTGTCCAACCCGTTAGTGGGAAGTATGGGGGAAACTTAAAATTAACGAGTTAGACTTTGGGAGAAGGGAAAGGGAAGCTGCAGCAGACGGCTTGAGGTACTGGAAGATGCAGTCACTACGCCAATCCCTGAGGAGTTTAATCACATGGAGGGGAACGCCTGACTGCAGCAACCAGGTGGCGCCCCCGCGACGAAGGCTGTGGGTGGAGAAGTCAGCTCGCGGGAGACCGAGGGCGACGAGGTGGCCGGTTAGGAGCCGGCGGACGGAAGTCACTGATGGAGTGAAGATGGAGCCCCCCGCTTCGTGGCTGAAGAGGGGGAGGTGACTGGGGACCGCGCTGGCTAGGGAAAGAAAGTGCTGTAAAGCAGTGACAGGACACAGGGAGTGCCCTGCATAGCGTGGCAGGACTGCTGTGTGCACTCTCTCCCTGAACTGGATGGTCTTGGAGCGACGGATGGTGAGGGCAGCGCCATTGTCCGTGAAGGAGATGTCACCCCGGGTGATGGTTAGGGCGCCGCTGGTAGAGGAGGCGACGGCACTGACCCGTAAGAGGCCAAAGAAGCAAGTGGACAAGATGGCCCACAAGGAAGCGTCCTGGAGAAGGCTGAGGTCTAGGCGGGCTTTGATGCGGGACAGGAGGGAGGGGGAGAAGGGAAGCTTAAAGGCTGATGCACTGCCTTTAACACGCTTGATGGCTGTAAGGAGAGACCGCAGCCTGAAGTTCTGCTCGAGGGGGTTAGGGAGATCGCAGTCAAGGTGGAGAATGCGGATAATGTTCAGATACTGCCTGACGGAAGAGGGGGCGAGGATGCGGGGAAGGTAGGCCGCATATCGACACAAGGCGGTTGACGTTGCTGGGATAGGGGGGGTGTCAGTAAGGGCGGCAGAACCTCAGGTAGGCCTGGAGATGCGAGCGGTACGTCTGTTGAGATGACGGAGCGAACAGGTGAGATCGCAGCTGGTAGATTTCTTGGTCCAGGCTAAGTGTCAAGGATCGGGCTGCGTAACCTGGAAAGTAGATAGAAGAGGGAATTAGGGGACATGTGGGCCGCAAAATGCAGAGGGAAAGTCAACATAGGGCGAGGGAAGGTGGAGAAAAGGGAGACCAGACGCTCAGGCTGTCCTGGCAGGTGAAGGCGGGAGATGGCGTCAGGGATATGGTTGTCAGCGTCCGGGATGTGGATGGCGGAGACGGTGATATCCAGCGCGATGGCTAGCGAGCTGAGTTGGCGCAGGAGGCGGGCAGCAGGGGAGCAGGAAGAGGTGCCCTTGGTAAGCATGGCTTGGGCGGCGGAGTTGTCCGTGACAATAACAACGTGGCGACGTTGCAGCTGCGGGGCCCAGCGGTGAAGGGCGCTGACGGTGATAGCCAGCTCCTTAACATTGATGTGGGCCGAGGCGAGGTGCGGGCTGTCAGGCAGCCAGGCGGTGTAATACCAGTCTCCTTGGCAGAAAGCTCCGCCGGCGTCAGCACTGGCATCACAACTCACATCACAACTCACAGTCACTGTGGGACGGCGGTCCCAGATGCGACGGCGAAGGGAGGGGATTTGGAGGACGGCGGTCCACCAGTCAAGGTCTTCAAGCAGGGGCTGGACTCTTACTTTGTAGTGGTCAGCTTTGATGTTCGTAATGGTGTCAAAGATGCGTCGGACGTGAGTACGACCCCAAGGGATGACGTTTGAGGCCCAGCTGAGTTTTCCTGCCAGCCGTTGCAGCTGTTTACGGGTGAGGCGGGCTTTCTGCCAACAGCGCTGAAGATGGGCTATCTTCTTCTTCTTCTTCTTCTGCGTTCGTGGGCTGAAACTCCCACGTACACTCGTGTTTTTTGCACGAGTGGAATTTTACGTGTATGACCGTTTTCACCCCGCCATTAAGGCAGCCATACGCCGCTTTCGGAGGAAGCATGCTGGATATTTTCGTGTTTCTATAACCCACCGAACTCTGACATGGATTACAGGATCTTTTCCGTGCGCACTTGGTCTTGTGCTTGCGTGTACACACGAAGGGGGATAAGCCACTAGCAGGTCTGCACATAAGTTGACCTGGGAGATCGGAAAAATCTCCACACTTAACCCACCAGGCGGCCGCGACCGGGATTCGAACCCTCGACCTTCCGATTAAGAGGCCGACGTCTTACCACCCCGCCACAGCGCCCGTCGATGGGCTATCAAATTGGTGGTCTTGACGGTGTCCAGAGAAAGAATGCCCGACTTGCGAGTTGATGGTTACACCCAGGAAGGTCACTTCCATCGACGGTCCCTCCACCTTTTCCCAGGCGATGCCGAAGCCCAAAGAGCAAAGGAGACCTATGACAGAGTTCAAAGCAGCCTGACATTCACCGAAGGTAGGGGCGCAGATGAAAAAATCGTCGAGGTATACGACGACAGCGTCAAAGCCCTGTCGTCGCAGGTGATGCCGGATAGACTGCGTGAGGCGATGAAATATGGCAGGGGCTTTTCTGGCGCCAAAAGGAAGACGAGAGTTGCGTAGGAAAGTCGGGGCACTGTCACCATCAAAAGTCCAGTGAAGGCCTGTCCACTGAGTGGAGGAGGGGTGGATTCGGACTGAGCGATAAGCGCTTTTAAGATCGACTTTTGCCATGAAACAGTCCTGTGTTAGTAATTCAACCGCATCCTGGAAGTGGACAGGGTCCTTGGTGGCGTGGGCGTTGAGACAGTCAGGGGAGGGCGAGCCGAGGTCGTGGATGAGCCGCACCCCACCCTGGGGTTTTGGTATAGCACTCAAGGGGCTGGTGATGAGAGGGGGTGAGTCCAAAATAGAGAAGCGGCCTTCGGCTAGTTCAACTCGAATCTACTTTTCCACTACCTTGCGCGTGTCTGCGGAAGTGGCAGACCTGTAGTTGGGTGGGTGGTGAGGCTGATCCAGTGTGGGACGGGCGGAAGGGTGTGGTAGATCGTCCGTGAGGTGAAAACCATCACGGATGCCCTGTAGCAGGTAATGAGCGTCTTCGTCACCCGCCAGGAGTTCCTGCCAGCATGAGAGCTTGTCGGAAATAGAGGTGAATGTCAGTGAGGGGGGATTTTCTGTCTGTTGCGGTGTAGCAGGGGGGTGACCAGGGGATGGGGTACGGGTCAGAGGAGTGCCTGGCAGGCGACTCAGTGGGTTTTTTAGGTTTCTGAAGCGTGGGAGCGCTCAGGATGTGCGGGGGAGAGGCAGGACAGGCAGGCATGGACATATGTGCACGTCTTTATGGAGCATCCTTGCCTGTTAACGGATGCAGATGGGGCGGCCTGAGCTGTCAGTTTTCTGATGGGGACGTTTCGGGGGAGGGGCCCTTTCTGCTGGCCGCAGGAGTAAGGTCATAAGGTAGGGTGACTCAGTTGTCCAGGGAAGGTTTCGCTGGGCCTGCTCTTTTCGGAATTCCCGATCAAAAAGCAGGACTGACGCCCAGGAGAATACCTGCGCCATCTGGGAGATGCGAGCGAGGTAGGCGAGATATTCGTCCAAGGTTTGGCGATCAGTCTTGTCAATCCATATCATTTCCTCATGTATTTTTAGGGCTGCTTCAAAATATTGAGGGACGGTGACTTTGTCAAGGGGTGTCTTCTTTTCCGCTATGGCCAGGCGACTATCTACCATCGCCAGATAGTCAACGCTTCCATTTTCAGCGCGGGAGGAAGCTTGAGCAGTATTTAGAGAGATGAAGTGAGATATATCTCTAGGCTTACCTCCCGTCTGGTGGTGGGAGTGGTCTGTGTTGTTGGCGGTGACAGATGGGTCAGAAGAGGGGAGGGCACCCAAAAGATCGAGAAAGTCCGTGGCGACTGCATGTGACTGTGGCTGGGCTCGCTGTTGCTCTCTTTGCGGGCCTATTTCGCTGACCACTCTCTGTTTGGTCCTCACTGTCACGTTCTCTGGTGTTGGCTTCGGGACCGTGGTTCGCGGAGTAGCCTCAGTTTGCTGATTGGTAGTGTGACGAGAGGTAGAAGCCGAATCAGTGTCTGGTCGCTGGAGCATTCTGATAAGAGATTTCAGCTAGAGGCAGAACAGAAAACGTGTCCACCAAGTTGGGAGTCAAGAGTTCAAGCGATTGCTGAGAGTGAAACCCCAGGATTTCAAGGTGCGCAGCAGTGGCCGGAGCGATCTCAAACTCTTCGAATGTTTGCATCATAGAATCGTCCGTGAGAGCCATTGGAAGATAATGAAGATCTAAAAAAAACGCAATACAAAATCTGGCGACGAGCTGACAGATAGCGTCTGTCGGATGTTGTGAGAGTGTGGGTGCGCGCGCGACCACATCTGACGCAACATCCAGTGGAGCGAGCCAGGCTGACGAAAGCAATCGTCAGCTACACACGATGCCACAACCTCTGTGCTGTGCCGATTTAAAAACAGCTTTAATAAAACCTGAGTCTTAATGTCATATCCTATTTATTTTTTAAAGCGCAGTTCCTCACATAACGCTTTGGCTCGCCATCTCAAATTTGGCTCGAGTACTTTTACATGAAAAAGACATTCCCTTTCTTTAGACACATGGCAAAAATAACACTTTGAATGCTTTCCTGCTGAATGGGAATTCATTTTATTGCATTTCTACGCCGAGAAGCCACTGCAGTGGATGCATGTTTATCTCGTGTAAAAGACTAACCAGGTCTGAGATGGTTAACCAAACTTTTTCATGGGAGTTATCATGCATTTGAGTCGATCGAATGACCCTTGAAGTATGAAGTCGACGTTAGTTTACTTTTTTTTCATTCAATCAATAAAGAAAGTCAGTTCTGCTATTATACCAAACATTCAATGATTTGTTTTTCCTGTCACCAATCACGTGTGTCTATACTAATGCATCACAGTGATGGTATCACATGATAACCATTAGTGTGTGTGTAGGGGGCGGGGGGGGGGGGGGAGGTTTTTTTTTTACTATAAACCCATCGCACCCACCTATAACACTTTCTCTTTTATTCCAAATGCACCCAACCCTCAATTTACTAATTTACCCATCCAACAAAACACTACACATATATTATTAAATGTTTTCAAAGTGAAACATGACATATAGCTTACTCTCTACGATCAGAAAAACGCTTGTATTATGTAACATGACTTGTGGTATCTTTCGTTGTTTTCTTGTTCGTACATTTTATAAAAAATGAACGCAGCCTAAGAGTGCTCATTCTTTTGCAAAATAAGTCAGCCTTTTAAGTCTCAAGGGATTCATGAAAGTAACTGCATGTTTGTCCACACCATCAACATATGTGCAGCGTAATGTTAGATTGTTTGCAAATGAAAATGTAATTTTTGAGTTTCAGGACTTCACTACTCACAGATCTACAAAGACAGGCATTTAAAAAAAAAAAAAGTAAAACACACGGCCGTATATTTTTCTTTGCTGTTTTTGAGACTATCAAAGGCAATAACAACAGCATTTGGTCCATGACATTGCGTATCACAACAACAGTCACTTACATTATTTTCATGTTTCTGTTTTTGTTTCGGTTCATCTTACCATGTTGATGTTTATATCTTCTGGATACAAATTTAACAGAGCAGGGGCGTTTCTTTGCATGATCAATCTTTACTAATCCACACAAAATGCGAGTGATGTAAAATATGCAGTGTCAAATAACACAAATCGAAAAAAATATTAATAATGAGGTTCTTAATTACCACATGTTTTAATTTTGTCTACAGGTATCTATGGATGCAGCCTAGCCCCTATGTGCCTTCTTTGTGCACGTATAAAACGCAAAGCTTGATTGGATGATGTCATCGTGCACAAATCAAACGAAGTCTGATTGGCTGGTGTGAAAGGTCGTCAAGAGAGAATACTCCTTCTCGTGCACTTTTTTTCAAACCGCGGTTAGCTCCCTTCGGTAGCTGAATATTTCGGAACCTCCCTCAATAAACCCCGGCCCCTACAAAAACCCGAACTTTTTTCTTTGAGGTCTTTGATTGTATACATGTATTGAGTATAACTTTGTCATCACACATTCTAAATTTTGTTAAGTCCCCGCACACTGCACACACGGTGAAACAATAGCTCTCTCCTGTAAATGGCTTAGACTATGGAATTGGAGTATATGTCCCTGTTATTAATATATTGAAGAATGCAATTACTGTACTCTTGAGATCCCTTTCAGTAGCTTGGTGGTTTGTCTGGTGCGCACATTGGTATACATGGGTGAACATAATTGGTGCTCTGACTCAGTTGTGTGTTGACAAAGTCCCTTAGCTCATGCAGAGGTAAATGTTGATGTGTGATAAAGTCAAATGCTTACACTTGTTCTTGACTCCAGGATTCGGCTTCTTTCGGCAGATGTCTTTTGACAATCAGATGCAGTGACAAGCGCACTGGTCGAACTTCTGGGACTGAAACAATCCAACGGCATACAAATGCCATTAGCATGTTCTGTTTTAAATGAGCATAATCTAGATTTAGAAAGTGACGTCAAATACCAAAAGAAAAGTAACTTTTTATGATCCATTCAGTGTTAAATCTCACACTGGGGGTTATGTTGAACTTTAGCGTTGTAAATTCAGGGACATTTTTCAACTGCAATCTAAGAGTAATTAAGACTCTGATTTTGAAGAACTCGCTCTTGTAAATGTAAGCATAAAAAGTAATACATGTACAAGTTATACCATTCAAGTTAAACACAAAGAATGAACTGCAGCGCTGAAAGTCCACGAAATGGGGCACTTCTCATAATTTACTAGCCAGAGAGCAAATTTTTTTGTTCTTACTCGCCAAACCACCCATTTGTTTCAGCAACTTTACTCGCATTTGGCGAGTAGATTTACATTTCTACTTGCCATTTACATGTTTCTACTCGCCAGGGCGAATAAAATACTCGCCATTTTCAGGCCTGAACTGTATAGATGTGTTTCATTTACATGGGGTTTATAAGGAAAACGTCTGGGCACTCACGAAGGGAGACAACTATATATATACACATATACAACACAATAAAAAGTCCAATACCAAGCCAGAATGTCGCATCTTTTTAAAAATCCAAATTTTCGGCCCGCAGCAAAATAATTTAAGATTGAGGCTTAAATGTTAAATGTTACTAAATCTAGAATATGCTCATTTAAAACAGAACATGCTATATGTATATATATACGTCGATCTTACATATATATTCGACATATATGCAAAGAAAGACAACCGTCGCAGTTATTTTAATCGATCAAATGACCAAATTAATTAAGTATGCTTAATTTGGGGGCTTAATACATCAATTAATTCCACAAGAATTATTCTTTGCTTTGCAATAAAGACATTTAAGCCTCAATCTTAAATGTTGTTATGTCGGGCGAACGATGTACCCCTGTATTCTGAATTGGTTTATTCCTATTCAGCATGTTACTGTGTCACCATTTTGTCTGGAATTGGTGCAGCCTATTTGGGTTATTCTCAGACAGCTTAGTCTGGAAGCAAACATCCTGGATGTTTACACCAGCACAGAACTTGTTGCACAATTTTCCAGCTCTAGTTTTCTTCTAATTTGCTAGCTATACCAGTCGCTTTGCTTTTGCTCGATCTACAACAGTAGTCCTAGCAGTTTCAATTTTAAACCTGCACCCACCTATCACCAGTGCTGGACTGATCGTGTAACCTCTGCGAACGCCAAGAAGAAGAAGAAGAAACCACCCACCCACCCTGCTATAGGTTATAACCTTATAAGGATTGCTTAAATTAATTAAGTATGCTTAATTTGGGGGCTTAATACATCAATTAATTCCACAAGATATATTCTTTGCTTTGCAATAACTTAATCAGTGCCTTCTGTCAAAAATAAGTAAAAATTGCCACTGGATTGAGAGCTATAATTTACAATTCTAAAGTTCAACATTACCGTACCGGGCTAAATCGGGATGATTCCTGTTAATTCTTCAATTAAAGTGGCACAGTATCTTACAGAGAATAAAACTGTAAAACACTAAAACACAAATTTTACCTTGCCCCTAGCAACGCAATGCTATCCTGAGTTACTTGAATTTGTTATACCCCTTGCTATCTACGATTCCTCACCATTTTCAGGAGAGGTTTCTATATCTCCGTCATCTGGAAGCTTGTCCATTTCCACTATTTACATGTAGAGCTTTTTCGTCCTATTTCAACATCACTGCCTCTTCCGCACGCTGGTGTGAAAGCATTTTGATGTCCTCACTTTTTGATCTTCCGCAGAGAAGACTGAGCAACGGTAGTTACCTCCCATCTGAGTTGAGAACATCATCAGAATCGTAAGTGATAATTTTCCTATTCGTGCGGAATGTTCACATCACACATCACACTAACGGCATTGGCTTGATGATTTGATTCAGACGACAGAAGGTGTGCACTGTGAATAGTGCACAAAGAGCAGTAAGTTCACGTTTAGCTTTACTTTCTGTTTGGGTTTTAGCACAATGATCTATCTTGTTATGTAGCCGTTCATCTCCAAAACTTTTCTCTTTAATTGTCTAAATATGCGCCAAATGACATGATGGTTTATGCTGTTTGCAATATGCATGGTTTGTTTTATTAAATTGATGTTCTATATTTATAAACAGTGCACACAGCAGTAGGTAGAACGATTATCCTCACTTCTGGATGATCGGGTTTTACTTTATTTTTATATTTTACTTTGATTATTTTTGTTACATTCATTGTTTTTGTTCATTGTTTAACAATGGAAACAGAAATGTGCATCAAATTTACGAAAGCAACACTCGAGCAACACTCGATCAGTTAAATAGCAAATCAGAAATGTGATAATAACTGCAGTACATGTTTCAGAATTCTATAGATCCCTTTGGGGTAAAAAACTCAATGTGCACAACAGTCAGTGAGCATGTGTGCGTTTGTGTTTGTGTGAAGAGAGAGAGAGAGTGTGTATATGTGCGAGACAAACAGACATGCAGACAGACACAGAGAAAATAAACAGTAATTCTTACATCTGGATCATATCGATCCATGTCTGCATAAGGAGTAATGTTTTAGCAGGTAGTCTTACCTTAGTAATATGAAAACTATAAATAGATTTCTACATGTGTACTGTCATCTGCTTTCAACACAGTGAGCCATGGCGTCCCAGTCTCCAATGAACTGTCGATTTCCTCGGCCTGATGCGACACATCGCCTGATCTGTTTCCCGTGGGCTGGCGGGGGCTCAAATTTCTACGCTGCCTGGGGAAAGGATCTGGCTCCAAACATAGAGGGTACATTTCATGCATCTTTCAATTTCATGTGTCTTCATGTATATCTTGTATACACCTGTATTGTTACTATTGAAGAATGCACAACATATACTAACTCACTGTATGTTAGTGAAAATGGTAAACATGTTCCATTCAGTGTAATATATATAAAGCAGCTGGTTGCTGAAATGGGGCAATGGTGGGATGGGGGTGTAGGGGGAGAACTGGGGGGGGGGGAGGGGGGACATTTGGGGAATGGGAGATAGGATGTGGTAATTGTAGAAGAAGAATGTGAGGGCAATTTTCTTATTTTCTTTCTTAATCTTAAGCTTTCCTGCTGTTTTTGTCTAACATAAAGTAGACTATTGATGGTTTTTGATGATTTACATTGCAGTGCATGGGATCACATTGAGAGGAAGAGAGTCAAGATTCCGAGAGGAGCTGTGTACATCACCACAAGAGACATTGACTGAGATCGCCTCCACCATTGCCAATGAACTTGGTGACAAGCCATTCATCTTCTTTGGCCATAGGTCTGAAAGTCTGTTGTTGTTTTGTTTTGTTTTTTTGAAAGTCAGTTTCTTTTTGTATCCTATTTCCCTTCTTTCTGTCATTTTATTGTGTCTCTTTTTTGTTTGTTTTGTTTGTTAGTTGTTCTTTGAATTTATTTCTTTTTAAGTATTCTTCAGGTTTTGATGCACACACATAAACACACACATGCAGACACACAAGCAAACACATACACAGACACACTAGCATGCACACACATGCAATCCCATTTTCTTATAAAGAGGGGGGTCCACTGTCATTCTGAACAAGTTCACAGTACCCTAGCTGTGCCAACATTGACCACCAAGTCATTTAGTGACAACTGTATATATATAATAAGAAGATGCTTGCAGTGGTGAAAAGGGCGATGATCAATCACATGAAGTATTTTCTCTGTGTTCAGTTTGGGCTCACTGCTAAGCTACGAGACAGCAGTGCTGCTGAGGAAAAAGTACTCGAGACAACCAGAGCACATGTACCTTTCTGGTGGATCGGCACCACATGTAAGTTGATTTTGATGCCTGTATATGATTTTGGAGGCGATACATTATCCAGGTGAATTTGTTGTGTCTTTTTTTTTTTCTTCTTTTTTTGGGGGAGGGGGGATGTGGAATAGGGATTGGGAAGGGTTCAGTGTTCTGGCGCAGAGCTCAGGAGGGAGGAGGTAGGGTAGAAGGAAAGGTAGTGAAAATAAGGAGAGGATGTTGGCAGGAGGGACTTCTGAGCTGCAGTGTCTAGTTGCAAGGGAGAAGACAATGGAGTTGTACTACACTGTACATATACCACCTACATTGGCATCAGACTGAAGTGTCAAACTTTAAGTGTCAAATTTTAGTTACTGCACAAGCACTGACTGAAGAACATACTTTTATTTTCCTTTTTACATTTAGTCAAGTTTTGACTAAATGTTTTAACATAGAGGGGGAATCGAGACAAGGGTCGTGGTGTATGTGTGTGTGTGTGTGTGTGTGTGTCTGTCTGTGCGTGTGTGTGTGTAGAGCGATTCAGACTAAACTACTGGACCGATCTTTATGAAATTTTACATGAGAGTTCCTGGGTATGTTGCGGTTTCTGTAGCAAGTTGGTTTTTTGGCGGGGTGGAGTTGCTAACCCCACGCCCAACCCTCCTCCTTTATCCGGGCTTGGGACCGGCTGAAAGACCTTTGCATCCAGGCGGCCCTATGCTCCACAGGGAGTCTACAGGAATAAGTCAAGTCCTGGGTATGATATCCCCAGACGTTTTTTTCTTTTTTTCGATAAATGTCTTTTATGACGTCATATTCGTTTTTTTGTAAAAGTTGAGGCGGCACTGTCACACCTTCATTTTTCAATCAAATTGATTGAAATTTTGGCCAAGCAATCTTCGACAAAGGCCGGACTTCGGTATTGCATTTCAGCATGGAGGCTTAAAAATTAATTAATGACTTTGGTCATTAAAAAATCTGAAAATTGTAATTAAAATTATTTATTTATAAAACGATCCAAAATTACTTTTATTTTATTCTTTATCATGTTCTGATTCCAAAAACATATAAATATGTTATATTCGGATTAAAAACAAGCTCTGAAAATTAAAAATATAAAAATTATGATTAAAATTAAATTTCTGAAATCGTTTTAAAAACAATTTCATCTTATTCCTTGTCGGTTCCTGATTCCAAAAACATATAGATATGATATGTTTAGGTTAAAAACACGCTCAGAAAGTCAAAACGAAGAGAGGTACAGTAAAGCGTGCTATGCAGCGCAGCGCAACCGCTACCGCGTTAAACAGGCTCGTCACTTTCACTGCCTTTTGCACTAGCGGCGGACTACGGTCATTGTGAAAAAATGCAGTTCGTTCACTTTCATTCTGTGAGTTCCACAGCTTGACTAAATGTAGTAATTTCGCCTTACGCGACTTGTTTTCTTCTTCTCCTGCATTCCCAGTTATGCTAGAATTTCAGTAACATCTGTAGGATGTCACTTTATATCCGCAGTCTGCTGCAGTGACTTTGCTGTTCCTCACAGCTTCTCATAGTAAGGGGCTTTCATTCCTATAAATCCAGCTGGTAATATGAGGTACTATATGGTTATTATTGCCTCAGATTTACTCTGGAAATTCCAAGTACACATTTCACAGAAACTTTTGTATAGACAGCTGCTGTTAGAGCTAGATGGTTCTTGACATTCTGCATTGAAATTCTGCTTTATCACTTGATCGCCCATTCTCTAATTGTAGCAATGACAGTTTCAATCAGAAGTTCTATGTCATTAAAATTCAGTATTTTGCAGGTGAGTTATTGTTTTTTGACAGCTTTTGTTCATTTCCTTTTTTTGTTTTCAACCATTCAGTCAATATTTGACTGAAGGATTTAACGAGGGTGGAGGATGAGGTTTGTCTCTCTGGTGTGTGTGTGTGTGTGTGTGTGTTGTGTTTGTCTGTCTGTCCATCTGTAGTGCAAAGCATACCTACAAAAGTACTAAACGGATTTTTATCAAAATTGATGTACAAATTTTTTAGGGCATTTTCTTGTGTTGTTTTTCTCTGATTTTTTATTAGGAAGACGTCATTTTTGCATGACGCTTAGTATTTGCGTATAATTTTTAGTGTGTAAATATTCATATGTTGTTGTTGTTTTTCTCTATCTTTTTCTACTTGAATGTCCGTGTAAATATGTGATTAAATTACATATTCTTACGCCGAATCACATATGAGCATTGACATAGTCCAAGATGCTACAGGTCTGAAATAATTATGCTCTCTCGTCAAAACTTTAAAGGCCTACTAAAGTGCAAAATTTTTATTCGCCGAAAACATGTGTAATAGCAATCTGGTAAATGTTCCGAAGACCATTTTGTAAAATTTTGCGTGGCTGATTTTTTATTGAATAAAAACCGATTCCGCGCACCTGTCCATTCTGCGAGAGACACCCCCGGTGCCAGTGACGTCATGAGTGTAACACGGCCTTCAAGAGCAACATGGCCGACGGTGATAGTAGCGCTGCCACTGCGAGTACGTATGTTCAAAAAGAGATTCCATCTTCGAAGCGGAGAAGATATGGCTTCGCCTGTGCTGTCGCTGAGTGCAGCAACAATCATGGTAAGGGCCATACCATGCACAGGTTTCCTGATGATGCCGAAACTCGGAGGCAGTGGGTCAAGTTTGTGCAAACTTGCAGAGCGGATTTTGGTCCGAAGTTTGGGACACCAAATCAAAATTCGAGAATATGCAGTTTGCATTTTAACTCTGACTGCGAGGGTGATGATAATGATGATGAAAATTATGATAATGATGATTATGATAATGATGATGATGATCGAATGAATGGAGCAAAAAGAGAGCGATAACTAGAAAAATGAACATCAGCATGTACAACAACAACAACAACAACAACAAAAGTCTGCGTGTGAGTGTGTGTGAGTGTTTGTTTGTGTATACGTGAGTGTTTGTTTGTGTATACGTGAGTGTTTGTGTGTGTGTGTGTGTGTGTGTGTGCCTGGTGTTTGTGTGTGTGTGTGTGTGTGTGCCTGGTGTGTGTGTGTGTGTGTGTGTGTGTGCCCCGGCGGTGTGTCAGTGTGTGTGTGTGCCCGGTGTGTCAGTGTGTGTGTGTGTGCCCAGTGTGTGTGTGTGTGCAGTGTGTGTGTGTGTGCACGGTGTGTCAGTGTGTGTGTGTGTTTGTGTTACTGTTTGTGTGTGCGTCTGTGCTTGAGGTTTGAGTGAGTCAGTGTCTGTGTCTGTCAGCTGTCTGTGTGTGTGTGTGTGTGTGTGTGTGTGCGTGCGTGCGTGTGTGTGTGTGTGTGTGTGTGTGTGTGTGTGTGTGTGTGTGTGTGTGTTACAGTGTACGTGCGCACGTTCGCACTCGTGCGTGTATGTGTCAATATTCGCAAATAGTACACACACACACACACACATTTTCGTATCGACGTATTTGAGAGAATATTTCTCAGTGAGAATGAATGACTAAATGATCTAAGGGACCAAAACATCAAAATCGCCAAGAATGGAGTTACGCAGTAATTCCACGACGACATCATGCATGTAGTATTTAGGCCAGTAGGGTTCCGGTCAATAGAGTTTCGAACGTTTTGGAACCTCGATCTCTTCTAGTAAAACCTCGTGCAATCTATTACGTCAAAGCAAAGAAACGTCACTCTGAAAGTGTGGCGTGACGTGTTAGTTCTAAAGATTTATCGAGGGTAATTAGCCAGCGCAATTTTTGTTTCTATAATGACGTTTGTCTCGGTGACTTTGGCATCATAAAGCAGTGGAAAAACAGGTCCCTGCCAGACTTGCTTGACATGACCTCATTTACATGATATACACACGTGTCATTTTAACTATTATTATCTCACGGGTGTCTCTCTCACGTATGTAGGATAAATACTAGATCTATACGAATATTGCATGAACATACCGGGCACACACACCACACACACACACCACGGCACACACACACACACACACACACACACACACACACACACACACACACACACACACACACACACACACACACACACGAACACTCACGTATACACAAACAAACACTCACACACACTCACACGCTTCTGTTGTTGTTGTTGTTGTTGTTGTTGTTGTTGTTGTACATGCTGATGTTCATTTTTCTAGTTATCGCTCTCTTTTGGTCCATTCATTCGAGTATCACCATCACTGATTATCATCATCATCATCATCATCATCATCATCATCATCATCATCATCATTATCATAACCATCATTATCATAATTTCCATCATCATTATCATCCTCGCTAGATCTTCCAAAATACATCATAACTCCCGTATTTTTATTTTATTTCTGTGACCTAAGACTCGGTGTAAAGGCAGATGATGTCCTGAAGATACTAGATATATAAGAATATTAAACAACCGTACTTTAACTTATGGTCGTGCCTGCGGTTCTAAAAACAATGCGAACATGGTCGGACGCAGATATTCGATGCTTGCACTTTCGCTCGCTAGCTCTTCGAAAATGCATCATAACTTCTTTATTTTTTTATTTCTGTGACTTAAAACTCGGCACAAAGTATGATAATGTTGTGAAGATTCTAGATATATATAAAAATATTACATGAACATTCTTTATTTTGAGGTTGAGCCTGCGTTCTTAGATCAATGCGAACATGGTCGGACGCTGAACCACGATGCTTTCACTTTCGCTCGATAGATCGTCGCAAAATACATCATAACTCCCTTATTTTTTATTTCTGTGACTTAAAACTTGGTATAAAGTCAGATAATGTTGTGAAGATACTATATATATATAAAAAAAAAATAGTACATGTCCATGCTTTAGTTTGGTAGCGCAAGGTAGTGCAAGGCCGCGTGCGGTCGCGTAGTATTTAGTCAGACCGACCTCTTCTGCTGGTCTTTCCGGTCTTTCGTCTTCATCACTTGAACTTTGCGGTTCGAACTGGTATTTCTCTATGTCTATCGCTCCAGAATACGGTAGTTCCGATGTTTCCAACTCCGATTCAAAGTCACTGCTTTCGCACGAAAGCTGCAATTCAGACTCATCCGCGTTCGACATCATGGTAGCCATACACCACTCATGACGTCACTTTCAGGGGAGAGAAGCAGTAGCAAAAAATTGTCTGTTGCTTCCCTTCTCGCTGATTACAGGTGAGATTGAGCACTTTCTCAGGCCGACTACGGGTGATCGGAGCGGAAGAAATTGTTTTGTTTAATATATTTGGTATCCTGATATGCAGCTCTTTCCATTTAAGCAATAAAAATGTTGCACTTTAGTAGGCCTTTAAGGGAAGCAACCCCACAAAAAAAGTGCTGCCTCAGTGCGTTGGTAAGTGCGCTAGTCCTTGGGGGTTATCTCCCCTATGGCATGTGTGACGTCACTACCTCTCCACAGCATGTGGTCTAGTCATACGACTTTTTCAACGAGAGCAAACGGTTGCATGTTTTCGCTCTGAGGTGACCGTTCACTACTTTGCTTTCTGCAAGGTTTCCCACCGGTCACCACCCGTCTACTTCTCTCCAGTGTCTTCCCAGTTGGTGAGACCTTTCCTTTTTGGCATTCATTCTGCTTTTTAGATGCTGTTATCTAACCACAGTTGTAGACTGTGTTATTTCAGTAGCATTTTCGGCCGTCATTTTGGCATGTCAGCATGGCTGATTCGGACAAAACCAAACGTGGCTCAAAGGGAGAGGTCAAGGGTACTCCTAAACCTAAGTCCTCTCATAAAAGAGTGACGAAAGCTGCAGTTCATGTTACTGATACCGTGAATAATACTTCTTTTCCGTACCTATTTCATCCCCGGGCGAACTTAGCGTCCCTGGGGGGACTTCGTCCGTTTCTACCTCTGTTACCCCACCAGAGACTAGCTCTCTCGTGGCAACTTTGTTGAGCTCTTTGATTCCAGAGATTCGCAGCCTGGTGCACTCTGAATTTCAGAGGGAGAGGGTGTCTTCACCGAGCAGCTCCCCCTTTCCCCTTCTGTTGGGGACAAGAGCGCGCGCTCTCACTCGCCTCGTTGAGGGTGCCTGCGGCCACCATCACCGGTGTTCCGCCGATGCCCTCCGCCCTCCGCACTTCCGGTTTCTCTGACCTGCCTTATAGTACACGTGGTACGCCTAGGCAATCTCTTTCGGGAGAAAGGTCTCTCCCTGGCTGGCCTCTACTGTCTCTCACCCAAGGGGGGAGTTCGGATATGCATGTCTCTTCAGGGACTCGGCCAGTGCAAGGTCACGTCTTGCAAGGTTTGTCTATACCTCCCTCTGGCGGTCATCCAGGTGTCGCAGGGGTCTTGGTGCAAAGTCAGCAACCACACCAGTCTTTGACTCCCGTAGCTGCTGCGCTTCCGGTTTCGCTCGAGTTGGCTTCCCTCTCCGAGACCCTTATAAGATCTTTGTCACGTTCAGTGACCGCTTCTCTGGCACCATTCAAGTTCAGGCCCAACGCTGTTGAAAAAGACGCGGCTGTTCTTTTCGCCGCTCTGGACAAAGTTACGGCCGAACAGATGACCACCTCTGCCAGGCTCTATTCCCAGGCATTCCCAGTTTTCTGGCATAGGGTACGCTCTGGCTCCTCAGAATTGACCCTAAACCTGGTTCAAAAGGCACATAGAAGCTCTACTACCTCTGTTTACTCTTCTCATTGGACCGTATGAACGAAATGGTGCACGGAAAACGGAGTGAACCCCGTCTCGCCACGGTCCATGCATGTCGCCAATCATCTCTCGTTAGCCGCCTAAGGCCGTTCCCCGTCCTCATTAAGAGTCAGACGTTCTGCCATTTCGGCTACACTAAAACAGCTAGGACACTCTATCACCCTATGCGGTGTAATAGCAGGAGTCATCAAAGGCACCGCATTAAGTTCAGCTAAAGCAAAAACACCAATCCCAGCATGGGATCTGTTGCTCGTCTTAGAATTCTTAAGGTCTCAAGACTTCGAGCTGCTACACAAAGCAAGCTTATCTAATTTGACGCGCAAAGCTCTAATGCTGATTTTTCTCGCCTCTGCAAGGCGAGGTAGTGAGATTCACGCCCTCTCTGGTCTTGCTAAAGATTTTTCGTTTAAGAAAGACGGATCAATAACACTTCGTTTTCGTCCAGATTTCATAGCGAAAAAACAGAAACCTGGACAACCATCTCCCGTAATCTCAATTCAGTGCCTTAGCAAAATCTTGTCACCAGGTGACCCTGATATCACTAATTGCCCGGTCCGAGTTCTTAGCGCTTACCTGTCTCGCACTGCTCCGATCAGAGCAAGGGAACAAAAATTTATTTTCATTTCAATAAATACCAAAAGAAGCAAAGACATCTCAAAGGTTACGCTCGCTTGATGGTCTTCCACTCTCATAAGGCAAGCATACGAGTGGTGGGAGAGAAAAGGGGGGAGGCAGTCAGTCCTTCCTCTCAGATCAGTCAGGACTCACGAAGCTAGAGCTTGGGCCGCTTCGCTGGTGATACTCAAGTCCGGAAGAATTTTCTAAGTCCTCAGCGCAGCGTATTGGAGGTCCGAGGTCATTTTACTCAACTACTATACCTGCGCGACGTTGCAAGCACTCACCAGGACGGTAGCAGTTGTCTTCCAGCTATGGTAGCTGCAGGGCAAATACTCGCTAGATCATAAGTGAGTAGGCCACCACCTATATTAGCAATCTGCTATATATGTGTTGATGTAAGAATTTGTAATTTAATCGAAAATTTCAAAAATAAATTTTCATTTGATTAATATACTTACACAACTCACATAGTTATTACCCTCCCGACCTACCCCGCTAACGTTTCTTTTAATGTTTCCCAAGGGGTTTGTTTTCAGTGAGGAATTATATTACCGGTCAGGTTTCCCGCAGTTTCGCAGGAGACCGAGGGGAGGTAACCATAACGGACTATGTCAAAGGACATGAAGTTTTTCATGCGGTTACCTCCCCCTCTTACCAGGGTCAGTACTTCAATGTCTCAAAGCACCAAACTGAAGTTAATGCTTATATATATGTGAGTTGTGTAAGTATATTAATCAAATGAAAATTTATTTTTGATTCTGCAATCATTTTAGACCAGTCCCTCTTTAAGGCGAGGGCCTGGCAGATGTAAAACAAGTCGCGTAAGGCGAAAATACAATATTTAGTCAAGTAGCTGTCGAACTCACAGAATGAAACTGAACGCAATGCCATTTTTCAGCAAGACCGTATACTCGTAGCATCGTCAGTCCACCGCTCATGGCAAAGGCAGTGAAATTGACAAGAAGAGCGGGGTAGTAGTTGCACTAAGAAGGATAGCACGCTTTTCTGTACCTCTCTTTGTTTTAACTTTCTGAGCGTGTTTTTAATCCAAACATATCATATCTATATGTTTTTGGAATCAGGAACCGACAAGGAATAAGATGAAAGTGTTTTTAAATTGATTTCGACAATTTAATTTTGATAATAATTTTTATATATTTAATTTTCAGAGCTTGTTTTTAATCCGCATATAACATATTTATATGTTTTTGGAATCAGCAAATGATGGAGAATAAGATAAACGTAAATTGGGATCGTTTTATAAATTTTTATTTTTTTTTACAATTTTCAAATTTTTAATGACCAAAGTCATTAATTAATTTTTAAGCCACCAAGCTGAAATGCAATACCGAAGTCCGGGCTTCGTCGAAGATTACTTGACCAAAATTTCAACCAATTTGGTTGAAAAATGAGAGCGTGACAGTGCCGCCTCAACTTTCACGAAAAGCCGGATATGACGTCATCAAAGACATTTATCAAAAAAATGAAAAAAAACGTTCGGGGATTTCATACCCAGGAACTCTCATGTCAAATTTCATAAAGATCGGTCCAGTAGTTTAGTCTGAATCGCTCTACACACACACACACACACAGACACACACACACAGACAC
Organism: Littorina saxatilis; assembly: GCF_037325665.1. Classification (NCBI taxonomy): domain Eukaryota; kingdom Metazoa; phylum Mollusca; class Gastropoda; order Littorinimorpha; family Littorinidae; genus Littorina; species Littorina saxatilis. Next base: position 57,700,215 of record NC_090256.1, on the reverse strand, counting down.
ACAGACACACACACGCACATACACCACGACCCTCGTTTCGATTCCCCCTCGATGTTAAAATATTTAGTCAAAACTTGACTAAATATAAAAAGCAGGTCAATGCTTACTCAATTCTTACTCAATTACCCTTGTTAAATAAAGAATTGTCATTGCCAATTTGCTCTCTCTCTCTCTCTCTCTCTCTCTCTCTCTCTCTCTCTCTCTCTCTCTCTCTCTCTCTCTCTCTCTCTCTTCACACGCTAATGTAAAATAGTGCGTGTCACACCTTAACATAATTATAACCACATTATGTCCCATAAACTCTAGTTCTGACTGATTCCCCCAATTCCATTTCTGTTTGTTCCTGTTCGTATCCCCGTGTTGTGCTATACAGACTGTGTGGCTCGGAAAGTCACAGTGTAGTGTTCTTGTGGTTTTCACTCTTTTGTTATAAGAAAAAGTGGCTGTGTTCAGCCGTATTAGAACCGTACAAACAAAAGTTCCATTGTTACTGAGCGGACAGTCGATATCTACATGTTACTGCTCTTGGCACATTGAAATGTGACAGTGGTGCTGTGTTGACTCGAATCCTCACTAATATTCGGAGAACACTTGTCTAAGTTTCATGGGGAAATCTGCGAGGGCGTGATTGAAGACTATATTCCCTCCAGCGTGTGTGAGTGGTGACTGCCACGTAATCCGTGTAATCTGCCCGCTTCGCCTGAACGGTGTTGTGTTTGTGTCAGGCTGACTGAACTCGTTTGTTTCAACTCGAGTGTCAGCGCAGAGGTGCGTGACGCTATTGTGAAACTTTACCATAGTGTTGCAAGACTGCCGGCATAAATTTGTTGTTTGTGTTTATAGTTTGACCTGACTGTCGTTTTGCTTTTTTCGTGACAGTTGTTGTTTTGCTTTTTTCGTGACAGTTGTTGTTTTGCTTTTTTCGTGACAGTTGTTGTTTTGCTTTTTTCGTAACAGTTATTGTGTATGTGTTAGTTATTATTGTGTGTGTTTATTCCTTGTTTTATTATGCTCAGTGTTGGTCATTTAAATGTGTATCACCTCTATAATAAGGTTCATGATGTATGTGCCTTCCTTGAAAAAGCGTCTCCGAATTATCATTTATTTGGTGTTACTGAATCAAGATTAGATTCCAGGGTTTCCGATAATGATATCGCGATTGTTGATTATTGTGTTGAAAGGCGAGACCCAGAAATACAAGGGCAGACCGGAATCGCGGTATATATTCATGACTCAATTAAACACATTACGCGTAGACGCATAGACCTGGAACCCAGCGCAGTAGAATGCATTTGGTTAGAACTCAAACCCAGTAAATCAATGGCCCCTCAATTCGTGTGTTTTCTTTATAGAAATCCTGCGGCAAATTTTGAGTGGTATGATCATTTTGTACAAATGTTAGACAATGTTTATAGTAAGAGCAAACACAAGGCTGACGTTATGCTACTTGGCGATTTTAACATAGACATGTTAAAGTCCCATCCCAGCTGGGAATCAACTACTCAGTTATTTGGGCTTAAACAGCTTGTAAAGTCACCCACAAGGGTAACTTCAACGACATCTACATTGCTCGATCATATTTATACGAATAATCCGGACACAGTCTTAGGTGCCTGTGTATCCGACCTTAGTGTAAGTGATCATAGTCCTGTAAGCTGTTCCAAATTGATGAAGTTACCCAAGGCAGAATCAAAAGGTCACACATATATTTCATACAGGTCTTTTAAACATTTTAATCAAGGTCTCTTCTTTAATGATTTGAATTGTACACCTTTTGCTTCTGTGCTTAATTATACTGATCCTAACGAGGCACTTGAAGCCTGGTATTCCCTCTTTATCGATGTGGTAAATCGACATGCACCGGTGAGGCGGAAACGAGTAAGACATCCTAAACTTCCTCCCTGGTTAACCATTGATATCATCGAAGCAATGGCGTATCGCGACCAGTTGAAGACAAACAAATTATTTAAAGATTATAAAAAAGCGCGTAACAGCTGAGTAAAGAATCTTGTGAGAAACGCGAAGCGATCATATTTTGATAAACTTGTGGGTAACAGCAAAGATGTTTCAAAAGTCTGGCGCGCCCTGAACACTTTTTTAAAAGGCAACTCCTCAAAAAATAGTAGTATTCCTCAAAATATAAAGGCCAACGACTTTAACGATTATTTTTTGTCCGTTGCTGAATCACTGGTAGATTCTCACTCAAAATCTCCAGGTACAGAACCACATTCCTGTTGTGAACGCTTGCAGATGCTCTGTGATGAAAAATTAAGAAACACGGATGCGTTTGTTATTCCGATAATGGCCATCCATGAAGTTGGCCAGTACATAGCAAGGTTAGAAAATAAAAAGTCTTCCGGACTTGATGGAATAAGTAATAAATTATTAAAATTGTCTACTCCTTATATAGTAGAGTCTCTGACTTATGTTTATAATTTATGTATTCAACACAATGTTTTTCCAAAAGAATTTAAAAAAGCGAAAGTCATACCTTTGCCAAAGAAAAAAGGTTCTCAAGACTTAAATGATTTTAGACCTATATCTTTGTTATCTGTATTATCTAAGCCTCTTGAAAGGCATGTTCAGAAACATCTGGTTACTTATTTGGAGGACCACAATCTCTTGCATCAACTTCAGTCTGCTTTTCGCTCTCAACATTCATGTAACACTGCCCTTGCCAGATTAACTGATTCATGGTACTCATCCATTAATAGGTTAGACATTTCTGGTGATGTTTTCTTGGACCTAAAAAAAGCTTTTGACCTCGTGGATCACGAGATCCTTCTACAGAAATTAAAATGTTATTTGAACAGTTCAAGCACTGTCCCTTTTTTTAACTCTTATCTTAGAGAGAGGGTTCAATCTGTATACGTACACGATACGTACTCTTCTCAGGGCACTGTGAAATGTGGAGTGCCACAGGGGTCTGTTTTGGGACCTGTATTATTTTGCATCTATATAAATGATTTGCCCTTGTATCTACAGTCTGAATCTGTTGAGTGTCATATGTTAGCAGATGATACTACCTTACATGCAACAGGGAAAAGCCCTGCACAAATTCAAGACAAATTACAACAGAGCCTAAACGATGTTTCTGAGTGGTGTTCTGCAAATCGTATGCTTATTAATCCAGTAAAAACAAAGTCTATGATAATCAGCACTCGCCAAAAACATCAACTTTCAGAAATGACTCTGAGTCTGTCCCTAAATGAGCACTCCATTGAGCAAGTAGCTGAGCACCGTTTACTGGGACTTACTGTTGATAATAATCTCAAATGGCAGACTCACATCAATGGAATCTGCAAAAAAATTGCTAAAAACCTGTTTCTTTTGTCAAAGTTACAAAGCATTATTAATCTAGACACAAGAAAACTATTTTACAATGCCCACATAAAACCCCATATTGATTATGCTTCCATAGTATGGGACGGGTGTAGTGAAGAGAGCTATCAACCAAGCAAGATGGGCATGCCGAAAGGCAGCCAAAAATCTAGAGACAGAAATAGCGGCTAGCTCAAAGCAAAACCCCAAAGCCTTCTGGTCTTACGTGAAATCCAAAACAAAATGTCGGACTGGAGTGGCAGATCTTAAGAAAACTAATGGTGACAAAACTTCTTCAGACAAGGAAAAGGCGGACGTGCTGAATGAGTTCTTTCAGAGTGTATTTACCCAAGAAGCAACAGACAATATTCCACCTCCCCCCCACTATGTCTTTGGTAGTGAAGTCCACAACTTTGAGATCACAGTAGCAAAGGTCAAGAAACTGCTCTCTGGTTTGAAGACAGATAAGGCACAAGGCCCGGATGGTATCAACCCATGTGTCTTGGCTAAAACAGCTGAGTCTTTAGCATATCCGGTTGCAAGACTATTCAGACTGTCGTTGGAGAACAGTGAGATTCCAGAAGACTGGCGACAAGCTTATGTGACACCGGTTTTCAAGAAAGGTAGTCGAACAGAGCCTAGTAACTATCGTCCGGTCAGCTTGACATGCATCTTATGCAAAGCTATGGAAACCCTTGTCAGAGAGGCAGTAAATGATCACCTGAGGTCAAACAATCTCATCTGTGAGAATCAGCATGGGTTTGTGCAAGGGAGGTCATGTGTGACCCATCTTCTTGAGGCATTGGATGATTGGACAAAGATTCTAGATGAAGGAGGCAGTGTTGACATAGTTTACATGGACTTCATGAAGGCATTCGACACTGTTCCACATGCAAGACTGATCGCGAAGGTTGAAGCGCATGGAATTCATGGTAACGTCCTTAACTGGATACGCAACTTTCTAGCGGACAGGCATCAGCAAGTGATTGTGAACGGTACACACTCAGACAAAGCGCCAGTCACCAGTGGAATCCCCCAGGGAAGTGTATTGGGCCCTCTGCTCTTCACCCTGTATATAAACGACTTGCCTAGCCAAGTCACCAGCTCTGTGAAGCTGTTTGCTGACGACACCAAGCTATATACACGTACTGACGTGCCCTCAGGACCTGTTGTCATGCAGGAAGATCTGGACATTCTACAAGAGTGGTCTGACAACTGGCTCCTCAAGTTCCACCCAAAGAAGTGTAGTGTCCTTAAGCTAGGCAAACAACACACAGAGACCAGCTATCACATGAAAGGGAGATCCGAAAGTGGTGAGGAGGTTAGCATCACTCTAGAAGAAAGCGAAACGGAGAAAGACCTTGGTGTACTTGTAGACAATCGCCTGAGTTTCAAGGAACATGTTGCACAAGCAACTGCGAAGGCAAACAAAACCATAAGCATCATCAGGAGATCGTTTGAGCATCTGGATAGGGAGGTGTTTGTACAACTCTACAAGAGTCTTGCCAGGCCAATCCTTGAATATGGACATTCAGTATGGCAACCACAGCAGAAACTGCTGTGCAAGGAAATAGAGGACGTGCAGAGAAGGGCTACCAAACTGATATCGGCTCTCAGTGAGAAAACTTACCCAGAACGACTAGCTATACTCAAACTACCCAGTATCGAACACAGGCGTCTCCGAGGTGACATGATCGACCTCTACAAGTATATGCATGGGATCTACGACACAGGCAACCCGAATTTTCAGCTGGCCGAAACCAAAGACACTAGAGGAAACAGCCTCAAGTTGTATAAACCATTTTGTAGGCTGAACGTTCGGAGCTGCTTCTTCGCAGAAAGGGTGATTCCTCACTGGAACAGTCTGCCAGAAACAGTTGTGACAGCACCATCAGTGAACAGTTTCAAAGGAAGGCTGGACAATTTCTGGGCAGACAGACCAGAGAAATTCTCGCCAACGTGCTACCAATAACCGCCCGCGCATGCCACCAAAAAAGTGTTATTGGAGTACTATTCGACAGGATCGATGAACAGGCCTAAGGCCTTAAACATCGCAAGTTCAAGTTCAAGTTCAAGTTCAAGAAGTTCACTTGAAGAAGCTGAACTCGCTCCAGCGTAGAGCTGCTAAACTAGTTCTACCCAGTCCATCTCTTTCTACAAAGGAAAAGATGAAAAGTATTGGGATGTTAAGCTTAAAAAAGCAGCTTTTGTATAATAAATGTTCATTTATGTATAAAGTCGTCTATAAGGACGCCCCAACATATCTTATACAACTCTTCAATTCATCTCCGTCATATTATTCAAACACTCGAAATAACCTTGCCTTGTCAAGGCCCCGCATCGATTTGTTTAAAACTAGTTTTTCTTATTCTGGTGCGTTCCTTTGGAATTCACTACCTGTAAATATCAATTAAATTACATATCTTACCCAACTCACATATAGCAATTAACCCATAGTTCAGTGCTGATACCGCTGTACGCGTCCCCTTGGTAACAAGGAAGACGCCTCTAAAAAAGAGTGACCCGAGACCTGTAAGGGTGTCCAGGCCAGCCCGAAAGCGAGGCTGCCTTCTGTATGCGCGCGCATACGTCACCATATCCTCTTTCTACTCTCAGCGCTCAGTTGAACTGGTCGCATGTTGTACGCTCCGGCTGTTTTCAGCCTACTTTCTTGGTCTTCCCGACCGGTTTTGTGTTCCTCTTGGTTTCTTCTTGTCTCCGGACTTCGCATCGTTGTTGAGGTGAGATCTTTCCATGTATTACCTTGATTTTGGCGGCATTGTTGGCTTCGTTTTGGACTTGCAAAATTTTTCTCAAAATTGTTTGTGAGTTCTTTTTGTCATGGCCGACAATGCGAACGGGAAGAGGTCAACGCCTAAGCAGGTAGCTGCTTTGCCCTCTCCTAAAAGTTCTAGTAAATCTAAAGCGCCCGGCCAAGCGTCCGTGTCTCTGTTGGATACGGAATCTAAGAAATGTATTGATGTTGTTGTTTACTTGCCCGGAACTTCCAGTTTGTTGGCTAAGCCGACGGATAAGTCCGTGCTCGGTGATAAGCATGTGTAGGGGATGCCTCGCCTGTAGTTACTGGGCTTGCGTCCGCAGACGTGGCCTCTTTGCTTTTGTCTTTAAGCTCACAGGTGTCTGCTTTGGCGGCCGGAATGTCGTCAACAAAGGCAGAGCTACGTGCACTTCCGGCCGGGGTTGCGGATGCTTCGTCGCTGGCCAGTGTTCGTTCGTCCCCTTCTGCTACTGTTTCGAGGGCGGATGTGCATGCCTCTCAGGGTGGGAGCTCACGGTTTCCGGCGTCTGGTGGTTCACCTTCCGGTGTTCCGTCTTCCGCACAAGGTATGTGGACTACACGAGTAGCTGGGTCCTCCAGCAAAAGTGTAGAGCGTTGTCTTGAGAAAGTAGCCTCTGGTGAAAGCCCAGGCGAAAGTTCCAACCCATCTGCTGACATCAGCCGCTTAGTCGGTTCGTCAGTGGGTGCTAGGGGCCCTGACAAGCGAACAGAAGTTCCTATGCTTCCCGCCACGTCAGTAGACAGTGGCCAGGTTGAAAGGCTTCTGCTTCCGCCCAGGGGGCAGAAAGCTGGTGGAAGTAGGGCTGGTTCCGGGCTTGACTCTGTTAGTCAGTACGGTGACCAGCTTCCGGAGTGCACGGAAGAGCACGACGGCTACCTGGATGATGGTGCCGCCTATCGGGCTAAAGGTACTGGATTCTTTTGCCGCGAAGGCTGTCAGATGCGGTGGCTTTGGCAGCTGGGGTGGCTTCAAGATACAACAGGATCTTTCGGTGCATTTCTATGCATCCGGTTGGTTCTGTTGCTTACCAATCCACGGCTGGTTCCGCTTCCGCTTTTGCGGCCGTGTGTTCCGGTTACAGGATGGTATAGCCTTCTACCGTTAACACTTTGGTGTTGGTAGTCGGCACTCATCAGCCTTCGGCTTCCGGGTCCGCTTTTGCGTTTCCTCTGCTGCTATACAGGCTGCATCCATTTCCTCTTCCAGTTTTTAGCTGGCATGAGGCAGGTGGATGGAGGATCCGTTCACGGAGTTCCGGTTTTGGGGAATTTTTCCAATCCTTTCCCGGTTTTTGGCAAGTGTGGCCGCATCGGGATTGGTTTCTGGTTCTCATCCTTTCGATGATCGTTAGGATACTACTGAACATGATGATGAGGATTTCAGCGTAGCTGCGATCTTTGTTATCACTTACAGCAGAAGTTACTACACGCTATTTCCCTGAAGGGTTAGCGGTAGCATCGTCATCTGCCGTTTCTCCTCCATCTTTTTTGGGATCTATCCCAAACGATGTTTTTGCCCCACTTCGGCCTTTGTTGACATCTCATGGGGAAGCTCCTACTTCAGCTTTGCCACTGTTTGTATCATTTTCAGCTGAGTTGAGCCTTCTAAGGAAAATCTTTGAATGTTATGTTCTTAGATCCTCTGTCGGGGTCGTGGACTTGCGGAGGGTTTCAAATTTGAATCTCCTTTGTCACCACTCTTTTTGTAGGCAACGCTCGGCTAAGCACCTGAGGTGGTGGTGTGCAAGTAGCGCGTCACTCGCTGAGCGCTATCCCTAGGCTTCGGTTAACTCCAAGCCTGAGAACTTAGTTTTTCTTTTGTTCTTTATACGGAACCGCCCCCGGGTACCCCGGAGTTGGCGAACATCCATCTGGATGTGATAGCAAGGAGAAACTGTCCGTTTGTTAGGACAAGGATCTCCTGGCTGTGGTAGATTGTGTCCGCACTTTCTTTACGAATATCGCCTTTGAACAAGACTTGCTTTTGTTCTCTCTCTTGTGCGGTTACGTCCTAACTGGATATCTTGGTGTCCCGACAGGACTCAGATACATAATATGTAGCTTCGCTGTTCGCCTGTCTCTTTCTAAAAGAATTGTTCTTTTGTTGAGACTTTCTTTTCTTCTTTGCTTGAAGGTTCTCTTTGCGAGTCCGCTTCTATGTACGCGGATTCTTCCCTAACAAAGGGAAGCTCACTGCAAAAGGAAAGCGCCGGCAGGCTTTGGCTTTTGCTCTTTTTCAAAGGAAAGCTTCAGGCTCGCCTTTCTTGACTTTAGCTTTTGTCTCCATACCCTCGCTTTCGCGTCATGGCTCTGTGTCAAATATCCACCGCTCTTCCCCTGGGGCAGGTTGCAGTGGGTGTTGCTGGGCACACAAAGCACGCTTTCTCTTACACTTTCGGCAGTTATGTCAACTGAAAGTTAGTGATCGGCATCTCTATTCTTTTCGCCTTTGTGTTTACTACAATGGCTAGTCCGTTTTTGGAGGGAGTCATTGGTGCCTCCCTTTTGGGTCTCTTACAGGGATCGTTTGGTTGCTACTTCCTCATTTTGTTTCACAAAATAGTTCGGAAGTGGCTATTTATTTAATTGATTTCAGAGCTTCAGGGTTCTGATTTAGTTTCTAAGTCAATCGATTGTTTGGCCGTTTTTGATCTCTTTGAGGAGATTGTGCAAGCGGCTTTTTTAGAAGTCCTTTACTTCACGTGAGACGTGGAGTGCAGGGCTGGAACATTTTTTACGTTCAAGGCAGCTCAGCTTTGATATGGTCCTTTGTGGTCGGCTGAGTGTTAAGCAATCGGACAAAGGGCTGGAACATATGTTGTTTCAAACAGACGACAACACAGTGGTGCTTTTCTCATCAAGAAAAGGAGGGTTTTTTATCACTCCTTATCGCTTCCGCATGGATCATGAGAGGTTCTTTTGTGGTTTTACCTTCACGAGATCTTTTTAGCAGCGAAGTACCTTCATGGGAGGTTCAAGGACTTAGCGGACTCGCTAAGTCTGTCGGTCAAAAATGTCCACTTGGAGTGGACTCTATCTCACCACGCGCTTCTGCTTCTTTGGGTGAATGAGAGAAGCCGCTGATAGAAGCTTTTGCCTTTTGGTACTATCGCCTTTTGCTTATGTTCGGCTCCTTGTTTCCGGATCCTAGAGCATGGAAGGTCAATACATTTGACTTTACTTTGAGCGGCCCGCCGGTCTCTCAGTATGGGCCCGTTCAATCTTGGTGGCCAGACCTCGTAAGGCTGGCAAAAGGGCACCGTTTTTTCTCACACTTGAATCACAGGGGTGTCTACTGTGAGGGTATTTTTGAGATGCTCATGGGCGTTTGCCTCAACTCTGGACTTAGCTCAGAGTTCTTATAGGGGTTTAGCGTCTTCGTTTTCTTGTCACGGTGACTGGCTTGGAACAAAGGGCGTATGTTTTAACGGAAAGAACTCCTCCTCTCTTTGTTCGATGCAGGTGGCGATCCACCTTTTCTGGCTTTCCGATTCTTCTCCCACGTTTTGTGTTTAGACATTATGTGGTATCAGTTACACTGAAACAGCTCAGTGCAAATTTTCTCGTGGTGGCTTTTTAACCAGCACGTTTAAGAGAGCCTGCATTAGGCTGACTGAAAGCTAATCCCCAGTCCTTGGGCTTTGCTCCTAGTTTTGGAGCTATTGAGATTGGATTCTTTGGCTTTTTTTTTTTTTTATTTTTTTTTTTTACCCCTTACACCTGTTTCTTGTCCCGATGTGCTCTCTCACCGCACCCGACCCTGCACTCACTGCTCCATCCACATCTGAATTTCGTTCCGCTGCCAGACTTGCCGATTTTACAGACGCTCCAGGGAGGGATGTCGGGTCGTTGCGGTAGGCTACCCTCGGAAGATGACACTGCACTTCTGCTGAGTCACTTCGACGGTGTTCAGTAGTGGGTCTGTCCCGAGCTAACGGACGCAGCCCACTACCTACTATGCCCCCTACTAACGACATTGACTGCTAAGTCGCGGAGCCAGACTGAGTGAGGGTCCCCTCCAGAGAGCAGACAGCCACCACGTCCCTCCGTCGACCCCCCAGAACGTCACACGTTGAAGACTGACAGCAGAAGTACTTTTCAGGGAAGGATGGAACAGGAACACTGAGACCAAGGTCACCATGAGAGCTCCGGGCATGAAGGGCCACAAGAGCAAGGACAATTTATAATTTTTGGATGATTAATGAGATGAGGATGATTATAATGATGATGCTATGGATTTCCAATTTTGGTTTGAGACTACGTGACAGGGCAGCACTCTACGCTTACTGTCATAATATATCCTGGTGTCAACCAGGCCCGAGAACTGCCGCACCTGCGGTGTTGGTCAGGTAAACAGAACCTGAGCACCCTCAAAGTCGCATTCGTTAAGTGAATGACACTCGGCTGTGTGATTCCAGCCTTCCCATAGGAACCATAGCACTTCCACTCTGGGTAGGAGCCGACCGTAGCCCGAAAAACCCACATGACCCTGATGGGATTCGAACCCACGACCTCCCGGCCCACAGTCCGATGCGCTAACCACTGCGCTACGGGGGCCGGTATTCTTTGGCTTTTAACAAAACTAGCCTTGCTGATCATCACGGAAAGCGGCCATGGTTACTCTAGTAGCTTCTGTGAGAAGTGGGAGTAAGTGTATTTTCTGGCTAGGTTTGCTATAAACAGCTTTTTGGAGAAAGACTGATCTATGGCATTTAGGTTTCTTTAAAAATTTCTGTCAAATAAGCAGAAACTGGAGAAACCAACTTCGATTCACAGTTCAAACCTTTTAGCAATAATCTGGCTCCTCTAGAGCCAATTGAACATTTCGAGTTTCGAAGATTTTTCTGACTCGCGCTGATCTTTTCAGATCATTGAATCTAACGGCTCTTGGTCTTATCTATCAACTCCGTCGCGTTTTATGACCATACAAAACAGACACCTCCACACATAACAATACAGTGACTGAAACAGCCAAGCTTCACAAGGAGAATTAGGTTCTTCATTATTTATTTACAACAATTTCGGTTATGGCATGTATCTTGTAGTACGGGCACTGGTTGGGAAGTAAGGCATGGTTAGGTGAAGATGACACCAATCAGACAAAATATCAATTTTTTCCCGACCCCCCCAGTCTGCCAGCTAAGCGTGACCAGAAACCTTTATTATGGTGGCTTTACTTTGACTGAACAGAATCCACTGCTCACACCGCGGTACCCACAGTATCTTACTGCCCTCGCGGCTGTCCTACCACCCAGGCCTCCATCCGTCACTCACTGCTTTACATCTACTGACAAACTGGAGGCACTGGACCACTGAACCAGGCCACTTTTGTGGTTTGTATTGGGCTCAACCATGGTCCAGGGGGCTAGACAAGCTTAATAAGCTCCAAAATTTACAAAATATAACTACCAATAAAAATGTTCCCCATTGGGAACCACATCTTCACCATAACCATGCCTAACTTCAGCCAACCGTACCAAAAACAAAGCAACAACAACAAAGAAAAAATACATATGCGCCGGTTAGAATTAAGCTGAATGATGGGCAAAATTGCAAGCTATACATACACACATATATACACAAGTTAGGATGCAGCTGAATGATGGACTAGAAATTCTGATCAAAACATACACACACCAGGTAGAACCAGAAGTGAGCGTAATCATGGACAAGGGACTCCGATGTACTTGACTCAATAAAAATTGAAGTGATGAAATGACAATACTGCAATTGCAAAGAACATCCTAGACAATTCTAGTTCTCCCACAAGTGAAGGATAACTGGTGACCACTAAAATTCCGTTAAGTGAACAAGCTGCCCGGATGTCAAGCCTATCGGAAGCAGGAAGGGGATGGTGGGTGGAAAAACTAAACAAACTTACTGGGCCAAATAAAGGTGAGTAGCGAACCTGCATAGCCTATGCTTAGAAAAACTTCACAAGATTTTCAAAACATGATGAATAGAACCAAGTTGACCAAATGCCAAGTCGGCAAGGCAGGATGTGAACATTTTTAGATCAAACAATCGCCAACTAAACTTCAGGCTTCCCCAGGCCTCATAAACAATTGCTTAGAGTCTATAATTACCACATATTCAAAATTAGAACAATGCAAAACCCAAACCGTTCAGAAAAAGGACTTGTTTCTTGAAAACGCTGGGGATACTTGGAGAGTGACTTGCTGCTAGCGATGATAGCCTGGCGTCTGATACGGGTCTTAAGATGCCAGACTCAACCAAATAAGAATCGGACTGGATGAGGCGCCACAATTAGTCTTGGAGTGACCATTGTTACTTGAGCATCCGGGCTACTTAGACACACTGGCGAGAGGCTAAACCAAATAAAGATTGACCCATATATGGAGCACTAATCGTCTGCTCGAGAATCGCCTCCACTCTACTCGAGACAACTGTGTCTGCCTTGAAGTTCATAACAGCATTTAAGCAGAAGCTGAAATGTTTTTATGACCATACAAAACAGACACCTCCACACATAACAATACAGTGACTGAAACAGCCAAGCTTCACAAGGAGAATTAGGTTCTTCATTATTTATTTACAACAATTTCGGTTATGGCATGTATCTTGTAGTACGGGCACTGGTTGGGAAGTAAGGCATGGTTAGGTGAAGATGACACCAATCAGACAAAATATCAATTTTTTCCCGACCCCCCCAGTCTGCCAGCTAAGCGTGACCAGAAACCTTTATTATGGTGGCTTTACTTTGACTGAACAGAATCCACTGCTCACACCGCGGTACCCACAGTATCTTACTGCCCTCGCGGCTGTCCTACCACCCAGGCCTCCATCCGTCACTCACTGCTTTACATCTACTGACAAACTGGAGGCACTGGACCACTGAACCAGGCCACTTTTGTGGTTTGTATTGGGCTCAACCATGGTCCAGGGGGCTAGACAAGCTTAATAAGCTCCAACATTTACAAAATATAACTACCAATAAAAATGTTCCCCATTGGAAACCACATCTTCACCATAACCATGCCTAACTTCAGCCACAAACCAGCTGGCCTACCAGCAGGTTCCCCAAACCGGTGACCCCAAAATTATATTCGTAAGGCTCTCTTCCAGACTCCATACCAACAGACAGGTGCCCCAGCTTCTGAGGTGTACACCATCAGCACCCAGACACGTGTCATCAGCAACAATGTGGGGGTGTTTAATAAACCACCCCCGCTCCCCTGCCACCAGGTGCCTGGCCCTGCGCGTGCCGCGCTTTCTGGCGCGTTCTGCCCCTGCTGGGTCTACTGAATAGCGCCAGGTGCGCCGCGGCAGCATGTCTGACCAGACGACCCGAGTGGTGGGGTACCTAGCCCCGATATAAGCGAGCCACAACTGGAGCTCCTGGGCCCATTCAACCGTGTTGAGCCTACCTATGTCGTTGGCTCCTACATGCAGGACCAGGTAGGCTGGGGGTGGTCCCACAATTGCAGACTCCAACAGCGTGCGCAGGCCGGAGAATTGTAGGCCCGACTGGCCGGCGAAGCGCACCGGCAGGGGAAGTCGCAGCGTGCGTCCCCACTGCACCAGGTCCCGCTCCAGTCTACGCACAATGCTGGACCCCAGGATTAAGACCTCTGTAATATATAAACCCGTCATTAGTGTCAAGAAAATGATTAAAATGATTAAGCTAAGGTTATACAACATTTACAAGCTTTAAATCTCCTACTGGTTGAGGCGCACACCATCAACCGCTGCATTCTGTACACTTGCATCCAAAGAAAAAGAAAATGTTAATCAAATTAAACATGATTTAACTCCACCCCGGCTGTTGAGGTGCACACCATCATCAGCGGGACCAACACACGTACCCCCGCTCCCTTACGAACTAGGACATCGCACGTATGATTTAACAACTGCAGATCTCCAGCGGCCTAGCCTCATGATAGTGTTTAAAGGGGCTCCGTTGATAGCAGCAGTAGTTGCAGCCCCAATCCGAAAGGAATGGGACGTGAATTTATCCGCTGACCAACCCAGGGTATTTGCACCTTTTTTCAGGACAGCCTGAAACTGGTAACTGGACAGGGGCTTACCATTAAAATGTATGAACAGTGCGCCTGTGACAGCGGGACGGACTAACAGGTAAGCCCGCAGATTTGCCACTGGGCAAACCTCAGGGTGGCTCAGTACTTTCTTGATTTTTACGACGCCACCTCTGCCCTCTTGGTCGGTTTTCGTGGCACCGACTGTCACAAGCAAGTCTTCATTGATGCGTATGGAATCATTCTGTAGGCCCGACCTGCCCCCAGGCAATGACTGGTCCTGGCCCACGATCTCGCTAACACGAAACAGACCAAAAAATGCCAGTGTGAAAACAGCCGCGAATAACCTTCTTTCAAAAGCGTTGGTGCAGACTGTATGGAGGACACCTATCAACTGCTGCAGCCTGTCAAACGTTATGGGGAGCCTGCTGTCCTGGCGCTTATTCGTTCGTGCTAGGCCTTGGAACATTTTTCGCAAAAGGAAGTTGTCGGTGGGGTCAACCCACCCATTCAGCTTGTGCTTACAGCTTATCCCTGCAATGTAAGCTCTGATAGTTGCTGGTGCCTTCCCTGCAAGTGACAGATGTGCTGCAAAGTGAATAACATGTTGCTGACAAGTCGGCCACTCCAGGGGTACCCCATGGGTGGACCTGAATTTTTCAAATAGGTGTACGCCCTGTCGGTACGCTACCTGCGTTGATGGCGCGAAAGCGGCCGAGACCAGACGCTTTACTTCACTTGAAGTAGCCTCAGTAGCGACTGTGGCACCGCTGTGGCATGCTCGTCTGCCTCTGGGACCAGGCTCCTGAATTTCGCCCACTGAAAACGGGACAAGGCATCAGCCACACAGTTTTTGTGGCCAGGAATATGTTTCGCCCTGAAAAGAATGTTGTGGTTAAGGCAAGACAATACAAGTGATCGGACGAGGTGCATCAATGGCTCTGATCGGCAGGTTTGTTTGTTAATGACATGCACCGCAGCCAGGTTATCGCAGTGGAACATCACCTTTTTATTGCTGAACTTCTTCCCCCAGATTTCAACTGCCAGTGCAATCGGGAACAGTTCTTTAAAAGTTATATCTGGGGAGTTGTCTTGCCAGTGCGCAGGCCAGGTACCAGAAGCCCAACTGTTTTGGAAGAAGGCTCCAAAGCCCACCGACCCGGCCGAGTCCGTGTACAAATGGAGTGAATCGTTATCTTCCCATGACTGCTCGAACATGAAGCTGGCACCATTGTACGTTTTCAGGAAGGAATCCCAAACCCTTAAATCTTCTTTCATTGCCTCTGTAATCCTAATCCTGTGGTTGGGTTTTCTCGCCCCCCTTGTCGCGTCGATAAGACGCCTGCAAAAGGCTCGCCCTGGAATGACTGCTCTACAAGCAAAGTTCAGACTCCCGATCAAGGACTGAAGTTCTTTTAACGTGGATTTGTTCTTCCCATCGATAAAGCTGGCTATAACTGCTTGTAATGCTGACCGTTTGTCTTCTGGGAGTCGGACCTCCATTGCTATGGTATCGACAATGAGACCCAAGAATTTAATTGAAGTTGAGGGGCCTTCTACTTTTTCCGGAGCTACTGGAGCTCTTCGAATGTTTCAAGTATGCTGGCCAGGATGCGCTGTGCTTCCACCCCTGAAGCTCCACCCCCACAAAAATCATCTAAGTAATGTATGATATCCTCCGAATGACTTGCAGTGCGGACACACCACTCTAAGAAAGTGCTAAACTTTTCAAACAGAGCGCACGAGATGGAACAACCGAAAGGCAGGGCCTTGTCCACAAAGAATTTACCATCAACTTGCATACCCAATAGGCAAAAATCATCTGGATGAATCGGCAACAGTCTAAAAGCGGATCTGATGTCTACCTTTATCAAGTGCGCTCCCTGCCCTATTCTTCTCACCATGTACGTGACTGCATCGAAACTGGTGTACTGCACCGAGCTCAACTCTGCTGGAATGCCTCCATTTATCGAATCTACGTCAGGATGTGACAGATCAAAAATTAGTCTGAACTCGCCAGGGGTTGATTTTTCCACCAAGCCGATAGGGGAGATTATCAGGTTTTCCATAGGGGTGCTGCTAAAAGGGCCGGCCACCCGAGATAGGCTTACCTCCACCATCAGTTTATCCCAAACAATCTGTCGCTGCCGCCTAGCAGAACTATGGTTTCGTGCAGTTCTTCCCTCCCTTTTCCCTTCGTATGGAATTCTAAAACCCTGTGTAAACCCATCTGCCAGTTCCTGTGCTAACTGTGGGTGTGGGTACTGCTTCAGCCAACGGATTAAGTCTGCAATGGAAATAGGGGACAACGCAAGTGTGGACAATGGGCAAAAAATTATTCTCGTGGGGGTGTCAACCACCTCACTGCTGGCTTCCACTGCTTCCAAAACGAAAGGACTGGTTAGGATGTGTGGCTGTCGAGCCAGCTTGTTCTCCCGCGGGCTGTGGTGGCTTGGTCTTCCGGCAAGTCAGGATGCCGTGAGATGCTCCTCCACAGCCAGCGCATTTGTGTTCATATCTGCACCCCTCCCTGGTGCATCCACTGGGCTTGTTAAAGTGGAAACAGACCTTTGACTGTTCTGTCTTTGTTGCACTTCGGCCTTTGGGTTTAAGTGGCACCTGTTGGAGGACAGTTGGCCGAGAAAAAATTTGAAGCCAGAGTTGTGTGTCAATCATGCCCCAAGGCCTGGATGGTTCCGCCTCCTTCCGAGACCGGAATTGCTGGTCATACATGGACCAGCCGCTGCCGGGGTTATCCCGGGCTGCGTTTCTGATGAGGTCCATGTAAGCCAGCATGCACCTTCATGTAAACCGACATAAATACAAGAAAAGCGGAAGACCACTGTTCAATGCTCAGCTCGGCTTTCGCTCTGCGCTCGACCTTAGGCACCAGCCTGCCTTGCTCGTCAATTGAGAAGGACGCGACTTGCCCCTCCTCCGGCCTTTCAGTGAAGGATTTGGCCAGAAGTGAGCCTGAACAATCTTCTCCTCGCATTCGTTTTCCTCCCTTGAGCGATATACTCGCTCCTGGAGATCCTAATCTGTCAAATTGCCCTGTCAGGGTTTTAGGCAGCTACCTATCTAGGTCTTCACTGGTTCACTCAGAAACTCAAAAGGTATTGTTCATATCCCTCAACACGGTGTGTGGGGAGGATATCTTGAAGGTTACCTTGACTAAGTGGGTGTCAATGACCATTAAGCAAGCCTACGCATGGTGGCAGAGCCAGTCAGGCGATGTCAGGGCGGTTTTTCCGCTCACAACAGCCAGGACTCGTGAAGCTAGAGCTTGGGCGTCTTCTTTGGCTGTGCTTCTCTAGGGCTCCTTTCAGAGGTCCTTGTGGCGGCTTATTGGAAATCTGAAGTTGTTTTCATCAATTTCTACTTGAGAGAGGTTGCTGCAAGGCGGCAAGATGGCAGTTCGGTTCTGCCGGCTCTTGTGGGTGCAGGGCAGGTTCTGCGGTCTTAAGTTGGTGAGTACCCTCCTCCTATAGTAGCAATCTGCTATATGTGAGTTGGGTAAGATATGTAATTTAATCAAAAATTTTAGTAATAAATTTTCATTTGATTAATATACTTACCCAACTCACATCGTTTATTCCCTCCCGCCTCCCCGCTGTGGGGGGTATTTGGGTCTAAAAAAGAAGTGAGTTGGGCTTCGTGTAGAATGAGGATATGGTGACGTATGTGCGCGCATACAGAAGGCAGCCTCGCTTTCGGGCTGGCCTGGACACCCTTACGGGTCTCGGGTCACTCTTTTTTAGAGGCGTCTTCCTTGTTACCAAGGGGACGCGTACAGCGGTATCAGCACTGAACTATGGGTTAATTGCTATATGTGAGTTGGGTAAGTATATTAATCAAATGAAAATTTATTACTAAAATTTTTGATTAAATTACATATCTTACCCAGTCGAGGCTAAATTGTGACCACCATCCCCACCTACCCCCCTCCCCTCCCCCAACCTCAGTTACCCCCCCCCCCCCCCTTCCATATCCCCCCTGTCTTTTCAACAACCCACCCTACTGTCTATGTCTGTGTCTTGTCTAGGTATGTACGTGTGTATGCGCTTTGTTGATAAACTCGGTGTATTATGTATGTTATGCTGTGTTTATGTGTATATAAAGGAAATAAAATGTTAAAAATTTTTTTTACAAAAATTAAAAAAATATTTTTGAGTCATGTCTGTCATTATCTTCTTTTAAAAGACAGCTCCGAAAGCACCTCTCTAACGACTAAGTCGGTGTACACTTTGTGCGAGTGTGTGTGAGGATGTGTAAAAGAGAAAGTGTATAGTATGCTTCCATTAACAAGCACACTTTTGAATTTTTAATTTTTATTTTGTTATACCTTTTCCCATTGTTTTTTTTAAATTTTTTTTAATTTTTTTATAAATTCTTCATATTTGTTCTTTGTTTCATGTGTGTATTATAGTAGGGACTAGCTGTAAGAAAGGACCATATGGACCTAATGCTATCATCCTTCGGTAATAAAGTTTTCGAGTTCGAGTTCTCTCTCTCTCTCTCTCTCTCTCTCTCTCTCTCTCTGTAATTCTCTCTCTCTCTCTCTCTCTCTCTCTCTCTCTCTCTCTCTCTCTCTCTCTCTCTCTCTCTCTCTCTCTCTTCAATGGGCGAGGGCCGGATGAAAAGAAGCATGTATACATTGCTTATTCTGTTACCCTCGTAAAATAAATTTCATTTCAATTCAATTCTCTCCCTCTCCTTGTTTGATAAGGAAGAGTAGAGAGAACCGGATGTATTGCAGTTCGTTGGATTGACTGAATGGTTATAATCACGCCTCAGCATTCTTTATGTTTTTTGATTTATCTAGTCAGATAACAGACGGAAGAAAACTACAGACCCTGCAGATGTGACGGATGAAGAATTCCTGAAGCACTTAAAAAAACTGGGTGGGTGTTCTTTGACTTTGATAACTCTTAATAGACGAATTCCGAAAATACCTCTGTCGGGTTTGTATGGGTTGTGAAAGAGTGAATACCCTTGCTGAATAACCTGACAAACATTTGAGGGGCACTGGTACTTCTGCGTTAATCAGTGTGGGCTTTTCAAACATAATGCGCGTAATAAGAGCTATTAAAAAACCACAGTACATGCAGGGAAACGATGCTGGGGCTATATGCGGCTCTATTGCACAACCTATAACATTCTCGTTTCACAGTATCTGCAATAAATTGTTTGTACTCACTCAACTATTCTATCGCTCTTATTGTCTCGACAAAAATGTGCTTTTGACACAGGGACAAAATCTTTGCCGAGACCAGGGCTAAGATGCGCGAAAAAGTTACAACCTCAACAGGAGCCAGCCGCGGGGTCAGATTGGTTGAAACTGAGGTGTGCATGTGTGTGCGATTTCAACCAATCCGGCTCTGTGGCTGGCACCCGTCGGTGTGTAACTTCCTCGTGCAGCTCGGCCCAGCTCAACATGTCTCAGTTTAGCTGTAGTTGTCTTGGTGATGACAGATTTCCGGTTTTCAGGGTCGATCTTTTAGTTTCTGGCTGATGAAAAGGCTAAATGTACGTATTGGTTTGGCTTAACGCGACTTGTTTCTTTCTTCTGTGAACAAAGACTTATGTACCTTGTGACATGCTCACAGACCAGTTCCTTTTAAAGCTCGCAAAGCTTATCCGTATTGATTTTCCAGATATTGTTTCAGTGCATTACCACAAAAGTGGCCTGTTTATTATGTAGAAATACTCACTAATAATAATAATAATAATAATGTAAACAGCCAGATTGATATGTTTGCTTCATTCAGGGGGCATGCCACCAGAAATCTTGGCAAACCAAGAGGTGCTGAGTCTTTTTCTACCAGCTCTGAAGGCTGACTTCACCATAGCCACCAGAATTCAGTGAGTTTATTTGCCGAAATGGCTGCGATCTGCTGGCCGATGTGAATGCGTGATGTACTGTGTAAAAAAATTCCATCTCGCACGGCATTAATAAATCCCTGCGCCTTGAATATGTGCGCGATATAAAGTGCATAAAAAAAATTTTAAAAAAAAATAAATCCCTGCGCTTAGAACTGTACCCACGGAATACGCGCGATATAAGCCTCATATTGATTGATTGATTGACTGTTTTGTTTATATATACCAACACAAGTGAATGAGAACTACAAGTGGATATCACTGTTCATTGGCTCTGTCGCAGCCCATTTTTAACCGCTTGCTTCCCTTTATATAATAAACCATCCATGGATCGTCATCCTCCCGAACAAAATCCTTTGTATGTCATTGAGAATTTAGGATTCTGGGCAGGGAAATCTTTTCATGCAATTACGTCAGCGCCTTTCAGCAATTAGTCAATGCATTTCAGAGCCAGACAACAACATAATGTCGGTCACGCTTGAAATTAATACTACTTGATATTGCTTTCCAAACTTATACGAAGTGAACGGGAGTATAGGGTCAGTTATTAACTTAACTTGCCTTGAACAGTGAGATATAGTACACAAATAGGAACGCAGAGACACGGAAACTCGAGTCGAGTCAATACTGACTCGATCCCCACGCTCGAGAACTCAAGTGTAATATTTGAGGTTAAAATCTCTCACCAAACGTGCGACAGAATAGCTCAGTTGGTAAAGCGCCTGATCGCTTTTCCTTACATTGGTGGTCACGGGTTCAATCCTTATCGATGGCATATTTTTTTTTTAAACTTTTTTTTAATAAATTTTTTGAACTCGTAATTCTTGCATTTTATTCATTCATTCATTCCAAACGTTTTGGATGATCCAATGACTAAAAATAATCGAAAAGTTGCATAATTATTGAGTACTTCCAGCGGACAATTTCACTAGGATTACCCATTCTATTTTTTAGTAACATCGGCTTTTGTAAAATGCCCTATGGGTAACACCGCGACTACATGTAAGAAAACATACAAAACACAAATACGAACGTGGGAAACTCGGATACTGACGAGTCGAAACATGCTCGAGAACCCAAGTGTGAGGTATGTTTGCAGTTCAAATTTCAATTTTCATGCCTGGGTATCGTGCGCCTGGTTGGCAAGGTGGTAGTACGTTTATCCCCAGTGCCGGCGGTCTCGAGTTTGAGTCCCGTACATGGCAAGACTTTCGTAAAACTTTTTTTCTCAATTTTTCTCCTTTTTTTGTGTGCTTCTTTTCTGAACTCTGTGTTCTTGCATTTTATTCTTTTTGATTTTTTCCAAAGGTTTTGAGTCGTGTATTGAAAATCGAATATAGTGCGTAAGTGCCCTTGAACAGCTTTCCCAGAATCCCGTATTCTATTTTTTAGTATGGGATACCCCCAAGAAAAGGTCAAAGGACATATCTATCACCGCGTGTTGACTGATAGTAATGGTAGTTGAGCACTTCTAGTTTGATCCACTTCTGATACCAAGTATATGGTAATGTCTCAAACACAGGTTTTTGGCGCGTGTGTATGTGCATATGTGTGTGTGTGTGTGTGTGTGTATGTGTGTGCATGTGAGCTGTGTACATGTTAAGCAAACACTTGTTTGCATGCTTTCAAATTGTTGTTGTTGCACTTGATATTTTCTTGTTTTCCTTCCTTTTTGTGCAAGTTAGTGTAGTTTAAAACTGTCATAATTAAATGCTCCAAGCAACGTTGGAAGGCCCCAAAACTGCAAGCAAGGAAAACAGCTGAACCTCCCTACTAACTTAACGACACAACAACTCTTGCTTTCAACTTTATACAGCACCCCACACGGAAATGTACAAAATTATTGACAATATCTCATGTACTTTGAAGAGATTTTTGTTTGTTTGTTGTTTATCTTTTTCATTCAGTGCAGTTGATGGCTGATGGCAAGCAGGCGTGGGTGTGTGTGTGTGTGGGGGGGGGGGGGGGGGGGAGGGTGTTGTGTTGTTGGTACATCTGAAGAATGATGAGGTAATAGCGCACAGTATAATAACAAGTCAAAATAAAATCAGGTGCAACATTGTTATGTTATATTAAAATTGTGTGCAGTTACTTCAAATAACCGTGAAGGGTAAGAGAGCATGCATGCTCAGTCATTGATGTGGTCACTCATTGGGCCTATGGGAGATCAGGGATTGGCTTGGGTTTTGTCCACTAGAGGTCCATTGACTGACTCAGCCATGAATCGATCAGTCATTTTGCAAACCAATCAGTCAAGAAAAAAACACCTTCCTTCCGCCATGAGACTGCCGCAATTGTGCATTACGGCAGTGAGGAGAAACTTGTTTACAATGTAAAATGAGAGGAAAATTCAATTCAATTCTTCCTGGAAAAGTAGGGGCGACCACCCCCAACCAGGCGCGTCCACAGGTGGCAGATAGTGGGGTGGCCTTCAGATATGGAGGTTAGCTACGAGATAAGCCAGGCTTGCCAGGACGAATAAGCAGTCGCGGACCAAATGGTGGTGGTTCCTGAGCAGGATGGGGCAGCGTAACAGGTGGCACTGTTACACTCAAGAAATACCCCAGGTGTCCAATTATGGGAGCACCATGCGATCAAGAGCCGCATTATAAGCTCTAGCCCTGGGGAAGCTCACCTCCGATAAACAAACCAGCCAGCTATATATATGGCCAAATAGCCAGTAGACTGGACTCGACAGCCCTGTAAAGCCACCAGTCTAGGAGAAGGACCACTCTGATATAAAAACACGCTGAAGTCGTATGAGCTGGGCCATGTATGGCGCAACAACTTTTGTTTCTTTTTCGGCGCTGGAAATGGACGGCGAGACATTTTGTTTTCTTTGTCAGTGGAAATTGCGCGCTCAGCCGAGGTAAACGTAGGATTGGAGAGCGAAACAAAGTAGCCGATCCCAGTTTTTAAAATATTCCAACTTTCGTCTGCTCGCTAAGTCTTGCAGCGCTCCCAGTCTTACTGCGAGTTCTTTCGATCACGATTTTCGCCAAAATAAGACGAGCTGACTGACTCGTCTGCATGTCTATCGGTCTATTGACCGATTGAGACCCACGTGTGTCGGTCTTTTCCGAATTTAACATGGCAAAAGACCGATGACCGACGCCCAAGCCACTCCCTGGGAGATGTTTATGTGTATGACATTTTGTGTTTCAGATATGATCCATCAAATGTGCCTCCTTTACTCCCCTGTGACTTTACCTTCTTTGATGGTGTTGATGATGATGACCATGATTATCCAAGTATGCTCCTCTCTCTCTCTCTCTCTCTCTCTCTCTCTCTCTCTCTCTCTCCTCTCTCTCTCTCTCTCTCTCTCTCTCTCTCTCTCTCTCTCTCTCTCTCTCTCTCTCTCTCTCTCTCTCCTCTTTATGTGGTGGGTCATTCTCAGATTACTGTCCCAGAGGGGGATGATATTCCATCAAGTCAAGAAAATGTTGCATCTGTTGTGTGTCTGAAACAATAAAATGATGTTTCCAACCCATATTTTATTGGGATTTTTTTCTTGTCTATTTTTTTGCCATTTTAGTTTGCTGAAAATAAGCTGCTAAGTGGAAGCAGCCATTTTGTGACATTCCTCTCTTGATGAAAAACACATGTTCATCTCCATTATACAACAAGTAAAGAGTACAAACAAAATGTACAGGTGAAAAGAGTGCTGTAGGTGATCGATGCACATGTGTATGCAGACAATATCCGTTTTTATTATATTAAATGTGGTGTTATGGAGAAATTTTACAGCTGGTTCCAAAATGATCTTCATTTGAGCTATCGCATTAAAGTACCACAGAAAATCACTCCTGGGTGCATAATGACAATGAGTTGGAACTTCTGTGTAGGGACATGTTATTTGTGATTGCGACACAAACACATCTGGGTTACTAAATCTTTTGATATGTTGCTGGTAACTGCATTATTAATCTCAGAAGGTGAAGTGTGGTGTCAAGCATTTTGTGCCTGAACAAAATGTTTTTTCATTTAATCACATAATGACACACTTTCTTTTTTTAAACACTGAACACAATTTCATCCTGACATGACTGTGGAATCATGCACGCTGTTAACACTATAAATGGTTGGTTATTGGACAAATGACTTGCAGTCTTACTTTTGTGTCTTAAGTGTCAACGCCTCAATGTCCCCCTCAATGTCCAATGCAAATACATGTACAGTCGAACTCGCTTAAGACGAATCACTGGGGATCGGAAAAAAAAGTTCGTCTTAACCAAAATTCGTATTAAGAAAATTGATTGATTTTTTATTTTTTATTTTTGTTTTTTTATAAGTCTTGTACATTTTATGGTGTTTCAATTTGTTTCTTTCGCAACTTTCATGCTGCTTCACGTTTAGACAATAAAGTGACATATTCAGTTACATGTTCATGTGTGTCTCATGTTGAGTGATGATTGTTGAGTTTGAGTGAGAGTGAGCACACAGATGTTTCATCCAGTTGTTACGTTTTTGGTCACACACACGCACACACTGACACTGTCCACATTCGCGGTGTTCCTATCATTTGTCCGGAATCACTTACCTTGGCGACGGGTAGCAAACCTTGGCCAATTTAGTTTTTTTTTGTTTTGTTGCAACATGATGTTCAAATCCAAATCGATAGCACTGACTGACTGATAAACTATCGCGAACCGGCGAACGCAAACGTTGAGAGTGTGGTTTCCCTTGTCCAAGGGAAACCACTCTGGCATCTATATTTTTTGGCAATGGCGTCCGTTCAAAACATTGATGTTTCGTTTTTGGTATTCGCGAAGGAAATAAACGTCAGTCAGTCATTCATGTTCAGTGTCTGAGCTATCAATCACTTTGATTCTAAATTTGAAATTGTTTTGTGAGTACAGTGTAATCAGTTTAACTTTATTCAGTGATCGGTTGAGCAATGGTTCAAGAAGTTGACGCAAGGGAAGACTTTGACAAATTTATTCAAACTTCTCAAATTCCCATGATATGTCGATCTCGGGACGAGTTTAAAGATTTCGTCATAAGCGTGAGTAAATTACAGACATTATGCATGCTTGGGAATCCAAAAAGTGCTCGTTATAAGCATAAATTCGTTACAAAGAATTCGTTTTAAGCATTTTTTTTAAGCATGAAGAAAGAGGTATTCAGTTGGGAACTTAAAACTAATACGTTATAAGTCAAAATTCGTAACTAGCGTGTTCGTTTTAAGTGGGTTCGACTGTACATGTATTCCCATACAAGGAAAACTGAAAATGTTCTTTTAATTTTGTTTGTCATTTACAGTTTCACCACACCCTTGTTTTTTTCATATTCAGTTATCAACATTCTTCTTTGAACTTTATTTTTCAAGGTCCATGTATTTTTCTAGGTCCATGTCATGCCTTTTGGGCCATGATTCTGAGAATGACTCTGATATACATGTATGATTAAAGTGTACTTGCATTTGTGTTTTATATGTAGTAAGAACAGGTTGTAACATTAAGCTTGAGCCCAAAACCTTTATACTATGCATTAAAGGTCAATCTCTGTCTCTCATGAATGCAGAAAAAGTTAAGTTTATATTTTTTCTTGAAAATGAACTAGAGAGGATTTTTGGCCTCTCCTTGTGGTACAAAGAGAAGTGACTCCAGGTCTTTGAAACAAGAAGTTGATTGATTAGTTGGTTGGTACATTGATTGATTGTTTTTGCTTTTCAAAATTTAAGGTAAGAGTTGGACTGCAATGTCGTTGACCATCTCATATGATTCACTTTTAATGTTTTCTGTGTTCAGAATGGAAGGAACTGACGGAAGGTTCCTTCACACTCCACAGACTGCCTGGAGATCATTTCTATTTAAAAGACACCGACAACCAGAAGAAAATGCTGACATGTATACAAGGAGACTTTCCCAGTTAGCCACACAAGTATGCATGTCCATGTGGACTGCATGATTATTGTGAAAATTCAGATTTATGAATGTATTTGTATTGTACCAAAAGATGATTTATTAAACTACTGTTTAAACCAAACAAAAGTGATGAACACTTTGAAATCCCTTTTTATCATGTCTTATTAGATTGTGAATGTACTCTTTGTCTTTGTGCTCGCATCAACTAGCATTCTGAAGAGTTATATGGAGATATTATTCTACACAGTTGATGAAAACGTGCAAAGGAAAATAATTTCCACCCCATGACTTCCTTTTGATGCTGTTTTATACTGCTAAGTAGATCAGTTTTCTATGCAAAATGTTGTCTCCTTGATTTAAAAGTTAATTGGTTTTGAATTTTTTGTTCTGCCATTGAAGAATCTAAAACAGTTAATCCGTGATGTATCTGGTCCAAATAGGTCAATTATTGTTATTCATGGCTCCTAAATATTCTGTGCTCTTTTGCAAAGAAATGACTATCTCTGTTATCCTAAACAGGCATGAAAAGAGCTTGTTTTGGCAGCTTTCGTACAAAGTCAATGAAACTTGGTATTTTTTCAAACGGTTAGCTGCCTGAGGCATGACTGAAAGCCCTAGGGGCTCCGTGCACCTGCAGTTGACCGGTCCAGTAACTTTAAGTTTAGAACACCGAAAACTAGAAAAGACAATCTGACATTAAAAAGGAAAGAAAATCTCAAGGTACAGAATTGGCAGAAATTTTACACAGCATTAACTCACTCCCTACTGTGCGATTTTTCCTATGCTTTCCACTGTATACTGGCCATTTGTATTAGTTGGTAAAAAAATCATTACTAAAGAAGTACTCAACACAGATATTTGAAACTTTCAGGGTTTACTGTTGATGCCCTTCAGTGCAAAGTTTCAAGTGTTTTACTTAGAAAATAGCTGATTTAGGTGGGGGGTATAAATAACCCTTTTTCTGGCATCAAAATTACGCTGAACGCAGGGCCATCACTTCAAATTCGCGTGGTTTACTCACTCACTACGAACCACTGCGCATGCACACCACTTCCCCACGAACCACTGCGATAGCAGTGTTTCAGCACGTGGCAGTGTTTCAGCACGTGTCGTACTGGTAGACGCCATTGTTGTTATGCAAATTTGCACAAAGCCAGCGAGTACGAAATCAAACCTCGCGTCATCGTTCTACAGCAGACAGAAGTGAAACTAGCTTGGTAATTTGCAGACGATTGGTTAAACTTGAGAGCCAGCCTCTCTATTTTCGTACAAAAATTGACGTCATTGAGCTAAAAAAATCCAAAGGTCAAACACTGCTATCGCAGTGGTTCGTGGGGAAGTGGTGTGCATGGGACCACTGCGATAGCAGTGATTCGTAGGGAGTGAGATAAAGGGTTTTCAGCGAACTGAGTAGCCTCTCCTTTGTTTTACATTCAGTCAAGTTTTACATACAAATTCTTCCAGATGATATCCCAAGACCATTTTTTACATTTAGTCAAGTTTTGACTAAATGTTTTAACATAGATGGGGAATCGAGACGAGGGTCGTGGTGTATGAGTGTGTGTGTGTGTGTGTCTGTCTGTCTGTGCGTGTGTGTGTGTAGAGCGATTCAGACCAAACTACTTGACCGATCTTTATGAAATTTGACATGAGAGTTCCTGGGAATGATATCCCCGGATGTTTTTTCTTTTTTTCGATAAATACCTTTGATGACGTCATATCCGGCTTTTTGTAAAAGTTGAGGCGGCACTGTCACACCCTCATTTTTCAATCAAATTGATTGAAATTTTGGCCAAGCAATCTTCGACGAAGGCCGGACTTCGGTATTGCATTTCAGCTTGGTGGCTTAAACATTAATTAATGACTTTGGTCATTAAAAATCTGAAAATTGTAAAAAAAAAAATTTTATAAAACGATCCAAATTGACGTTCATCTTATTCCTCATCATTTTCTGATTCCAAAAACATATAAATATGTTATATTTGGATTAAAAACAAGCTCTGAAAATTAAAAATATACAAATTATGATCAAAATTAAATTTTTGAAATCAATTTAAAAACACTTTCATCTTATTCCTTGTTGGTTCCTGATTCCAAAAACATATAGATATGATATGTTTGGATTAAAAACACGCTCAGAAAGTTAACAAGTCGCGTAAGGCGAAATTACAACATTTAGTCAAGTTGTCGAACTAACAGAATGAAACTGAACTCACTGCATTTTTACAGCAAGAGCGTATACTCGTAGCATCGTCAGTCCACCGCTCGATGCACAGGCAGTGAAATTGACAAGAAGAGCCCGGTAGTAGTTGCGCTGAGAAAGATAGCACGCTTTTCTTTATCTCTATTCTTTTTAACTTTCTGAGCGTATTTTTAATCCAAACATATCACATCTATATGTTTTTGGAATCAGGAACCCACAAGAAATAAGATGAAATTGTTTTTAAATCGATTTCGGAAATTTTATTTTAATAATAATTTTTATATTTTTAATTTTCAGAGCTTGTTTTTAATCCGAATATAACATATTTATATGTTTTTGGAATCAGAAAATGATGAAGAATAAGATAAACGTAACTTTGGATCGTTTTAAAAAAATATTTTTTTACAATTTTCAGATTTTTAATAACCAAAGTCATTAATTAATTTTTAAGCCACCAAGCTGAAATGCAATACCGAAGTCCGGCCTTCGTCGAAGATTGCTGGGCCAAAATTTCAGTCAATTTGATTGAAAAATGAGGGTGTGACAGTGCCGCCTCAACTTTTACAAAAAGCCGGATATGACGTCATCAAAGGTATTTATCGAAAAAAAGAAAAAAACATCCGGGGATATCATTCCCAGGAACTCTCATGTCAAATTTCATAAAGATCGGTCCAGTAGTTTGGTCTGAATCGCTCTACACACACACACACACATACACATACACCACAACCCTCGTCTCGATTCCCCCCTCTACGTTAAAACATTTAGTCAAAACTTGACTAAATGTAAAAACGAAGAGATCGAGGTACAGAAAAGCGTGCTATCCTTCTCAGCGCAACTACTACCCCGCTCTTCTTGTCAACTTTCACTGCCTTTGCCATGAGCAGTGGACTGACGATGCTACGAGTATACGGTCTTGCTGAAAAATTGCATTGCGTTCAGTTTCATTCTGTGAGTTCGACAGCTTGACTAAATGTTGTATTTTCGCCTTACGCGACTTGTTTCATTTTCTTGTGTGTCCACTTGTTAAAAAAATGTAACTTTTCTTGTCTTTTTTTGTGTCTGTTTCGGTTTTGAAAACAAAACGCATTTCAATTCCTTGGTTTAGACTCGGCATGTGTTTTTACGTGAACCAAACATTTTCGAGAGCGAGGCTGCCCATCCTCTAGCTGTTACCAGCGTGCTTGCTGAAGGCGAGTTAATTTGTTGTTTAAAAAATAAACACTCGCGACCACCACGACTCTTCGAAGCGAATTATATTTTGGCCTTCAGATTGACACATTCCGGTATGCATTTTACAAAACTGTTCAGACAACATCGCTCACACTTTTGCAATTATTATGGGGGCGAGGACGCCCCCATTCTATACGGATAGTTTCGAGGTTGACCATGGGCAGCGCCATTTTGTTGTGAAATACGTCATCAGTTTGTGTACACAGGAAGTTGTGACATCCGTCACCCTATGGGAGGGGTGACGTCAAAATTGTTCATCTGTAGAAAGTTGTGAAATCCGTCACCCTATGGGAGGGGTGACGTCAAAATTGGTCATCACAGAGTTTGTGTAACACAGGAAGTTGTGAAATACGTCACCCTATGGGAGGGGTGACGTCAAAATTGTTCAACAAAAACATGATATGTCGCTTTGTGCAGGGTCAACTGCAACAAACTCAAACCGAGCCATTCATACCTAGCTGTATTTGAGTGACTTATATACCCGACATTTTTATTTCTTATCTTTAGCACAGGTGTAGGAAAAATCATGAACCAAAATGTTATTTATTTTCTAATTTAACATTTTTTTTACAAATATGACCATGGTCTTTTAAACATACAGTGACATTAAACATTGTTATGTTAAAAAAAAGAAAAAAGAAAAAAAGCTTTTGTGCACAAATCAGAAAATACATTGTACATTTTACCTACAGGCCAAACCGTGAGTGTCTGTGGCAAAGCCCGACCCAGGAAATTGCACTGATCTAAATTGTCAAGAACAGGCGCTTGCATTTGGATGTGTCCAATGATAGTAGGTTTGGTTGTGATCAATCAGAATAATGTAGGAATAAAAATGTATGACAGTTTAGTATGATGACATGTAATTCACATATGCTGAAATATGATATTATACATCATGTAATATTATTATGGCTGTTGCCATGACCATGAAACCCAACAAAGGTTTAATGTAATGTAATTCAAAATACCAAAACCGAGCACCTATTAATCTCGTCTTTGCGCGTGAAGATTGAGGCCGTCTGCCAGTAGCGGTTAGGTCATACAGTGGAACCCCTCTCTAGCGACCTTTAAAATGTTGACAAAAATCGGTCCTTGTGGAGGGGGGTCCTTATAGAGGGAGGGGGGCGGAGTCAGGGGGCCACAAAGAAAGTCAGATTTAAAAAAAAAAGAAAACAGAGAAGTTTGAGTTGCTGACGACCGTTCCCTCTGAAAGCAAACTGCTTCGATTTCATGTTTGTCCTTGGTGTCCACCAGTTCTGGTGCATGTACTACCCTGGCCAAGTTTCCTCTCAAGACATCAAAGAGACCGCCCCAGTATACTCTACAGCCTCTGGGCGAACCACCTCTCATAGCTAAAACTGGGTCAATGACCCCTGGGAAGAAGGTCAGTGTCTATAAAATTTTACTCCTAGGCCTGCGGCCAGGGGGGGGGCGAGTATACCGGTACCATTTGAGAATCAGACCAAATGAGAATTGAACCATTTGAGAACATCCTTTTTTTTCAATCACTACATCGAAGGCCTGCGGCCCGGGGTTCACATGGGTTGGTTTGTTTGTTTGTTTCAAACCCACACCCATATACACACATTTCCCATTTAAACCATTTGTCGGCCCCCTGTCGATATTTATCGACTAAGTTCCTTGGTTTTCATTACTTTTGGGAAAAGAACCTCGACCAGAGTATCAGTTGAAAATGATGTAGGTTACATGGTGTACGTCGTTCTCCCAGGACGGTCGAGGTGCCCTCCTGAATTAGAAAGGAAACATAGCCTACTTTTGCCATCATACATTTTAGCTTGACGTATACACCGTATATATATATATGTTGTGACAACTTTAGAGCACTCTGAGTAGGGTCTGAGATGCTTGTTTTATGCACCTCATTAACCTGTCTTTGTAAAGTTTCATAACGCTGTTTACAAGCTTTTTGTGAAGAAATGTTAAGTCCTTTGTACTGGAAACTTGCATTCTCCCAGTAAGGTCATATATTGTACTACGTTGCAAGGCCCTGGAGCAATTTTTTGATTAGTGCTTTTGTGAACAAGAAACAATTAACAAGTGGCTCTATCCCATCCCCCCCCCCCCCCCCTTTCCCCGTCGCGATATAACCTTGAACGGTTGAAAACGACGTTAAACACCAAATAAAGAAAGAAAGAAAGCTTTTTGTGGCTTAAAATGGGTACTAATTTTTCATTTTCGTGACACTCCGTTAACGTGGCAATCTTTCTCGAGTGTTTTTTTTTTATCATTTCATTCTACTACATCAGCAATTATGAAAAATTAGTTAGTTAGCTGTTGCTTTTCGGGTCCAGCGGACCATAATAGGCCAAATCAGGACCCCAATTATGAAAAGAAACACGTTCAAGCCAATATGTGTGGAATTTCTTTTGGTGCAGACTGTATGCTTTCTGTTGCGTATTTAAACCTCCTCGGTGTGTTTGTTTCCATAGTCACCATTCCTCGTTATTGGGATTGAGGAAGGGGGATAAAACCACCATACAGTCCATCTGGGCCCATATTCAGGAAGGCTCCGACAGGGGTTTTGTCAGTACGAGAAGCAGAAACCTTTCGATAACCCCCCCTATCGTGGAATTCATCAACAACCGATAGTGCCTATCGTAGGCACTGTCCTACGATAAAGTTAGAGGTGCCTATCCCTACCGATAAGCACTGTTGTCGGTACGATAACTTTGATTTGAAGATGGCGGCCATCAGTTTGCAGCGTTACCGAAAAAGAAAAAACATTCTAAGATGGCGATTTTGGGGAACGGGATACATGCACAAATTCATATTCTGGATGCATGATATTTTGCAGTTGACTGTTGACGGATGTGATAACTGACAACACTCAGTTTGCGAACAGAATGGGTGCCTAGCCTCTTGTCTCGCAAGTGATACTCGCGTTGCGGTTTCACGCCTCTCGTGCATATCAAGATGTTTGCGTGGTGCCGATTTGATGTGAGCCAGCCACGGTCAGCCAGCCACAGCAAGCGGAGCCTTGACAGGGCTCAGCTGCTGCGTCAGGCGCACGCGCAGAGCGACCGTAAACAAGGGAATCCCCCCGCTAGCTATCGGGGAGGCTGTCCGATGCCTGTGAATTCGGCAGCACGACAAAAATTGTCGGACCAAGAGCTATCAAACTTCGGGGCGCTTGGCGTACGACAGGCAGTCTTGCATACGGGCCCTGGCTGTCAACAAGGCATCTTTGTCCTGTTACTTATTGTTATATGTGGACAGCTAGCCGTGTCATTTAAACACGAAGGACGTGGCGCCGAGTAGTTTGTCAGAGCAGCTGGTTGCCGTTGAGGTGCTGTCCGGGTTTTCCTGAATTCCTTCCTGAACCTTCTTGTACCTTCTTGTACCACACGCTGAACGAGGTGAGTCTCTCTCTCTCTCTCTCTCTCTCTCTCTCTCTCTCTCTCTCTCTCTCTCTCTCTCTCTCTCTCTCTCTCTCTGCCCCTCTCTCTCTCTGCCCCTCTCTCTGAACGAGGTGAGTCTCTCTCTCTCTCTCTCTCTCTCTCTGCCCCTCTCTCTCTCTGCCTCTCTCTCTGCCCCTCTCTCTCTCTGCCCCTCTCTCTCTCTGCCCCTCTCTCTCTCTCTGCCCCTCTCTCTCTCTGCCTCTCTCTCTCTCTGCCCCTCTCTCTCTCTCTCTGCCTCTCTCTCTCTCTGCCCCTCTCTCTCTCTCTCTGCCCCTCTCTCTCTCTGCCCCTCTCTCTCTCTCTCTGCCCCTCTCTTTAACGCAGTTTCTTCGACAACACTGACTGCAATCCGAAAGATGGCGAAAAGATGGCGGCCATGTGTGATCCTCCATAAAATGCCTCTGTGATTTTTTTCTTCTATTGTGCGTATTTCCATGATATGGCTATTGTTAACATTCATATGCTTCTCATACGTTATAAGGCTCGTGTTTGAGATAGATTCAAGGAGGAATTCAATGTTATTCATCAGTGGATAGTGTTTTTCTTCTAAAACCTTGATCTTCTACTTTTTCTAACAATTCTGTGGTGACTGGGGAGTTCTGCGATGGAAAAAGATTAACACTTGGATTCCATAGCTATATGCTTCATCTCAATGTAGGCACATCGTTTCTTGTGTTTATTCTTGTGTTGAAATCGTGAAAGTTACTAACTATTGAATTGAGGAAAAGCTGATAATTGTGTTGTTTTGACTCTATATAGAAAAGGGAAAGACGTAAAGTCAGACAATGACACGTACCGTGCATTCAATAACATGACTTTTACGTCATTGTC
This sequence comes from Littorina saxatilis, assembly GCF_037325665.1. Taxonomy (NCBI): domain Eukaryota; kingdom Metazoa; phylum Mollusca; class Gastropoda; order Littorinimorpha; family Littorinidae; genus Littorina; species Littorina saxatilis. The sequence goes on along the minus strand of NC_090256.1, from coordinate 57,666,661 downwards.
ATTGTCTTGGTGTACACATAGACATAACCGAGTCTTTTTATATACGTCATAAGTTGAGGCGACATTCCAGAAATACATTATGTAACACATTGTGCTAATTTTTTCTGGATCATTGAATTATAGTGTGTTTTGGTGTTGACGGAAAGTTTTGATCTTTGTTTAACAACACAATGTTTAACAACAACAAAAGTGACAACATCATCATCAACAACAAAAACTATGAACAAATGCAACATCAACAACTACAACGTAACTCACATCAATAGATCTACACCAAATGAAACAATGACAATGTTGATTATGTAGAGGTTACATGCCGAGTCTCAGTGATTATTAAAAATAATGGTCGAAGTTAGCGGATCATGAAAAATGCGAGCTTCAGCGAGCTTTTTCATGACCGCGAACTGAGACCATTATTTTTAATAATCACTGAGACGAGGTGTGTAACCTCTTTATTCCTCCTTTCTTCAGTTATTCCAAAAAAACAGGAGTTTTTGTGCGAAAGTTTGATCGAATCCGAATCACTCAACCAGTCAACCTGCGCAGGCGATCGATTAATGCGCGGTTGTATAGTTCCGTGCAAATCATTCCATTCTGTTAACACTTCTTTTCAGTTTCCCTGTTTTGGACTAAAATCAAGTACACAGATATGCTGTTATTCTGCTGTGGCGGTAAAGGCAGATATTGTGTGTTCTGTTTATGTTTTAGTATCGCTTAGTGAATGTTCTTTCGTCACATGGGACTAGCAGACGAACTTTTGCACCCGTGTTCCAACGTTAATTACTGTATGAAGTTCAGTTTTCTGGGGAAAATAGTGTATGAAACCGCTTTATGTTGTTTAAATTGATGAGATGTGTGCATTTGGTTGCGTGTGATCTGTTTATAAAATGAAATATTGTTGAAAACTGACCGTCGGATTGCAGTCAGTGTTGTCGAAGAAACTGCGTTAAAAGAAGGGGAACTACTCTTGTCGCCAGAGTATGAGTTACTTGCCTTGGGAATTTGCTTGTGATGAACGGTTTGTGCACGGCAGATCTAGATTCAGAAAACAACCGAACTCATGGATTTTATATGGAGATTCATGTGTTCAGGCCTGTAGTTGTTAATTTAAATGCGGTATGTTTGTATTGTTTGCTCCAGAGATGTATACTTCGTACGTATAGAGCGTTCGGAACTTTTCAGTCGCAAAAGTAGTACCGAAACAGAACAGCTTCTCAACCCATTGCACTATCGAGGATTCAGGCTGTTGCTGGCTCGTTATTTGTTTGGTTGCTGGGTCATTATCGAAAAATAACTAGCTCTACAAGTTTACAGAGGTAAAGAAGCAGAGGGGGGAATAAGCTTAGTTACTAGACAAACATACACCAATGGGTGGGAAGAACAATGTCAATTTTTTTATATTTTTTTTTTATACATTTTATTTCCTTTATATACACATAAACACAGCATAACATACATCATACACCGAGTTTATCAACAAAGCGTATACACACGTACATACCTAGACAAGACACAGACATAGACAGTAGGGTGGGTTGTTGAAAAAACAGGGGATATGGAAGGGGGGGGGGGGGGGACTGAGGTTGTGGGGGGGGGGGGGTAACTGAGGTTGGGGGAGGGGAGGGGGGTAGGTGGGGACGGTGGTCACAATTTAGCCTCCAAGTATACATGGGGTTTAATTATCGGCATAAAAGTACTGTATAACCTGTTATGAGTAAATGGGTCAGGGGGTATATCACATTCAAAAATGTTCATACAAATCAATCAATACAATTATCCTATAGCATCAATGAAAAAAGTGTCTATATAAACACCACTCTTTTTCAAATTTACCATAATAATTATTTACACTAGCATTATACTTTTCGATCAAAAACCTTTCTTTAACAATTTTCACAAAAACATTTAGTGTTGGGACTGTCTTATTTAATTTGGCTCCAAATATACTTTGTTTGGCAAGGAGAATAAACAAATCAAAAACAGCATCCGTATGAAAGTTGTCTAAATACCCTAAAATGACAAGCTCTTTTGACAAATTCAAATTACTGCAATGTGTGAAATTTTGACATAACCATTCTGTGAAATCAGACCAAAAAAGCTTAACTCTTGTGCACTCCCAAAACAAATGTATTAAGGTTTCCTCTTCCTGTGTACAAAAGCTACATAGTGATGTGTCGGAAATTTTCATCAAAAATAACAGGCGTTGAGTGGGAAAAATTCTATATAGTATTCTATATTGGAACCACCTTAGGTATGTGTCTTGTGTAGTTCGCCTTATTGTCAGAAATACCTTTCCAACATTTACATCAAAATTCAATAAATTAGCCCATTTTTCCATGCACTGTAGATTGCCATCATTTTTCACAAGATGGGTATATATATGTTTTACTCCACCTTTAGCTATTTGTTTCCATACAACATCATCACCAATATGAAAAACATTGTTTAAAACTGCATCTAACTTTAGTCTTTTATGAAAATTCTTAACTGAGCGCATAACGCCCTCGAAAAAAACAAAATTCAGTTGTAAATTTGGATGTTTCAATTTAAAATCGTTATATGACAAAAACCCATCAGCTCTCATCAAGTGACCGACTGTAATAATGCCATTTTCCATCCAATTCCTGTTAAAAATAACCTTTTTATCTATGCAAATATGTACATTATAATACAGACGCTCTGAAGCAAAATCACTCAAGGAGATGGGGACACATTTGCATGCAAAATGTTTGTAATGTTTGAAAACATCTCTCCAGAAAGGATTCTGAACTCTTTGCATCAATATGTTTCCAAACTCACCTCCTCTCTTGTGAATGTTATGTACAAGTGGACACAGAGCTTTCAGAAGTTTAGTTACTTTTCCTTCACTACAAAGGACTCGCTGTAACCATGATATCTTCAGAGCTGACAAAAAGCATTTCAAATCCACCATTTTAAGCCCACCCTCTTCAAACGACTGATATGTTGTTGTTCTCTTTATTCTATCTTTCTTACCATTCCATAGAAATGAAAAAAATAACCTATTCAAATCAAACAAAAACTTATCATCAGGGTCTGGTAAACTCATAAACAGATGAGTTAACTTAGACAGCGCCAAACTCTTAATAACTGTTATTTTTCCAAAGGGTGTTAAATTTCTTCTGGACCAGGACCTGAACAAATTCTCAATTTCTACCAATTTATGTTCATAATTAAGGGGTATAATGTCATCTAAGTTGACTGAAAAAACAATGCCAAGAACTTTAAATGTTACAGGGTTCCAACTGACCATAAGTTCCGGCATAAATTTAATATTGCAATTTGTATGTGAGCCTATCCAGACTGCCATAGTTTTCTCATAGTTCATTTTCAGACCGGATATAGAGGCAAATTGCTTTAAAACGTTCATACATGCACAAAATGATTGTTTTGAACCATCCAGAAACAGGGCGGTGTCATCTGCAAACTGGGATATTAATATTTCATCATCTGCCACCTTTATACCTTTTATCTCTGTACTCTGGCGGATCATAATGGACAGAAATTCGGCACATATTAGATATAAATAAGGTGACAATGGATCTCCTTGTCTGGTACCTCTTTGTACATCAAACCAACTGGAATATTTACCATTCACAGAAACACATGATCTAATATTATTATAAAAAGTGAAAATCCATCTTTTAATGTCATCACCGAAGTTGAATTTGCACAAACATTTATCAATGAAGGACCAAGAAACGCTGTCGAAAGCTTTTTCAAAGTCAATGCACATTAAGAGGCCACGTATGTTATGCTTATTCACATAAAATAAAGTATCATATAATAACCTTATGTTTTGGCCAATGTACCTTCCTTTAATAAAGCCTGTCTGATCTTCATGGATCAAGTTTGGTAACACAGACTTTAACCGTTCAGCAATACAGGATGAAGCAATCTTATAAACTACATTCAACAGTGTAATGGGTCGCCAATTTTTCAAAAAGCTTTTATCCTTTCCATCCTTTGGTATACAGGTAATAACACCCTGTCTCTGGGTGATAGACATCTCTCCCTTTTCAAAGCTACAATTCAGGGATCTCAAGAGAAAAGAACAGAGATCTTTAAAAAAGAACTTAAAAAACTCAGCTGTATACCCATCTGAACCAGGGCTTTTGTCGTTATTTAACCGTTTAATAACTGCCATCATTTCTTGCATGGTAATTTTCCCTTCCAAACAATCTCTTTCTTCATTGGAAAGTGCTGGGTGTTCTAAGTTTTCATCAATCGTTTCATTTACCAAATTTGTGTCTCTTGTGGAATACAATTCTTCATAAAAACACTTGACCTCATTACATATAAGGTCACTATCATGTATAACCCCGTTCTCAGTCTGTACAAAACACATTGCTTTCTGCACATAATTCCTTTTTTCCAGGTTACAAAAATAATTGGTATTCTTCTCACCATCACAAATCCACCTGGCACGTGATCTCACAATAATACCATCGACTCGCTTCTGCCGCACTTCACCCAAATCTCGCTTCTTCTGTTCTAACAATTGTACATTACTTTCATTCACCTGATTCTCCAAACATACAATCTCAGCAAGGATTTCTCTTTCTTTCCTATCACTTTCTCTTTTTTTATGTGAGGCGTAGGAGATACATTTACCTCTTATCTCCAGCAAAATCATTTCAAAAAATAATTGATCATTAATCATCAACACCAAATCTTCATCCTCAATCAAATGTATATTATTTCTGTCATAAACAGGTACAGCATATTGTATTTTCAAATCTAATATTACTTGTTTAACTAGTCCAACAAATGTTATATCTTTTAATAGTGAGTTATTAAACTTCCATAGTGGTCGGTGTCTTTTTACAATGTCAGTATTAAAACATAAAGACACAGGTGAATGATCCGAATTATAACTGGGCATAATATCAACACCATTAACAATTAATCCCAATTGTTCAGATGTTAAAAAATAATCCAGTCTACTTCTTTGTACACCATTAAATCTTGACAAAAGTGACAACATCATCATCAACAACAAAAACTATGAACAAATGCAACATCAACAACTACAACGTAACTCACATCAATAGATCTGCACCAAATGAAACAATGACAATGTTGATTATGCTTAGTTACTAGACAAACATACACCAATGGGTGGGAAGAACAATGTCAATTTTGACACGATCAAAAACGGCACATTGCCTTGAAATTATTGAAAATAAGAAAGATCCAGATCAAATAACTTTTCGCTGTGATAAATTCTACTATCCTTTCTGGAAAGCTGTTCTGATACAGGTATGTCACGGATCTACCTTCAAAAGGCTTCTCAACATCCTGGAAAGATTATCACCGAGAAAATGGGCATATGATACCATTGTCCTTGTCTTATAATCACACCGGTGACACTGTGACGGTTCCCCTACGCTTTGTGTTCGGTGCCCTGACCCTTTGTGTTCGGTTCCCACTCGGTTCCCACACGCCAAAATTCGCGGACAAGATCGAGGTACTGTCACCCAAAACATCCATTTATGGTAGTATTACGCAATGTTGCTCTCTGAGAATGGTCTTGTTAGATCTGTGAGTGTTTACACTACATGCCTAGGTGCTGTTGGATTGAAGGTTTTTGACATTTTTGCCGTTATTAGGTAGAATGCCTTCCACTTTACTGCAAAACTGCATAATTCGTAGCATCGGCAAGAAATATCCTACCAAAAAATGCCTGCTTGGAACTGTCGTTGGTCCAGCAAAAAGTTCAACATGTCTGTAGCAGACAGCCCAAGTTTCAAGATTGTAGGGCCATCCAAACAGCCGTAATAATAAAAACAACAAAAGTAGTCAGTGAAATTGGCTGTGTTCGGTCCCCCCACACTTTTGTGACGTAGGCGTGACGGTTCCCATAATTCATTGTGTCGGTCCCCACTTTCTGTGTCGGACCCCACTTTCGACCTAATTTCTCTGTGACGGACCCCACAACCAGCCTATTTTGTGTCGGTCCCCACACCTTCTTGGATTTATGACTTGCCGGTTACTTGTATCATTGTATTCATTGAATCTAATTGTCTCGGAGTCTTGTGTCACATAGGAATTCTTCCCAGTTGTTGCACTTAGAGTCAAAACTCGAATCTTCAACCTTAGTGACGAGTGTTTGTCAACGTTATGAGATATAATATCATTAAAGTTCACAAATTCTTCTCCACAGTTGTAGCATCGATAATCCATTTGAACCTCTGAAACCCAAGAAGATTTTCCTTTGTTTATAACCAATGTAAGATTATTAAAAAAATATTTGAATAGAAGCATTGGCCATTGTTGTGATACTTTGACTTGCAGCAATTTGGCACATTTTTAAAATAAAAGATCCACCTGTCGTATGTGAGATTCAGTTTTCAGAGCAAATTGCTGCCCAGGGACTTCTAGTGGTGACTGAAAAAAAAAAAGAGTACTTGCCTATGTCAAGTATGTGTCTTTATCCACGCTTGTTGTAAGAGGCAACTTTTCCCAGCTCCTTGTGTTCATGACTGCTTTCTCTTAAAATTAATTACTTTATGACAGTCAGAATACAATGGAACAAGGCTACATAAACCCTGACAGCCTACGACAACGGCCCGACTAAGGCTCAACACCGCGCCAATAAATTCAGCATTGGGCCAATGTTGGGCCATGATTGCTCCGTTTTCGTAGGCTATCAGGGTCAAAGATACATATTGGTAAACTAGTAAAATACATGTTCAGCATCATCAGCAATACCACAAAAGGATTAAAAAAATCCTATTAGCTGTATGTCAGCGGCACAATGCAACCAGAACCAGCGTTTATGTGGAGTGATCGGGTGCTGGTCACTACCGCGAGCGTCACTACCGCGAGTACCACTACCGCGTCTCACACTAAAGTTGTGTTTCCGTACCCGCGACAGCGTTTTTCCAGCGGCGCGACGAAAATCAAGCACATAGAAAATGACCAGGAGTGTTTCCACACGCGCGACGCGTTAGCGGCGCGACAAGCGGCAAGCGACGCGATTTTTTTGAAAGGGTCCTGGAGCGATTTTTTCGCGTTGTCGCGCGGCAACGCGGGAGTTTACAGATTTTACCGCATGTTTAAAACGCAAGTACGGAAACACGTCACGCGTTTGCGCGCGTTTTCTTTTGTCGCTGCCGCTGTCGCGGGTACGGAAACAGAACTTACCGCGAGTACGACACTACCGCGAGTATAACACTACCGCGTGTCACACTACCGCGAGTATAACATTACCGCGTGTCATTTTATGACTTCCATGGCTGAAGGCAAAGGTTGAAATGTTTCCTTGAAATATAAAACAAAAAGGCCTGGTCTGTTCTCTGAACACTAATTCAATGTTTGTCATGCTAACCAAGAACTCAAAACGATCAGAACACACTATCAGAATACATATAGAATGGGTTGCTTCCAATCAAAGTTAGAACACAAACTCACAAGAAGTAAGTTTGCATGCGTTCTCTCTACGGTTATGGTACTCGCGGTTGTGGTACGCGCGGTAGTGTGACACGCGGCAGTGTTATACTCGCGGTAGTGTCGTACTCGCGGTAGTGTGACACGCGGTAGTGTTACACGCGGTAGTGTCGTACTCGCGGTAGTGTGACACGCGGTAGTGACGCTCGCGGTAGTGTCGCATAACCGGAGTGATCTGGAAAGGTGTCAATCTCTCTCTCTCTCTCTCTCTCTCTCTCTCTCTCTCTCTCTCTCTCTCTCTCTCTCTCTCTCTCTCTCTCTCTCTCTCTCTCACACACACACACACACACACACACACACACACACACACACACACACACACATACTGATGTCATCTGACTTACTTGGTATCACAAAAGGTGCTGCCTTGCCGGTTTTTGCTGAAAAATAACTCCGAGACAATTAGATTCAATGAATACAATGATACAAGTAACCGGCAAGTCATAAATCCAAGAAGGTGTGGGGACCGACACAAAATAGGCTGGTTGTGGGGTCCGTCACAGAGAAATTAGGTCGAAAGTGGGGTCCGACACAGAAAGTGGGGACCGACACAATGAATTATGGGAACCGTCACGCCTACGTCACAAAAGTGTGGGGGGACCGAACACAGCCAATTTCACTGACTACTTTTGTTGTTTTTATTATTACGGCTGTTTGGATGGCCCTACAATCTTGAAACTTGGGCTGTCTGCTATAGACATGTTGAACTTTTTGCTGGACCAACGACAGTTCCAAGCAGGCATTTTTTGGTAGGATATTTCTTGCCGATGCTACGAATTATGCAGTTTTGCAGTAAAGTGGAAGGCATTCTACCTAATAACGGCTAAAATATCAAAAACCTTCAATCCAACAGCACCTAGGCATGTAGTGTAAACACTCACAGATCTAACAAGACCATTCTCAGAGAGCAACATTGCGTAATACTACCATAAATGGATGTTTTGGGTGACAGTACCTCGATCTTGTCCGCGAATTTTGGCGTGTGGGAACCGAGTGGGAACCGAACACAAAGGGTCAGGGCACCGAACACAAAGCGTAGGGGAACCGTCACAGTGTCACCGGTGTGATAATGATGATAAGATATCTTTAAATCAGGAGTCTGTGGAAAGTGTAGCACAGTCTACAATTAGACTGGATCATGATGGCTCTAAACTCTTGGTTATGCATATTTATGACAACCAGAACATTTTGTTTCAAGGGAAAAAATGCCGTCAATGGATTGCAGAGGATTTTGAAAAATTACAGACAATTGTACATGTACTTGCTGACACCTCAAAAACTGCTACAGACAATGATCTGACAAAAGTCTGGAAAATGACAAGCCTCATCTCACCTCCAGTTTCTGATAAAGAAGAAAATTCGTGCAACTCATACAACCTACTGGATAAAATCCTCAACCAAAACAACGAGGAAGAAATCATATCTTACCAAAATGCTCTCACTGACACCAACATCAACGACACTTCTGTTGAAGACACTTCTGGTAGTTGCAATGTAAACACATACAATATGCCAGAAGTAACAGCTATTAACAATGAATCTGCTTCTAATTGTAATGAGATCATTGACGACAGCAACAAAGAAACCAATACAAGTAAAACTCCTCTTGTTTCTGAAACCAGCATCTTCGTGCCTTCGAACGAAGAGCTTTATGATCTGGTGCTTCAGCTCCAAAGTGATTTGCTTGACTCACAAACGAGATCAGACAGAAAAGCAAAAGCCGAAAGGCAATACTACAGTGCAGAAATAGAAGAATTAAAGGGAGAAAACATGAGAATAAAACAGGAACTAGAATCAATGAATAAAAAGAATCAAGCATTGCATAATAAAATTCTTGACTTAAAAAACCCTCAGCTTTCTGCTACCAAAAATACCAAAGTCAAGTCTTCTGTGACTGCTTCAAACGAGCAGCCTCCAACCCCCTCTCCCGTCTCATCGGAACATCTCCAGTCCCCTAGTTGCTCTACTAACCTGTCAAACGAAAGTACGGCTGTGATTTCGATGTCTACATGTGATGAACATCAATCTGACGGTGAGTGGCCTGAGCTGTCATCAATAGAGTCTGACACTTCCACCCTCATCATTGGTGACTCAGTTGTGTCAGGCCTCCATCAGGCAAAGATGCACATTGACAATGAAAAATCACAAGTATTGTCTCTTTCTGGCCTTGACAGAGAACAACTTATTGGGCTCCTAAAAGGAACAGCAATACATCCCAACGTCACCACAGTTGTCCTGCATGTAGGGATCAACGACTGCAAGCGTGGTGGCGTCCTTGGAAAAGGAGCATGGCGCTCGATCATTGCACACACTCGGCGCTGTTTTCCAAAAGCAAGATTAATCATGTCTTCAATATTGCCCCACCGAGATCAACATGAACATATCACAGCATGTATAAATGAATCAAACGACAACTTAATGCAGCTCTGTCATCAACAGCACATTGATCTTGTCAACAATGACGTCAGCTTTTTCACCATACGAGGGGACATCAAAACAAGATGGATGAGGGATGCTCTACACCCCAACAACAGAGGGACAAGTGCCTTAGCTATCAACATCAAGCGTAGTTTCTCTGGCAACATCCCTGAAAACAAACATTCAACAACATCAAGACAATATCATAATGATGTTGGACGATCAGAAAAACGAGGAAACGATGATATATCATCATGGTGTGATAAGACCCAACCACGTCCTCAAAGGCAAGCGACTGCATCATTTGTTGGACGTCACTACGGACCCAAAACTTCAGGCCCGCCACAATACCAACAACCTCCAGGTCAAGTTCCTCAACCTTTAATGGCATTGTCAACTGCTCCGGGAGTCAGCCAACAACCGGGTGTACATGTATTTGCTGAGCCCCACCCTCGGATCAGTGCAAGAAACCTGGATCAGATGGCACTCACAGGAACAAAAACCTCCTCTCTTCCATTTCCCTAATATGCCACGTCAACAGCTGCCAGAATTGTATAGACCTGAACATATGTCTCTGCATCAACAGAGCATGAGATCAGAGGCTCTGAGTGCCCTCGACAAAAAGTTAATGTTTGATCTACTATCTAGAGCACTATCTTCCATTTAAACCCAGCGGTGTGCATCTGTGTCGCTTTTTGCAATATCAGTTATTGTGTTAGGATATAAACGGTTTCGTTTTAACCGAAGTCCTGAGTCTGAGACAGCTGCCTCTTTTCAAATAACCTTGTAAGTTAATTGTGTTCATTCTGTATAAATATGCGTTCCAAAAGTGGATTAAACATTGGACACGTGAACGTCTATCACTTGGGGAACAAACTGCATGATGTCAGTTTACTTCTCAATACGTCACCATCGCTTCATCTACTTGGGTTAACAGAGACAAGACTGTCAAACCTAAAGCATAATGATGATTCTGTTGAGATTCAAAATTATTCTTTTATAAGACGTGATGCTGCTCATCCAAATCACACGGGAATCGGTGTTTATGTGCACAACGATTGTTTTCATGTTGTGAAACGCCGGCATGACCTTGAACCACAGAGTGTAGAGTGTATTTGGCTAGAAGTAAGGCCAAACAATTCATCTTCTATTCTAGTTGGATTCTTATACAGAAATCCCGCCTGCACGGATGAATGGTTTGATGACTTTATAGATATGATGGACAAAGTCAACGTGTGCAATTGTAATATGCTATTATTGGGAGACTTTAATATTAACATGTTAGTAAACCAGTCTCAATGGCTTGACAAAACTGAATCGCTAGGTATTACTCAACTTATAAAAGAGCCCACAAGAGTAACTAGCATGTCTTCAACTCTTCTGGATCATATATACACGAACAATGATAGCATGGTTCTAAATGCTTCAACATCTAATATTTGCATGAGTGACCACAAACCGATCACGTGCACTTGGTCGTGTAAACGACCAAAGGTAATGTCAAAAGGTCATACCTATATCACGTATAGATGTTTTAAAAAATTTGACAAGTCTGCGTTTTTACTTGACTTAAGTTTGGCAAATTTCCAATTGGTGTCAAATTGTGTTGATCCTGAAGAAGCTGCATTGTTATTTGTCAGAACATTATTATCTGTTGTTGACAGACATGCTCCAATCCGCAGGAAAAGAGTTAAATTTTCGACTGTACCGAACTGGATGACAGGTGAAATTAAAGATGCTATGTTAGTTCGAGATTTTCTAAAAAAAAGTTTGAACTTTACAAAAAAATGCGAAACAAAATTTCTGAATTGGTGAAACTTGCAAAAAAGAAATATTTTCAAAATCTTATAATCGATAAAAATGACATATGTCAAATTTGGCGTGCAATGAATGAACTGACTAGTAAATCACGCAAAGCCCCATCATGTATTAATCCTAATATAACTGCTGATGATTGTAATAGTTACTTTCTATCTATGACCGACAATGTTCTTGATTCCTCAGCCAGTTCTGATCAGATTGGCTATAAGGTGCCTGAAGTACTCAGTCAATTTTGTAATGAGAAACTTTTGCCATCTGACTCGTTTGATATACCTGTAATCACAGTCGTTGAAGTTGGTGCACTAATTTCTAAACTAAATAACAAAAAAACAATGGACACAAACAATCTTAATTCACAAATTGTAAAAATGTCACTTCCTTATATTGTAAACAGTTTAACCCATGTATACAATCTCTCTATCAGGAAGAATGTCTCCCCATCAGTGTTTAAAACGGCTAAAGTTATTCCAATACCAAAGTCAAAAGACACCGATAGCCTTGACAACTACAGACCGATATCTATTCTCTCTATACTGTCTAAACCCCTGGAAAAGCATATACACACCCATCTCCTTAAATATGTTGAAGAAAATGCATGGTACAGTCAGCATTGCTCAAGTCCATCAAATCCGTGTGCTTGGAGTTGTAATTGATGATGAACTTAACCGGCACTCTCACATTGATACAGTTTATAAACGAGTTTCTAGGAACCTTTTCTTAAGTTACTTAACAAGCTCTGGTGCGTTGTTTCTGTGGATGCCCTCAAAATGTTTTTCCACGCACACTGTCTCTCTCACATTTGCTATGCATCTACTGTCTGGTGCAATGCCAGTGATGTTCATATAAAGAAAATTAACACACTTCACAAGAGAGGTGTAAAGTTATTAAACCGAGATCCCAATATGACTACTCAAGAAAAATACACTCAACTGAACATTCTTCCGCTACATCAGCAGTTCTTTTTAAATGCTAGTGTTTTCATGTTCAAAATGTACAACCATGAAACACCTTCATACATCCAAGACCTGTTTGAGCGTCCTCCTGGTAGAGCGAGGCTTTTGAATTATACGCTACCGCTCCCACGCATTGATTTGTATAAATCTAGTTTATCCTACTGGGGATCGCTTGTGTGGAATATACTTCCAATGTACTGTAAAACATGTCAAACCTTTCATCTTTTAACAAAAATGTTCGAAAATATCTTTGTCAAAAATAATTCTCTCCCTACACTTTAAAATCATAACTGTTACTGCATAACATCTTAATCATCATTTTATTAATCAATGAACCACGTTATTATAACTAGTGTTTTGTTAGTTTTAACCTGATTACAAATTCTTAGTTAATTAGTTATTCGTTTGGCTGTTCAATACATGTTATATAAATATATAATTGTAATGTATAATGTCATGTATGTCTAAAAGGGACAGGTTGGAAGATTAGGCATTGCCTAAAACCTTTATCCCTTTGTATTAAAGTTTTGAATCTGAATCTGAATCTCTCTCTCTCTCTCTCTCTCTCTCTCTCTCTCTCTCTCTCTCTCTCTCTCTCTCTCTCTCTCTCTCTCTCTCTCTCTCTCTCTCTCTCTCTCTTTGATTTCGTGGCATGTCTTATGTTAATGCGCTAAACGGACATTCCTTGCAACTTTGTTGTTTGTTTTAATGTGTACGTTACTTCATTGGCTTTTGTTCTTGTCGTTCACCAAAACTGTTCTTCACTGTGGATTCGATAATTACCTCAGGTCTGTTTGTTTGTTAGTTAGTTTTATTGTTTGTCTTTTCTTGTTAACTATTTCTTCGTCTTTTTTTTTCTTGACTTTTTTTTAACATATATATATATAATAATAATAATAATGCAAACTTTTATAGCGCTATTCTAGAAAAATGTCTACTCTTAGCGCTTTACAATACATACATCGACCAAGCATACTATACACGCACAGGCAAAGAAACCGACCAAACATAACCAACAAACTATACATGCACAGGCAAAGAAAACGACCAAACATACAATACACGCACAGGCAAAGATAACTACCAAACATAAACAAACATACTATGACCAAACATAACCAACATACTATACGCGCGCAGGCAAAGAGAACAATCAGCACATGTAATAATTACTGACAACTAATAATGCAGGCATACAATGACAATCCAATACACAGCCTAAGCACAAGAACCACAATAGGCTTCTATATAAAAACGTGTCAACAATACTATTTACACACACACAAGCAGTGCTGACACAAAGCGCAGAAAATATATATACACGTTATTTTAGGCACTAGGTAGGGGGTGAGGTGGGTCGGGATGGGGTGGGTGGGGAGATGCTGGAGGGGAAATCACTTGCGCTGAAAGAGGTGTGTTTTGAGATTTGTCTTGAATGTAGTGAGAGAATCTGTGTGTCTGAGAGGCAGAGGTAATCTATTCCAGGTCACAGGGGCTTGATAGGCGAAGGACCTCTCGCCACATGTCTTTGTTTGCACTGTGGGGAGTCGGAAGAGTCGAGTGTCGGCGGCGGAGCGAAGCTGACGAGAGGGGGTGTAGAGATTGAGGAGTTCTGACAAGTATTCTGGGGCAGAACCAGAAACGACGGCAAAAGAAAGAGAGGAGAGTTTGTATTCGATCCTTTTAGTGATAGGCAGCCAGTGTAGAGAGTGAAGAAGGGGTGTGGCGTGTTCATACTTGGAAGATTTGAAGACCAGGCGGGCAGCGTTATTTTGGATCCTTTGAAGTCTATCTAAAAGGTACTTAGGGAGACCGGCCAGAAGAGAATTGCAATAATCTATCTTTGAGAGGACTAAAGAACACACTAACGTTTTGGTTGCATCAGTGGTGAGGTAGTGACGGACTGAACTAATCTTGCGCAGCTCTAGATAGGCGGACTTGCAGATGTTAGAGATGTGTTTTTGGAAAGAGAGAGTTGGATCGAGAGTGACGCCAAGGCTGCGGACAGACGGAGAGAAAGAGATAGGTAGTTCGTTGACAGTGAGAGAGGCAGGAAGAGAAGGGTGATTGAGAAATTTCTTGGGACAGGCCAGCATAACTTCGGTTTTGTCACTATTTAACTGGAGTTTGTTTAAAGACATCCAATCACTGAGGTCCGCAATGCAATCCTGTGTCCGAGATACCAGATCGTCAACTTCAGCAAGAGGGGCAGACTGATGAAGCTGTGTATCATCAGCAAAACTCTCGTGCAACAACGCATGGCGACTGATAACATCGGACACAGGGGAGGCATATAGAACGAAAAGTATGGGGCCAAGCACGGACCCTTGCGGGACACCGTACTGGAGAGCTGAAGGTTGAGATTTGATGCCGTTGACACAAACGGTCTGCGTCCGGTTAGTAAGGTACGAACGAACCCAGGAAAGGGCCAGATCATGAACACCAAAGGAGTGCTGAAGCCTGTGGAGCAGAATTTCGTGGTCTATCGTATCAAATGCGCTAGACAAGTCCAGTAGTGTTAGAATGGAGACCTGATTTTCGTCAAAGCCAAGAAGGATGTCGTTTACAATCTTCAGAAGTGCTGTCTCAGTACTATGGTTTTTCCTGTATGCAGACTGATGGGTGTTGAGAAGGTGGTTTTGCTCTAGGTGAGTGAGAAGTTGTGAAAGGACAATTTTTTCAGTGATTTTTGAAAGGAATGACAAGTTCGAAACGGGCCTAAAGTTTTTCAAGGAATTCTTGTCAAGTGAAGGTTTTTTGATGAGGGGCCTAACTATTGCAGGTTTGAATTCATCTGGGAATGAGCCGGAAGTCAGAGAGTCGTTGATGACGTGAGTGAGATATGGAAGAAGGTCATCAATACAATCACACAGCAGAGAGGACGGAATGGGGTCAAGCTCGCACGTTTTCGGACTAGCGCCTAAACACACCTTTTTTACAGACTAGCTGGTGACAGGCTCAAAACGCTGCAGAGCTGGACCACAATACATCCTATCGGCAACCGGTTAAGGCGGGACAACAGCAGAATCAAGCTTCTCGCGAATAAGCGTGATCTTCGCAGTGAAAAAGTCAGCGAACTTCTGGGGAAGCTCATGTACAGAGAACATAGTGGGAAGAGGGGAACAAGTCACCTTGCCTAAGATGTCATTGGTGACACTAAACAGCTGTTTGACTGAGGTGCATGCGAGTATTTTGGATGAGAAGAATGCAGACTTGGCATGGTCGACGATGGCGATGACCCGGTTTCTGGCCGCCTGAAATACTTGCCGGTGCACGGTTAGACCTGTGGCGCGCCACTGACGCTCCGCCCTCCTCCTCTCCCGCTTGGCGTCTTGTAGTTCAGGTCCCACACCGCTATACCACGGGGAGGGGGGACGATTAGAGACCAAACGACGGGTAGAAGGGGCGTGTGTGTCCAGAATGGCACGCAAAACACGAAAGAGCTGTTCGGCGGACGGCAGTGAGGGCAAGTCGGCAAGAAAGTCAGCCTTAAAGGCCTCGACGTCCATAGACGCCAGTCTACGAACTTCCCTGTACACTCTAGGGGAGGGGTTTTTTGCGAAGTCAAGAGTGCACGTGACACAATAGTGATCGGACGAAAGGGACGGTTCAACAGACGTCGACTTAACCAGACCATCTTCTTCCCTGAAAACAACCCAATCAACAATGTGACCACGTACATGGGTGGGCTCTGAAACAGACTGACACAGATCAAACATATTGAGAACGTCAAGCACTTTGGATGTGTAAAAGTGTGATTGAGTGTCAAAGTGATAATTAAAGTCACCAACAATAAGCAGCGAGCCTGGTAGGTTATTTGCATATTCAAGAAAGTCCGGTAACTGTTCCAGAAACTTAGCATCCGTAAACTTGTTCTTCTTGCTTGGTGGGGGTCTGTACACAGTGAGAATGTTAACGACTCTTTGCTGGAAGGAGAGAGTCAGCTGTGCAAGTTCAAAGGTTGAATGACTAAACGGAAAGTCAGATGTGAGTTTAATGTGAGGTCTCAGTTTGTCCGAAACTACGAAGGCAATACCGCCCCCGCGTGTAGCAGTCGACCGAGGGAAGGAGGAGGTGGTGTAGCCAGGGGGAGCGAGGTCACAACACTTGGCCTCGTCTCCAGCTTCGCGGAGCCACGTTTCCCTAACACACATAATGTCAACATCGTTACTGAGAATGTACTCATTGATAGCAGACCGCTTTTCTTTGCGGCCTACAGACTGGGCGTTGAATGACGTTACGCATAGATCAGCTGATGGCACAGTGTCAAAACAAGCGACGATAGGCACACGAATGAGGTTATCAAAGTTGACACCTGACCTTTCTCCACAGTCTGACAAACCTCTGACAGACCCACACACCACGGAGATCCCTCTTTGCTTACGACGGCCTGCTCGATGAGTGCGAATGTGGGGGAGGTGGTAACCAATACCAGCACCTCTGATGTCATCAGCAACAGACGGGTCAAGCGTAGCGGGTGGCAGAGACAGAAGCTGGTCGCGTGTGTAGGTTAGGCGTGAAGGTGGCAACAACAAAAGATCGTCAGGCGGGTGCCTGTGCCAGTGGGTGAATGGAGCGTGACCTGAGGCGGTCACGGCGGGCTGCACGTGCAGAGAAGCGAGTTGATGGCCGAATGGCGGCTGGTGAACAAGGCTACCGTACTTTCCGGGTCATAAGGCGCGACTTTTTTCCTCGAGTTCGACCCCTGCGTCTTGTATAACGAAGCGCCTAATCCGTGTATGAAATACGAAAAAAATCAAAGAGACCGCTTGAGTACCAGTCAAACAACTTGTGATAATGCATGTTTCAGCTACTAGGTACTGCCCTGCCTTTGATCTGGCCGCACACACAGATTTCCACTCTGTTAAACTCGGTCACTGACCCCGGTGCAGGAAGTGTTTCCTCTCTCAGATATGACAGGGGAACCACCTCTCATGGCAAAAACTGGGTCATTGACCCCTGGGAAGAAGGTCGTGTCTATAAACAAGGCCACCCAGCTATCACAATGCCTTTGATCTGGCCGCACACACAGAGCACACATATTTTCACTCAGTTAAAGTCGGTCACTGACCCCGGTGCAGGAAGTGTTTCCTCTCTCAGATATGACAGGCAAAAACTGGGTCATTTTGGTGCGCCCTATCGGCCCCCTGCGTCCAATGGGTGACTGGATTACAATTTTTTTTAAAAAGAAGGGGGTGCGTCATGTATAATGAAGCGCCTTGTCACCCGGAAAGTACGGTACTTGCCAGGTGTGACAGGAAAAGAGTCCAAACAATGCGAAAGTCCAGTGGAAGCGTGGCACAGAAGATCGACCAAAACAACGACCAATCCATGATTGATGAGTAGACAGGACAAAGAAAGACGAACAGGCACTCCAACACAGTCAATCAACAATCAAAGACGGAGCTCGAACCCATACTGCCTGCTAGGCGTGGCCTCGTTCTATAGTCTAAAATATACCAGATGAATACCCGCTTCGCCGGGTAGCCGGCTTCGCCGGGAAGAAGTAGAGCCGAATACCCGGCTGGTACCCGACTTCGTGTGGTCTGGCGGCTTTGGTGTGTCTGTATGTTCAGGCCTTCCTTTGAGAAGCCATAACAGTTATTCTCAATCCCGTTTGAGTGGACTTCGCCTTCAAAGGTGATTGTGGTGTTTCGGCACTCGGTTACTTTTGGCGTCGTCGACAGCGATGGGACCTGACATGAAATGTTCAGGCCACTGAATCATTTTCGTGCTGTTCCCATTCCACCTGGGAGGGACCTAAGCTTGGTGGGTCCATGGTTCGGAACTTTGGGGACAAAGTTCATTCAAAGGGGGTCGAGTGTGACAGGGAGACTACCGCCGCCCTTCACAGCAGACTCTGCAGAGTTGTTCGCCTTAGAAGTTGTGGGCTTTCCTTGCATGTACCCGTAAGTTGTCCTCACTGTAAAAGTGCAAAGGTCGAATCTATTTATCCAAAAATTCACTTTCATCTATCTCTATATATTTATATATATAGATAGATATATACGGCTTCTGTGTGTGTGTGTGTGTGCGTGTGTGTGTGGGCAACACCTGTGGATTGTACAGTTCTGTTTGTGATGTGGTCTGGCGGCTTTTGTCTGTCTGTATGTTCTGGCATTTGAGAAGCAATAACAGATAATATAGGGCTTAGAAATAAGCTCTAAAATTCTCAATCCCGTTTGACAGGACTTCGCCTTCAAAGGTGATTGTGGTGAACCGCCACGCTGTCTGTCTCTGTCTCGCGATTCACCCCGGCGAAGCCGGGTATTCCTCTAGTATATATATGTATATCTATATCTATAAATATATAGAGATAGATGACAGTGTATTTTTCGCGTGGCTATAAATTGATTCGACCTTTGCACTTTTACAGTGAGGACAACTTACGGGTGCAGAGAAAGCGTTCTGGACAGTGCAGTGACATTCTAAAAATAGTAACGTAGTAACGGGAATATGGATTGATGCCACACGAAGGAAGGGAGATAAACGCAAAACACTGGAGAAGATAAGGAAGAGTTAGTGGGAATGGATCTGGGAAGATGAAGAGAAAAACCAAAATCGGTTCAGCTCTGCGCGCTGAGAGCACGTGTTGAAAATTCTCATCGACCAGGTTTTGTCCGGGGTCTACCTGAATATGCCCACCAAATTTGAAGCAGATCCATCGAGAACTTTGGCTTGGCATAGCGAACACACACACACACACACACACACACACACACACACACACACACACACACACACACACACAGACACAAGTCGTATATATATAGAGATAGATGACAGTGGATTTTTCGATAAATAGATTCGACCTTTGTACTTTTACAGTGAGGACAACTTACGGGTACATGCAAGGAAAGCCGCGTTCTGGACAGTGCAGTGACCTTCTAAAAATAATAACGGGAATATGGATTGACGCCACACGAAGGAAGGGAGATAAACGCAAAACACTGGAGAAGATAAGGAAGAGTTACTGGGAATGGATGTAGTGGATCTACAGAAAAACCAAAATCGGTTCAGCGCTGCGCGCTGAGAGCACGTGTTGAAAATTCTCATCGACCAGGTTGTGTCCGGGGTCTACCTGAATATGCCCACCAAATTTGAAGCAGATCCACATCGAGAACTTTGGCCGTGCATCGCAAACACACACACACAGACACAGACACACAGACACAAGTCGTATATATATATTATAAATAATCATTAGATTAGTCCCTCTAACGGGCAAGGGATGGTTTTAATAAAGCACCTGCTCTCTCTCTCTCTCTCTCTCTCTCTCTCTCTCTCTCTCTCTCTCTCTCTCTCTCTCTCTCTCTCTCTCTCTCTCTCTCTCTCTCTCTCTCTCTCTCTCTCTCTCTCTCTCTCTCTCTCTCTCTCTAAAGAAACCGTAAAATCTTCTGTCATTGATGTACCTGCGGATGATCTTAACATTCATTTCACTTCTATTGTTGAACAAATAATCACAAATGATAGATCAAAACAGAATAATCTGGACAAGTTGAAACAGTTTTGTGTTTCAAAAAATATTACACATAATTTAGACATATCCCCCTGTTATCTGTGAGCGAAGTCTTCCATTATCTGATATGCTTAAAACAAACTGGTACTCATGGTCTAGATAATCTTGATGGGAAAATTTTGAAATTGTCTGCCCCTTTTATTGCAGAATCTCTGACATACGTTTACAACTTGTGCCTGGACAAATCTGACTTTCCCGCCAAATTAAAGGAGGCAAAAGTAATCCCGCTATTCAAATCAGGTAATTCTTCCGACCCCGCCAATTACAGACCAATCTCGATTCTTCCTGTTTTATCCAAACCACTTGAAAAACACATATATACACACTTGGCCGCACATTTGAAGAAATACGACCTTATTCATTCAAATCAGTCAGGCTTCAGAGAAAATCATTCGTGCCACACAGCATTAATAAACCTTCTTGAAAACTTGCTTAGCAACATTAATAATAATGAACTCTGTGGTGTCCTATTCGTCGATTTTGCAAAAGCATTCGACGTCATTAATCATAAGTTACTTTTAAGAAAATTAGCTGAGTATAGATTGTCACCCCAAACCCTATGCCTCCTCTCATCTTTCTTAGCCGGACGAGAGCAATCCGTCTGCGTGAATTCCACTATGTCAAGTAAAAGACCGGTGTTATATGGAGTCCCCCAGGGTTCTGTCCTTGGGCCACTTCTTTTCTCTCTGTATATTAACGATCTTCCTTTTAGTGTTAATGATGATTGTGAACTATTTGCTGATGATACGACCATACACACTTCTGATAAAAAATTAGACAAAGTTTATTTATCATTGCAGAACAGTGTAGATGATCTCATTAATTGGACGGAATATAACCACATGAGTCTTCACCCCCAAAAGACCAAATACATGTTAATTACAACAAGGCAAAAAAGACAAAACATCAAGAATAATCCTCATTCCTTATTAATTGGCAACGATGCAATAGCGGAAGTAGGAGATCACAAAGTTTTGGGAGTAAATATCGATAATAATTTATCTTGGACCCATCATGTTAGATCGTTGTGTGAAACCATGTCGAGGAAATTATATTTGTTGAACAGAATAAAACACTTTCTTGATCCACACTCAAGGTTATTATTTTATAATGCATACATACAAACCATCACGGATTATTGTTCGACCATCTGGGACTCAGCCAGTGCAAACATTTTAAAACCACTGTATAGTCTACACAGACGAGCACTAAAATCAGTTCTATTAAAACAATCCAGTCTTGTTTTCGACGATTATAAAAAACTTAAGATTTTGCCCTTAAAAGAAAGATTTAAATCAAATAAAGGCGTACTCCTTCACAAAATCCTTTCCGGCCATGCACCGAGAGCTTTCATTACAAAATTTAAAGCCAAACCAAGCCGAAAATTCAACGTCCCCATTCCGCGGATAGATCTCTTTAAATCAAGTTTAGCTTATTCTGGCAGTGTTTTGTGGAATTCTCTCCCGGAATCAGTTCGAGTCCCAGCAAGTCTCAATACTTTCAAAAAACACCTCTCATTACATTTAATGTCTAATTACGAAAAGTCACAGTGATGGAAGACTTCGTTCTGATTATTTTCATATTGATCATAATTATCTGTCCATAAAGCATCAGTGTTTCACAACGCAAGAATGTATGTATATCCTACAACGTGTATATAGTCATGTGAATAGTTTTTCTGCCTTTTTTTAATTTATTTTTTTACTGTCATGCTTATCTTTCGTAATTGTTTTACGTAGATATGTATTTAAGATTAGAATAGTCCCTCTCTGGGCGAGGGCTGGTTGAAAAGAAGCTCGTTCATATTGCTTATGCCACAACCCTCGTAAAATAAAATTTAATTTGATTTGATTTGATTTGATTTGATCTCTCTCTCTCTCTCTCTCTCTCTCTCTCTCTCTCTCTCTCTCTCTCTCTCTCTCTCTCTCTCTCTCTCCCTCTCTCTCTCTCTCTCTCTCTCTCAGTCTCTCTCTCTCTCTCTCTCTCTCTTTCTCTCTCTGATGATGATTTAGAATTATGTCATAATGATGATGCATAGAATTATGTCAGGGAATGCACCTACACTCATTGCCTCAAATTTTAAACTGAATAATTCAAGAAAACTAAACAAATTAATTACCCCAACCCCTAGAATTGACCTGTATAAGTCAAATCTTTCTTATTCTTGTGCACTATTGTGGAACTCCATTCCTGATATAATTAAAATGCAAGTCAATGAAATATCATTCAAAGAAGTCTACATGATGTTTCTCTTAAGTAAATAAATCTTTGATAATATTTCATCATTGATTGATATTCATAATGCATATTGAAATGTCTTTTTAATTGTTTGACATGTTACTTATGTAAATTGTATTGCAGTTAACTTAACTTCTATTTCTTATTGTTATTAATCGAGTTACCCTCAATGGGCGAGGGCCGGATGAAAAAAAGCATGTATACATTGCTTATTCTGTTACCCTCAAAAAATAAAATTCAATCAATCAATCAATCAATCTCTTCCTCTCTCTCACTCTCTTTTTTATAGAAGTTGTAAAAAAAAAAGTAGATTAGTCCCTCTTTAGGGCGAGGGCCAGATGCAAAAAAAGCATATATCTATTGCTCATTCTTGTTACTCTCGAAAAATAAAGATTTGTTATTGTCATTGTCATTGTCTCTCTCTCTCTCTCTCTTCGGGTATAGCTCAGCAAGTCATAGTATACTGGTGAAAATAAAAGTTAAAGATAGTACACCTAAGGCATCATTTAAACAAGTTTTCTGACGATTTTGACCCAGTCTGTCTCAAATGGTTCACAGAACGATTTAAATCTTCTCATGAAAAAAGCAGTTCTAACCTTATGGAACACACTTGCAATAGCGTTTAATAACCCCCCGCGGGTTAGGGGGAGTCCCACAGTGGTTGGGACGAGAAAGAATTTACCCGATGCTCCCCAGCATGTCGTAAGAGGCGACTAACGGATTCTGTTTCTCCTTTTACCATTGTTAAGTGTTTCTATCTTGTATAGAATATAGTCAATTTTCGTAAACATTTTAGTCAAGCAGTATGTAAGAAATGTTAAGTCCTTTGTACTGGAAACTTGCATTCTCCCAGTAAGGTAATATATTGTACTACGTTGCAAGCCCCTGGAGCAAATTTTTGATTAGTGCTTTTGTGAACAAGAAACAATTGACAAGTGGCTCTATCCCATTTCCCCCATTCCCCCGTCGCGATATAACCTTCGTGGTTGAAAACGACGTCAAACACCAAATAGAGAAAAAAAAGAAAGCGTTTAATAGCATTCAATGACACAGTTCATTTGAATGGCTGTTTAGCTCGCGCAAACCACAAACCAGTTTTCGTGGTTTATCTATCCCCTGAGCCATCGTGTACCGTACCCGTGTGATCCACTTTCCTTTTTACATTTAGTCAAGTTTTGACTAAATGTTTTAACGTAGATGGGGAATCGAGACGAGGGTCGTGGTGTATGTGTGTGTGTGTGTGTGTGTGTGCGTGTCTGTCTGTCTGTCTGTGCGTGTGTGTGTATGTAGAGCGATTCAGACAAAACTACTGGACCGATCTTTATGAAATTGGACATGAGAGTTCCTGGGAATGATATCCCCGGATGTTTTTTTTCCATAAATACCTTTGATGACGTCATATCTGGCTTTTTGTAAAAGTTGAGGCGGCACTGTCACACCCTCAATTTTCAATCAAATTGATTGAAATTTTGGCCAAGCAATCTTCGACGAAGGCCGGACTTCGGTATTGCATTTCAGCATGGAGGCTTAAAAATTAATTAATGACTTTGGTCATTAAAAATCTGAAAATTGTAATTAAAATTATTTTTTTATAAAATGATCCAAAATTACTTTTATTTTATTCTTCATCATGTTCTGATTCCAAAAACATATAAATATGTTACATTCGGATTAAAAACAAGCTCTGAAAATTAAAAATATAAAAATTATGATTAAAATTAAATTTCCGAAATCGTTTTAAATACTATTTCATCTTATTCCTTGTCGGTGGTTCCTGATTCCAAAAACATATAGATATGATATGTTTGGATTAAAAACACGCTCAGAAAGTTAAAACGAAGAGAGGTACAGTAAAGCGTGCCATGAAGCACAGCGCAACGGCTTCCACGCCAAACAGGCTCGTCACTTTCACTGCCTTTTGCACTAGCGGCGGACTACGTTCAGTTTCATTCTGTGAGTTCCACAGCTTGACTAAATGTAGTAATTTCGCCTTACGCGACTTGTTTACATATAGTCAAGTTTTGACTAAATGTTTTAACATAGACGGGGAATCGAGACGAGGGTTGTGGTGTCTGTGTGTGTGTGTGTGTGTGTGTGTGTGTGTGTGTGTGTGTGCGTGTACGGAACGATTCCAAAACAACTACTGGACCGATCTTAATGAAACTTCACATGAGAGTTCCTGGGTATAATATCCTCAGACCCTTTTTTCTTTTTTTGGATAAATATCACTGATGACGTCACACCCGGCTTTTCGTGAAAGTTGAGGCGGCACTGTCACGCCTTCATTTTTCAATCAAATTGATTGAAACTTTAGTCAAGCTATCTTCGACTCAGACTGGACTTTGGTATTGCATTTCAGCTTGGAAGCTTAAAAATTAATTAATGAGCTTGTTCATTAAAAATCTGAAAATTGTATTAAAATCATTTTTGTATAAAAGGATCCAAAAATAATGTCATCTTATTTTTCACTATTTTCGGATTCCAAAAATCTTTTAAATATGTTATATTTGGATTAAAAACAAGCTAAGAGAATTAAAAATATGAACATTATGATTAAAATAAAATTTCCGAAATCGATTTAAAAACAATTTCACCTTAATTATTGTTGATTCCTGATTCCAAAAACATATAGATATGATATGTTTGGATTAAAAACAAGCTCAGAAAGTTGAAAAGAAGAGAGATACCGGCCCCCGTGGCGCAGTGGTTAGCGCATCGGGCTGCGGGCCGGGAGGTCGTGGGTTCGAATCCCATCAGGGTCATGTGGGTTTTTCGGGGAAGAGAGATACAGAAAAGCGTGCTATGCAGCTCAGCGTGACCTTTCCACGAGCGAGGGACTGACGATGCTATACTGTCTTGGTGAGAGAAAAAATGCAGTGCGTTTAGTTTCATTCAGTAAAGTTCGATAGCTTGACTAAATGTGGTAATTTCGCCTTACGCGACTTGTTTCACAATGTCGTCGTCAGTTTGGGATTTCAATGCGACTCGCTGTATCTGCAATAGCACGTTATTGTGTACCTCTGAATCTAAAACGCAAAAAACGGCTGCGAGTCACACGAACTTATCGGCAGCGGTTGACTTCAAATAAGCAAGCGATATGCAGAAAATTCGTCTGCTTGGGCTAGCACGACCTTGCGTGACGTGCTTCCGGGCTCCCTTTTTTCAAACTTTCAAAAATTCGAATTGTACTGATCTTGTCTTGATGAAAAAAAGAATAATTTTAAGATTTAAGAATGTTTGTGTAACAAGCTGTCAATTATTATTTAGATTTTAAAAATTAGGTCTAGCGCCAAAACGAGGCGTCTGATTTGTCTCATTGTAAATCCGGCTGGCCACGCAAAAATAAATTCTCGCTCTTTACGGAAGGCACCTAGGATGTTCTCAAGTGGTGAGTGATTAAACGAAAGGGTGTTTGTACTGTGTGTAAAAGCCTGACAGTGTCTGTGACCAAAAACTGATGGTTTACGTGAGAGAGAGAAATTCAAGTTTTACGCCGTCGCGGCAAAGCCATTAGGGGCATGTTCCCGGGTTTTAACCCGACTTTAGATGAGATACACAAGTGTATGCGTGCATGTTTAGGTGGTATCAGCCATCTGCACTTATGGCAGAATGACCGAGGTCTTTTACGTGCCACTGTGGTGACACGGGGGTGGGAGATGGATACCGTCTCTGGGTCTGCACATAAGGTTGACCTGTGTCCGTCCGTCCGAGCAGGCACGTCCGATGGTTTACGTGAAGCTGTGTGTGCCTTTAACAGGTTCAAGGGACATTCGCTGTATTGTAATTTAGAAACACATGCAATTATTTGCTCAGAGCTGTTCCGAAACTATGCTTAATAATTAAATGAATTTTAATCAGCGAGCGGTTTGCTTCGCCCAGCTCTGCTGTGTCAGGAGCCGGATTCGGCCGTTCTTCATCATATTTTACGTAGTCCTCATTGATACCCATTCCTTGAAGCAGATTAAGACTGTTGGATTGAGGAAGTCAAATCAACTGCCGTCAAGCAAACGCATGCATATTCCGTGCCACACAGGGCTAAAACGCTTCGAATAATATAAACAAACACGCAGACCGTTGGTGAATTATATCACGGTCTGAAATGACTACAAAACACAGCACTCAGATTTGAAAAATATAACAATGACACACAAATTCTAAGACCTTCCTCGTGTGTGTTGTCATCTATTAAACACCCAAAACGAACTCTGTAGCTGGCAATTTCTAATCTGTATCTCTAGGATTATATAGCACATGAAATACTCAGGGGCGAAAGGTAGGACGAAAATTATGACTTGCGCTAAAAAGGCGTCACAGGGAGAATTACAGTCTGGGATTCCCACTCCAAACACACCGTTTTCAATTTGAGTGACTCAGCGCTCAAACGTTTATTTTAAGGTATTCTTTTGGTGTGATCACATAATTACAACCCCAACCTTAACTGTTTAGCTCTTGGGGCAATGAGAGACCGTTTTCATGTTAGACATTATCACTTTAACTAGTGCGGGACATAGAGATTACACAACGTCATCGAGTGAGGGACCGAAAAATATTGAAACTCGAGGATGATTTTTTTGTGGTATCAACCTCGACCTACGGTCTCGGTTGATACCACACAAAAAAATCATCCGAGAGTTTCAATATTTTTTGGTCCCTCACAAGATGACGTTTGTGTAATTTGTGTATACAATGATCAACGACAAAGACAAAAATTAAAACAAAAACAACACGAACTCTTTTCCATCGAGGAATGGTGGAAGGAAAATAACACAACCGGAAATAGATCTAGATCTAAATTGATCTCTATGACCCGTGCCTTGATACCATTGAGATCATAGGAGATGCACAGCAGTGCCGATACCAGGTTTCTTTAGCTTCACTTTAAAATGATATCAGAACGATAGTTATTCACTTGAAAGTGAACACAGGAGAGTTGTATACATGCGTATTCTACCACGAGGGAGTGCATATATCAGAATTTCGCCAGTGTACCGACAACACAGCCATCAATCAGAAGCTGCGGTTCGCGCGTCACCTACCGTTGCGTAAATTCAGCTTCCTACAGGAAGTGCGGTACATGTACACGTTTATATAAAATTATAGAGTCTCTCAAAGATTAATGGGTTACTTCGTGAGGTCTCAACAGGGGAAGTATAAATTCCTTTTTCTTTTTACATTTAGTCAAGTTTTGACTAAATGTTTTAACATAGAGGGGGAATCGAGACGAGGGTCGTGGTGTATGTGTGTGTGTCTGTCTGTCTGTGCGTGTGTGTGTGTGTAGAGCGATTCAGACAAAACTACTGGACCGATCTGTATGAAATTTGACATGAGAGTTCCTGGGAATGATATCCCCGGATGTTTTTTTTCCATAAATACCTTTGATGACGTCATATCCGGCTTTTTGTAAAAGTTGAGGCGGCACTGTCACACCCTCATTTTTCAATCAAATTAATTGAAATATTTGAAAAGCAATCTTCGACGAAGGCCGGACTTCGATATTGCATTTCAGCTTCGTGGCTTAAAAATTAATTAATGACTTTGGTCATTAAAAATCTAAAAATTGTAATAATTTTTGGCTCACGTAAGTGTAGCCTATGCGATGGTAAACTTTGTCTGTCTGTGCGTGCGTGCGTATGTATGTGTGTATGTCTGTGGTAGAAACTTTAACATTTTTGGCTAAACACCGAAATACTCATTTCACGTGGTTAATTTTCAAGCACCATCTTCAAATTATTGAAGCAATGATCAACATTGTGTCGGCATGTGTGTAGTTAAAGCGTGTATCCAAAGAAAACGGGTGGTGGGGGGTTTTGAAGGGGTACAAGCAGTTGACTGGTTTGTGTCGTGTTTGGCATGCAGACGGCAGGTCAGGTGTCAAGATCAGGTCAGGGGTCGCGCGAAGGATTGTGGTCCAGTTCTCACCTCGCCGATTCGCCGGGGAAGACGATTTCATGTTGTTCGGTTTCTAAGCTCCAGAAAAGTAAATAAAGAAGATACCAAAGGGAGATTTCCTACAATTTGATCTGCACAGCGTGTTTCCAATGTCCACGCGAGGAAGAGCTGTCGAAAGCGCGGCAGTCAGTGTCGATCTTGCAGCCGTATCCCGGTAAGTTCAGAGACAGATCCAGTGTCTCCCACTCTGATAACGTGTCACCTACTGTTAATCCGTTTTGTTTTAATTTCTTTTTATTTCAGCAGACACGGATGTCAAACACAGTGCTAGGCAGTCACCTCTAGTGAAATGAGTTGATCTAAAGTGCCTGTAATGTTTGGATGTCTTTGCTCGTGGTTCGATTTATGTGAATTTCAAGACTTGCAGTAGAGTCTCAAGTTAAGTTTACTCTGCCCGAAAAAAACTGTCCACCATTTACTTGAACATGCAGATATAAGGAAACGGAATGAATCTGTTCTCAAAGTCAAAATGATCACGATTTTTTCCTCAGATTCAAAACATGCACTGTCATGGTTTTGTCTGTACAATTTAGTAAGTCTTAAGTACTTTGCAACAACTTCCTTGAACGTGAAAGACAGTTTTTGAATGCTAGATCTGTATCGCGTTTCATTCCAGACTCGATCCTCTCTTTGATTGTACTGGGATCTACTGTTTGCTGTTTACGCACTATCATATGATTCGCTATGTAACGTTTGGTAAGCTTACCTTGCAACAGCTTTCTTGTCTTTGTTGGCATTTCTGGCTGTGTTGACCGTCAGAATTATTTTAAGAACCAGGCTGCTGCAGTCGACATGTTTTGCATATTGTAGGGTTACCATGCTGCATAGGTGAACAGCTCAGATCATGGGTAATGTTAACACCTTCACATTTAAATGCTTATTTTATAGCCATCCATTGAATTGAGAAGAAAACAAAGCATACTAAACTGCTAAGCATGAATCAAACAATAAGAAAATAAAAAGAACCAACAGCATCGTTTTTTATGTGTGGGTAGTAAACACGTTTTATTTACAAAACACGGCGGAAAATGGCGACACATTTGTTGCACAGCGTCAGGTCACTTTCTTCAACCAAGGCCAGTGCTTTCATACATGACAAAGGAAAGCAAATATATGGCCTGAATAATAAAGTTATAGTGTTCCTTTGCGTGTCTGAGTGATAAACTGTTTTAACCAACTATCTTCTGAAACGTAATTGCACTCAGCAGATTTGTCTTCCGCTCATAACTTTCGTGTCACACGGTCTTTGCGACAAACAGATAGATCGCATTCTCGCAGAAAATCATTGACAACACAGACCAGTCATTTTTAGCATTGCATTTGGGAAGGGCTACTATTATAGTGTGTTTTAAGAAAGAAAAACATTATAGTATCGGCAGAACACGACCAAATGAGTTTTTGTGTCACAACGTTATGGGCGTGAGATTTGTTAAACTTTTTGTTCTCACACTGTTGCAAAATCATTGACAACACAGACAAGTCAGTTTTAGCATAGACATTGGGAAGGGCTACTATTATAGTGTGTTTTAGGAAAGAAAAACATTATAGTATCGGCAGAACACGACCAAATAAGTTGCGTTATGGGCGTGAGATTGTTTTTTTTCACACTGCAGATCATATCTCATAATATACTGAGTGGATCTTTATGAAATTTGATATGGATATTTTTGATTGGATTTTCTCATAGAAGGTTTTTTCCGTTTATTGATAGGACAGTTTGATGACGTCATATTTTATCGTTTGCCAAAAGGTCGAGGCAGCACTTTCACAGTTACAGTTTTTCATCAATTTGATCGAATTTCTTATCACACAATCTCAGATCTTGGCCGGATTATGGGATTGCATTTCAGCTTGGTCACTTAAAGTTTTGTTATTGAAATGTTTGTTCGAAATATGTCATTTTTTTTACATTTTTAAAAACTAATATTTGAAACAGAAAATTTATATTGGTGTATTCCCTATTGCGTCCTGTATCTAAAACTATATAGTTTTGTTGTTTTGTATTGATAATTATGCTTAAAAATGAAGAAAACCGATAAATAACCACTATCTTTATTTATGAAAAAAGACACTTAAAAGCAACTTCTATCTATTCCTTATCATTTTCTGATTCCAAATATATATAGTTTCATGGTGTTTGACGTTGAAAATATGCTCAAACTTAACAAACTCGGATCGTTGAATGGAAATTATACTTCCAAGCTCCAAAAGCACGTCATTTCAAGTGTGGAACACGCTCATGACGTCATACTGAAAGGTGATGAATTATGGCTTCACCTTGCGATGTTTCATTTCAAACATGGTAACATTTTTAAAGGGGTTTCTTTCTCAGATTTGTGTTTGCCCTCTGTCTGTCTCTCTATGTCTCCGTCTGTCTGACTGATTCAATTAAATGTGTAATTACTTAGTTTTGCAAAAGTCAAACTAAGTATGATATACCTAATTGATTCAGGTCTCTAAATTCTTATTGTAAAATTGTGAGTTTTATTCAAAACAAATTTAATTGGTGTTTTAAACTCAATAATGGGGCATGCTGTGATGAGTAGAAGAATGTGTGTTTACGAGCAGAAAAAAGCGCATCAAAGTCAAGAATCGTGTTTTTCTTTTTCTATTTTCACCTTGTAGTTTCATACAGACACTAAGCAACAGTGTAGTACCACTTCCAGTGCAATATCTTGTACTTTAATTTTGACCATCTGTGTAACACTTTATTGACCCATGATCTGAGCTGTTCACATAGGTAAAGTGGCTTGTATAACCTGACTATTCTGTTTCAAAACACTGTTTATATTTGTGTAGGTTGTAGTCATCATAACTAATCGCATTTTGCCATTTGTTTCAGAAAGGAGGTTAACCTACAACAAGATCGACGCTATGTCAGATATA
Source organism: Littorina saxatilis (assembly GCF_037325665.1). NCBI lineage: Eukaryota > Metazoa > Mollusca > Gastropoda > Littorinimorpha > Littorinidae > Littorina > Littorina saxatilis. The sequence continues at coordinate 57,635,407 of NC_090256.1, read as the reverse complement.
TATGCCTCAGCCACATGAAGACTTCCGAATTTAGATCTACTCGGCATGGTGACAAGTCTTGATGAAAAGTATAGGACTGAGGACAGCAGTGGAAAAAGTGCCCACATGGCAGGTACCTAACCTATTACCCTTGTCATTTTATCTGTTTGCCTTCTTTTGAAAATTATACATGGAGTTGATATGATGCGTTAGTTTTAACTGTGTGTGTGTGTGCGTGTGTGTGTGTGTGTGTGTGTGTGTGTGTGTGTTTGTGTGTGTGTGTGTTACGGAGTGAGTGAGTTTGTGTTATGTTACTGTTTGTTGATTTCTTACGGGAGCCTTGAAGGCTTCGCCTCTTGTTTTATAAAACGATCCAAATTTACGTTCATCTTATTCTACATCATTTCCTGATTCCAAAAACATATAAATATGTTATATTTGGATTAAAAACAAGCTCTGAAAATTAAAAATATAAAAATTATGATCAAAATTAAATTTTCGAAATCGATTTAAAAACAATTTCATCTTATTCCCTGTCGGTTCCTGATTCCAAAAACATATATATATGATATGTTTGGATTAAAAACACGCTCAGAAAGTTAAAACGAAGAGAGGTACAGAAAAGCGTGCTATGCAGCACAGCGAAACCACTACCTCGCCGAACAGGCTCGTCACTTTCACTCCGTTTTGCACAAGCGGCGGACTACGGTCATTGTGAAAAAATGCAGTGCGTTCAGTTTCATTCTGTGAGTTCCACAGCTTGACTAAATGCAGTAATTTCGCCTTACGCGACTTGTTCTATTTCATGGAGGCCATTTGAATAACAGTGTTTGATAAAACTAGATACACCGTGGCTTTGAAAAAAGAGAGAAAAAAAGGGTTTCAAATCGCCCAAAGACCTACACATTTCTGTTGGGGATTACAATGACGACGCTACACAAGAGGAATAATATAAAATTCTTGTTGCAACGTTCACTTTTGCATAAATGTGGAGACTGCACATTATCTCTCTGTTGTTTTGATTTGTGTTATATAATTTTTAAGCATAGCGCTAAAGAATCAAAATGCATCTTGAAATGTCTTATTGATTGCTTGACATGTTAATTATGTTAATTATGTAATTTGTACTGTAGTTAACTTAGCTTCTATTTCTTCTTGTTATTATGTTACCCCTCAATGGGTGAGGGCCGGATGAAAAAAGCATGTGTACATTGCTTATTCTGTCACCCTCGATAAATAAAAAACGCTGGCGCTGGACCCGAGTACTCTTCAGGGCCCGTATGCATGAACTAGAAGTAAGAAACACTGGCAGTAGAGGCCTCTTTTCGAAGTGGGAACTCCCGAAGTCAACTTTCTAACTGTTCATAATGCATGAACAGACTTGAACGTCAAAGTAGTGACAGCGAGAGTATTAAGGTCAAGGTCGGGGAAATTGGGGGAATCCCTACTAATACGCATGCGCACGTTTCTATCAACATTTCAGTCAACGAAAATGGCAAGGCACGTGTGCCGCTCAAAAAGAAAGTAGACACAGAGGGGCGTTCTGCGCCTTTTTCAGATGGTGAAATTGCTGTACTCTTGACAGAAGTGTTTTACGAAAGAACGGTTATTCTGTCCAAATTTCAGAACAGTCTAACTGTTAAACATAAAGACGCTGTCTGGTCCGTCCAAAATTGCCAAAGAAGTGTCGCTCTCTCTCTCTCTCTCTCTCTCTCTCTCTCTCTCTCTCTCTCTCTCTCTCTCTCTCTCTCTCTCTCTCTCTCTCTCTCTCTTACGACACACGCACACACAGACAAACGTACACTCATGCACATACTGACACTATGACACAAGTGACACTGACGGCACACATAAACACACACACACACCACACACTGCACACACACACGGCACACGCGCGCGCTCGCGCGCACACATATACACACACACACGCACCCATACACGCACGCACACAGTCACAAACAAATAACCACACAGTGACTCACTCTCTCTCACTTTCTCTCATTCTCTCTCAATCTACACTCATACACACACTGAAACTATGATGACACAAGTGACACGTCACACACACACACACACACACACACACACACCCACACACACACATAAACACACACACACACACACACACACACATACTCACCGTAGTGACACACATATACACACGCGCGTACAGTTGAAAGTCAAGACATGATATGATTTTTTCAAAGCATAGGAAGGTTTCTTTTGCAAATGAATAAAATTAACACAGAGGCAAAACCCGGTTTTTGCAGCCGGAATGCAATTGCGGAGGCTTAAAAAGGAAAAGATTAATAAAAAATATATAGCTCCCGGCGGAACTTGAACCCGGAGCAAATGAACGAGAGTCCGGAACCGTTACCACTGCACTATGCTCCCATGGGGTCGCCTTCACGCGGCGGGAGTGTTTCCACCAAGCTACCCCACCCCTTTACTTCTCTTCTTTTGTCTTATTTCTGCCTTACCAGTCCTTTCACCTATATTTCCTTCCAAAAAACTCTCCCTACTATTCCCTGCAGTTTTCTGATTCCTTTCTTGTCTTATTTCTACCTGACTGGATCCGTCACCTTTATTTCACTTCCCAAAAGTCTTCTTTTCCACATCCTTATTTCTCTGTGGTCTTCTTAAGACCCAGCGTGTTTGCCGTGCGCTGCGACCTGTACCGGTTTGGGCTGGTGACCTGATGATTGAGGGGTTTACTTAGTTGCGACTTTGTAGCGCCAACACATCATTTTGGCCCAGTTTTTATCTAAGACAGGAGGTTGAAGAAGGCTTACCCGTTTCAATCAATCGGCTGGTCAAGTCTGGGTATATGTATTGAGCATATTGCATCGGACCTTTGGCTAAAGGAGCAAGCGGCGGTAGGAGGGGGCGGCGGTAGTCGGGACAAACACTATGCCAAGTTGTTACCTAATCCGTTTCCGCTTGGAAAGAGTTGACGAACATTATGCCAAGTTGTTACCTAACCCGTTTCCGCTTGGAAAGAGTTAAATCTCCTATTACAGATTGATACCATATGTTTCCTCTTATCGCTGCGTATATCCATCTGTATCCTTGGCGCTCTGGAGTTGGATAACCGCTCCACCTAAGCGTCCCCTTGTTGGGCTCCGTGGTGGGTGGGGATCAGATGCGACGAAGATAAAGGCCTCAAACATGGCCACCTCTTCTTTTTCTTCTTTTTTTTCAAGCACCCGAAACGGAAACAAACGAAGATACTGCGTTGACTCTGACTCTGACGATGAAGTCCGAGTCAGAGCAACAAAGAACAACATCAGCGAGGCCTGGCCCCGTTTCATTGTTGTTGAGACTGCAGATGAGGCACAGCCCATCTCCAAACTTTCGCCTTTTGCGATACAGAAGGTTATTGCAGGAGTATCATCAACGATAGACAACATTAAGAGGCTTCGTAATGGTTCTCTACTGATTGAATGTCCTTCAAAAAAGGCATCAGATGGTCTTCTCCGTCTGAATGGTCAGAAATTTGTTGATAGACCGGTCAAGGTCAGTCCTCACAGAGGCCTGAACACCAGCAAAGGAGTCATCCGATGCCGAGAGCTGGAGGGCCTCAGTGAGGCTGAAATAAAAGAAGGTCTAAAGGATCAAGGTGTCATTGATGTGTACCGGGTGTTGATCAGGAAGGGCGATATCAGAGTACCCACCAACACCCTTTTCGTCACTTTTTGTACCCCAACCATCCCTGAGAAAATAAAAGTGGGATTTGTTCAAATAAGAGTGACTTTGTATATTCCATCACCAATGAGATGTTTCCAATGCCAAAGATTTGGACATTCAAAGGCTGGATGTAAACAGAAGGCAGTGTGCGAGAGGTGTGGCGGAGATCCTCACGAAGGTCCCTGCACATCACCACCCACCTGCACAAACTGTAAGGGAAACCATTCCCCGTCCTCCAGAGAATGTCCAAAATACAAGTTTGAACAGGCCATTCAAAAAACAAAAACGGAGAAAAAGATGTCTTTCTCAGACGCCAGGAAGGAGGTTGAAAAAACGAATGTTTTTTCCTTCCAGAAAAGTTTTGCGGCAGCAGTCAGTCAAAGACCTGCAACAAAGTCAACACCCACCCAGACCAGTATTTCATATAGGTCTGTGGGTGTCCAGGCAGGCCCGTCCATGTTGAAAAGGACAGAGCCCACAAGAAACAAAAGTATTTGTACACAGACAGATGAAAGCACAGGTGGGGCTATCCCCACTGGAGACTCTATGGGGTCTCCTGGTGAGGTTTGCTTCACCGCCCCAACTGGAGACCCTGTGGGGGCTCCTGGTGAGGTTCGCTTCACCACCCCAATTGAGGACCCTATGGGGTCTCCTGGTGAGGTTCGCTTCACCACCCCAACCCAGAAGCCCGTTCACAGGGCAACTCACAGGAAGGGGGCCGTCGAGGTAGTGGAGGTAGTGGACCTTACTCAATCCACACCACGAACACCTCCGGACAAGGGAAAAGTTACTCTGCCCCAAAGATCGCCTCGCACCCCAAAAATGGAGAAAAATCCCATCACACTATACAATCATTTTGGGAGTTTATCCGACGAAGAGGGTATGGAGGCAGAAATTTCTTAAAACTAAACAAACATAGCCAATTTTATTCAATGGAATTGTAGAGGGGTCCAAGCTAACTATGAAGAATTATGTCTACTTTTACACAAATTTCATCCTGTTGCTACAGCATTACAGGAAACAATGCTGAAACCAAACAAAGATTTTAATGTATCTGGATACAATGTTTTTAGAAACCATTCAGACAATAACACGTCTGGGGGAGTTGCTCTTTTGATTAAGAAAAGTGTACTTTGTAGTGAGATCAACCTATGTACAAACATTCAAGCCGTCGCAGCACGAGTGACATTAGATAAAACCATCACTCTCTGCAGTGTATATCTGTCACCATCCAAATGTTACACGAAGCACGATCTTGAAAATCTTATTGATCAGCTTCCAGCTCCCTTTGTTTTAATGGGAGATTTTAACGCTCATTCCCCTTTATGGGGCAGCAACTCTCTAAGTACGAGAGGACGAATTCTAGAAGATTTTTTAGACAATCGTAATCTATGCGTTTTAAACGATGGAGTACCAACATATCTCCATCCAGCAACAGGATGCAAGTCCATACTAGATCTAGTTATTTGCGACACCTCTCTTGTTCTAGACTTTGAATTTAAAGTCTATGATGACACATGTGGTAGCGATCATTTCCCTATCTTGATGTCTCAAATAGATGGATTGGAAGAAGCTTCCCCCCAGAGATGGAACCTGAACAAGGCAAACTGGCTGTCTTTTACTGCCGAATGTTCTGTCCAACTCACAGAAGACACTGTCTTTGATGGAAGTGACGACCCATCATCTATTTTTACAAACACTCTACAAGACATTGCCACTGAGTACATCCCAAAAACATCTTCAAACAACCGCATTAAAGTGCCATGGTTTAATAAAGAATGCCAAGAAGCCCGATCTGAGCGAAAGAGAAGTCTACACAGGTTCTACAGATGCCCGACCCTTAGCAAGAAGTTGACTTTCTTCAGATTTCGCGCTAAGAGTCGCACTGTCATAAAACATTCTAAAAGAACATCCTGGAGGTCTTTTTGCTCAAACTTAAACTCTAAGGTATCATCAAGTAAAGTTTGGAATGCTATTCGTAAAATCAAAGGGAAAAAAGGATCTGCATCAATTAACCACCTTGTGGTAAATGGATCCCTTATAACCCAAAAGAATGAAGTAGCAAACGTTCTGGCTTCAACAATGGAAAAAAACTCATCAACAGAAAATTACTGCACAGATTTTCAAAAAATCAAAGCCACCCAAGAACGTAAACCCATAAACTTCTCATCTCAGAATGAGGAGAACTACAACAAGTTGTTCAGTATAACTGAACTCAAACAAGCCTTACAAAAATGCAACAACTCAGCAACGGGGCTGGACGGAATACATTATCAGTTCCTCACACACCTACCAGAAAGTTGTCTTCTGGTCTTGCTGAAGGTTTTTAACCACATATGGGAGAGTGGATCCTTTCCACCTTCATGGCAAGAAGCGATGATTGTCCCCATTCCAAAACCAGGTAAAGATCATACAAACCCCAGCAACTACCGTCCGATAGCCTTGACCAGCTGTCTGTGTAAAACCATGGAGCGATTGGTCAACGCTAGGATGGTGTGGTACCTAGAAAAACAAAACCTCTTAAGTGATGTGCAATGTGGCTTCCGAAAGGGACACAGCACCACTGATCATTTGGTACGTTTTGAGACCTTCGTTCGAGAGGCCTTTGCGAGATCTGAACATGTACTAGCTATATTTTTTGATCTCGAGAAGGCTTACGACACGACCTGGAAACACGGTATTTTAGCTGATTTGCATGAAATGGGTTTTCGTGGACGTCTCCCTGTTTTTGTGGAAGGATTTCTAAGTAATCGATTTTTTACAGTACGGGTCGGTCCCAATCTATCAGAGTTCTGTCAACAAGAGATGGGTGTTCCTCAAGGAAGCATTCTATCACCCATGTTGTTCAACATCAAAATCAATAACATAGTAAAGGCAGTACTGAAAGGATCCGAGTCATCCTTGTTTGTTGATGACTTTGCACTTTGTGTGCGTGGCAAATCCCTACATAGAGTGGAAAGGCAGCTTCAATTATGTATCGACAAGGTGCAAAAATGGGTAACAGAGAACGGTTTCAAATTTTCCACCAGCAAAACTGTCTGTATGCATCTTTGCAAACAAAGGGGAGCCATGCCAGAACCCTCTCTGGTCCTGAATGGTAATCCTGTCAAGGTTGTTGAAGAATTTAAATTCCTAGGACTGACCTTTGACCGTCGACTAACATTCCTTAAACATATCCAGTATCTGAGAACATCATGTCTGAAAGCTCTGGATGTATTGAAAGTGGTTTCTCATACGGACTGGGGTGCTGACCGCACAGTCCTACTCAGACTTTACCGTGCTTTAATCCGATCCAAGTTGGACTATGGTTGTGTCGTCTATGGTGGAGCCGCAAAATCCAACCTAAGGCTATTAGACACAATACACCACCAGGGTATACGTCTTTGTCTGGGAGCTTTCAGGACGTCTCCAGTACAGTCCTTATATTTTGAGGCCAAAGAACCCTCTCTGAGGCTGCGACGCCTGAAACTCACCCTAAATTATGTGTTGAAACTGAAAGCTATGCCTACAAATCCAGCCTACCAATGCGTATTTCAACCACAATGCTCTGAATTTTTTGAAAGTCACCCAAATGATCGAGCACCTCTGTCTTCTCGGATTCAGTCACATCTGGCCGAATCAAAGATAAAACTCGATCATGTTAGTGAAAATCGATGGACAGAAACACCTCCATGGACATTGCCAGATCCAGTTGTTCGACTCGATCTGACAAGGTTAAAGAAGTCAGAGACAAATGATTTGATTTTTAAACAGTGTTTTAGCCAGTTCTGTACCGAGTTTCCTTCCCATCAACGAATATACACTGATGGGTCCAAAGCTGAAAGTAAAGTGGCATCAGCTTCTGTCACTGGCCCTAAACTCGATAGGGCCTTTTCGGCCCGTCTTCCGGATGACAGTTCTGTATTTTCTGCAGAGTTGAAAGCTTTACAGCTAGCTCTGAAACAGGTATATCAGTCAAAAAAGAAAGACTTCCTGATTCTGTCGGATTCCCTATCGGCTCTTACCGCCGTGAAGAGAACTCAGCTAGATCACCCACTGTTGGTCGAAATCCAAGAGCTACATGCATCTCTGATTGAAGAAGGCAAAAGGATTGTGTTTGCATGGGTGCCATCCCATGTTGGAATTAGAGGCAACTCTGCAGCTGATCAAGCTGCTAAAGAAGCCAGAGAAAGACTCATCACTGACAAACACACAAAGCATTCAGATTTCAGAACTCGCACCAACATGTACATAAAGTACCTATGGCAGAGTGAATGGGACGAATGTGAAGAAAATAAACTTCATAAGATCGTCCCCCAGCTGTCGGACAGTCTACCCCAATGTCGCCTCAACAGGAAAGAAGAGACAGTTCTCTGTCGCTTACACATTGGGCACAGTCACATTACACATTCGTATCTGCTGAAAGGTGAAGATCCACCATACTGTTTTGGATGTGACGAACCATGGACATTAGAACATGTTCTCACAAAATGTGTAGACGTTCAAGAATTTCGAGACAAACACTACAATGCGGAAACACTGAAGGTTTTATTCCGGGATGTTCCCCCGGACAAGATTTTTAACTTTTTAAAAGAGATCAAGATTTTTTACAAGATTTAAAGTACCAGAAGTGAAAATTATTAATTTTTAGAACCTTCTTTTACAGTGATAGATTTGAATGTAAATAGTCTGAAACGTAGAACTTGCCATATGAAGGGAAAAGAAAATAACTGCATCGGTCTCGAATAGCAGCTAGCATCTGCTGAAGAGACATTAAACCCCAAAAACCAACCAACCAACCACTGCACTATGTTACTCGTGTAGAATAAAGGCATGATGAAAAAAGGCATTCTGAGTTATTCAGTCGTGCTGGTTTGAAAGCTCGCCACCTTCGCCGAATGACTCGAGCACGTTTTTTTCGGTCAGTAACTGATCGAACTGTCGCTTTTGAGTCACTCTGTTTTAAGCATTTCACCTAAATTAAACAAGAATGTCACAGTCCGTGTCTATGGTGCAAGGTAGGAGACCGTCTCATTGTAGCCAAGTTAGTTGCGACAGTTGCTCGATTGACGCATTTCACGTCTTCGATATTGTGTCTGAGATCAGTCCCAATGAGCTGCCTTTAAAAACGGAATGTCCTGCAATTGTAGTATGCGCTGGAGGTTTCTTTTGGATGGGTAAGGACCCTTGAGATGCGATATCGTCGTATAATTATGTCAAGCGAGAGGCCCTTGACATTGGAAGTGGGAACTTCGAAAGCAAAGTTGCCAGCTACTCGGTATGCACGAGCTAAATTGAACGCCGAAGTAGTGGCTTCGAGAGTTCTGAGGTCAAGGTCGAGAAAATTGGGGGAATCCCAATTAGTGCGCATGCGTTTGTAAACGGTAGGCTTGGTGACCAGAAGAAACAAATCTCATCGCGAGTTCGTAAATGGGCAAACGTTGATCGCGCTGTAGCTTTTACTATAATTGTTGTTTTTAACTGGTTGAACGAAAGCTGTGATAATTGTCCTTAAATAGAATGACTGTCTATAATAATGATTTCGTTGACCAGAATGTTGGGGACAATAAAAAAGGTTGTTTATGTGGTAGCGAAGTCGGTTAACTTAAAACTCTTTTTGTAGTGTTTTTTTAATGATTGTGTATCGGTAAAACTGCTGGACAAAAATAGTTTGGTCAGAGCGAATGTTTGTGTTACTTTAAAAAGGCAGAACTCCATTTTTTGGGAATAAGTTCAGCGAATTTCATATTATTTGAGAAAATGTGTGTCCGAATTTTTCAAACAGAAAAATTGTTGTACTTAGGTGTTTGTAAATTACGTTTGTCCTCGTTAATTGTGAAGAGGATGTATGTTTATATAAAGTTCAAAGTCAAGATTGGATTTTTGTAGCCTACGTGCGTGTGTGCATGTGTATTAGACATAATACATAGACATAGAACACTTTATTATCTCAATTACGATAAACTCGGGTGTGGTGAATCACAATAAACAGCATAAAACGTAAGAACATGAATAAAATATCAAGGCGCAAATATAGTCAGCTCATCATAGTGTGGGGAGTGGGTACACACACACACACACACACACACACACACATACACACACACACACACACACACACACACACCGTCGAACACACACATAACGTCGAACACACACACACACACACACACACACACACACACACACACACACACACCGTCGAACACACACACACCGTCGAACACACACATAACATCGAAAACACACACACACACACACACACAAACACACACACAAACACACACACACACACACGGCATGCGCGAACACGCAAACAAACGTATGAAGGAACAGACGCACAATTATACCCGCACGCACGCACACACAGGCAGACAGGCACTCGCACAAATACATACACACACACACACACACACACACACACACACACACACAGAGATAAAGCAATGACAAAAAAAAATAGCAGAAACTTACACTTCAACACTCGAACACACACACACACACACACACACGCACGCACACAAACACACGCACGCACGCACACAAACACACACACACACACACACACACACTCACTCACACATGCACACAACGACGCCCATTTTCATAGAAACACAGTAACCCCCTCGTATAAGCGGGAATGAAAGAGTGGTGGCCAATGACCCAGAACAAACAAAAGTCAAAGCTGGCAACTCAGGTTTGTATTCAGAGAAATTTGCACGAAATGCATGCAGAAGATACGACTTTTCCCTCTATTTTCTCTCTTTGGGAGCGTCAGCTCGGTTTGACATGAAAAACTGAAGAAAAGCCCTGCCTTTTTGCACTGAGAAACTGTGGAAGTAGCGTGTTTACTACTGGGTCTGGCTGTAGTACATTTACCCTCATTTACTTCCTCGTTAGCTTCCAAAGTAAACTCTTTTTTCGTCCCATGCATGCGAAAGTGAGGATGTACTTCCGATGTCACTCAAAACTTTAGAAGTAGTCGCAAAATACCCTTCCTCGCTTACTTCCTCGCTTTGCTTCGAGGTAAACCCTTTTTCCGGCCCATGCATACGAAAGTGAGGCAAGTACTTCCGATGTCACTCAAAACTTCGGGAGTTGTCGCGAACTTCCCCCATAAGCATACGGACCCAGACTGGCTCGCTCCCCCAGTATGAAAGTTTTTGTCTTGTGCACGTGGATTTAAAAAAAAAATAAAAAAAATAATTTATTTTACACAATTAAAAAAATTATTAGAGTAAAATAAAACATTCAAACGTTCATAATAAACAATAGTAAACAAGAATTAAATTTTTTTTTAAATAAAAAATAGACCGCCCATGCCGGGAATCGTACCCGGATCACTTGGATTTAAAAAAATAAAAAAATTTAAAAAAAATTATTTATTTTACACAATTAAAAAAATTATTGGAGTAAAATAAAACATTAAAACGTTCATAATAAACAATAGTAAACAAGAGTTTATAAAAAAAAATAAAAAATAGACCGCCCATACCGGGAATCGAACCCGGATCACTTTGGCCATAGTCGGAAACGCTTTCCACCAAGCCAACAAATCTGACATTCGCCAGTGAACTCAAATGCCTATACTCCTCGCGCAGTGGTACACGCACGCAAAGCACGCACGCACGCAAAGCCTGGTGTCGCTGGCCGCGTTGGCTGGGCGGTTTATCAGCCGAACGGCTGTTCTATCCCACCGCGAATTGCGCCCTCCGTTAAGAGTCGTTTTTGTGATTTATTTCGCATTTAGGTCCCAGGTAACATTATGAAGTTTTAATACGATCAATCGGACCTATTATCAAGTTAGTGTATCAACTTTTGAACGAACTGCGCCCAGTAGCTTCCCAGCAATAAGCTGTTAAGTGGAGAAAGACACACACACACACACACACACACACACACACACACACACACACACACGATTAAAGTCTGCTGAGCCCAAGTACTAGCGTACTCGGGGATAAATTCCAATTCAATTCAATTCTCTCTCTCTCTCTCTCTCTCTCTCTCTCTCTCTCTCTCTCTCTCTCTCTCTCTCTCTCTCTCTCTCTTGTAGTTAGTCCCTCTTTAGGGCGAGGGCTGGATGTAAAAAAGCAGACCACTGCTTAATCTACTACCCTCGTTAAATAAAGAATTGTCATTGTCATTGTCATTCTCTCTCTCTCTCTCTCTCTCTCTCTCTCTCTCTCTCTCTCTCTCTCTCTCTCTCTCTCTCTCTCTCTCTCTCTCTCTCTATCTCTCTCTCGGTGATATTTCAATTTGTGTGTGTGTGTGTGTGTGTTCCATGCATGTGTCCGTGCCTGTATTTATATGTGTTTGTGTCTATGTGTGTGTTTGCTTGCGCGTCTGCTTTTGACGTAATGTGATATGAATGGATCATGGAGCGAGAGAGAGAGAGATTTGTTTTGATATGATCATCCTAATCTTAATTATTATGAGTTGGCTATTTGCGCCTCGATATTTTATTTATGTTTTTACGTTTTATGTTGTATATTGTAATGCTGTGATACACCACACCTGAGTTTCTCGTTGAGATAATAAAGTGTTCTATGTCTATGTCTGTGTCTATATGTCTTTTTACATTTAGTCAAGTTTTGACTAAATGTTTTAACGTAGAGGGGGGAATCGAGACGAGGGTGTGGTGTATGTGTGTGTGTGTGTGCGTGTGTGTGTGTAGAGCGATTGAGAGTAAACTACTGGACCGATCTTTATGAAATTTGACATGAGAGTTCCTGGGTATGACATCCCGGGACATTTTTTTCTTTTTTTCGATAAATGTCTTTGATGACGTCATATCCGGCTTTTTGTAAAAGTTGAGGCGGCACTGTCACACCCTCATTTTTCAATCAAATTGATTGAAATTTTGGCCAAGCAATCTTCGACGAAGGCCGGGGTTTGGTATTGCATTTCAGCTTGGTGGCTTAAAAATTAATTAATGACTTTGGTCATTAAAAATCTGAAAATTGTAATTAAAATTATTTTTTTATAAAACGATCCAAATTTACGTTCATCTTATTCTTCATCATTTTTTTATTCCAAAAACATATAAATATGTTATATTCAGATTAAAAACAAGGTCTGAAAATTAAACATATAAAACTTATCATCAAAATCAAATTTCCGAAATCGATTTAAAAACACTTTCATCTTATTCCTTGTCGGTTCCTGATTCCAAAAACATATAGATATGATATGTTTGGATTAAAAACACGCTCAGAAAGTTAAAACGAAGAGAGGTACAGAAAAGCGTGCTATCCTTCTCAGCGCAACTACTACCCCGCTCTTCTTGTCAATTTCACTGCCTTTGTCACGAGCGGTGGACTGACGATGCTACGAGTATACGGTCTTGCTGAAAAATTGCATTGCGTTCAGTTTCATTCTGTGAGTTCGACAGCTTGACTAAATGTTGTATTTTCGCCTTACGCGACTTGTTTCTCTCTCCCTTCGGTGTGCCTTGCGAGTGTATTCACGCGTTTCTGACATTCTCCGATCGTTCTCTTTGGTTGTTCCTTGTGTGTACTTAATGAAACTATTGGAGATATTTTCTTTGTATCTCTGGCTAAACGTAAGAAACTATAATTTCTTTACACAGTGTGTAAAAGAGGAAAGTAGAGGACAGTGTACAATGACGGAAAAGCTGCTGACGTGTCGCGTGAAGAAGCCCAAGGCCACAGTCCGCCTCGTGGTCTTCCCCTGGTCAGGCAGCGGGGCTTCCGCTTTCACCTCCTGGCCCAAGCTGCTCTCCGACAACGTGGAGAGTAAGTGTCATCCTTGACCAAGAAAAAAATCAATGTTACCGATTCCCCGACCGACACTATTGTTTTCTCCCGACCCTAAAACTTTGTTTTACCTTTGTTTTACACACAGGCACGCACGCACGCACACACGCACGTGAAAGTTTGTCTTCTCCCACATCCAGGATTACGGCTCACATGGAGTCCGCCCAATTAAAAGCCACATGTGCCTCTAACAATAAGTCACAAGACAAAGATGACTCAGTTGTCCCCACCCTCAAGACAGTAACCGACATTCCTATCCTTAATTGTGGTGGCCTTGTCATCGGAAACAAACTTTTTTGTTGGCCTTATTTGAAAATATAATTTAGTACCATATCCATACAAAGCAATAGAATTAAAAAAATTCCGCCATTAGCCTAGTGACAGTCGCGTTGTAGCTGACAACAGAACAATATTTTCAACAGAAAATGATAACAGTAAAAACACTTTGACACATTATGTAACTCTATCACTGACATGATAACAGTGAAAACACTTTAACATAATATGTAACTCTATCACAGATATGATAACATTAAGAACACTTTGACATAATATGTAACTTTATTGCGTTTTTACGGGTCACATGACGAAACTCCATCTCTGACATGATAACAGTGAAAACACTTTGACATAACATGTAACTCTATCACAGATATGATAACATTAAGAACTTTTTGACATAACATGTAACTATCACAGACATGATAACATTAAGAACTTTTGGACATAATATGTAACTCTATCACAGACATGATAACAGTAAAAACACTTGACATAATATGTAACTATCACAGACATGATAACATTAAAAACACTGACATAATATGTAACTATCACAGACATGATAACATTAAGAACTTTTTGAAATAACATGTAACTCTATCACAGACAAAATACCTTTCTCTCCGTATGCAATTTTATTCATCAGGAATCAGTTAGGCTTTGCATTCTTCCTCTTGGACTGATACAAACAAATCGCGCGAAGCAGTATCAAAACATCTTGTCAATCTGTCGGCCTGAGACTAAACGATCGACGCTGAAAACCAGTCATCTTTAATTCTGAGCACATGGTCAGGGTAACCATAAGATATCTGTATGATTTGGATTCAAGAAAAGATAACATTCAATTTCAAGCAAAATTGTAATTAACAGATTAGTTTTTATCAATCAATCTATATGCTTCCAAGAGAAAATGCAGTCCCATAGTCGGAAATGGTCAAAGAATGTTTGATCAAAATTGCAATCAATTTGATAGAAAAATTAAGTCGCCACAAAAGTGCCGTCTCAACTTAAGCCGGGTAAGACGTATTCAACGACATTTAGCTATTCCCCGCACATTTGTATGTACTTGTAAGGGGTTGTTACACAACTTTGCCGCATTTAAGTTTGTGTACACGGCCCACTTTAGAAGCAGTGTGTACCTGCGGGGAAGAAAGCCGGGGAGGAAACGCCGCTCCATGTCAGTTTCCCCTTCCATCCATCAGTAAGCTCTAGCTGTCACACGAACTTTGTCACACTGCGCCAGCTCAACTATAAAGGCTACTGGAGAGGTTTAACACGCAACAAAAAGGTGGATGCAGTGGTCACAAAACTGTTGCTGTACCTTTTCGGCTAAGAGGAATATAGTCAAGTTTGAAGGGGATATTCATTCAGTCATCTTATAGATGAAATAAATAACATTGTACTTATTTACATTAAACTTGTTCAATTAATGCGTTTAACAATGGCTCAGTTAGGCGAAAGGTGGCAGCAAGATGATGTTGCCATCCAATTGCCCTTCCCCTATCCAATTTGCTCTGTTTTCGTTGACGTTGTACGGGCATGTTTCTTCATTGCACTTTTCGCCAGTGCACTCAGTTTATAATACGTTGGTTTGTGGCCAGAACCTTATTGTTGTGTTGACGTCACAGAGTTTTGACCTGGCATATTTCATTCGAATTTGAAAAACGCGCTCCTTTTTCACGCGTTCAGCATGGCACAGTAACACTACCTGCCAGAAATGTTCCTCGACCAAGACTACACATTCCAAAAAGTCAAATTTCAATTAAATAATTGGAAGCGTAATTCTTGACAAATGTTTAAAGATTGCCAATCTTCTTTCTTTTTTTCAGAGAATATGGCACATTTTTTTATACTCAACAGGAAGCACTGTTGACTAACGGCTAGTCGAGAGGTCCTCTTGGTTGTTTACTCTCTGATTTATACAGGAGGAAAACCATCTTTGACATTTGCAAACATGAATGCATTTCGTAGACTCAGACATACCCGCAGACGTAGTAGTAAAGTAAGTCTTATAGCTTATTTAAGATAAACAGAATATTAATTTTCTTTTCCTTTTTTCCCCTTTTTTTCTTTCCTTTTCTTTCTTTTTTTTTTCTTTTCTTTTCTTTTCCTTTCTTTTTCCGTTTCTTTTCTTTCTTTTTCTTTTCTTTTCTGTCCCTTCTTTTCTCTTCCTTTTATTCATTCTTTTTACTTTTATTTTTTCACCTTTCATTTCTGTTGTTGCATAACATGCATTTGAAGACGAAATGATTGTTTGTTTTTCAGTGGTTGGTGTGACGCTACCGGGCAGGGAAACGCGCTACAAAGAGGAGTGCTGTTTCTCGGCCCAGCAAATCGCCTCGGATATTGCTGGTGCCATCCACAAACACTACGCTGATAAACCATTCTTCTTCTGCGGCCATAGGTGAGGCATTAGATTGTCATTGAAATGCTTTCCTTCATGTGCAATTGCTGATGTAAAACTTAAGAAAAATATCCGAAACAGATAGACCTCTAACCTTCCAAAATCAAGAATACACGCTTCATTGAGGAACCTTTCTTCTTTTGTTTTCTTTTCCTTTTTACATTTAGTCACATTTTGACTAAATGATTCAACATAGAACGGGGAATCGAGACGAGGGTGGTGGTGTATGTGTGTGCGTGTGTGTATGTGTGTAGACCGATTCAGAAAAAACTACTTGACCGATCTTCATGAAACTTGACATGAGAGTTCATGGGTATGATATCCCCAGATGGGTTTTTTCTCTCCATTTTTTCGATAAATGACTTTGATGACGTCATATCCGGCTTTTAGTGATAGTTCAGGCAGCACTGTCACGCCGCCCTCATTTTTCAATTAAATTGATTGAAATTTGGGTCAAGCAATCTTTGATTCAGTCCGGACTTTGGGATTGCATTTCAGCTCGGAAGCTAAATAATTAGTTAATTTGTTTGCTTATTAAAGTGTCATTAAAAACGAATATTCCCGAATATACAGAAGAAAAAAATCATTGCATTGTATTCCTCATCTTCTCCTGAATTAAAAAATATATAGATATGTTATCTTTACTTTATAAACGCGCTCAGATTTACAGAAATAAATAGGTTGAGTATAATGTTCGCATGCTTCGCGGAGACTAGCGTGACCCGTCTCGATCTTCGGGTATGGTTAGCCGAGACTATCTGAATGTAGTCTCGCCGATGACATTTTTTTTTAGTTGATCCTATAGTTTGATGCCTACAGATTGACTGAATCTTTTTATATCGCTTCACGCGACTCGTTTATTGTTATTCTTGCAAACCACCATAGACATGTCAGACATGGGACTGGTCCGAATTTTATCGGAATTCCGATATTTTCCTTAGCTCACAGACCATTCTTGAGATCGATGCAAATTCGTTGAGAGAAAAAAAGGGGGGTGGGGTGGTGGTGGTATGAACCGTTCAGCTGAAGCTGTCTGCGTCTGAAGACAGTGCATTCGCACCCCAGCACTCGCGTGAACCCATAGCAGTATCATAGGTCGCGTTTGATTGGCTGTTGATCTCCGACGATTATCGCCTAGGCCTAATTTTCACCGATGGCGGTTTGCGGGTTGTTTTGATTGGCTGCCGATCTCCAGACGCCGAAGGTGAAAAAGGTAGCATCATGGCGTCTGGATTCCGTATTGTTTTGTCGGCTGTGGAAGTTCTTACGATCGACGACCAAAGTGTGAAAAACAAATGGAAAGCCAACTGGCTGTCAGAAGAAGTGACTGTCATTATCAACAAGAAAGAAAGGCGCCAGCTCATTGGCGACAGTATCGCCAAGATATCCATTCCCGGTCAGCCCGTGTGCACGTGGTGCGACAACGGCCACTGCGTGGTGAAATACGGACTTGGTGGAAAAAATGTGTTGGTTCTGAAAGTTTTCAAGTCAGTTCTGTGTGTGTGTGATTGTTATACATTACACTTTTGTTTAAAATGCTAAAACATATTATTCTTGTGGTTTGTATAGATTTTTAAAAAGGCATGATCTAATTTTTTGCTATCAGGAGAGGCCCCAAAATGGCCTTTATAATTCTAACATTTATTTTCCTGAACCCCCTACCGGGGCGTTGCCCCTGGTGATGCGGCCCCTGGACCCCAGCTTACTTTCCTACTTTTGGAACATTTGCTGGTCTCATGTCTGACATGTCCGGGATTGGATGAGAGCCTCCTACCTCTTGGACACATGCCCCAATATCAACAGCCTATCTACTTCATTTAAACTTGCCTGTCTCTCCCACCTTGGCCTTTCCCATTGCTCTACTTTTCTTTTGCGATTAAACATAAGTTCATAATTAAGTGCAATGAGTTCGAAGGACAAGTGCGAAATTTTAAGGAGCAGTTACATAACGTGTTCTTTAAGGTTTATATTATTACTGTATTTTGAAGTTATTTGTTTGCATGTGCGTTCATTATTATGTATGTATGTATGTATGTATTTATGTATTTATTTATTTATTTAAATTGTGTTTTCATTTATCTTTTTATTTATTCATTTATTCATCTATTCATTTATTTATTTATTTATTTATTTATTTATAAACAGCAAAGGCGTGCGCTTTTGTTGACGAGGAGTGTACATGTAGTCACAAACATGTTAGCTTAGACTTGCCTTGAAATGAGAAGACAAGTTTCAGAAGGAATCAAACATGTGAAATGTTCCCCAAAGTCAAGCCAGTTTGTAAAGAAAGGTGACAGAACACTTGTTTTGAATAGTATTCCATTTGGTCGTTCCTGATAAGAAAAACAGACCAGATTGCCTTACAGTACACTTTGCATAATATTCGTTGATTTTTACAAAAATGTTGCCGTACAGTCAAGGAGCCTTGCTGTGTACGGAGGTAGCTGCTACACTAAGACAGGACTATGGTCTGGCACCAGCAAGAATCTACCTATCCGGAGAATCTCCACCTCATGTGAGTCATGATTATTAGGATACATTATTTCAAGAGCAAGGTAACACAGGTCTAAATAGGTCAAGAGTGTCGGCAAAAAGAGATCAAAGTCTTAAGTGTGCATGTTTGTTTGTTTTTTGGGTTGTTGTTGTTGTTGTTGTTGTTGTTGTTGTTGTTGTTGTTTTGGTGTACTGTGCAAGGATAAGAAATGATATTAGAGGTACAGATGCAAAGAAGCAGCTCGTTGAATATTACTTCCCCACGAAGCAAGATTTGTTAGTTAGAACATTCTTAACAAGGCTACTCTCGTCGATATTTACACTATGCACAGATACAGGGTGACCACCACCCCCAAAGAAATGCAACCACCAAAAATGCTAATAACTTCTACATCTGCCTACCGAATGACTTCATATTTGGTATACATGAACTTCAGCTTATGCATGCTTATTCCACAAAGTGGCAAGTTTGTTTGTGCTCTTCCAAAAAAATATCCCAAGTTCGGGGATCGCCTCTACAGTACGAGGTTTGAGATTCAGCGGTTAACACACTCACCCGATTGATACCCTCCAGACATTTACTTTTTGGAATATCTGAATGTCCTAGTATACAAACACTCCCCGGCCTCCCCCCCCCCCCCCCCCCCCCCAAATGATAGGTGACCTAAAGACAGCGGTTTCAGCTCATTTCAGGAGAAATACAGGTAAGCGTTCATGTCATTGACAATTTTGAAAGGGTTATTTTGGAACACCTTTTGGAGGGAAGGTACAGGGTGTCCCAGAAAAAATATAACATTTCCTAGAAGCTGAGATGATAACAATTAGAAAACTGAAGATTTGAGGTCTCTTACTTGCAGGATACATTTTTCAGAGTACATGTTCCAAATGACCGCCGTTTCGCTGCAGACACACTGTCTTGAAGCTGACGAGCAAAGTTGTCAATCACCTTGACACACTCTTCCTTCCTGATGGCACGAATGTTCTGGGTGATGAGTTTATGCTTGATCTGGATCCTGTATGGGTAAAGATGAAGATCCTTGATCAAGATTCTTTGCACTGATGAACGTGAAATACCCAGCTCTTGGCTTCGTCTTCGGATGGACTTTTTCGGACTCCTTCCGACAGAATCTCTCACCGCATTCACACTGTCAGGAGATCTTACAGTCAGCTTCCTGCCAGATTTGGGTGTTTCTGCCTTCTTGTTGATGTTGTTGACTGATCCTGTGGCTTTAAATTTGTGAACCCAACGCTAAATTTGGCTTTTCTGGGGATAATTGTTGAAGTGGAACTTCCTGCGATATTTGGCTTACACCGTTTTGAATGATTTCGTCTCCAAATAAGTAGTGACGCAGAATACTTTTTGCTCTTTTGTCCAAGGCATTTTAAATTTGTCTGATTCCTAATTATTTGTTGTTATGGTCTCCTCTTTGCAAATCTGAAAAATAAGAAAAATAACATTAAATATTTGCAGAGTTATTAGCACTAACATGGGTTGCAAGTATTCTGGGACATTACTCGAACCATTTGACCTACAGACTGGATACTTTTTGTAATGATAATCCACAAACACAAGTTCATGCACACCAAACATGAAGATATTCGTTAACGTAAGGAAGAAAAAAATGACCCCTTCCGTTTTAAAGTCACACTTGGAAATGGCATGTAAAATTCATCAATGACATGAACGCATTCCTCGATGGGAAATGGCCTGATCCTGCTGGTTATTGTCGTATTCATGTCACTGATTGTCTAATGATGGTGTTTATACACTAGTTCCTTTAGATAACCTCAAAGGTGAGAGCCTGGAGGCTTTAAATAGGGCGAGTTTGGCTATCGATCAATTTCAACCGTACTCTCTCTCTCTCTCTCTCTCTCTCTCTCTCTCTCTCTCTCTCTCTCTCTCTCTCTCTCTCTCTCTCCCTCTCTCCCTCTCTCTCTCTCTCTCTCTCTCTCTCTAAAATTGACAATTGTCCTTTTATTGTCTTTATCTTTATGTCTTAGTTTAGCAGGGACAGATTGTAAGACTAGGCGTGAGCCTAAAATCTCCATCCTTGAGTAATAAAGTTCGTTCGTTCGTTCGTTCGTTCGTTCTCTCTCTCTCTCTCTCTCTCTCTCTCTCTCTCTCTCTCTCTCTCTCTCTCTCTCTCTCTCTCTCTCTCTCTCTCTCTCTCTCTCTCTCTCTAAAAGTAGTGTGCGAAAGAAAAGGTGGAAAGAAGACGCTGATTGCAAGGGGAGACGACTACGTCCTGACATACGACTGCGAAACAGCACAGACAACGTCATTCCGAGAAGAGGAGGAAACGCCCCCGTGTGTCTGGCGTCTGCCCCAAGTCGACCGCAACGTCTTTGGAGAAGAAATCGACCATCTCACTACTGACCTTCGTGTCGTGTCTACACTGGTACAGTGCTACCTCCGTGCCATGCCAGACTGACTATTGTCGCTAAACTACAGGGCACACATATTTCATGTGTGTTTGTGACAAACCGCGATCTCTCTCTCTCTCTCTCTCTCTCTCTCTCTCTCTCTCTCTCTCTCTCTCTCTCTCTCTCTCTCTCTCTCTCTCTCTCTCTCTCTCTCTCTCTCTCTCTCTCTCTCTCTCTCTCTCTCTCTCTCTCTCTCTCTCTCTCTCTCTCTTACGTCAAAGATATGCTGTGCATTGTATATTCTGAACATATTTTTTGTTGTACTATTGCTACATGTTCGATTGCTACCAGCTTGTATTTATAATTACCTGCATGGTATGCATTTGATTTTATGAATAACCACATATGTATGCTCTTTATGCCTCATCTTCATCATCATCATCATCATCATCATTATCATCATCATCATCGTCATCATCATCATCATCGTCATCTTTATTATCACGTGCTGAAGTTTTCCGACCTCCTTTTGTTGGTTAACTTTTTAACTTTTTAATTATAATTCTTTAATTATATAATTGTGTGTTTATGCGTCCCAAGGACAGATTGTAAGAAAAGGCGTAGCCTTAAATCTTAATCCTTGTTAAATAAAGTTCAATTCAATTCAATTCTCTCTCTCTCTCTCTCTCTCTCTCTCTCTCTCTCTCTCTCTCTCTCTCTCTCTCTCTCTCTCTCTCTCTCTCGAGTTTTATGCAGTCATTTGTACTGAAGTAGGCCTACTTTTCTTCTGCGGACCTTTTGATTGTTCAAGATATGATAGGAGGAAACAATTTCAAACAGAAAGGCAAAAACCAGAGTAATAAGAATGGTTTAAGTCGAAGTTTGCATCTAATAACTATCTTGGTGATGTCATTTTCGTTACTGCAGTTTGGTATATATATATAATTGGAATAACATTAACGTGCTAAAAAAAAAAGTGCAATATTATTGCTCGTTGCGATGAGCAGGGACTTAGTTTAGCGATGCGATATGTGCTGAAGCGTCGACTGAAAGCAATATACTGTACTGGTAATTTATCATTTGCTTTTCGCCGATATATGTTTCAGTCCACAAAAAGACAAAGGGAAAGGAAAGATTACAGAGCTATGAACGAAGCTGACTTTACCAAGGAGGTTCTGGAACTCAGTAAGCCCTGATGTCAGACTCTCTGTCATTTTGTATTATTCTGAATATGTGTGTGTGTGTGTGTGTGTGTGTGTGTGTGTGTGTGTGTGTGTGTGCTCTCTCTCTCTCTCTCTCTCTCTCTCTCTCTCTCTCTCTCTCTCTCTCTCTCTCTCTCTCTCTCTCTCTCTCTCTATCTATCTATCTATCTATATACGACGCTTTATATTTGTGTATAATATGTAATGTGTAAATATTCATATGTTGTTGTTTTTCTCTACCTTTTTTTCTACGTTAATATCCGTGTAAATATGTGATTAGATTAGTCCCCTCTCTGGGCGAGGGCTGGTTGAAAAAAAGCTCGTTGGATTGCTTATGCCACAACCCTCGAAAAATGAAATTTGATTTGATTTGATTTGATTTGATCTCTCTCTCTCTCTCTCTCTCTCTCTCTCTCTCTCTCTCTCTCTCTCTCTGTCTCTCTCTCTGTCTCTCTCTCTCTCTCTCTCTCTCTCTGTCTCTCTCTCTCTGTCTCTCTCTCTCTCTCTCTCTCTCTCTCTCTCTCTCTCTCTCTCTCTCTGCATAATCTTGAAGTAAACATGTTGTCCGTTGTCTTTTTGTCTGTGGTCTGTCAGGTCCTTTTATTGGGTGCGAGGTAATGATTTTCTCTTTTCGTAACTTTTTGTTCATCACAATGTCATGTTTCCCTCAACTCGCAGACTTTTTGCCGCTGAACATTACAACAAATCCAGAACTGCTGAAAGTTTATCTGCCTGCACTCAGAGCGGATCTGACTGTCGTCGACCAACTGATGTGAGTTAATATTGACATGTCATTTTCAATGTTTTCTTGTATCTATATATTTTGTTTGGTAATATTGTACACACACACACATACACACACACACACACACACACACACACACACACACAACCACACACACACATACACACACACACACACACAAACACACACACAAACACACACACACACACACACACGCACACACACACAGCGGCGTGACCAGGCCCCGCTTCTTCCCTTCACACTTGTTAGAGCTCTGCGGCATACTTGTATTTTCTCTCATTGCTAGTGCTATCTCATGTTACGTTAAATATGGTGGTACCCATAATGACTTTCTTCCTGCATTTTCTAGCTACGATTTACCCCAGCGGCTCTTGAAAGAACCGCTCAACTGCCCTCTCTCGGTCTTCGTATCCATTGAAGATATTGAATACGACCAGGAGGGTGAGGATCCAGTCTGTGTGTTAGTGTG
Source organism: Littorina saxatilis (assembly GCF_037325665.1). Lineage (NCBI taxonomy): Eukaryota > Metazoa > Mollusca > Gastropoda > Littorinimorpha > Littorinidae > Littorina > Littorina saxatilis. Next base: position 57,612,000 of record NC_090256.1, on the reverse strand, counting down.
TTAGTGTGTGTGTGTGTGTGTGTGTGTGTGTGTGTGTGTGTGTGCGCGCACGCGCGTGTGCGCGCGTGTGCGTGCGTGCGTATCAGTGGATCCAGTGTGTGTGCGTTCGTGCTTGCGTGCGAGGGTGCGGATCGTGTGTGTGTGTGTGTGTACGTGTGTGCGTGCGTGTGTGCCGTGCGTGCGTGCGAGCGAGCGAGAACGCGCTAATTACGCTTGTGTGAACTGTCAACAAACTAAAACAAAACAAGTCGCGTAAGGCGAAAATACAATATTTAGTCAAGTAGCTGTCGAACTCACAGAATGAAACTGAACGCAATGCCATTTTACTCGTAGCATCGTCAGGCCACCGCTCATGGCAAAGGCAGTGAAATTGACAAGAAAAGCGGGGTAGTAGTTGCGCTAAGAAGGATAGCACGCTTTTCTGTACCTCTCTTTGTTTTAACTTTCTGAGCGTGTTTTTAATCCAAACATATCATATCTATATGTTTTTTGAATCAGGAACCGACAAGGAATAAGATGAAAGTGTTTTTAAATTGATTTGGACAATTTAATTTTGATAATAATTTTTATATATTTAATTTTCAGAGCTTGTTTTTAATCCGAATATAACATATTTATATGTTTTTGGAATCAGCAAATGATGGAGAATAAGATAAACGTAAATTTGGATCGTTTTATAAATTTTTATTTTTTTTTACAATTTTCAGATTTTTAATGACCAAAGTCATTAATTAATTTTTAAGCCACCAAGCTGAAATGCAATACCGAACCCCGGGCTTCGTCGAAGATTACTTGACCAAAATTTCAACCAATTTGGTTGAAAAATGAGGGCGTGACAGTGCCGCCTCAACTTTCACGAAAAGCCGGATATGACGTCATCAAAGACATTTATCAAAAAAATGAAAAAAACGTTCGGGGATTTCATACCCAGGAACTCTCATGTCAAATTTCATAAAGATCGGTCCAGTAGTTTAGTCTGAATCGCTCTACACACACACACACACGCACGCACGCACACACGCACGCACACACACCACGACCCTCGTTTCGATTCCCCCTCGATGTTAAAATATTTAGTCAAAACTTGACTAAATATAAAAAGAAGAACAATACCATGTCACGGTAAAACTGGTTGTGTGGAAGAAGATACCTTGATGCATGAAACAAGAAATGTGTGACATGGAATCAAAAGAAGGTTGCAAACTAGAAGCAGATTGGTTAGAAGCCCCCCTCCACACACTCGTACACACACACACCACCCCTCTGTAAAAGGAAGAGTCTTGCTTAAATGTCTCACCGAGCCATCGAGAAGACACATTAAACTTCCCAAAAGAAGGTAACGAAATATATAATAATGAGGTCATTCTCTTTGTTTCAGCATGGAAACAGCTGACTCAAGGTCTTTTTAATGTGAAGAAGTTTGTAGGGGCGCACTTCTATATGAAGGACCCCCACAACCAAAAAATCATATGTGACCTCATAAACGCTGACGCTGCTGCCCTCCAATAACGTCATCACAGCACCCGAAGACTTACATTTTGAACAGTACCGATCATTACTGATTTCAGCGATTGATCACATTGTTGACAAATTGAAATTTACCTTTTTTTGTTAAAGGTATTGGTGAATTGGCAATCAAATATTACGTTGTCCAATAAAAATGGAATGTGTCCGTGCATCTCTCTCTCTCTCTCTCTCTCTCTCTCTCTCTCTCTCTCTCTCTCTCTCTCTCTCTCTCTCTCTCTCTCTCTCTCTCTCTCTCTCTCTGCCGCTAGTTAAACAGTTACAGTTTAATAAGACTGTAATGATGTATAAAGTATATCATGGCGAAGTGCCCATCTATATTCAGGACCTATTTCACAGAGTCACCGAAAGGTACGGGTCTATCAATTTTCTACCACCAATACCCAGGATTGATTTGTTCAAAACTAGTCAAGCCTTCTCTGGCGCTATGGTGTGGAATCATTAAGATCATTAACCTCACTAAAGAGTTTTAAACAAGCTCTGCATAATCATTTTATGTCTACCTAGATGGCTAGGGCCTATACTAGTCTTAACACGTGCACGTAGCTGTCAACAATTGGCAAAGCTTTATGAAATACACAAATATGTTCTTTATTATATGTATTATGTGGAATTTATGTTGCGATTTTACATCATCATCATCAACATCAACATCATCATCATCATTATCATCATCATTATCATCATCATCATCATCATCATCATCACTTGATCATCATCATCATCATCATCAACATCTTCATCATCATCATTTACACCATATAATCATTATTAGCATTAGTGTAAACGTTGGTATCGTGTGAATTTTACCGTCGATCACTTTACATGTGTAACCTCAATTAACATGTTGCATGTTTCGCTTTCGATTTGTATGTTGCTTACTTTGTCATGTTGTTGTTTATGTTTATTTGCTTGTTTGCTTACTTGTCGATTGTTTGCTGATTCGTTCGTTTACTTTGTTTATTTGTCATGTTGCTTTACTTGTTTATCATTTATTAGACATTTGTATAAGAAGTAAGGACCGGTTGTAAGAAAAGGCGTCGCCTGAAACCTCTATCCTTGAAAAATAAAGTTCCATCATCATCATCATCATCTCTCTCTCTCTCTCTCTCTCTCTCTCTCTCTCTCTCTCTCTCTCTCTCTCTCAAAACTAAAGTTTGATCTCTCTCTCTCACAGACACATACACAATCACACACACAATCACTCTCTCTCTCTCTCTCTCTCTCTTAAAGCCCTCAGCTTCTTCACAAGCTTCAAACGACAGTTGCGCATACATCTTATTCACACACAAAATAAGCCTTGAAATGCCTGGCTCTTTGGTCCTCCGAAGCACATCTGATAATAATATTAAAGCATAAATGCATTTAAGCCTTATATAATGAATTTCTTTTTTAAGTCTTTAGTTGTTTGTATTTAAACTGCATGTGTCACAGTCTTGCCCTTTGTTTGTTTGTTTGCAATTGTTCTTTGATTGCCTCCAATTTTAAGGCGTAGTTTTAGCAGGCGATAGCCTAAAGTCTCGATCCGCGAGTAATAAAAATCTGTCGTTCGTTCGTTTATTCTCTCTCTCTCTCTCTCTCTCTCTCTCTCTCTCTCTCTCTCTCTCTCTCTCTCTCTCTCTCTCTCTCTCTCTCTCTCTCTCTCTCTCTCAGTCTCTCTCTCTCTCGCGCGCGCACACACACACACACACACACACACACACACACACACACACACACACACACTGACTTGCCACACACTTCACAAAACATGTCCAAGTCACAACAACCTGTGGCTCAAAAAGGAATACACAAGAATTATAATATTTATTGTTTATCACATCTGTATATATTACCTTGCTTATGCCTCAACAAAACATCCTAAACAAAAATTAATCTTACCAAATCATAACTTACAGTAGTGCGAACATTTGACATAATAGTAAAACAAGTCGCGTAAGGCGAAAATACAACATTTAGTCAAGTAGCTGTCGAACTCACAGAATGAAACTAAACGCAATGCAACGCAGCAAGACCGTATACTCGTAGCATCGTCAGTCCACCGCGCACGGCAAAGGCAGTGAAATTGACAGGAAGAGCGGGGTAGTACTTGCGCTGAGAAGGATAGCACGCTTTTCTGTACCTCTCTTTGTTTTAACTTTCTGAGCGTGTTTTTAATCCAAACATATCATATCTATATGTTTTTTGGAATCAGGAACCGACAAGGAATAAGATGAAAGTGTTTTTAAATTGATTTCGACAATTTAATTTTGATAATAATTTTTATATATTTAATTTTCAGAGCTTGTTTTTAATCCAAATATAACATATTTATATGTTTTTGGAATCAGCAAATGATGGAAAATAAGATGAACGTAAATTTGGATCGTTTTAGAAAAAATTAATTTTTTTTACAATTTTCAGATTTTTAATGACCAAAGTCATTAATTAATTTTTAAGCCACCAAACTGAAATGCAATACCGAAGTCCGGGCTTCGTCGAAGACTACTTGACCAAAATTTCAACCAATTTGGTTGAAAAATGAGAGCGTGACAGTGCCGCCTCAACTTTCACGAAAAGCCGGATATGACGTCATCAAAGACATTTATCAACAAAAGGAAAAAAACGTTCGGGGATATCATACCCAGGAACTCTCATGTCAAATTTCATAAAGATCGGTTCAGTAGTTTGGTCTGAATCGCTCTACACGCACGCACACACGCACGCACACACTTACACCACGACCCTCGTTTCGATTCCCCCTCGATGTTAAAACATTTAGTCAAAACTTGACTAAATGTAAAAATGAGTACCACCAAACGGTTTTGTCTCCAGACAAACACAGGTTAAAAATTCAGTCGCTTTAAAGCTTTAACGAAAGCTACTATCAACAACGGAATTATTCATTCATGGGGATGTCCTATATATATATACTAGCAGTTAAGCCCGGCTTCGCCCGGGAGTAAGCGAAGCCCTGTAGCAATTTAAGACGCTCGCTATCCCATTATCATTAGCTTTACCTCCTTTGTTTGGATACAAAAAAAGAATTATCTCCCTTACCTTCTAGAAATTTCCGGAACTGTCCAGTTAATTTTTCATTCTTCATTTCTTCCCCTCATAGGAGCAATAGCGAGTCTCTAATATCACTGGCATGATGTGCTTGCTACAGGTGAACAGTAGGCACTGAACTTGTCTTGCACCATATAGGCTGTATTCAATAAATGGGAGGTCCATAATCTGAAAAAGGAAACAATGAATCAAGAAACTAAAACCCAGGTGCACATCTGCGGCACCTAGGGAGTGTACGTGCACACTATCTTGTTCCTGCCTCTTGCCATCTCAGAGGTATGGCGACCACAGACAAAAAAGAGTTATCTCCCTTACCTTCTAGAAATTTCCGGAACTGTCCAGTTAATTTTTCATTCTTCATTTCTTCCCCTCATAGGAGCAATAGCGAGTCTCTAATATCACTGGCATGATGTGCTTGCTACAGGTGAACAGTAGGCACTGAACTGGTCTTGCACCATATAGGCTGTATTCAATAAATGGGAGGTCCATAATCTGAGAAAGGAAACAATGAATCAAGAAACTAAAACCCAGGTGCACATCTGCGGCACCTAGGGAGTGTACGTGCACACTATCTTGTTCCTGCCTCTTGTCATCTCAGAGGTATGGCGACCACAGACAGACAGACACACACACACACACACAGACAGACAGACACTCTCTTTTATTTATATGTATGTATAGATTTAAAGCCCGGCTTCGCCCGGGAGTAAGCGGAGCCCTGTAGCAATTTAAGACGCTCGCTATCCCATTATCATTAGCTTTACCTCCTTTGTTTGGATACAAAAAAAGAGTTATCTCCCTTACCTTCTAGAAATTTCCGGAACTGTCCAGTTAATTTTTCATTCTTCATTTCTTCCCCTCATAGGAGCAATAGCGAGTCTCTAATATCACTGGCATGATGTGCTTGCTACAGGTGAACAGTAGGCACTGAACTGGTCTTGCACCATATAGGCTGTATTCAATAAATGGGAGGTCCATAATCTGAAAAAGGAAACAATGAATCAAGAAACTAAAACCCAGGTGCACATCTGCGGCACCTAGGGAGTGTACGTGCACACTATCTTGTTCCTGCCTCTTGCCATCTCAGAGGTATGGCGACCACAGACAAAAAAGAGTTATCTCCTTTACCTTCTAGAAATTTCCGGAACTGTCCAGTTAATTCTTCATTCTTCATTTCTTCCCCTCATAGGAGCAATAGCGAGTCTCTAATATCACTGGCATGATGTGCTTGCTACAGGTGAACAGTAGGCACTGAACTGGTCTTGCACCATATAGGCTGTATTCAATAAATGGGAGGTCCATAATCTGAAAAAGGAAACAATGAATCAAGAAACTAAAACCCAGGTGCACATCTGCGGCACCTAGGGAGTGTACGTGCACACTATCTTGTTCCTGCCTCTTGCCATCTCAGAGGTATGGCGACCACAGACAAAAAAGAGTTATCTCCCTTACCTTCTAGAAATTTCCGGAACTGTCCAGTTAATTTTTCATTCTTCATTTCTTCCCCTCATAGGAGCAATAGCGAGTCTCTAATATCACTGGCATGATGTGCTTGCTACAGGTGAACAGTAGGCACTGAACTGGTCTTGCACCATATAGGCTGTATTCAATAAATGGGAGGTCCATAATCTGAGAAAGGAAACAATGAATCAAGAAACTAAAACCCAGGTGCACATCTGCGGCACCTAGGGAGTGTACGTGCACACTATCTTGTTCCTGCCTCTTGCCATCTCAGAGGTATGGCGACCACAGACAAAAAAGAGTTATCTCCCTTACCTTCTAGAAATTTCCGGAACTGTCCAGTTAATTTTTCATTCTTCATTTCTTCCCCTCATAGGAGCAATAGCGAGTCTCTAATATCACTGGCATGATGTGCTTGCTACAGGTGAACAGTAGGCACTGAACTGGTCTTGCACCATATAGGCTGTATTCAATAAATGGGAGGTCCATAATCTGAGAAAGGAAACAATGAATCAAGAAACTAAAACCTAGGTGCACATCTGCGGCACCTGGGGAGTGTACGTGCACACTATCTTGTTCCTGCCTCTTGCCATCTCAGAGGTATGGCGACCACAGACAGACACACACACACACAGACAGACACTCTCTTTTATTTATATGTATAGATATATACGACTAGTGTCTGTCTGTCTGTCTGTCTGTCTGTCTGTCTGTTCGCGATGCACGGCCAAAGTTCTCGGTGGATCTTTTTCAAATTTGGACACCGTATTCAGCTACACCCCGGACACAACCTCATCGATGAGTACCAGTAACTCTTCCTTATCTTCTCCAGTGTTATCAGCCGCGATTATCTCCCTTCCTCCGTGTGGCGTCAATCCATATTCCCGTTACTACGTTAAGTACTATTTTTAGAAGGTCACTGCACGTTACTATTTTTAGAAGGTCTCCAGTGTTTTGCGCGTTTATCTCCTTTCCTTCGTGCGCCGGCGAAGCCGGCGTACATCCGGCAAAGCCGGGTCCCAGGCGCAGCCTGATATTTGGCTCTACTTCTTCCCGGCGATGCCGGTACCCGGCGAAGCGGGTAATCATCTAGTATTCTATGTACTTTGATTCATAGGACACGGGATAACCTGGCAGAAGCAAAGCTCTCTCTCTCTCTCAGTCGTGTGCGAGCACACACACACACATGCAATTGTGCACGCTCCTAATCACACAGACAAGCACAAGCGAACAAGAAGAAGTCACAGACAAGCACAATGCACCTTTAGCGCAACATTCCATTACACTGTGGAACCTGAACGCGATACATCCCCGCCTGCACGCAATTTTGTAAAATCTCGTTTCGTGCTAAATTATTTGTAACAAACACTTTGGAAAAAAAAAAAGATATCTAAATAACAATTTTCTTTCTCACACGTGTGTTACGCGTGATTGTTCTGAAAAGTGATTATTACATGATTGTTCTGAAAGTCTACTATTTATTTCATCGTAAACATGTAAGCCCTCATACGTGATTGTTCTGAAAGCTTACTAATTTACATGATTGTTCTGAAACTCTACTAAAGGTAAACTTGCTTCACCCGTGAAATGTTAGATATGGAACAATATGTATACCCCAGCCCAACGAAGTTGGAGGGGGGTATACTGGATTCACTTTGTCCATCTGTCTGTGTGAATGTCTGAATGTATATGGAACAATATTTTGATACAATGATACTAAATCTTTTGTGATATTGATATTTATACCCCAGCCCAATGAAGTTGGAGGGGGTATACTGGATTCACTTTTTCCGTCTGTCTGTGTGTATGTCTGTATGTACATGGAACAATATTTTGATACAATGATACTAAATCTTTAAGTGAAATTGATATTTATACCCCCGCCCAATGAATACAAACTCAACAAGTAATACGTTTCATACATTGAACATGTCTTCTTTATTGTTCTCAAAATTCAAATTAAATGTCCAAAGACAAAAATTATTTATAATCTTCAAAAATGTAATGATTCTTCTTGAGTATTCCCAACTCAAAATTCTAATTACAGGTTTAAAGGGACACATAGAAACTTTTGATTTTCCCTCTTTGCCATGCTTAGGTGGCTAGGTCACCAAAATGGATCGAAAGGCATGGCAAAGAGGGAAAATGGAAGCTAATTTTTGCCCCTTTAAAGACGAAAGGCACAACAAATAATTTTCACAAATGAAACTTTTTTTTTTAATGAACTAAAAATTCAAGTGGAGAGGGGATGAGAGACGTGAGGAGATGGCCGGGGTTGCGAGATGGGTGGGGAGTCTGGGCTATAAAGTTCTTGCACGCGAGACAATATACTTCTTTTTTGTGTGTGTGGGGGGTATTTTGTTTATCAACTCTCTCTCTCTCTCTCTCTCTCTCTCTCTCTCTCTCTCTGTCTCTCTCTCTCTCTCTGAATATTTTTGTTATCCTAAATATTGGGGGGGGGGGGCAAAAAGACATGTTTGCCCCCCCCCCCCCACCACCCCACCCCATGAACAGCAGCTGCCCTCCCCCCCCCCAAGTTTCCGACGCCAGTGCACTGAGTACATACGCACACACACACCACACATACACACACATGAAAGCTAAATTTATTAGCACATCTCTGTTTTCAGTGACATTTGTTTTTTTATTACACAGCAACCACCAGAATTTAGTATATATGAATTATTCAAATGGTTTGATAAAGTGTCAGTTGATATGAACAAACCTCCCCCACCCCCTACACCTAAAAAAAAAGGGAGTGGAGAGACGGATCAACTCAAACACACATCTGAAGCTGTCGCGCACACAGAAGACGGATCAACTCAAACACACTTCGTTGGGCAAGGGGTATACATATTGTTCCATATCTGACTACATTTCACGGGTGAAGCAAGTTTACCTTTAGTAGAGTTTCAGAACAATCATGTAAATTAGTAAGCTTTCAGAACAATCACGTATGAGGGCTTACATGATTACGATGAAATAAATAGTAGACTTTCAGAACAATCATGTAATAGTCACTTTTCAGAACAATCACGCGTAACACACGTGAACTTTTGTCTTGATTTTGTCAGTGATTATCGAACATATATGTAAACTTTCTCAGTACATTCGTACTCGTTTTTGTTAAAGTTAGACAACGAAGAATAAAATCAGTTCAAAAAGAAATCTTCACGCTCATTTATTTTAAAGGTGGTGGTCAAAAAGAGAAACTGCCCTCATTCCCAGCTCATTCCAACAAAACGATGTCAATGTCCCGACGGTCGTAGGCTAGCAGCGGAGTTTAATGAAGTGACGCATGGAGAGGAGAAGAAGGGAGAGAACTGTGACGGCGACATTGGAGGAGCTGGACAGTGTGTTGGCACCGTTACCTCCTCCACTTGGTTGCACATCTATGATGAAAACATACTCCCCATTGTGAGATTATATAATAAAGTTGTACTAAACAAACAAATCAAAACACAACAACAGACACTTTCATGATTAATAAGTGTTTGTTGTTCGCCGTCCACTTCTGAGATCGGTTGATCGAGGTTCTAGATTTGTTTTCTTCAGCGGTTTGGCTAGGTAAACAGGGGCGGACGAGGGGGGGGGGGGGGGGGGTTCTGGGGTTTCCGGACCCCCCCCCCCCCCCCCCCAGCAACAAAAATAAAAAATGTGTGTTTTTTGGGGGTATTAATCAGTGACAAAATCTGCTGCCTGAAACTGGTAATGATCATCCTCAGAATGCACCAGATTGCACCATTTTGCATCCTTTTTTTCAAAATTTTCCGGGGGGGCATGCCCCCGGACCCCCCTAGCAAGCTAGGTGCTTTGCGCCGTCAGCTCGGCGCTTCGCGCCTTCATACCCATATCTTCACAATATACTTTTGGAAACCCCCCCCATAAAATGAACTGATCCGCCCCTGGTAAACAACAGTGAACTTGAATTTCATTCGGCCTACTGTTCTTGTTTTGAAAATAGAACGTGTAACAAAATGATTTACAGTTTGGTCAAAGTTTTGAAAATGGCGCTATTTTGGACATAACAAATTAACTGTGGTACAAGAAATTAATAGACTTATACTTACATGTGTCTTTTCCTTTTATGGCTTCCGATTCGACAGCCCAGAAGATGTATTTTGTTCGTGCTATGGACCCTCTGCAAACAGAAAACAGTTTTCTTTTCTTGTTATCAGGCATGGGAATTGTCCGCCAAACGGCGGATTTCCGCCGAATTTTTTTTTTGTTCCGCCGAAAATGCAAAAGTGTCCGCCGAAAAAATAAAGGGGGGAGGCACACAAAAAAAGCACCGGTTACTTTGGCCTTTGCGCAAAAGCCCGCGAAAACTTTCCGTACTTTGTTCACGCACTGCTACCGTACCGCCCGCCTCAGTTATTGAACTTTTATGTCTTGAAAGTAAACCAGATTGCACAGATTGTGTTACAAGTTACATTTTCCTGTTTGTCTCAAGAAGATCAATTTTTGTACAAATTTAAACCATATAATACATGTATATATTTTTTTTCTTCAAAAAAGCAAAAATTGGTACATTTTTGTACTAAAAAATCTGATTCTAAAAACAGAATTTAATGGCAAACTTGGAGCTCAGATGACACCAGATTGCACCATCTGGGTTCTTTGGAGAAATTTTTTTTCCGGGGGGGCATGCCCCCGGACCCCCCTAGTAAGGCTAGGCGCTTCGCGCCGTCGACTTGACGCTTCGCGTCTTCAGTTATAAATTTTCCGCCTTTTATACAATTTTCAATTCCCATGCCTGTGTTATGAAACCATATAGCTAGCCGATTAGAAAGAGAAGCACACCCATGAAATTGTATCGCTGGCTCTGTCTCGGTCTGTCTGTCTGTCTGTCTGTCTGTCTCTCTGTCTCTCTCTCTCTCTCTCTCTCTCTCTCTCTCTATCTCTCTAAATAAATTAAGTTATGTTAAAAATTGACACTTTTTATCATTGGAAATTGTACTTAAAATGCAGCATGACAATTTATTTTTAAATTTGTATCTGTATATATTAACAGCTATTGTGTTTTCAGCGTAGCAATAGGGTCCGATATTTAGACGAGACAAGTATAATGCCGACGAGTCGAAGACGAGTCGCATTATACTTGTTCGAGTCTAAATATCGGACCCTATTGCTACGCTGAAAACACAATAGCGATTATATAGCTGTTATGACCTTGATTTGTTGTTCCAAACTTACAAAATGACAGTTTTTGCGTCGATGCGTTGATCTCAGGTTTTGATAGCAGACAAACTTCTTACGCGCATCATGTTCGCGCAGACATGCACACCGCTACACGCTTTCTGACTTTGGAAGAAAAACTGACTCCAAGTGCATTCGACTTCACAACACAGTCAAGTTGTTAAAACAGCTTTTTAAGTTGTCAGTGTATGCTGTTGTCGATAAAAACATCGCCGTGGTACAGATGGGTAAACCGGAATCATGCGTCGGCCATTTTTCTCAATATGCTTTTGGATATTGAGTAAAATGGCCAACTTCCGCCGCATTATGCTTTGATGATCGGAAGAGACCATCCAATCACAGCCCCCGAATTCCCCCACGTGTTCATCAGAATAGCTATATACAGTTATAATGTATTAAGTTTGATGTGATAGTTCTTTGATTATATTGTTTTCTGTTCTTGTTGACCCTATAATTATTAGGGCGAGGGCTGGATGTAAAAAAGCAATACTCTTGCTTATCTATTACCCTCGATAATAAAGAGCGAAAGAGCAACAAACAGACAGACAGGGTGAGAGACAGAGTGACAGTTTATATGAGCAAATAAAATCAAGTTCAGTCGGATAGTGGATTATTACTGACAAATTTGGCGACAATATTTTGATGAGTAGCCATGGGTCATTTCTATGTCGCTCCTAATAACTGATCATTCATCCCCACTGACCCTAGCTTGTCCTTTCCTGTCCCCCTTGGCTACAGCTCTGCACTCTACCAAATGTGGACGTCAAAGATTGAGTGTATGCCCACAGTTTTCTAATGTTTTCTTAATTAAACCTAATTTGTGACCCTCCACCACGAAATGAGTCGCATGTCACCTCGCGCGGTTCTGCGCTAGGCTTGATAAAAGTCCGGAGAGTGCCTGCTAACAGTGTGTGGGTCACCTTAGTCACAGGCTTATAACTCAAACAGTTTTCGCTCTTTTCTAAAACGGGTTTCACCACTGAATAGAGCATAAAACTCTCGTTATGAAAATGTAAAAATATGAAAATCATGCAAAGGTGACATGCGACTCATTCCGTGGTGGAGGGTCACCTATGTCAATAGTAGTACGTGATTATGAAAGCCTGGTCAGTTTTACTCATCTAAGCGGGATGATTTACCCGGCGAAGCGGAAGAAAAAGAGTAGGAGGGAGTGCTGTTGGGCAAGACACTGGGACACGGGGCATATAGCTAGGCTTGGGGATTTTTAGATTCCTACATATAAGCTTTGAACCCGTGGACAGCATGTCACCCAAGGCCGAGAATCAGCAAGACGAATAATGCTATTAATGTGACCTCAGTCAACAAGTTTTCAGAAAATTAAAAAACACAAGGCAATCTAGTGTGATTCAGCTGATCAGTCCTCGGAATTGAGATGGAAGCTTTTCAAATTATTTTTCTTCTTGAACGCATTATCAAGTGACTCACGTGATAAAAACGTCACCGACGTCCTCCGTCGGCGGGTGCCACGTGACCTCCATGGCGGTTCTGCCGTAAGCGGCTGCATGGCTGAGCGTGTCGTTGGCACCATAGCAACTGAGGAACTTGGACACTGGAGGTGCCACGGAGAAGCGGCCCACGGGACTGTTGTCACGTGTTCTGCCCTGAAGCATGAAGGCCAGGTACGGCTCTCCGCTCGTCACCGTTACTGTAATACAAACAACAAGAACAATAAGAAACAAAGTCGCGTGAAGCGATATCAAATCATTTAGTCAATCTGTCAGCCTGAAGCTGATTTGTCATCACCGAGACTAGCTTGAATAGCGGAACTCGAAGACACAGACCACGCTGATCTGGCGAAGCATGCCCACTTAGGATTTTTTTTTTTTTACACTTATTTATTTTTTACAAGGACAACACAAGCAAACAATGAGGACATTATGAACGTACTACCTGCTTAATAATAATACAGTCAAATAATAATACAGTCAACAACAACAAAAATAAACAAAACAAAAACAAAAAAACTTTTCATATGAGGACCATAATTCTACAAATTTGGTAATGTTACCAGCAATGAAACTGGAATATTTTTCTATTTCAAATCTGTATTTCAAATTCCTTAAAAATATTTCTAAAAGTTTCTTGTAACTTACTCTTATAAATATAAAACTTTGCAAACAAAATAATAAAATCCAAAACCACATCTACGTTAACATTGTTCCTACAACCAAACAAAATAAATTCTTCTGTAAAAAGAACATTTGCGCGGTAAATACAACTTCTGTTTAACAAATCTTCCAAGTCAGTCCAAAATTTCCGACTAAGTGGGCAGTACCAAAATATATGGGAAATTGTTTCATTTTCATTTTTACAAAAGGCACAAAGGGGGCTGTCAAGAATCTTTTGAACAAATAACCGGCTAGCAACACCAAGAATGCGATGAAGCAATCTGGTCTGGAACCATCTTAACTGTGTGTCCTTAGTTGTTTTAAAACACTTATCAAAAATCTGTTTCCAGTTCAGGTTGTAAAAATACATATTCCATCTGTTCATGCCTGCAGGTTATCATCAAGTTTTGATTTTTTTTTAATTCTTTAATTGCCTCTACAAATAATCTGCCACGGTTTATAATCCCTAATCTGAAAACCATCTAACGAATCAATTTGTACTTTTCTCAGATATTTTCGTAAGGACTTAATCACTCCTTCATAAAATAAAAAATCAGTTTGAACAAAAGGAAAATTTAACCTAAATTCTTCAAAGGTAACAAAACTTCCATTTAAATGTAACAACTGATGGACAAACAATACATCATTTTCAATCCATTCCTTATTTACAATTGTACCGTGGTCCCGCATAATGTTCAAATTGTAATGTATACATTCGGAAACAATATCATTCACATTAATTACCTCGCTTAAGGAACAGCATTTCTTATAATGTTTCAAAACATCCTTCCAAATAGGATTATCACATCGTTTCATTAACACATTTACACACTCGGCACCCACTTTAAATATGTCTTTCATTCCAGGTATCATATCAAAAATAAACTTTTTTACATCAAATTCCAACATCTTGAATCTGTGAATCATTTACTTTTTATTTTGAGCACATTTTCAGAATAAGTATGACATACCTATATTTTGTGGATTCAGAACATGATAACAAACACAATGCATTCATTTTGAACCTGTAACTAAACTTTTAATTGAAAATACAAATAAAACAAACTCATGTTCAAGCTTTCCATACTCCGGACTGAGTCAAAGATTGTTCGACCAAAATTTCAATCAATTTGATTGAGAAATAAGGCCCCCCCAAAATGCCGCCTCAACTTGTGTAGAAAGCCGGATATGACGCCATCAAAGACATTTATCGGTAAAAAAATTTAAAAACAAAAAAATGACAAAGACGTTGAGGATACATCTGGAAGAATTCCCATGTAAAGTTTCATGAAGATCCGTCCAATAGCTTTCCAGGAATCGCCCTTAACACACACTGACACACAAACACACACACACACACACACGCGCGCGCACACACGCACGCACATCCACAATCACCCTTGTCTCGAATCACCGTCTATCAAAAAACACAGCGCTGCGTCCTTACCACGCCGATCTGAAAAAGTTATGAAATCGGGGCATATCGCCGTCAAAATCCAGCACATGGCACTAATACCCTGGTCACATAATATAGACGTCGCTTCTGCTACGACGGAAAAGTGTCCGAGAGCGTTGCCAATCGTGAGCCAAACGTGGCAGGATCTCCATGAGCGTGGTTTGGTCGGCGTGGGACCTGCTAGGTCGGGAAGCTTGCACGCTCTCCCCACGCTTTTGTTGAACTGCACAAAACAAGCGTGGTCGTGTACAGTCGTGATGTAGTTTTTTACATTTAGTCAAGTTTTGATTTTTTTATTCGCCATGTGCTGGATTTTGACGGCGAGCCCCGACTCGATAACTTTTTCAGATCGGAGTGATCGGCATGGTCGTCGTAAAACCGTAGAGCTGTGTGACGGGGGCCATAAACAAAAAAAACTACATCACGACTGTACTGCATCCTGAACTCAGGTCAAATGAGTTCCTTCCCTTCGGGTCTCATTTATCCCTGACAGGATGCCTTGGTTTTCTTTCTGTGGGTACGAAATCGATTTTTTTTTTTTTTTACATATTTAGAGCTTTTCGTAATTTGTTATTGATATAAGCAGATTCGCGATCGTCGATAATGATTTTTCATGGTGTTGTGTAATTTTTAAATTACAAAGGAATTGATATGTAAGACAGTTTCAAGCGAGCTATCTTTCGCGGGTGTATTTACTGTGCAAACAACTCTAAATATGGCAAAAGTGTCACGTGATAATCAACCTTGCGGAGCAGACGATACTTTTTTCGTAACCAGTTGGGAGTGATGCAACAATATCACGGTCTCCTTCTCACAGCAGTCTCAACATTTCGACTTGTTTTGACCTTAGAACGATGTCTTTATCATAGCTGTGAAGAACAGAACGGAGATCACTGCCGAGGTCGGCCAATCTGCAATCACTTTCGTCTCAGTTCGTCTATTCTCAGAAACATTAGCGAAAAACATATGGGAGATAACTCTGTATTCTTGTTTTGATAGATTCCGCGTAGTAATTATGCACCCTGTCAGGCAGACAGTAGCGATAGCGTGGACCGATGATTATCAGAATGAACTGTACTGCTCCCAGACCCGGCTACGCTTGTTTTGTGCAGTTGAAAATAAGCGTAGGGAGAGCGTGCAGTTTCGCGACCTAGCAGACCTACCCCGACCAAACCGCGCTCATGGAGATCCTCCCACGTTTGGCCCACGATTGGCCACGCTCTCCGACAATTTTACAACGGAGTAAAAGCGGCGTCTCTGTGTGAATGGGGTATTAGAGAGAGAAACAAGTCGCGTAAGGCGAAAATACAATATTTAGTCAAGTAGCTGTCGAACTCACAGAATGAAACTGAACGCAATGCAACGCAGCAAGACCGTATACTCGTGGTCCACCGCTCACGGCATAGGCAGTGAAATTGACAAGAAGAGCGCGCGAGCGGGGTAGTGGTTACGCTATGCTGCATAGCACGCTTTTCTGTACCTCTCTTCGTTTTAACTTTCTGAGCGTGTTTATAACCCAAACATATCATATCTATATATTTTTTGAATCAGGAACCGACAAGGAATAAGATGAAAGTGTTTTTAAATTGATTTCGAAAAAAAAATTTTGATAATAATTTTTATATATTTAATTTTTAGAGCTTGTTTTTAATCCGAATATAACATATTTATATGTTTTTGGAATCAGCAAATGATGGAGAATAAGATAAACGTAAATTTGGATCGTTTTATACATTTTTATTTTTTTTTACAATTTTCAGATTTTTAATGACCAAAGTCATTAATTAATTTTTAAGCCACCAAGCTGAAATGCAATACCGAACCCCGGGCTTCGTCGAAGATTACTTGACTACAATTTCAACCAATTTGGTTGAAAAATGAGGGCGTGACAGTGCCGCCTCAACTTTCACAAAAAGCCGGATATGACGTCATCAAAGACATTTATCAAAAAAATGAAAAAAACGTATGGGGATATCAATCCCAGGAACTCTCATGTCAAATTTCATAAAGATCGGTCCAGTAGTTTGGTCTGAATCGCTCTACACGCACGCACACACACACATACACACGTACACACACACGCACGCACATACACCACGACCCTCGTTTCGATTCCCCCTCGATGTTAAAATATTTAGTCAAAACTTGACTAAATATAAAATTAAAATATTTAGTCAAAACTTGACTAAATATAAAGAGTAAAAAGTGGAAATATCTTTCAGTGTTGCGCACTTACGTTGGGCTATAGTTGTACTCAGGGGCGGATCAGTTGCTTTGTAAGGGGGGGGGGGCACTTTGAATCGAAAGTGAATGTGATGGGCGCGAAGCGCCCGAACTTGCTAGGGGGGTCCGGGGGCATGCTCCCCCGGAACAATTTTTTGCCCAAAGAAGCAAAATGGTGCTATCTGGTGCCATTTGAACTTAGAAATGGTCATAGAATCAGCACAGAAAAATCTTTTTTTTTCTTCTTCTTTTTTTTTTTTTTTTTCGTGGGGGGGGGGGGGGGCACGTGCCCCCTGTGCCCCCCCCCCCTCGTCCGCCCCTGGTACTGATTACAACGACAAAAACAATTATCAATTGTCTTACTCTTACAGGTGCAGTTGCACATGCATCAAAAGTATAAATTGGTGAGCATTTAAATTATGCGCATCAAGGTGTAGAAGCAATTAACAAACAAAATTAACCAGAGGATAATCTTTGTGTGCCGTAAAAACGATGAATACGCCAACAGCAAGTTCGACATGCGTAGTCGTTTTCAAATAAACTGGCTTCTTTGCCACCACCACCACCACCCCCACCCCCCCCCCCCCCCTGTCTCTCTCTCTCTCTCTCTTTGAATGCTCGTAAGCAAAGCAACAAATACTGAAAATCACGAATGGCTTGTGACGATCTGTGTTATGTTGAAAACCATCAACTTCAACATCAGTGACATGCACTTAAATGTCGCAAACAGGAAACTAATTCTGAGTGTAACATTTAAGCGGGATGAAACTAGTTGCCAAAGGCGAGAACACACATGTAGCTTGGGGAACATGGAGTTGCGATTATTCACGGTGATCCTGCACGACGTTGTAGGTATCAGAGTGCAATCAGTGCAAGTCAACAAGCTCAAAAGGGATGGGATGGTTTCATCTCGAAAACGTTAAATCATGTTCCATTACCCGCTATTACGAGCTAGTCGTGTGACAGAGAGTTTTCTTGCACACGAGACTGTAGATGTTTCACGACGGCTTTAGCCGGAGTGAAACAGCAGCAGTCGAGTGTGCAAGAAAACTCTCTGTCACACGACTAGCTCGTAATGGAGATTATGTCTCACAGCATAGGCATAGACAGATATAAATGAGTTTTTGGGGACGAAATAACAGGCACAAAACCAGACTGACAACACAATTGCCTTTTCACACATACCGTACACACGCATGCGCGCAAAAGATAGATCCAATTCGTTTCGTGTCTTTTTCTGGTTGAATGCATCTAACAAAGTATCAACCAACGTTTCTGAATCTTTCAATGAAAAAAAACCCCTTATTTTGAACCAAACAGCACATACCAACGAAAGCTAAACACACAAACACACGCGCGCACTAACACAGATTGAATGCAAAGCGCGAACGAACACGGATAATTTTTGTAGGTCAGGTAGTGGGAAAGTCCACCCGAAATGTTCCACAGGGGAACTGGTTGTGTTTGGATTGTTCTTTTTCTCACAGTGATGTTGATGTTGTTTACAGTGCAGTTTTGAAAGAATATTTTCCGAATTTGGGGCACACTTTCGTCTTTCGGTTCGTTTATCTTGTCGAAGTAACATTCGAGTGTTTCTAAATCCAAACCTTCCATCACCGCTGGTGCAGATTAGACCTGCCTGACTGTCTGCGTGCGTGTTAGAGCTGAAGACGAAGCCTCAATCGCCAAAGCGTCACCCATCTGTAGGTTCTGAGCATCGGATGTACGTTGATACGTGGTAAGATCCGCACGGAACTGTCTATGCAACTTTTCCTAGTCACAAGTGTAAGGTTCGATCTTTTCTTTGCAATTTCGTCCTCTGTGTACGTAGCAAAACGTTTCACCATTTTCGGTTTTCGTTGCAGACGACGATAGTGAAAGTAGTACCTATTGTTTTGTTTTGACCTTTCGTATTTAGGGTTCTTCATTGAAGCTTGGTAAAGGGACCGTGTCGTGTAAGTGGAAAGTTGACGAAGCTTTTGAAAACAGAAATTGAATGAAGAAGAAAATGTGGCTTTCAGTTATATACAGGAGAACGGGGTTGGTGTTATTCTTTTACCGTCAAACACTTAGTACACAGATAAAACGTGATTGACTGACCAAGGCCTGTTGGCACACTATTCAGAATGCACGTAACAAAATGTAACAACGCTTTGATACCCATTTTTCTACGTTCGTGATCACTTGAAATGAATACTGAAAACATAAGTGTTTAAGGTAGTGACTGAATGTATGTAAAGGTAAAAATTTTCAGAAATAAATGCATAATCAAAATAATTGATTTCGGGATCAAAGCGTGTAACATACAATCTTGCACACGTTTGCTTTAGTAGTGGCAAAGAAGGAATGCGTGTGACATTCATGTTTGTCATGTGGTGCCAGGGCCTTTCCTTGGACATCATTTTTAGTCGTCGTCGTCGTCGTCGTTGTTGTTGTTGTTGTTGTTGTTGTTGTTGTTGTTGTTGTTGTTGTTGTTGTTCTTCTTCTTCTTCTTCTTCTTCTTCTTCTTCTTCTTCTTCTTCTTCTTCTTCTTCTGTGGACTGGGTGGCCGAGTGGTAACGCACTTGTGCTCGGAAGCGAGAGGTTGCGAGTTCGACCCTGGGTCAGGGCGTTAGCAATTTTCTCCCCCCTTTCCTAACCTAGGTGGTGGGTTCAAGTGCTAGTCTTTCGGATGAGAGTGACGAAAAACCGAGGTCCCTTCGTGTACACTACATTGGGGTGTGCACGTTAAAGATCCCACGATTGACAAAAGGGTCTTTCCTGGCAAAATTGTATAGGCATAGATAAAAATGTCCACCAAAATACCCGTGTGACTTGGAATAATAGGCCGTGAAAAGTAGGATATGCGCCGAAATGGCTGCGATCTGCTGGCCAATGTGAATGCGTGATGTATCGTGTAAAAAAAATTCCATCTCACACGGCATAAATAAATCCCTGCGCCTTGAATATGTGCGCGATATAAATTGCATTAACAAATTTTAAAAAAAAATTAAAAAAATCCCTGCGCTTAGAACTGTACCCACGGAATACGCGCGATATAAGCCTCATATTGATTGATTGATTGATTGATTGATTCTTCTTCTTGTATGTAGAACTCAAGTATGATTTCTGTAAGGAAATCTATTAACATTTCCATGAAGACAAAACGTCTGTTGTTGTTTTCTTTCGTCTTTTTGTTGGGGGGGGGGGGGGGGAGGTTGTTTGTCCAAAACATAATCAAAATTCAGCTGAAAAAATTCTTATACTTGAATTGTGACATGTACAACAACAACACACTTTTTGGTTATGCGTCAAATTAGTGTCGGTCACATCAAAAGCCCTCTGTGTAATATTGCATTTTCTGGCGCTATCAAGCAAGACCACGCCACAGTGAATCATCTTACAGCATCCGATCTTACATTTCATCTGTAAGATTTGTTATGGACGTTGAATGTAGATAAGCAGGCAGAATGAGGCAAACAAGCAAACACGAATACGTTGATCCAAAGAGGAAGCGAGCTTTTAACAGATTTTAATTGATTGACACTTAATCAGGAGTTTGACAGGTAATTCATCACGTGCTGCCTAACACGATATTAGCCTCTGCATCAAATGGTGTATTGCAACTTCTCCGTATTTCCTCCTGTTGACTTACGTAGTATGCATAATGCTAAAGAGATCATTCACAGCATTAGGGGGCATGTCGCTTATCCAATCGGCAAACGTTATTTGGTAATGTTGTGATCTTCTCCACGCAATCGTCATGTTTTTGTGTTTAGTTGCTCAACGGCCCACCTCCTCCTTTCCCCCGAGGCAAAAGACTAAAGATGACTGGTGACAGTTCTTGTTGGGGTACTGTGTGGTGATGGACGAAGCCGATAACGGGGAGGAGGCGGAAGAAGAGTAAGAGGACGATGACGGTGCAAAATGGAAAAAAAAAAAAGAAAAAAAAAAGACATCAACACACACACAAAACTGTATCACGGCAACACGGCAGATTGTCGCAATTCCAGTGTCCTGCAAGTTCACGGATGTAGTCGAACTCCGAAGCCGAGCAACTTGCCACGTGAAAACCTCAGACAAATTCTACGTTTACTGAAAGATCGTATACGGAGCCGTTTTCATTTACAATTGTTTAACTTAATGTAATGTGTAGGTCAGATCATATATGCTGAATTAATAATGTTTGTAAAAATAAATTAGCTAATAACCAGACTTATACCATCTTTTCATGTTTTCAAATGACGATTCAATAAACATCTTTTGGAACCAGCTTACGTGAGAGGATATGCGTACTGAATACGCTGCATCCAACACGTATACATGTTGCATTGTATTGTATGTCATGATGGAAACCGTCTTTAATGGCCGTTGCAAACGCAGCACACAAAAAACGAGCGCGCACTGAGTACATTAATTTAATTACGGAACCTGATCAAGAAACCAACGGCACACAAAGCTTTTAGGAATGGGCTCACTGCCTAACAAGTTACACAAGATTCGCTTTTAAAGGATCAAGAATTGAAGAAGATTAGACAACGTACCAGCAAGATAGAAAAAACCTGCTTCAAATAAAGCTTACATTATAGCTTACAAACACATTCAATTGTAAATAAACAAAGTTGCAAGAAGAACAAAAACTTACGATGAATGGATGTTGTCTCACAATGAATGGACTGAAGAAATTTTTGAATTTGATTATACGTGGTCTAACAGACAGATGTTCCCCACCTAAGCTGCCTTGAACAAACGCTTTCTATATGCTGGACAATGCCTCACATACACAAATACCAATATTTTTGTTGTTGAATTGTACAAAATAATGAGAAGAAAAAAAGCATGCACGATTTTGGTACGCTGAAAACGGATACGTTTCCAGACTTAACGCAGACTTAAAGACACAATGACACTCAACGAAGTTTTCATCCGACATTTATTGTCCTCAACTCGGAGAAAAAACAACCTAGTATTTCCACTCTCGGCTCCAAAGGATATTATACCACTTTTCGTACCTCAACGAAGACATTCCTAACCGTGTCAATCAAATCAAACTTGTTCTAGTTATCTGGCACGCTTTTCGGACTGAGGATGTCTTTTACAGGGGTCAAGTGGCAGCCATACAAATACGAAACGTGACACAAAATTAGAATGTATGCACAACTCATCAACATACATATAGATTATTATCTTGAGTTGAGGTACAGAAAATGCTGCAATATGTGTTGGCCAAGTTCAGTTTGGAAAGGTCAGTCTATGCGAAATGAATACTTTTAGCTTGGAAAATCGGTTTAATCTTCTACTTGAGTATGCCCAGAACTTAAAGGTTTGAACTGACATTCCAACCTCTTGCAACAAAAGCCTGAAGTATTTGCGCAGGTACTCTACAAAACAGTTCTTCAAATGGTTTATAAACCGCTGGGTGGCAATATCGATAAAAACCGTTGAAATTGACACCCAATATATCATTTGAAAACTGAAGATTGGTACGCTTTTGGGCCCTTAAAACATCCCGCACACATTATTGTGTGCACTGTTCATATTGTTGAACATTACTACTTTTCTTTTTACCTTAATTGTGCAGCGATTTCAGGGTCTCCTCGGTTTTCTGTAGAGCTTTGTACCGGTACGCATGCCCATACCAGTTATCTTTCGTCGGACCGATATTTTGTACCGGTATACCGATATGTCTGACTAGGTTGTTTTTCATCGATGCATTGAAGACTGTTTACTCCATGTTTTTCTTCAGAACAATAAATGGTTCGCATGTTCTGCCTTCAGTGATTATCTCTGGTCTGTAAAAAGGACCCTAGCAGTGGAGAGAAAAAAAACACTTTCAGGTGTCACACTCGCTGCTATGGTGGTATTCGGGCATTTATCTTGATCGCTACGGAAATGCACGAAGTGTGTCGGTTCAAACCGGTTCGGTAAACGCGAACCGATATTTTGTCTTCAACGGTATACCGCTGCAGCTCTAGTTTTCTGCGCATTACAAAAGAAATGATGTAGTGCCATTATTTTCGTCTGAAGACCAGAACCGGTTTAACTTTATGAAACGTTTGTAACTAACCTGTGATTGGTTCCTGAGTCGTGTAATTGGTGCTAGACAGGAGGATCAGAAAGGGTGAAGCCGACTCCTCAGCCACTGCATCTTCGTGGATTGGCATCAGGTGTCCGCATGCAGACAACGGGGCTCCGCTTGGAAACGATGACACCACGGTTACCAGTAGCAACGCTGCCAAGACATGCAGGACTTGTCGTTTCGGATGCATTGTGTGTCGAATACTTTTTGCTATTGTTTTGCTGTGTCACAAACCTCGTCAAGCAAAAGAAAAAGAACGGAGCTTGCGCACTGTATCAAGTTAGTCCGCACAATCTCAGGGAAAAGGATTGCTATGTCCGTTCTTTGTTTTTTCTCACTCTCAAACCAAAACTTGATGTCCAGTTTTTGTAATTCTTTAATCAAAACACTGTTCCCGCAAAAATTACGAAATTATCTTGTCCTTGCGAATTTTCAGATTATTGTGTTTAACGATGTGCTTTTTTTTTTATATATATTAATCTGTTATTCCCGCGTTCCTAATACCTGTTGACTAGTTCTTCTGGTTGTTTTCAAATAAACAGTTTTTAGGCTATCAACACTTTTTTTCACCCGCCCATCCAAAATGTGCTCAAAGTACTAACTGAGGCCAAGGCAGAGAGAACGGCGAATAAGACGGTCAAAGGACCCGTGATGACGAACAAATGTGAGTGGAGAAGCGATGGTGCAGCCTTCGGGCCTCCAGCGATGACGTCGCAAATTGAGAATGAAGACTTTCATGTAGCTCAGTCGTTCCCTTTCCACCCTCCAGTCCCAACCCTTCCTCAACCACGCACGCAACATCTCGAGTCATCTCTCGTATCATGTAAGCCGTGAGTTTTCTTTCATGTCGCAGCTCTATAAGGTATGAGGAGGATGTTCATGTCCTTCACTCCCCATGCCCACTTCACCCCCCCCCCCCCCCCCCCCCCATTCAACCTTTCACCCTTCGTCAACCCTGCCTCCTGCGTTTCATCACGACATAGCAGAGATACAATTAGGATGTTGATGTCATGTCTTTTCAAGGCTCTATTCCATGACTCAAGCCCCAATTTTCCGGCCTCGAGCCTCAGGTACATGATCAGGTAAAAACAAGGCTGTCGTATTCCTCACCATCTCTCTACAGTGCTACCTGGGATGAACGGCCTCGAATAGCATTAACTGCTGAAGAGACGATAAACAAGATTGTCATCATTTTCACGAGTTTTCATTCACAAACACCTGGGAAATAAATCTCATGTTTCCCATGCAATAAATCGAGGTGGTGAATGGGTTTGAGCTTTCAGGTGAAACGTGGATTGTCAAAGTAAAAGCCAATCAGGCTGATTGTTTGATGTGTGGAACCATCGCGGCTTTGGATTTGTGTTTCCGAGGACAACGATTGTAAGCATTCACTCTCAAAGACCCAATCAATGTTGACAATTACCGCGGCGACTCATGGTTAATTTGCAACTTATCTCTGTAATCGCAAAATCCACAACGAAAAGTCATAAACACTTAAAAAGAAAAGAAATATGCTCAACACTTACTGAACTCACACGTATGATCGCAGCTCTGTACATTTTCAGACTGGAAGAAAAGCGTCAACAAGCTACGTTTGACGTCACATACAAGGTTGACGTGTTATCTCGAGCTACTGTGACGATGCTTTGTCGCCCGGAGTTGGATTCTAAAAATTCGTCTCCCTGTGGGTTATTGTGCATTTTGTTGCACAACCAAAATGATGACAAAAACGATGTTTGGTGGCTTGTTGACAGACCAGCATTTTGTTGTTGGTCCTCGGGGAGCATATCGCCTTTTGTCTCATATTTATCAACCGCGGCCTTCGGCCTTGGTCGATAAAGATGAAACAAAAGACGATATGGTCCCCTTGGACCAACAAAAAAGCTGGTCTGTCAACAAGCCACCAAACATCTTATAATAACCAACCAACCTGGGATGAAAGGACACCCATGGGACCAGCCAAAAGTGTCCTTACTTTGCAAGTGACCTGTTATGACAGGTATACTGTGGTCAGATACCAGACAAAGGGGCTACAGAAGGTGTCCTTGATGGGGATGTGTCCTCTCATCACAGTGGCTTCAAATCGCAGTGATCGTCGCAATAATGACTGAAGATACCAGATTCCCCAGGTATCTTCCGCTCTCTCACTCTTCTCCCTCTGCTCTTCTTCTTCTCCCTCTCCCAATCCTTCTGTCTGCTGCTCAAGTTATCAGCTTACCAGCAAGACACCATCTCCAACCTCTCCCCTCTATTCACAATGGTTCGAACCCCCTCCTCCACCTGATGACTACCACCACCTTTCCACCCAAAAACATAGCCTGATAACACACATATATATAGAGAGATATAACTTTATCTCTATATTATTCATATATATATACGTTGTATACGCACTGTTGACATATGAACATGTTCAACAGCCATCTCTTCACCTTCTGCTATGTTACACCTAACCGTGCATGCAGTTGCCTACGTGTTTCTACCTGTGCTAGACCCTTCTCCTCCCCAAGACTCCCATTCCCACCTCCCCCGCCTCTCTAATTTCTATAGCCTGAGGCAGAAAAGAGAAGGAAACGTTAGAGATTTACTCGGCAAATCCGTCACACGGCTTCGAACGCCTCCAATGTGCAATCACGCACAAGCGCGTCACTTCCTATTTCGTTAGTGCTTGCACCTTGTCATGGCGGTTATAGATGACGGCTCAGATCATTAATTAATCTACAGTTGAACCCCTCATGAACAGCCTTTCAACTGAAACACCTTTCTCAATACATATACAGAAATCAGATGCAATGAATAATACCTACAGGGCTCCCCAAACTGTGCGTCCCTGCGTCTTAGACGCACTAGAAGCCGAAAACGCGTACTAGAAACTTATGGAGGAGGTCCCGGGCACAAAACTTAATATATTAGATAAGTTCTGTGGTCCCGGGACGCACTAAACCTACTATAAAGATTGGGTCCCGGGACGCATTAAATTTCCGTTATTGTGCGTACACCGTTTTCAGACTGACTGTAAACCGGCACGGTTGGCCTAGTGGTAAGGCGTCTGCCCCGTGATCGGGAGGTCGTGGGTTCGAACCCCGGCCGGGTCATACCTAAGACTTTAAAATTGGCAATCTAGTGGCCGCTCCGCCTGGCGTCTGGCATTATGGGGTTAGTGCTAGGACTGGTTGGTCCGGTGTCAGAATAATGTGACTGGGTCACGGTGAGACATGAAGCCTGTGCTGCGACTTCTGTCTTGTGTGTGGCGCACGTTATATGTCAAAGCAGCACCGCCCTGATATGGCCCTTCGTGGTCGGCTGGGCGTTAAACAAAAAACAAAACAAAAAACAAAAAAAAGACTGACTGTAGTCGTCAGGTAAGTTAGTGGAATGGGTGATGGCGCCCTGAGGATGTGTCTGATGTGTTCGGAACTTTCAGACTATTAATACCACTTACAAAGTAGTTCATTTGATTGTAATTAATATGTCAGATACCCTTTTCAGTTACCCTATCCTCGGTTATATGATTCTTGGCATGTCATCATATTCCAAATTCTGTATCAAAAAGTCAGTCCGGTGGATTTCTCTATTTTTTTCACATTTGTTTCAACACACCCTGAAAATGTCACAGAATGAATATTAGCAAAATATTAACAACGTCCATTTTTGGGGTCAATCCCTGTGTACACCAGGGCTTTGGGGCAACCGGACTATTGGGACCCTCTAAAATTCTGCGGAGGGGGTTCATGAACTCTAAAAAAAATTCACAGTGGGGGTCCCGGGACCCTCTACGAGGTGCGTCCTTGGGGAGCCCTGACCTTAGGGAAAACCCCTTAGATCGCTTCCAAAGTTATACCATTAGATTCTGCGTTACAAATAATGCTGTAGTGTAGGACTGCGATCACTTTGCAAAAGGAAGTACGCTTTCAAAACACTTAGTGATTTAAAAGCTTACTTAAATGTCGAAGAATATGCATTGAAAGAGCATTCTTTGTGGTGGTTGGATTGGCGGGGCAAGCCCCGCCTCCTTTTTGTTCACACACACACACACACACACACACACACACACACACACACAAACAAACTCGCAGCAAGGTATCTTCTACTACACAACCAGTTTTATACATGGCATTGTTCTTCTTCTTTTGTTTTTGTTTTTTGACGGTTCACACAAGCGAAAGTCGCGCGTTCACGCACGCACGCACGCACACACACACACACACACACACACACACACACACACACACACACACACACACACACACACACACACAGAGTCCGAATGACGATTTATGCGAGGTAAGCAGGAATACATTTCGCTTGATTGTGACACATCCATAATGTCAGTGACACAAACACACACAAACACACACACGCACACATACACACACTCACACACACACATACACATACACACACACACACAAACACACACACAAACTCCGGGACACACATCCGGACACACACACACACACCCACCCACACCACACCACACCCACACCACACACACACACACACACACACCGGATGAGACGAAAAACCGAGGTCCCTTCGTGTACACTACATTGGGGGTGCACGTTAAAGATCCCACGATTGACAAAAGGGTCTTTCCTGGCAAAATTGTATAGGCATAGCTAAAAATGTCCACCAAATACCCGTGTGACTTGGAATAATAGGCCGTGAAAAGTAGGATATGCGCCGAAATGGCTGCGATCTGCTGGCCGATGTGAATGCGTGATGTATTGTGTAAAAAATTCCATCTCACACGGCATAAATAAATCGCTGCGCTTAGAACTGTACCCACGGAATACGCGCGATATAAGCGTCATATTGATTGATTGATTGATTGAAAATAGATTAATTAGTCTTATGATTAAAATTTAAGAAATCGATCCAAAAATGATTTCATCTTATTCTTTATCATTTCCTGATTCCAAAAACATATAGATATGATAGGTTGTGATCAAAACAAGCTCAGAAAGGTAACAAGAATACAGAAAAGCGCGCTTTCTTGCTTAGCACAATACGCTACCGCGCTAATCTGGCGTGTCAATATCACTACGTCAGTTTTGCACGTGGGAGGTGAGCGATTTCCTTCACGCGGGGATTGACGAAGCTGTACTGTCTTGGTGAAAAAAATACAGTGCGTTCAGTTTCATCCCGTGAGTTCGACAGCTTGACTAAATGTATTAATTTCGCCTTACGCGACTTGTTTCTCTTCCTCTCTCTCTCGCTCTGTCTCTGTCTCTGTCTCTCTCACACACACACCCACACCCACAGCCACAGTGTGTTTGTTTGTCTGTGTTTTTGTGTGTGTTTGCGCGCGCGCGCGCGTGTGTGTGTGTGTGTGTGTGCATGTCAGTGAGTGAGTGTGTGTGTGTGTGTATGTGTGTATGTGCGTGTGTGCGTGTGTGTGTGTGAGTGTGTGTGAGTGTGTGTGTATGTGTGTGTGTCTCGGTGTGTCCGGATGTGTGTCCCGGTGTGTGTGTGTGTGTGTGTGTGTGTGTGTGTGTGTGTGTGTGTGTGTGAGGGTATGTGTGTTTGGTGTGTGTATGGGGGGAGGGGGTAGCATATTCACTTACCTCCTTTCCGCTCTCACCCCAAAAGCACAGCAAATCAGAAAGTGTTGGAGACACCAGAGGAGACATAATTGAGGTAGTTGTGCCACTTAAATTCAATTTATGATTATGTCCCGCGGTATCTATCAAGGACGAGGCCAGCTCTGAGTTCGCGGTATTTTTAATGGCATCCGCAATGTGTAGAACTTGTAATCCTCCTTCAAGATACTGACACATATGTGCTTTTGCCCTTTGGTACTCAGTCATGTATGTTTCGGTACCCCCCCCCCCCCCCCTCACCCCCTGCCCCACCTTCCCGTTTTCTTATTGAAATATTCTTTTCAGATACTCCGTGTCTCTCAGACAACCGGCGAATCACGCATCTAACATTCAAACGAATGTTCAGTGCTTGACTCCCAGTGATCCTTTCCTGAGTCAAGCCCGAACAACGACGTTTAGTTTCATTGTTTGCAATTTTGGGACACCGGAAACTGTTCAGTCATGAACGCTAAAATTGCATGACTGTGATCAGCTCCAAAAGGTCACCCTTGTCTGTTGTACATTAGTTTTGCTGGGTGACTCCCGTATGATCATGTGCACTACATTTCGATATAACTATTTGTGTAGCGTTGTCGACACAAAATGACGAAACAAGTAGCTATCGACACGTAGCCACGTGGTAGCGCTATTGACACAAGGCACGCGTGTACGTATCATTTGCACTACGTGTCGATATCACAAAAACAAAAATGTAACCCAATGTTCGCTATAATCACCACGTGCACAAGTGAATCAGAACTACAAGTTGATATCACTGTCCATTTGCTCTGTCGACGCCCGTTTTTAACCGCTTGCTTCCCTTTATATAATAAACAGTCTATAGTTCGTCGTCCTCCCAAACAAAATCCTTTCGGTATGTCATCAGGAATTTTGGATTTTGGGTAGGGAAATCCTTTCATGCAATGCATTTCGGAGCGAGACAACAACATAATGTCGGTCACGCTTGAAATTAACGCTACTTGATATTGCTTTCCAAACTTATACGAAGTGTACGGGAGCATAGGCTCAGTTAACTTAACTTGCCTCGAACGGTGAGATAAAGAACATATGTACCGTACACAAATACGAACGCAGGGACTCGGAAACTCGAGTCGAGGTAATACTGATCCCCACGCTCGAGAACTCAAGTGTAATACTTGAAGTTAGAATCTCCATCGCCAACCACGAGACAGATTAGCTCAGTTGGTAAAGCGCCCGATCGCTTCAGTTTCATGACGCCCGCTACTAACCATACAGCCGAACCAAGCCGATCTAGGTTCGGCGAACGTACGGCGAATGTTGCACTGTGCCTAGTTCGGTGAACTAACTAGCGGCGAATATTTCGGCGACACCTGTCACATGATCAAGAAATATCCCGTGAGAAGACTCGTGATCGGTTGACAGCGTTATAGCCGCCATTTATGTCACTCTTCGAGGATGAAGATGCACACATATTCAACCAATGAAAAGTCAGTTCGCCTAAGATTACAGTGACGCGCTGCAGGTTTGCAGGAGTGAATCGGCGAACCTCGAACATTGCAGCTGCAACCAAAAAATAGGGGAATCCCCTGATTTGATGACGTCAGTAGTGCAACGATCGCCGAACCTAGTTCGGCTTGGTTCGGCTGTAGTTAGTTGCGGGCTTGACATTGGTGGACACGGGTTCGATCCTCTTCGACGGCAATATCATTTTTTGTTCTTACTTAAAAAAAAAAATTCTGAACTCATAATTCTTTTATTTTATTCATGTTATTCTATCCAAACGTTTTGGATGATCTAATGAATCGAAATAATCAAAAAGTTGCATAATTATTGAGTACTTCCAGCGAACAATTCCCCAGAATTACCCATTCAATTTTTATTTTTATTAGTAACATCGACTTTTGTCAAATGCCCTATGGGTATCACCGCGACAACATGTAATGGTGAGATCAAGAAAATGTACCAAACACAAATACGAACGGAGAAACTCGGAAACCGAGTTGACACATGCTCAAGAACGCACGTGTAATTTATGTTTGCACTTCTACTTTTATTTTCACGCCTGGGAATTGTGCGACGGGTTGGCTAAGTGGTAGAACATTACCCTCTGTCCCGGCGGTCTTGGGTTCGAGTCCCGTAAATTGCAAGATGTTTTAAAAACTTTTTGTTCTCAATTTTTCAACTTTTTCTTCTTCTTTTCTGAACTCTATATTCTTGTATTTTATTCATTTTGATTTATTTCAAAGGTTTTGAGTCGTGTACTAAAAATCGAATATAGTGCATAGCCATAATATAATTAAGTGCCCCTGAACAGCTTTCCCAGAATCCCGTATTCTATTTTTAGTACGGGATACCCCTAAGAAAAGGTCAAAGGGCATAATATGTATTACCCCGTGTCGACTGATAGTAATGGTAGTTGAGCACTTCTAGTTTGATCCACTTCTGTTCCAAGTAAAACGGAAGCCTCCTTATGGCGCTATAGACCTAACTTTTAAATTTCAAAAAAATATATTGACAGCTTTTTACACAAACTGGACAAAGGATTCTGTTATCATCAAAACAAAGTCAGTACAGTTCGAAGTTTTAAAAGTTTGAAAATAAGGAGTATGTCAAGCAAACTCACGGGTGGGGGACTGTTCCGCACCATGCTCGTTTGGAGCGATGTGTTCCGGTTGTAGCTAGTCGCTATTTTTTCACTTGCTTTGGATCGCGCGCGAAGGTAGTTTGGTCAGTCAGACCCTTCTCACAATATCTGGCGCATCGCGTCACAGGATGGCTAGACCACATTTAAATGTTATAGAAGTGCTGTTTGGGGGTCTAGATTGTCGACAAGCTTGCTTTATGTGACTGTAACCGAGTGCCGAAACACCACAATCACCTTTGGAGGCGAAGTCCAATCAAACAGGATTGAGAATTTTATAGCTTATTTCTAAGCATTTGTCTTAGATTAAAAACACACACAGGCGCGCACACAAACTTTTCCTTTATTATGTACAGTGGTTCACCACCCTCCCACCCCCCGCACACTCTCGCTCATCTAATTAAAAATGGTAATAAGAGATACTTGGATATGAAATGGTATTCTTAAAGGTTCTGATAAAAATATAAAGTAGCTATATGAGAAGCAATGGCGTCAGCCGCAGCAATGTCTCTTCATATCCAGGGACCAAGTGGGTGCGTGTGCACAAGTCCAGCGATAAGTTTGGGACCTTGCCACCCAAGGTCTTTATTAAAACTTAAAAGATAGCTTAATTTTTCATTTGGGGTATTTGGCAGGATATTTCTATTCGAGTTTATAAACTGAGTCAGGGGTTGAAAGTGGCATGAGTTCAAATCACACTCCAAAGTCAAATGAGCAATGCTGAGGTCGGATTCACAGGTGCATTTAAGCTCTAGAAATTGGTAGTTCCCAGCTTCTGCCCTTATGCGGTTAATCCTTTTTATTACACGTGGGCATGCATTATAGGTGTTCATCTGTTTTGATGGGGCTTCCCGAATGAGCCAAGCCAGAGCTTATAGCCGTGTGCATGTATTTGTTCCTCCATTCTCTCCAGAGAAGAGAGTATGTAAGGCTACTGATCTCAGAAGCAGACAATGGCAGGTCTACCCCGGAGGCGCCTATGCCTTGGGCAGCTTCTTTAGCGGCTTTGTCTGCTCTCTCGTTGCCAGGCACGTTCACGTGTGCTGGACACCAGACCAGGTTAATCTCGCTTCCTTTTTTAATAATTTTATTTACCAGCTCCTTTATGGCAATGACAAGATCCTGTCTTTTTGATCTTTTGTTAGTTCTTAATGCTTCAATGGCTGCTTTGGAGTCAGAGAATATAGCTATCTTTTGAGGAGGAGTGTTCCTGAGATTGAGATGAACAAGCGACATGCAGATGGCAAGGAGCTCAGCTGAGAAGATCGAGTTTCTGTTGCACAGTTTAAATTTCCCAGTCAGGTCATCGCTGGGGATTACAAAAGCTGCGCCAGCCTTCTTGTCATCCAGAACTGACCCGTCTGTGTAAACATGAACATGGCCTTTGTATACAGTATCAATGTGCTCAAGGGCTTGTATCCTGAGTAGTAACTGATCATCCTTTGTAGCTGTACAATATTCTGTGTCAAAATTCATTTCTTTCATTGTCCATGAGGGATCACGAGATATGGGGTTTTGGGCCACATCATTGGGGTCGACACTGATTTCGCTGAAGAGTGAAGAAGCATTGAATTGAGCCAGTGAGGTAAAAGTAGTGCCAAAGTGGGCCTTTTTGTTTTGGACATGGTTGTAATGCGGTTGTAGCTCCTCTTTTGTTGAGTTTTGCACTGTGTTGGCTCAAACATTGTAAGCCTTACCTTGTCATTGTAATTATTGCAGGAGACAAGTCGTGGCGTGATATTGATGTTCACATTCTCTGAGGTAGAACTGGTGATAAAAATGGCAATTCACAGTCAAAAATATTGTGGTTCCTGTTGGTATAAAAATGAACAGCAAATTGTTCCGGATGGGATTTTTCCTTGCAAATTGTTCCGGTTGGGGTTAGTATTTGATAGTCACTATAATGTGTGTTTTCTGATTGTATATCAGAGTTTGCTACTTAGCAAATGCAGTTATTCTACTTTATACCAGCAAAGCTGGCAGGTATCCCACGAACGCTGTCCTGACTTCGACTCGAGGCATGTTCAGTCTTGTCGAGAATACATGATAAAGAAACATTCTTTGTTAGAAAACTATGGCTCCAGTTGGGGATGAAAGTTCACACACAAATTTGGAACATACTCGATTTTTGATCTTCTTACCTTCCTTTCCTGAGAAAATTCGAAAGTTTGGTTCTAGAACTTACTCAGTTGTACATGGTTCTTCATTTTTCCTCTTGCTTAGAGAAATAGAAAATCTCAAATGTCACGGGGAATATGTGCCTGCTACAGAATAAAAAGAAGGCGCTGTAATCGCCTTGTACTATATAGGCTGCATTCAACAATACAGCATGCGATCCTCAAAAGTTTGAAGGAATCCACTGCACGCCGTATATTCGGCTATACCGAGCGCGCAGCTCCGGACCGCGGAAGTAAAGCGTTCCCACAAACATCACGGTTAGTGTCCTCCATTCAAAGCAAACCGTGTCTCTTTGAAACTACCTACAGCCTTTATTTATGGTTGTGTGGATGCATAAGGTATCAGGGGCGGATCACATCATTTTTAAGGGAGGGGGGGGGGGGTTCCAAATTTCTTTTAGCGGGACAATTCGACGAAGCGAGGCCGCGAAGCGTTCGAACCTCCTAAGGGGATCCGGAGGCATGCCCCCGAAAAAAAATGTTGATAAAAACAAGGAAAATGGAGCAATCTGGTGCAATCTGAGCCAAGAAACTGCCCCTTAAAAGTACATTTAAGAAGACAAGTTTGGATCTAAACAAGGACAATTGACTTTTTTTTGGTGCAACCTGAGCCAACAAATTACCCAAGTACTTTCCAAAACCGTCACTTAGAAGAAGCCGTCTCCTAGGGGGGTCCGGGGGCATGCCCCCCCCCCCCCCCGAAAATTTTTGATAAAAATCAAGAAAAATGGAGCAATCTGGTGCAATCTGAGCCATCAGTTTTTCTTTACTTTCAATTTTTTTTCTCTCTTTTTTTTCAGGCTAGGGGGGTGAGGGGGGGGGGGGGGGCGAAAACCCCGGAATCCCCCTCCCCTCCTGGATCCGCCCCTGCCGGTATGTATCTGGAACATGTGTGGTTTTCAGCGAGAAATATGATACACGTAAACGAACATACGAACCGATTTGCTGTAGATCCGTCCATATTTTAACATGTTCTTCCACTTTCATCTCATCCTACACGACTCCTTATAGATAAATGGACTGCTAAGCCTAACAATTATTTTCATTGATGTGTCCTTCGCATATATGTGAATGTTCACCATTTAAAACGGTCTGGATTTTGCTAAAATTCAAAAAGAAATGAATCAGTCAAAACTTTGTGGAATAGACCTTTTTCACTTAAATTTTGGCGCATGCGCTGTGAAGTTTATTGTCAGATCTACCGGAACTAGGGGGCAAAAGGAAAAATCGACAACGAGGCTTGGTGCAAAGTCAAGTGCGGAGACGACGAGGCAAACTGTTGTGTTTGCAACTGCAAGTGCAACAGTGGAATGAAGAAAGAGAAATACGGTGGACAGAATTTGTCATGATTGTATGGCTTTCCGATGGGTGCAAGTGCGAAGGCGTAACAGCGAAGGACGCGATGGGTGCAAGCAATCCGACGACAGGGGTTTGTCGTGCCATTGAAAAATCTGCTCGAGTCACTTCGTGTCTGGCAATGGCACGGCTATCAGCGATGCCAACTACGTTGACTTCGTACCCACCCTTAATCTTGGATTTCCCCCTCCCCACTCTCTACCTCTCTCTCTCTCTCTCGCATGATACCGTATATACATACACGGATGTTTTTCTGTGTGTGAGTTTGTGTGTACGATACCGTGTGTACGTATGCGTTTGTGCGTGTGTGTGCGTGTGTGTGTGTGTGTGTGCGGTGTGTGTGTGTGTGTGTGTGTAATGAAGAGAGAGAGAGAGAGAGAGAGAGAGAGAGCGAGAGCGAGAGCGAGCGGTAATTGAATTTGGCTTTTACCGAATGAAAACTATTGTCAAAAACAGTGCATTAAGAACTAAAACCAACCAACCATAAAATAAAAAGCACCCTCCATCCCTTTTAACTGTCTCTCTCTTCTGCTTTCTCGCGCTTTTTCTGTCTGTCAATCCCCCCCCCCCCCCTCTCTCTCTCCCCCTCTCATTTCATAAAAGAATTTGGGAGAGAAGAAAAGGTTTCAATATCCTCGGTTATACCTTGTGTCAATATTTCCATTTACAAATATATATTATGCAATAACACTGTCTTACAATTAGTCAAAAACAAAGCCCTTTTTTTCTAAAAAGATCAAAATCCGAAAGAAACAACTGAAAATCATGCAGAGACTTTCTTCCGAAAATTACAAATCTCTGGCAAATTGAAAGGAACAACAAAATATTCCTTCAGAGAGAGAGAGAGAGAGAGAAAGAGAGAGAGAGAGAGAGAGAGAGAGAGAGAGAGAGAGAGAGAGAGAGAGAGAGAGAGAGAGAGAGAGAGAGAACTCAGAACTCAGAATGGTTTATTATTAAAGCCACAGAGAGAGAGAGAGTGAGAGAGAGAGAGAGAGAGAGAGAGAGAGAGAGAGAGAGAGAGGCAGAGAGAGAGACTGAGTGAGTGAGCGAGTGAGCAAGAGAGAGAGATAGAGAGAGATAGAGAGTCACACACACACACACATATACACACACAGGCACACACACACACACACACACACAAACACACACACACACACACTGAAACAGACAGACACACGCACACACACGCACACACATACATACACAGACATACATATACACACACAAACCACGAGTGAGAGCGAGAGACTGAAAAAATGAGAAAGAGAGAGTCGTCAGTAGGTAGTGGTATTGACACGTAGCAATAATGACACGTCGCGCTAAAAGATGTAGTGCTGTCGACACGTAGTGATAATGAACTGGTAGCGACTCATCGACAAATTATTTGTAGCACTAATCAACGTAGCGATAGCGGCACATGGCACAAATGACACGTAGGACAAATGACACTCAGCACAAATGACACGTAGCGCTAGCGATACGCACCCTCGTTTATGCAGGGGAAGTTCGCCAAGTCTTTCGTCCATATACCACCAATAGCCGTTTCAAACCATACCTTCGTGCATGTCCTTGACTTTTTGTTCATGATTTTGAACAAGATAATCCGTTTTCTTGCAGAATTTCTCAAAGTAATCTTCTGGCAAAGTAATCTTCGAGCATCGAAAGTGAAAAAGATATTTCAGGCCAGGCACCTATTGCCCCCTAGTTCCGGTTATCAGAGAGAGGCTGCCGTGCCCTAAAATCTGATTGGTCGAAACGCTGGGGGCAAAGGTTATACGAAAAAGGTCTATCGCGACTCCGCAGCGCCTGGATCGGAATAAAATTGCCTCCGTGTTGGAGACTATACGCAGCATCACGATCATTGATTGAGCTAAAGAGTCGGGGTGTGGAGGCGCACGCTCGATATAGCCTTGAATATACGGGGTGCACTGGGTCCTTGCTGAAATAAAGGGCTTTTTGCCATCGTACCCCTCAACATTGACACAAAACCTCCCCTTTTGTTTTACCGCTCAAGCGATACACACCTGCATCAGTAGAAATGACATAACACATACAATATGCCAAATAGCGAAACAAAACAACCTGATTTGCATCGATAATTAATGTTGCTTCTCCTCTTATGTAAACGTTGCCAAGTTGTGCCTATTTCCTGAACTTCCGTCGATTTGTAATTGATACCTTACGTTTTTATCGGGTCGATTTTGGTAGTACCCTTATTTTGGCGGCGGTCACATGACCCCTGTAAAAGAAATATTTAAAAGATTGAATGAATTGACACGGAAGTGAAGTCAATAAAGGAGAGGTTCATATTCGGAGAAAAGAAACAAAAAGGAATCATGAAACCAAAACCTAGGTGCACATCAGTATTTGGCTCCTAGCCAGTGCGGTCTGACTTAAATACCGCCCGATACCGCCCGACGTCAAACCAAAGCATATACACGTTATTTTTTTGACTTTATAGTAGTTGTATGGTATTTTATTGCGATGTGCCAAATTTAAAGTCATAAAAATCAAAAATAAGGGAGTTTTGGGGCATTTTCCAAGACTGCTAGTGAACGAAAGTGAAAGCATGTCGACTTGTTTTTAGACCCCGGCCACCGCCCGACATCAAACTAAAGCATGAACATGTCATCTATCTATACAAGGAACTTAGTCGATAAATATCGACAGGGGGCGGACAAATGGTTTACATGTGAAATGTGTGTATATGGGTGTGGGTCTGAAACAAACAAACAAACAAACAAACCATGTGAACCCCCCCCCCCCTCCCACCGCTCGCGGGCTGAACGACTGACGTCACATGTCGCTTCGGTCTTTTCCAGAAGAACACCGCGTGTACATAATACACAATTCGATCGCGTAACACTGCCAATGCCCTTTTTCGCAACGAAAACCGTGCTGCTGTTTCTTGTGTGTTAAATCTGAAAGCAATATAAGTGAACGAACAATTGAAAACTGATATCACGTTACTAAACTCCCAAAAGTAATAAATTACTTCTGACTGCGGTACACAATACATTTTCAAAGCAATTTTTATTATTTTCAAGACATAAAAAATACAACGGAAGAAAAATGCAAGCAATAACAATTTTTTTAAAGTACAGACTAAATACTGAAGCTCTCTATTTCTCTTTAGTATGTTGGATTCAGGTGTACTTACTCACAGTTGCAGACATATACAGATTCAAACACGTGTCGAGCGTAAAACAAAAAGTGAAACTAGAGAATAACATGAACCTGAAAACTTTTAAAATATTTGTACCCAGCACCAAATGAGATTATTGTAAAAAAAAAAATGTAATACAAAGTGTGTGTGTTCTACATAAGACAGGAGAATTTACATAGCAACAGAAAACATGCTTGTAAATCACTGAGCACCAATGTAGCTAACTTTGCCCGTCTTACACCTTGTTAATGTTAGTGTCACTGGTACGCAACCTGTTCTTCATGCTCTACTCTTTTCACCCGCGCTGCACTTTGTCCATCATTGACATTGTCCTCAGCTTGTGGTGAACTCCGATTTAAAAAAAAAAAGCAGGACAGCATTTTCGAAAACATCTTCTCGCACTTTCAAAGAAATGTCAAATGCATAAACTGTGTCATAAAAAAGCACAGGCACTGTATCATTGGTTTGGCACTGTTGCAGAAAGTCCTTGTCATCAGCTTTCATTTTGGCAGAGCAAGCGACACCCACAGTCCGACGAAAAATGTCCTGCATGTCAAGGAACATTTGCACAATGTTGTCTTTGACAAATGTCAGTCCTCCTCGGTTAAGCACCGTTGTCATGTCAGTTGAAGAATCACAATCACTTTCTGACAGCTCACTGAACCTCAGTGCTTCTAAACAGCGCAGTTTCTCGTATCTGTATGCACCTTTCTTGAGGCCCCAAACTTTCTTTTTTAGTTTCTTCACCACACTCCCAGCAACATACCTGATCACATCCTTCCTCACACACTGGCACCGGTCGGTCATTCGCGTTGTCTTCCTGTTTGCACCCATAGGTTGCTTCGACCAGCCTTTCAAACATCCTGAGGCAAATGGAAGCTGATGCATGAGTCGACTTGGTGACCTCTGTAATGCTTGCATGGCTTGCGTAGTACAATGAGTGAGCCTTTTCCTTGGCCGCGTTCCGGAACTTCCCTCGTAGACCAAGGCATGACTCAAACACCTGAAGTTTGTCCCGAAGAACAGCACCTGTCAAACAGACCACAAAGTCTTACACTTGAACACATACAATAGAACCACCTTTGTATTACCTCAAACAATCTGAGAAAGCGGGTCTTTAAAAGGAGGCAGTCTTAAAATGAAGGAAAATTTACAGAAGTTATGCACAGACAAACTGACAAAATAAGGTCTT
This sequence comes from Littorina saxatilis, assembly GCF_037325665.1. Lineage (NCBI taxonomy): Eukaryota > Metazoa > Mollusca > Gastropoda > Littorinimorpha > Littorinidae > Littorina > Littorina saxatilis. The sequence continues at coordinate 57,572,806 of NC_090256.1, read as the reverse complement.
AAAAGGGAGGGATTATCAAATTGGGGGGGGGGGGTGGTCCACTGTATATATATATATATATATATATACAATAATAGATTTTTATTAGTCCATATCTTGGGATAATTCCCTGCCTCGTATAACTTTAAAAGAAAGGCAAACACACACACCATTGTATTCAAAAAGAACACTTGCACATTGACAAGCTTCATATTGATTGATTGAAGTCTGGAATGTGTACGCGAATGATCAACAATAATTACACGTATGCCATACAGGGAGCACTGCTTACTATATATGACAGCTTATTCTCAGCGTAACTGAATAACTTGAAATTTAAACTTGAAATTGTTTTACATTATAAGCAAAAGTGAAAACACTACTCCAACAAAATTGTATTCATTCATACAGTGTTTCTCTAAACACTTACAGTCCAAGGTTTTAACATGGCTTCACAGATCAGCTGACAGGCATTCATTTTCTGCAATCTCACTGCACACCTCTTCCAAAAGTGGAACTGTCACCTGTTGACATTTAAAAACACATGTAAATGTACACACAGTGACACAATAAAAAATCATGCGTAATGAGAATTATCCAAAAATATTATATGATGCATTGGTGTCAAATGTGTTATGGTATTTTATGTTATCACAGAATCTAAGTCTTGAAAAATACAAATGTTCACACAAAAATATGGCAAATACCACATGAGACTGAAATATACACAAATCTGCAGTAACTTGACTGAGAAATCACAAGCGGGTGTAGTTGTAGGCATCACAATCACAAGACAAACAAATTCTGCCTTTATGTTTAATATTTTTTAACAATAAATGTTGCAAATGTAACGAATAACTTCTCACCTTTTGTGAAATAGTACTTTGAGCTTGACATACTTCTGACAAAAGTGGTGCTTGCTTCCTGAAACAAAATTATTCAATGATGAAAAGAACTGAATGTGGCAGTGTTCAAAGTGATATTCAAACTTGTATGTAACTATCAGTACCTATACTGTAAAACGAGAAGGCTATTGGCATGCTCGTCAATCAGTATGTGTCATTCAGTGTTTTGTGCTGTAACAATGAAATGCAATCAATGCAAGTTCGTGCAGTCTAGAAATAAATACAACAATAATTTCAATTGAAACCACAAACTAGTCAAATAAATTGTGTAAATAGTTGGACAAAGAGATGCTTATTAACCCAGGGAAATAACAGGATTTCTTAGCAAAACTTTCCCAACCCATTTACCTGATTCAGTCCGGCTTTTCTGCTTTTAACACTTACTTTCAGTTTCACTAGAATATATCACAACTACAAGAATAACAATGGAACAGGAATGAGATTTTGTTTTGTTTTTGTAAACTACATCAGGATTTAACTAGTTTGGAAGCTCTGCTTACATACAAAATACAGACAGTGACGTTCAATCGTGGTGGCTGATCAGTGCACTGTGACTGACTGAGACGGACGATTCGATTTGATCGCTTCACCACGCCTTTCCAACTATGTGCTCCCATACAGTTTTGGTAGATACATGCTTGTGCAAGTATGTTATTAGTATTACCAATATGAATCTTATTTTCCTTTCGATGGTCAGTTTTACTCACCTCTGTAACGGCAGTCACCTCTGCGAATGCTGTCGAAGAATCTAACCGAAAGTAAACATTCTGGGAATCTACGCGCATCGGCCTTGACGCAAGTTCAATACTGAGCCAATGAGCGCGGCGCGAGAATCTTCCCGCACCGTAGACCAGATTAGTAGGTGCTTGATTTTGGTATTTTGATTTTACATAACATTAAACCTTTCTTGGGGTTCATGGTCATGGCAACAGCCATAATAATATTATATCATGTATAATATTACATTTCAGCATATTTGAATTACATGTCATCATACCAAACTGTCATACATTTTTATTCCCACATCATTCTGATTGATCACAACCAAACCTACTATCAGTGGACACATCCAAATGTAAGCGCCTGTTCTTGACAACTTTTAATCGATCTAAAAATAGCAACTTGCCGCCAACAGACACTGTTTGGCCTGTAGGTAAAATGTACAATGTATTTTCTGATTTGTGCACAAAAGCTTTTTTTCTTTTTTCTTTTTTTTTAACATAACAATGTTTAATGTCACTGTATGTTTAAAAGACCATGGTCATATTTGTAAAAAAAATGTTAAATTAGAAAATAAATAACATTTTGGTTCATGATTTTTCCTACACCTGTGCTGAAAATAAGAAATAAAAATGTCGGTATATAAGTCGCTCAAATACAACTAGGTATGAATGGCTCGGTTTGAGTTTGTTGCAGTTGACCCTGCACAATGCGACCTATCATGTCTTTGCGATTTTGCCGTCACCCCTCCCATAGGGTGACGTATTTCACAACTTCCTGTGTTACACAAACTCTGTGAAGACCAACTTTGCCTTCACTCCTCCCATAGGGTGACGGATTTCACAACTTTCTACAGATGAACAAAATGTTGCCTCCACCCCTCCCATAGGGTGACGGATGTCACAACTTCCTGTGTACACAAACTGATGACGTATTTCACAACAAAATGGCGCTGCCCATGGTCAACCTCGAAACTATCCGTATAGAATGGGGGCGTCCTCGCCCCCATAATATATATACGTGTGTGTGTGTGTGTGTGTGTGTGTGTTCGCGATGCACGGCCAAAGTTCTCAATGGATCTGCTTCAAATTTGGTGGGCATATTCAGGTAGACCCCGGACACAACCTGGTCGATGAGAATTTTCAACACGTGCTCTCAGCGCGCAGCGCTGAACCGATTTTGGTTTTCTGTAGATCCACTGCTACATCCATTCCCAGTAACTCTTCCTTATCTTCTCCAGTGTTTTGCGCGTTTATCTCCCTTCCTTCGTGTGGCGTCAATCCATATTCCCGTTACTATTTTTAGAAGGTCACTGTCCACAACGCTTTCATCCCGGCGAAGCCGGATATTCCCGTTACTATTTTTAGAAGGTCACTGTCCACAACGCTTTCATCCCGGCGAAGCCGGGTATTCCTCTACTTCTTCCCGGCGAAGCCGGGTATTCGGCTCTACTTCTTCCCGGCGAAGCCGGGTATCATTCGGCTCTACTTCTTCCCGGAGAAGCCGGGTACCCGGCGAAGCGGGTATTCATTCTAGTATTTTTATATATCTATTATCTTGTCTCACTTTGTACCAAATTTTAAGTCTTAGAAATCAAAAATAAGAGAGTAATGATGCTTGTTTGTTTGTTTGTTTGATTGCTTGCTTTTAACGCCCAGCCGACCACGAAGGGCCATAATTATCAGGGGGCGGTGCTGCTTTGACATATAACGTGCGCCACACACAAGACAGAAGTCGCAGCACAGGCTTCATGTCTCACCCAGTCACATTATTCTGACACCGGACCAACCAGTGAGTAATGATGCATTTTCTAAGAGCTATAGGGCAAAAGTGAAAACTGACACCGACCGACACCGCCCGATGTCAAACCAAATCATATACACGTTGTATTTTTGACTTTATAGTAATTGTATGGTAATTTTAAGTCATAGAAATAAAAAACAAGGGAGTAATAATGCATTTTCCAAGAGCTATAGGGCAAAAGTGAAAGCATATCGACTTGTTTTTAGACCCCACCAAGTACTATCTTCACAACCTTGTCTCAATTTGTACCAAATTTTAAGTCATTTTCAAAGAGCTCTATATAGGGCAAACGTGAAAAATGATACTATGAGTATGACTTAAAATTTGGTACACCGCAATAAAATATCATACAATTACTATAAAGTCTAAATTATAACGTGTATCTGCTTTGGTTTGACGTCGGGCGGTGTCGGGCGGTATCAGTTTTCACTTTTGCCCTAAGCTCTTTGATAATGTATCATAACTCCCTTATTTTTTATTTCTATTACTTAAGATTTGGTACAAAGTGAGACAAGGTTGTGAAGACAGTAAAGAGGTTACAACACGAGTGTTTTTTTTATATGGCTTGTATTTCAGTCAAGACCCAGCGGATGAATATCATGTAAAGCTTTGTGAAATGGTAACTTTTTAACGAAGAACACATTCTTCCTCGGACGGTGTTCATTGAAGCAAACACTAAATGCGGCAGAATCTCATTCATCCTTTCTTTTTTAACTGCCATTTTTAAGTGTCGCTGTGCATGTTGAAAGCTTCATGTTCAGAACTGATGTTGCTGTACAACTGTATGTAATTGGCCAGCCTTTGGTTTACACTTAGTGTTTTATATGTTGCTATAATTACTAAAACAATGTTTTTTAATTTTCAGGGAAAAAGCATCCGGACATCAAACATTCGTGCAATGTGTGGCAATATAATGGTTTAAAATATTTCGGACAAAAAGATCATCAAGGTGAGTTTAAATGTTCATAATTCTGATGTAAGTCAAGCTTATCTTTTATCTTGAGTAACTATCTCTGTCATGTCTCTCTCAGGCTGCTCGACGACAGAAAAGTTGCCAGGAACCGATTCCTTGAGTGTGGCCAATTGTTCCCCATTTCTGGTTCACTTGAACTGCAGGCAATTTTGTTGAGTGATTAAAAGTTATGGATTCTTGAAAAAGGTGTGCGTTTGAGGATAAGACACTGTCAAAGTTTTGAAACAGTATTTTTCTTCTTCATGGTTATAAAAAACTGCAGCACCTGTGTTCAATTTCTGAAGATGCATTATTACTACAGTGGCACCCCCCTTTTAAGACCTTTAAACAATCTGAGAAAATCGAGTCTAAAAAGGTAACAAGTCTTAAAATGGGGGTAATTTTACAGAGGTTATGAACAGAAAATGTGAGAAAACAAGGTCTTAAAAAGAAGGGAGTTTTAAATTGGGGGGGTCATAGAAGGGAGGTTCCACTGCATTAATCATGCCATGGAAATCATGATGATTTTACAGATAAATACAATGACAATTAAAAGCAATTTGCAGCCCAGTGTCTTATCATCTGATTATATTCTGTCTATTTTTATCATTGCATCTTTGCTACAGAAATTCATGGTTACATCTTGACCAAAAGTCAATTATCTATACATATAAATAAAAGAGAGTGTCTGTCTGTCTGTGTGTGTGTGTGTGTGTGTGTCTGTCTGTGGTCGCCATACCTCAGAGATGGCAAAAGATAAGCACAAGATATTTTGCATGCACACTGCCCTGGACCCACAAATGTGCACCTGGGTTTTAGTTTCTCCAGACATTGTTTCCTTCCTCGGATAATTACCCTCCCCATCTATCAATACAGTCTATATAGTGCAAGGGAGGTAAGTCATGGTTTGTCACCCACGGAAGGGAGGTAACTCTCATCAAACCAGTATACCGTGTCATTCTCAAGGGTTACCCCCCGCCCGCTATCATCCCGCCGCCCCCCCCCCCCCCCCACACACACACACACACACACACTAACCCTGCCCCCTGCTCCCCGGGCCCTCCCTGCCTTCCAGATCATCGCGAATAATGTTTACGAAACGATCGCCTCAGTGAAAGATCACGAGAATTTACAGATTTCTCTCCCCTGTTCAAAAAGGTATGACGCGCTCACTCATGAGGTATGCGTGCTTTGATCAGACGGTAACTACAGTGGGTGTGAGAAGGGGTAAACAAATCACGAAGAACACGTTGAACCAAATAGAAACTTGCCTTGCCTATACATCCAAATGTATGAGCTCACACTGTCATTTTTCTTATCCACATTGGAATAAGATTCGAGAGGTTTCTGAGAGAGGGGAGAGCAGAAACACCCGGGCGGTGTGTGTGTGTGTGTGTCTGTCTGTCTGTGATCGCCAAAGCTCCGAGAAGGGAGGGGGCAGGAAGACGACCGCCGCTGCCGACGCCGCCGCGCTGCCAGCCCTCCAATCCTCCTCCGCCTCCCCCCCCCCCCCCCCCCCCCCAAGAGAGAAACTTTTAGTTGTGGCTTGGCTCTTCTAAAAAAAAAGTAAACTTGCCCCCCCCCCCCCCCTTTCAATCCCCAGATCCGACCCCCCCTCCACCACCACCCCCATTCCCACCACCACCGCCGACTCCACAACTACCACTCCCACTAGCCCTACATCATCATTAACAATAAACGGTAAAATGATGTTGGTGGTAGTAACTGATTTAGCAATGAGCTAGAATTTTTAGGAAGGTTCTAGAATTAAAGGGAGGTAACTCTTTCTTTGTTATTCACGGAATGGAGGTAACTCGCGAAGCCGGGCTATATAAGAATGGATGTAAGTGTGTGTGTTTGTGTGTCTGTGGTCGCCATACCTCAGAGATGGCAAAAGGTAGGAACAATAAAGTGTGCATGCACACTGCCCTGAACCCACAGATATGCACCTGGGTTTTAGTTTCTCGAGACATTGTTTCCTTCCTCGGATAATGACCCTCCCCATTAATGAATACAGGCTATATAGTGCAAGAGAGGTAAGTCATGCTTTGTCACCCATGGAAGGGAGGTAACTATTATCAAACCAGTATACCTGTCATTCTCAAGGGCTGCCCCCCACCCGCTATCACCCCCACACACTCCCAACACCCCGTCCCCCCTTCCCAATCATCGCACATAATACAGTCTGTCTCTCGAATTTTCCAGACACTGTTTACGAAACGATCGCCTCAGGGAGAGATCACGTGAATTTACAGACTTCTCTCCCCTGTTCAATACAGTATGACGCCCTCACTCATGACGTATGCGTGGTTTGATCAGACCGCAACTAAAGTGGGTGTGAGAAGGGGTACACCAATCACGGAGAACACGTTGAACGAAATACAAACTTGCCTTGCCTATAAATCCAAATGTATGAACTCACACTTTAATTTTTTTTTTATCCACATTGGAATAAGATTCTAGAGGTTTGTGAGAGAGGAGAGGTCAGAAACACCCGGGCCTGACTGCTAGTACATATAAATAAAAGAGAGTGTCTGTCTGTCTGTGTGTGTGTGTGTGTCTGTCTGTGGTCGCCATACCTCTGAGATGGCAAGAGGCAGGAACAAGATAGTGTGCACGTACACTCCCTAGGTGCCGCAGATGTGCACCTGGGTTTTAGTTTCTTGATTCATTGTTTCCTTTCTCAGATTATGGACCTCCCATTTATTGAATACAGCCTATATGGTGCAAGACCAGTTCAGTGCCTACTGTTCACCTGTAGCAAGCACATCATGCCAGTGATATTAGAGACTCGCTATTGCTCCTATGAGGGGAAGAAATGAAAGGAATGAAAAATTAACTGGACAGTTCCGGAAATTTCTAGAAGGTAAGGGAGATAACTCTTTTTTGTCTGTGGTCGCCATACCTCTGAGATGGCAAGAGGCCGGAACAAGATAGTGTGCACGTACACTCCCTACGTGCCGCAGATGTGCACCTGGGTTTTAGTTTCTTGATTCATTGTTTCCTTTTTCAGATTATGGACCTCCCATTTATTGAATACAGCCTATAATTATGGTGCAAGACCAGTTCAGTGCCTACTGTTCACCTGTAGCAAGCACATCATGCCAGTGATATTAGAGACTCGCTATTGCTCCTATGAGGGGAAGAAATGAAGAATGAAAAATTAACTGGACAGTTCCGGAAATTTCTAGAAGGTAAGGGAGATAACTCTTTTTTGTATCCAAACAAAGGAGGTAAAGCTAATGATAATGGGATAGCGAGCGTCTTAAATTGCTACAGGGCTCCGTTTACTCCCGGGCGAAGCCGGGCTTAACTGCTAGTTATCAATAAACCAAACAACATGCGCACACAAAAACATACTCAATTGTCAAGAACAGTGTCTATTTTATTCCATGTAGATCTCAAATCCACACGCACACATCCTCTCTGCACAGTTCAAAGGTGCTACACATGAAACTATTCTTGGAATTCGAGCACTTTTTAACATCTGTATATTTGTTCTGCACAAGTTTTACTAGACCTGTGAATTCAACGCATTAATCAATATACTTTCAGGACTCTTCCCCAGACTTTATTGCTCATGTCAGCTGTTTCCATGCACAAATAGTCACCCTGTATGTATCTTTCGCTTGATATGCAAGTGTCCAAACAGAAAGAAAAAACACTAAAAACCAAACACAAAAATTCATTCAGTGAGAGTGAATGTACACACATCCTAAAAAAACACGAAATGAATAGTCATTCTGTCAGTCATTGATACTGATCCAAGCCATTGATGTGACGAAGAAAGGAGTACGTTTTTTTTAAAAAGCTAAAATCTTTCAGAGGGAAATGGTGTTATCAAACACTGGTCGTTTCACATGCTCCCTGTAAATCACTGAAAGCAGACCTCTTCAACTTCAGAAGACCCTCCCTCGTCTTCTTTTTGAGGGGCTATCCAGAGATACTCCAGTGCCGAGAGTATGAAATAAATAAATATAGCTGTCTGTCAGCGTTCTCTAGAATGAAAATGTCTCTACAAGGTGTAGAACTGTGCACATAATATAAAACACACACACACACACACAACATATCGTTCAAACACTCATCCAAATGTTGGGGGTGGGCGTTTACTAGGTACTAACGGCGCTTACAAGGTAGATTACAGTACATTAAAAAAGCAAAAAACAATATACATTATTTGTATTTTTGACCAAATTATGACATTTTACACAGATGGAGACAGTCAGTGTTCCTCAAGGTGAACAAGGACTGTCAAGGTGTGTGTAAAATGTCATATTTTGGTCAAAAATACAAATAACATTTATGTATCGATTGGTTCTGGTTAGAATTCCTTTTAGTTGTTTTTTTAATGTACAAACATGCACTATTCTGTAGTCTCAGCTGGCCGCCTAATATGGAATGTAACAGAGCATGTGTAAACCAACCCACACAGAAACGCACTTTGTTTAACACCACAATGTACTCTAATACAGGCAACAAGGAAGAAAGTCAGTGTACTGGCCAGTTGGATCTATAATGTCATTCCTATGACCCATACACAGCAACTGCACATGGCAACTCTTACACCTTCACCCGAATAGCCAATATCTTTCCTCAATATAACTCTAGTCTGAATGATGCGTATGATATCGTTTGGCTTTATTGATCTTTCCCTCTTCTTCTTCCAGGACCAGGGCATCTTCAATCTCTTCTTTGTGTGTGGGCCAGTAGGAGCCTGCTGTCATCAAGCACCAGTGCCTTGAAGTCCTGGAGCATAAACAGAAAATCACCCATCAGTGAAGACACTTAATTCAAACTTCGAAAAGGGTTGAAAAAATGAACCAAATGCAAGAAAAAGTGCGAAAATAAAGAGTTACAGAAGAGTGTTTGTAATCTATTCATCTATGTAATGGAGTGCAAGTGTGAGTAAAAGGTGGGGGTGGGTGGGAGAGGGGGTATGGGATATACCTGTGGGCATTGGCTGTCCAGATTTTTAGCATTCTGACAAGTGTGAAAATGTGTTCTAGTGCTCCTGACGAGCAAAAGTGTCAGTTACACAGCTTTAGCTACTTGGAATGAATGCCCAGTTTACCATTGCATTATACAGTGAAACCCTAACTTTACCCCCCCCCCCCTTTTAAAAAAAACCACAACAACATTTGTCTTAAAAGACACTACTTTTTCAGATTCCTGTTTATAACCTCTATTCTAAGACATTCTGCTTTTCTTTGATTGAGTTTGCTGTATATACATGTATATCTTAAAAGAAGGGCTCCACTGTATCTCTAATTTTGTTCTCTACAAGAGGTATTGTAGCAGCATCTGTCAAGTGCTAAACCGCAAAAAGGTCAATTTGATATAATTATTCAATACTGATGTTTCAAGTTAAGCAGAACTGCTGTTTGACATGTGGTTGGAAAATGTGCTGCAGGGATTGTTTTGTTTAAAAAAAATTTTGAACAGGAAGGCAGACATCTATTTGAACTGCAAAGCAGACACAATTCAAAAACCTACACATCATTATTATGACTTCCTACATAACAGCATGATCATGGAATCTGTTAGCCAATGTGTCAGATCATAAAGATCATTATGGAGGCAGAAATGATCCCCTCAATCTGTAAAATATCCTTCTTTACTAACAGCATACAGGTGTAGCTAAAACAGAATTCATATTACAGTGGAACCCCCTTTTACGATCTCCCAAAATCTGATAAAATCAGGTATTAAAAAGCATGAAGTCTTAAAATGAAGGTGAATTTGCATAGGTTATGACCAGAAAATCTGAAAAGCAAGGTCTAAATATAGGGGAGATCTTGAACTGTAAAGGTGTTTAAAAGGGGGGTTTCACGGTACAGCACCCCAATTGTGAGGACTGTTCATTTATTTCCCTTTATGAGACACTAAAAGGTTGTGGGTACTGAAATTTAACTGCACAAAATATCTTGACAAAATCAGGATGCTGAAGCTTAATTTTCATTCTTATAACATATTTTTGGAAATCAGGAAATACACACATTCCCTAGAATGAAAAAAAAATGCACCGGTAATGTAATTGTGACTGAGACCTAAAAATCTCACCGTTAGTCATTATTTAGTATACCCTGTAACAAAGTCTTTCACCTCACAAATCTTGCAGAATAAAAAGGTACTTACTCGAATGATTGAGTTTGGAGGAGGGGGGGGGGGGGGGAAGCAGTGAGAGAAAGTACATGTACTTATAACTATAGTCCTGATTCACCTTCAAATTGTTTTTTGGGCCACAAAGACCACTAGTTTACACCCCCCCCCCCCCCACACACACACACTTTTACTTTTTTTCTGCACACATTACATTCCTAAAACACACACACACCCACACATAACAAATACACAACACGCACTGATTTTCTTGACATTGTTCAGTTGGATGAATGTAATTTCTTCATTTTCTGTGATAGCACTCTATTGGAATTCACAAAATTACCCTTGGCTCTGACATCAGAAGTCTTTCTCTTTTAACTCCTGCACACAGAGAAAGTATTTATATTATAAGTATAACTAGTCCTCACTTACCTTCAAATTATTATTTGGATCAGCCTTCTTGCCCAGCAAACCAATTTCAGTTTGAGAAGACTTGGACCAGTCCTTGCCTCTGCATCAGCTCACACCTCTGCTAATTCTTCTCCCTATCCTGCCTCGATGTGCACTTTTCTCTTGCACGAGCAGCCTGGCCACTTGTTGTTTTGAACGTAAAACTTAGTTCCATAGCCTGAAAATAAAGACAAATGCTTAAAAAGGATACACTATATATTAATCAATCTCCCTTACAGTTAATGAGGTATTTGTAGCAAACTTCAATCATAATCAGGAAAAGCTCACTTGAGTTTTGACAGCTGGCACACAACGTTCACACACACACACACACAACAATTGTACTCTTTTTTCACGTGTATAATACAAAAATACAAATTTATATATATCACAAGCATAATACACACACACACACACACACACACACACATAATCACACTCATGCACACAGTGACACACACACACACAGTCACATGCATGCACACATTGACACACACACACACAGCCACACAGTGATACAAGTCGTTCTCTCACACACACACACGTGTACACACACTACACACACACACACACACACACACACACACACACACACACAACAAATGCACAAGACACTGATTTCCTCGACATTGTTCAGAGGGATAAGTATAATTTCTTCTCTTTTGGGTATGCGCTTCAGTTGCTTCGAACTCTCGCACGTTTACTGTTCCCTGTGTTCTTTTTCTTCTTCTTCCAATAATGTTCAGCGATCAATGAATTGACCATTACTAACATGTTGGCGAAGTGCAAGTGTGTGTCCTTAACAAAGATGAAAAACAAAAACAAACAAACAAACAAAAAAAACAAAAAAAATAAAAGAGGTGGGGCAGGGGGAGGGCGGTTACTGTGCCTGAATGGCCCTCATTGCCCTCAAGCAGAAGGCATTATAGGAGGGGGCCTCGACAACATCTGATGGGAGGGAGTTCCAGTCGACAGTGGTCCTCGGGAAGAAAGAAAACTTTCTGTAGTCTGTGCGGCACGGGATTATTCCCAGCTGTTGGCTGTGGTTGCTGCGACGTCCACTTCGAGGTTGCCGCTTGAGGCCGACGCAGGAGACGCAGGCTTGATCGTTGAGAATCTTGTGGAGCATAGCGAGTCTGGCGCAGCGACGTCGTTGTTGTAGCGTAGGCCACTCGAGTAGCGTCAGCATTATCTGTGACACTAGAGGTGTTATGGTAGCGGTTTGTGACAAACCTGGCTGCTCTGCGCTGGACCTTCTCAAGGGTTGTGATGAGCCTGTCGGAGTGTGGGTCCCATACTGTGCAGGCGTACTCAAGAATAGGGCGGACCATTGTCTTGTAGGCCAGCATTTTGGTGAGGCTGGAGCATACCTTCAGGTTTCTTCTCATGAAGCCCAGCGTCTTGTTGGCCTTGGCACAGATGTTCTCGATGTGCTGGGTGAAGTCTAGTTTAGTGTCTAGAATGACCCCAAGATACTTGGTGGAGGTGACTCTCTCCAACGTCTGGCCGTGGAGGGTGTAGTTGGAGAGACGGGGAGAATGGCTTCGGGTGAAGGGCAGCACACAGCACTTGTCTGGGTGGAAGGCCATGTCCCATTCTTTTTCCCATTGTTCTAGGCGTTGGAGGTCCTCCTGAAGCTTGGCTGGGTCTTCTGCGCAGGTGATGAACCTGTAGACGGCTGTGTCATCAGCAAAGAGTCTTGAAGGGGAAGATATCTTGGAGGGGAGGTCATTGATGTAGCAGAGGAAGAGGCAGGGCCCTAGGACAGAGCCCTGGGGGACTCCGGTCTTCACTTTGACAAAGCTGGATTGCGCACCATCCACCACGACTGACTGCGTGCGGTCGCTGAGGAAGTTTGCGATGAGGCTGTTGGTCTTTCCTCGTATGCCGTAGTGGTAGAGCTTGTGGCAGAGCAGACTGTGGTTTACACGGTCGAAAGCTTTGGCAAAGTCTAACACCACTGCCTCCGTTGTAGTACCACGTTCCATGGCTGTAGAGACTTCTTCGATGAACTCGAGTAATTGTGTCTCGCACGAGCGGTGTTTACGGAAGCCGTGCTGTTGACCGGTCAGGATGTTCTTGGTTTCGAGGTGGTTCATGATGCCACTCACTAAGATGTGTTCCAAGAGTTTTGAGCAGATACAGGTGAGCGAGATGGGGCGGTAGTTGGAGGGTTTGTAATGCTCACCCTTCTTGAAGACGGGGGCAACTGTGGCTATTTTCCAGTCAGAGGGGACTTGTCCGGAGTGTAGAGATGAGGAGAAGATGGAGGTTAGGATGGGGGCCACTTCCTTAGCGAGTTCTTTGAGAACGTGGGGTGTGAGCCCGTCAGGTCCTGTGGCTTTGTGGGGGTTGAGATTTGTCAGAAGTTCTCGACTCCCTGGGTGCTGATGGAGGGTTCATCCATGGCTGGATAGTCGTCAGGGGAGTCAGGCATGGTGCACTTCGTCCTGAACTCTGCTTCTGAGTATGTAGTTCCTTCGCTGAACGCCTTGAAGAACTGAGCATTTAACTCTTCAGCTTTGAGTTTTGGGTCGGTGATTAGCTTTCCATTTGACTTGAGGGCTGAGACACCAGAACTGTTTGAGCGTTGGTGTTTGATGCAGGTGACCAGCTTTTTGTGGTCAGGTTTGGGGTCGGCTTGTGGTTTGGAGTCGTTTTCGGGAGTGGAGGGGGGTTGGGTGAAGATGTTTTCCTGGTATCGCCAGTAAGACCGGCGCATTTCTGTTTGGATTTTTCTGTTCAGGCTGTTGATTTCCTTGTCTTGTTCGGGGTTGCCAGATTTTTTTCCATTTTCTATAGAGTCTGTCTCTTTTGCGTACGATTTTCTTTATTTCGTAGGTGATCCAGGGGTATGAGGATTTCAGTCGAGGTGTTTTGGTGGGTATGTGTTTCTTCATACTGTCCAGGAGTGCCAACTTGAAGCGCTGCCAGAGGTCTTCTGTAGGCGTATTCTCTGTCTCCCTGAATTCGGCCTGGAGATGAAGCATGTCCTGTTTCATTTCCTCCCAGTTGGCTCGTTGGTAGAGGAGGATGGGACGGGCTATGTTCTTCAGGGTCTCAGGCCGCGTGGTGTAATCAAAATACACAATGCGGTGGTCGGAGAGGCCAGGTATCACCTCAACGCGTGGGATCAGTGATGGGCAGTTAGTGAGAACAATATCCAGGGTGTTGTCTCGTCTGGTGGGCTCTTTGACTACTTGCTCCATGCCAGTGTCACCCAGGAGGTCAACAAAGTCCTTGTGGAGTTGGGCATATCTGGGTTTGGGCTTCATGGTCATATTGGTCCAGTCATAGGACGGGAGGTTGAAGTCGCCAGCAACTAGTAGTTGGGCGTTTTTCATCGCTGCTGCTCTTCTGATGGAGGTTTCAAAGTGGGCCAGGCCATTGGCGTCTGACACGTCTGGTCGGTAGAAGACGCACAGGTAAAGAGGTTGCTGTCTGTAGGTGGGGATCTTGATCCACAACAGTTCTCCGTCCGTGTTGAGTTCCGGGACTTCGGCACATTGAATGTCGTTCTTGACAGCGATGAAGACGCCGCCGCCAGCACTGTTCCGATCTTTTCTGAAAAGCTTGTAAGTTTGGGGGAAGAATTCAGAGCTGGAAATTCCAGGATCTGAATGTGTCTCTGTGTCAAACACTATGTCTGGTTTTGTACTCTCTATGAGGTTTGGTATTGTCGCCCGCTTACCTGAGGCGCTCTGAAAGTTGATATTCAGGAGGCGAAGGGGTCTGTTCTTTTCTTTTCCATGGTCGCTGTTTCTAGTGGGGGTTGAAGAGTGGATTGGGTCAAAGTCTTTGGTTGTTTCAGGGATAGAGTGTATGGAGGAGTTGTTTCTTTCTTCTTGTTCAACACCATGCAGATCAAAAGGGTGGAGCTATAGTTGGCGTTCGCGCAGATGACACAGCGCCAGGAGATGTCTTCAGTTGCAAGGGACTCACGTAAGTCTGGGATCCAATCAGCTGACAGGATGCATGAAACCAGGTTCCACAGGATTCACATTCGACACCCCTGTCATCCCAAGTGACAGGTCGGTCACAGATGCCGCAGGGGGCACTTGAAACATCGTCATCCAAGGTTGACATGGTTATGGTGGGTGGGCACAGGGGGGGATCTTGAGGGGGTTTTGGATGAAAGGTGACAGAGTTCAAGAAGGTGAGAAGTAAGCAGACTAGTGTCCAGGTGATTTGGTGGGGGCAGGTCATCATTATCATCTCATGGATGCAAGTGGGAAGGGTTTGTTTTGAAAGTGGAGCTGGCGGCCGCCATCTTGGATACTCACTGCGAAGGTTTAAAATGGAACTATATGAATTTTGAACAATTTGGAAAAGAAATCAAAACACAAAAGGTCTCACCGTGGTCTAAGATGTTAGTGAACAAATTATACTACGATTTGGGGTGCTAGGTATGGAAAATCTCTAGGAATTTGGAATTTCACGGGAGACAGAACCAAAACACGACACGCACACTTGCACTTGGGTCAGTGTTCGATCAGTGACATGAATGTAATTTGAAACAAATGCATAAGCTTATAGTTAAAAGCGCAACTTTAGAGACATATAATTATTTGAAATGATCACCAACAGGCAACACGTATGTCCAAGATAATCTAACTGAGTACTGCTTCTAAAGTACGAGCACTGATGATCTTCGTCAAGGCCGGCGAATCTTTTTGAGTGCTACAGTGCTTTTTGACTCGCATCGATCGATTCATTTGCAGTCCTGCTGAGAGCAACTTGTACACTGATACTGACTGTCCTATTGAAAGCTTTATTTCCTGTCAGACAACGTTAACTAAAGCTGGAACATGTAACACTTACATTGTCAGATTAAAATGATCGCAGGAAGACGCCATTGTTGACACTTTTGACAAGGGAAATCACCCAACCATTACAAGAGTGCTCTTTTCTTGGATTCTGTTACGACAATTAATTAGCTATCAAAACTGTTGAATTTGCAAAGTTAAGTTATTCCTCATGGATGGTAGCATTATTTGTAACCTAGAATCTTACGGTGATGCTTTGAAAGCGATCTGACGACCTTTTTCGGTGGATACTATCCCTTTAAACAGCTTGTCCAGAGAACATTCGTAGTCGATGATGTACCGATAAGGGCGTGTGTACCGGGCACGCTGTAACTTCACATGAGCATAGTCTGAACATAGCCAGTCAGTGCTGGTCGGACGGAATGGGTTTTTAACGATTGCTAGTTTGACTTTTGTTTTAGTTGAGAGCACGAGCACACACACTCAAACACACTGATACGGCTTGTCAGTCATGTTGATCACAAGAGAGAAATAGAACAGCGAATAGAAGGAAACATAAAAGATTACGTCCCCTTAATATGACGCGATGGACGACAGACGTCATGACTTGAAATCTATGACGCTACGATGATAGTCTCGGTAAGTCGAGACTAAAACTCAGCTATAGCACTGAACATAGATCCATACAGACCTGTCAAGGGATATCTATGCACTGAACGACTCTCGCGCAAGTTCTCAAAAGCGTGGTAACCCCTTGCACATCCGGTCGACAGGTACATCCCGTGCATTTTGGAATGTCAAGGACGACAGAAAGTAGAGCCAGCTATGATGTATTTCGTGCACCCTTATTTATCCTTTATTTCATGTGTTATAAGAGTGCAATAGTTACATCATAGATGTAACAAGAGAACAATGGAAATACAAGAAATATACCTAGAGTACATTATACAGAGACAAAGAAGGGAGGTCATGGGATATATAAAAATGTCACACGCTTTCCTTCCGTTTGCCACTACTGAAGCAAACGTGTGCAAGATTGTATGTTACACGCTTTAGGAGCATGGCAAGAACGGATTCAAACTCAATCAATGAGGCTTATATCGCGCGTATTCCGTGGGTACAGTTCTAAGCGCAGGGATTTATTTAAAAAAATTTTAAATTTTTATTTTATGCAATTTATATCGCGCACATATTCAAGGCGCAGGGATTTATTTATGCCGTGTGAGATGGAATCTTTTTACACAATACATCACGCATTTACATCGGCCAGCAGATCGCAGCCATTTCGGCGCATATCCTACTTTTCACGGCCTATTATTCCAAGTCACACGGGTATTTGGGTGGACATTTTTATTTATGCCTATACAATTTTGCCAGGAAAGACCCTTTTGTCAATCGTGGGATCTTTAACGTGCACACCCCAATGTAGTGTACACGAAGGGACCTCGGTTTTTTGTCTCATCCTGGCGAAAGACTAGCACTTGAACCCACCACCTAGGTTAGGAAAGGGGGGAGAAAATTGCTAACGCCCTGACCCAGCGCAAGTGCGTTACCACTCGGCCACCCAGTCCTCCTATTGCAGATACGGAGTGGTATTGAAACCACAAACTGACCGACTAAATTCATCACGTATGTAACAAAAAATTAAAACAATTAAAAAACCCAAGGGGGTCACACGAGGCCACGACGACTCGGGGATTGAATAAAACCACGAGAAGGCTGGTGTGTGGTTTACGCATGCTTTGATAGAAACTGATTCAAGCGAAATGTGTCAATCGAAATGTGTCAATTGTTCAGTAAATGCTATTGCGAAATGTGTCAATTGTTCTGTGCTGTTCAGTAAATGCTATTGCAAGTCACGGTGTTCCATAATGTTGGAATTGCTTATTTTGTGAAAGATTCCATCGTTCTGTAAACGGCTCATGTGAGGCGGAGTGGGGCTTTAATGACTCATTGAATGTTATACCTATCTCAATCTTAATCATATTTTAACCTCACCTTTCCCCTGGTAGGGTAAGGTTTGTATGGTGTTTGCTTGATTCTGGCCCTTTCTTCTGTTTGTTTTTTTGCTTTTATTTCTGCTTTTCAAGTTTAACATATGTTTTTCTTCATTTTTATATCATATTCTACAGGGCGTTACACTGTGCCTGCATGTATGACAGGAACATTCTTCAGCATAATATTATCCCCGGCGACTGATACGCTACATTCAGCTGCTGGACTATAAAATGTAACCAAACGACGTTCTGGGTACGTTAATCGGCTGAACACTCACCACCAAATACAAAATGAAATACTGTAGTCTCCCCCCGCCCCCCCCCCCCCCCCCCAAAAAAAAAAAAAAAAAAACCACAAAAAAACCCACGCCCTCAGCGTCAATAAAATGATGCTGTCAGCGATAATTTTAATTCTCCGGAAACATCCGGACCATCCATTCGGCAGAGTCCGTCAGCTCCGAGAGGGACCAGCTATTAAACTGTTTGAGTCCATAACATTTAGTTATTTTAAAACCAGGCTTGAATACAATACAGCTAAACTTAGAAGATATGAAGAAGCATTAGAAAAGTAGAAGTTTGTTTTCTGACAGACAATAACAAGGCTGCGTTGCTCTCTTGTAAGAACCAATACAGGAGACATTGTCTACTCTAAGCAATAAATGAGTGATCCCTGGGCGTTGTTATGAATGGATGTGCGGAAGAGGAGAGTACTGCAGTCTGCACGGTTGATCGAGTGTGTAATTGAGGGAAAGATTCATCCCCGAATCATCTGGATCACCAGCCCTGTGGTACGTAGCACACAGATTTCAAGGAATGTATGGATAGTTGATATTTTGCAAGCTAGACTGGAGGAGATGGGCCTGAAGCTAGAAGCGTGGCCTTCATTTTACTACAACAACCCCCCCCCCCAACAGGCACCTGTCGCGTTCGCAGACACACACTCAACACTGGGCATGTTGAGCAACCAAAACCGATGTGGCTGGCGATTTCAGTTAATTTTTTTACTTGTGTGGTATTTTTCATTTGCCCATTTGTGTGGAATCATCAAAACATTGCTGTAACACTATACAGTATACATTTACATTACAATGTCCAGAAATTCGCAGGATTCCATGATTGTAATTTGAATTGCACTGCAGGGATTTTGATCATGAAATGCACTGGCCCCTGCGGACTGACTATAGTTACTGAACTTCAGTCTTCATGTTTGGTTCAATAACATTATATAAAGATAATAAACGCACTGGCACTCTGAGTGTACACAAGAGTCTGTCCCCTGTATACACTCTAATGTTAACTTTAACTTTCGGATGTGAAGCGAATTTGCCATTCAACACCACTTTGCATTAGGAACGCAGAGCAGTTGATTATCAGAGTACAAAAACCAAAAACAATCTGATGCTGCATGGTAATTACTGTAAGTGTAACGTAGATTAAATTCTCGGAGTGTACATAAAAGATCAGAGAACCACATAAACTCAGAGTGTCGTTCGACGCCATTGTGCGAAGTGACGCTTCATTTTCTATTCATAGTATCAAATTTTGAGTCCTAAGTACGCTAGAGACAAACACACACAATAAGATTGCACGCACACACAAAAACTGATGCTACTCGGCAGTTTATTGTCAGAGTTTAGACCTAGTGTGTATCGACTTAGAAGTGGTTGTGTACTAATAGTACACAGTACTATAGATGTGAGTGTGCACATGCAGTCTTTGCATTTGTATACATGATTACATATATATAATACTAGATGAATACCCGCTTCGCCGGGTACCCGGCTTTGCCGGACCCGGCTTTGCCGGGTGAGTGGTGCACCAATACCCAGCTTTGCCGGGTACCCGGCTTTGCCGGGCGCACCGTAGGCCGGCTTCGCCGGGCGCACCGTACGCGATTGATGCCACACGAAGGAAGGGAGATAAACGCGCAAAACACTGGAGAAGATAAGGAAGAGTTACTGGGAATGGATGTACAGAAAAACCAAAATCGGTTCAGCGCTGTGCGCTGAGAGCACGTGTTGAAAATTTTCATCGAGCAGATTGTGTCCAGGGTCTACCTGAATATGCCCACCAAATTTTAAGCAGATCCATCGAGAACTTTGGCCGTGCATCGCGAAGTGACAGAAAGACAGACAGACAGACAGACAGACACACACACAAGCCGTATATAGATATAGATGTATATATGGCCTTAAGTCTGAAATGGTGTCCACAGCTGAAATAGCTGTGCAACCTTGGCTCTAACCTGATTTGTACATCAAAGAAAAATAAAATCCTTGTAAAGATTAATGAGACTTGTAAAAAAAAGTATGAAGTACACACCTAGAGAAACATTGTGTGCTCAGTTGTTGTTTTTAATGAAAATGTCGCCATTATCTGAAGTCAGCAGCACTACATTTTGGCCATTTTTTGTGACATGACCTTACAGCATATTGAAACATGGTCTACTCTGTCATATTTATGGGACAGAATGTCATGAATGACTTTTCACTGAGCCAGTAAAACTCAAATGTACATTTGACAAAGCAAAGTTTTTGAATTTTGTCAGTGAGCCTGCAGAAAATGGGGAGACAAAATTTCACAGAAAGTTCATAACTATTTCCGTAAGACTTCATTTTTGTTCACTGATCAGCTCTAAATAATAATTAAAGATTGAAACCTGATATATTTTTGAAAAAATGTATTTTACAGTATGTTTTGCAGAGGTATAAAACATAAAAAGGGTTGTTTGACTTGTTTTTGCATGTTCAAAAGTAGTTTGAAGTTTACGTGCAGATTTTCTTGTGAAAAAAGAGTTATGAACTTTCCAACCTTTTGCCTTATAAAATGAGTAAATTGACTGGTTGGGGAACACCTAGCTTTGTAATGCATTTGGATCCACTAGCAGCAGTCACACTGAAAGTTTGCATCAAGTTCATTCATTGGTGTTTGAGTAATTGAGAAATAAAAAATTCTTGTGAGAAAGTTATGAACTTTCCTACTATCTCCACTGAGAGTGTTTTTTGTCCTTAAATGCTAGCCATGAAAGTTAAGGTTGTAGTGGAACAGCAATTTTGCATATAAAAGTACATTAGATTTAGATACTAAGCAATTTTTGTCACTAAAGTCAAGCAGTATGCTTTAGTTAGCCATTTTCTCTGTGTCTTGCGCACTATTTTTATGTGAGAGTTACTAACTCATGTCAAAACCCAAAATATATGTAAAATGACTATTTTCAGTTTCCAAATTACACTGTACCATGATTTTCATCACAAAAAGAATCTACTGGCTGCTGACTGTTTCTTTCTGAAGTACTTAGCCGTTTTGTCATGAAGTTCATAACTTCACATAACTCAAGCTCATTTTTCAAGGGCGTGTTTAAAATAATGCCTTGTTAATAGCAAAAGAGTACATTTGACTTTATCTGGACATTTTGTAAGAAGTTTTCTGAATATCAACCCTCAAAATTACATTTTGATAATTCCAGCATGAATCTGGGTTGACTGCACGGTGTACATAACTTCACATCAACTGACCCTCAGCCCCACGGTGTGAAGTTATGAACACATGCCATGAGTATGATTTATACACAATAATTAATTTACTACACTAAATCACTACCTCAAATGATGTGCTGCTCTTCTCCAGAGTAGGCTGTTACAGTTTGATGTCATTTTTATTTTAATTTACCAGCAGATTTTAGTACGTAGCTTTTCAGTTAAATAAATGATGTGAAGTTATGAACACACAGTCAGCTGACATAAACACTAACTAAATAATGATTTCGGTAACAGTTTTCATGACTGAGTTTGGTTAAGTAAATCATTAAGTTGTTTAGAATTATTTGCAAGAGACTTTAGTTAGTTATTTTAGTATAAATGTGTGATTGATGTGAAGTTATGAACTTTCACAAGTTTCAAACAATTTGTTTTATTTTGGCAATTAAAATCTGATTTTGTAATATAAGTGCAGCTTTAGCCTATACTATAACTCTGTGTTCTCAGTTTGTCATTGTTTTGCAAATATATTATACAGTAACTGTACTAGAGACCAACATAACAAAAATTCTTGTGAAGTTATGCGCACGCTCACATTTTATGATTTTTGTTATCGTTTGTTTTCACAAATGTTTTACTTTTATTACTTAGTTGTATGTCGATTACAAAGAGTAGCTGGAGAGAAAATAATATGACATATGCACTTTCTTACTTTGGTTTGAATTAGCCATAGTTTGTGATGTCACGGTGTGAAGTTATGAACTCCTAGGACATTCTAAAAAAACTTTCAGTTTCTGCCAACTCTTTGAGTCAGACAAACATTTTGGTGTATTGAAATCCTTTTGATGGTACTTTTCAAGCACATTTTGCACAAAAACAGCAAAATTGTAGATTTAATGATAACTTATGCCAATATTTGCTATGAAAAAATTGTGACAATATTAATTTCTATAAATAATACAGATTTAACCAAAAAATCTTCTCCACACTTCATCTTCAAAAATTACCTTCATGTTCCAGCTCACCTTTTTCAGATTAAAAAACAAAACAAATTGTTTCCTGCCTGTATAAATTAAATTTATTATACCAATAAAAGTAAATTATGTGAAGTTATGAACTTCCCATTAATGGAGTTCACATCTGCATCATGCGTGGCCAAAACAAGTTTAACTTGCTTGAAATGCAAAGTAATTTGCTGTAGCAATTTGCTCAGATGTCTAAAACAGACCCAATACATGTAGCAACAATGATTTAACAAGTCTAAATTTTGTGACGGTGTGAAGTTATGAACTCCTGCAAACTTTTAAACCTGAATCTGTGAAGTGATCAAACATGAGTTTTCTTAAATCATAGCTGTTCCTTGCGTATTTATGCTCTAAAATACATCTCTATTTTCAAAACAAAGAAAATGTTCATTTTTAAAATTGATTTTGTATACATGTCACAAAAATGGACACCTATTCTGACTTTGGGCCATATATTTATGTATTATATATATATATAAGTATAAATCCGCCCATAGGGCGACCATTATTACCACGTCCTTTGTGGCTTACATCTTAATCCTTTTTATTTTAAAAAAGTTTTGAGATTTATTGTTCGTGTTCCTCTTACTTGCTCATCTATTTGCTTTTATTGGGGATCCTGAAAGGTTCTACCTTTTAACTCGTTTTGAATAAAAATCAGTTTACAAATCCGTTATTCAGGATATAGAATACAGTAAAACCTGCGAGCAAAGGACGCTCTTGGGGAGCCTTGCCACTGTCCTTTGTAGCAAGGTGTCCTTTCTTATGAATATGAATGCGCCAACATTTTTTTGGAAAAAAACCCCACCAAGTCACTGATTCTTTTTTGACACAGTGATTATTAAAACTCAAAAGTTTTGAAGCCCTCAAGGTTTTTTGTGTGTGTGTGTGTTCAAAGATAAGGAGAGAGAGAGAGAGAGAGAGAGAGAGAGAGAGAGAGAGAGAGAGAGAGAGAGAGAGAGAGAGAGAGAGAGAGAACGAGCAAGCGAGAGAGAGAGAGAGAGGTGCAATCGGTTTCTTATCTGAAGCAATGGGCTATTCACTGGAAGATTCTTTGATCGAGCTGTTGAAAACCACTCGAAGAGTTCTTCGTTCAACTCATCATAGGTTGTTTTTCTTCTCTTAACACATTTTGCAGTCGATCTGGCACCGGAGTCCCACTGACTGAGAATTTGTGTTCGATCAGCTTTTATGTTGGAAATTTGAGTTTTTCCGCAATTCAGCTCATCAGCAACTTTTCGAACGGTCTTTATCAGTTTATGACATCGACTCTCTCTTCTAAAGTCAAAATTTGTCGTTTTGGCATGATGAGACGAAGACGAAGGATGAGACGAAGATGCACCACAGTACAGAAAGTAGAAACCCGAAATGTTTGTGAGTTCACGGCATCGACCAATGAGCGTGCACCATACAAAAATCAAATTCTTTCAAGTGCTGTCATTGGCTTACAAAATAAGCTTCTCGCCCGTTTACATCGCCAGCGAGATTGTATTTGCAGAACCAAGATGGCGGACCAGCGTCTGCTAAAAGCTGTCTGCTTCAAGGGTTAATTTGTCCGTTGTTGACAATTAACGAACCCAATCGGGACCAAAAAAGGGTGTCCGCGTCCGCGCCTTTGAGGTGTTCGCTCTTTTAAGGTGTTTTTGAGAGTAAAATACATCCGTCCTCACTTGAATTGTCCGTTATGCTAAGGTGTCCACCGAAATAAGGGTCCGCTAGATGCAGGTTTTACTGTACAGACTTATAATTCTTACTAAACAACATCTTAACTACTTTTCTTTTTAACGAATTCCACAGAGCATCATCATCTCAACCTCACCCCCTGCCCTCCTCTTTTTACATTTAGTCAAGTTTTGACTAAATGTTTTAACATAGAGGGGGGAATCGAGACGAGGGTCGTGGTGTGTGTGTGTGTGTGTGTGTGTCTGTCTGTCTGTGTGTGTGTGTGTGTAGAGCGATTCAGACTAAACTACTGGACCGATCTTTATGAAATTTGACATGAGAGTTCCTGGGTATGATATCCCGGGACGTTTTTTTCATTTTTTCGATAAATATACCTTTGATGACGTCATATCCGGCTTTTTGTAAAAGTTGAGGCGGCACTGTCACACCCTCATTTTTCCATTAAATTGATTGAAATTTTGGCAAAGCAATCTTCGACGAAGGCCGGGGTTTGGTATTGCATTTCAGCTTGGTGGCTTAAAAACTAATGAGTGAGTTTGGTCATTAAAAATCGGAAACTTGTAATTAAAATTACCCCCCGCGGGTTAGGGGGAGTCCCATATTGGTTGGGACGAGAAAGAATTTACCCGATGCTAACCAGCATGTCGTAAGAGGCGACTAACAGGTTCTGTTTCTCCTTTTACCCTTGTTAAGTGTTTCTTGTATAGAATATAGTCGATGTTTGAAAAGATTTTAGTCAAGCAGTATGTAAGAAATGTTACGTCCTTTGTACTGGAAACTTGTGGAGCAATTTTTTGATTAGTGCTTTTGTGAACAAAAAACAATTAACAAGTGGCTCTATCCCATCTCCCCCCTTTCCCCTATCCCATCTCCCCCCTTCCCCCGTCGCGATATAACCTTGAATGGTTGAAAACGACGTTAAACACCAAATAAAGAAAGAAAGAAAGAAAGTAATTAAAATTATTTTTTTATTAAACGATCCAAAAACAATTTCATCTTATTCTTCGTCATTTTCTGATTCCAAAAACATATACATATGTTATATTTGGATTAAAAACAAGCTCTGAAAATTAAAAATATAAAAATTATGATCAAAATTAAATTTCCGAAATCGTTTTAAAAACTATTTCATCTTATTCCTTGTCGGTTCCTGATTCCAAAAACATATAGATATGATATGTTTGGATTAAAAACACGCTCAGAAAGTTAAAACGAAGAGAGGTACAGTAAAGCGTGCTATGAAGCACAGCGCAATCGCTACCGCGCCAAACAGGCTCGTCACTTTCACTGCCTTTTGCACTAGCGGCGGACTACGTTCAGTTTCATTCTGTGAGTTCCACAGCTTGACTAAATGTAGTAATTTCGCCTTTCGCGACTTGTTTTTCTTTCTCTTCTTTTCTTCTTTCTTTTAAAAAGCGGACAAACACTCAAGTCCTTAATGGCTAAAAACCGTAGGACTTTTCATTTTACTACAGTACTACCATTGTAAAAAGGGGTTTTATGGCTACCAGTGCTATATCCGTTGTTTTTCAAGCAATATTAACTAAATTTTGTAATTACATTTGCTAAGTGACCTTCACCCAACAGTCATGAATTGACTGAAAATCAGTCAAGATTAAGATATAGGTGTTTTACATCGTCGCCTTAAAGGCACAGTGCGCCTCCCGTAAACCATCACAGATACTGTCAGGCTTTTACACACAGTACAAACACCCTTCCATTTGAACGCTCACCAAACGGGAACATCCTAGGTGCCCTATTATGTAGAGAGCGAGCAATTTTCAAAGAATTAATTTTGCGGATTGTCTCTGAGACAATCGGACCATGGTGCGTTTTGGCGCTAGACCTAACTTTTAAAATCTAAATAATAAATTGACAGCTTGTTACACAAACATTCTTAAATCATAAAAGAATTCTTTTTTCATCAAGACAAGATCAGTACAATTCGAAGTTTTGAAAGTTTGAAAAAAGAAACGCCCGGAAGCAGGGTCACGCAAGGTGGTGGTTCTCGTAGCAGACGACGGTTTATGCCTATCGCCAGTTCCTCTGAACAGTCAAAAGCCATCGCGAGAGTTCTTGTGAACCACAGCCGTATGTTTCGTGCATAGTCAGAGGTACATAATAACGTGCTATTGCAGATAAGCTCACAGCGAGTCGCATTCAAATTACTAACTGACGACTACATTGTGAAAAAGGGAAACTGGATCACACGGGTTCACAATGGCTCAGGGGTAAGATAAACCACGCAAAAATAATTTCTTTGAAAATTGCTCGCTCTTTACGGAGGGCACCTAGGATGTTCTCAAGCGGTGAGTGTTTAAATGAATGTTTGTACTGTGTGTAAAAGCCTGACAGTATCTGTGATGGTTTACGGGAGGCTTACTTTGCCTTTAATGAGGATGATATGTTTACACTCAGTTAAAAAAAATTTGTATAAATATCATTGTTGCCTAAAGACCCTTTTTTGCAAAGGTCGGCCTAAGTCTCAAAATAACTTATTCAATTTTGTGCTCAAACGGTAAATCCCAACTTAATGCGATTTACAAGCAAGATACTTTAGGCACTGTCTTCTCGATAGCGCATGGGGTCAATGTTGTCAGGCCAATGGAATTGGAGAAAAGGCGCAAAAACTTAGGGCGACCGATTTTCGGTCGCCCTAAATCGAAAGTGTTGTAAAATGGGGGCTTTATGGCGACATTTGGTCGACCTAAGTAGGATTAAGATTTATATACAGGGTGGTCAAAAGTAAACGCCCTGTTTTCTTTTTGATCTCATTTTTGACTGCAAAAGAGACATTTTAAAAATTTCTTCACCAAACAATAGCAGAATCATGGCAAATTATGTCTTGCAAATTTGGTTAAAATTGGTTTGTCCTTAGTAGTTGATAATCTGCTCTATCCAGGGCCTAGGGTCCTCTTCGTAGAAGAACTGCTGCAACACGAACATAGAAATTGTCCATGAAGCTGTCATTACCGTAAAATCCCTAGCAAACGCCCACCCCCCCTCCGCACAGATTTCAGGTAAAAGTAGGGGGTGGGCGTTTGCTAGGTATACACCCCTCTGCAAGATAAAGTGTCATTAAATTTTCACGAGAAAAAAGTGATACGTACAACCATGTGATTTATGCAATTTTAATGACAAATAAACACACCGTTTGTTTACACAAATAAAGATCAACGTTCTGTGATAGAAAAAACAAGTCGCGTAAGGCGAAAATACAATATTTAGTCAAGTAGCTGTCGAACTCACAGAATGAAACTGAACGCAATGCCATTTTTCAGCAAGACCGTATACTCGTAGCATCGTCAGTCCACCGCTCATGGCAAAGGCAGTGAAATTGACAAGAAGAGCGGGGTAGTAGTTGCGCTAAGAAGGATAGCACGCTTTTCGGTACCTCTCTTTGTTTTAACTTTCTGAGCGTGTTTTTAATCCAAACATATCATATCTATATGTTTTTGGAATCAGGAACCGACAAGGAATAAGATGAAAGTGTTTTTAAATTGATTTCGACAATTTAATTTTGATAATAATTTTTATATATTTAATTTTCAGAGCTTGTTTTTAATCCGAATATAACATATTTATATGTTTTTGGAATCAGCAAATGATGGAGAATAAGATAAACGTAAATTTGGATCGTTTTATAAATTTTTATGTTTTTTTACAATTTTCAGATTTCTAATGACCAAAGTCATTAATTAATTTTTTTTGACGGGCGCTGTGGCGTGGTGGTAAGACGTCGGCCTCCAAAGCGGAAGGTCGAGGGTTCGAATCCCGGTCGCGGCCGCCTGGTGGGTTAAGTGTGGAGATTTTTCTGATCTCCCAGGTCAACTTATGTGCAGACCTGCTAGTGGCTTATCCCCCTTCGTGTGTACACGCAAGCACAAGACCAAGTGCGCACGAAAAAGATCCTGTAATCCATGTCAGAGTTCGGTGGGTTATAGAAACACGAAAATACCCAGCATGCTTCCTCCGAAAGCGGCGTATGGCTGCCTAAATGGCGGGGTAAAAACGGTCATACACGTAAAATTTCACTCGTGCAAAAAACACGAGTGTACGTGGGAGTTTCAGCCCACGAACGCAGAAGAAGAAGAAGAAGAAGAAGAATTAATTAATTTTTAAGCCACCAAGCTGAAATGCAATACCGAAGTCCGGGCTTCGTCGAAGATTACTTGACCAAAATTTCAACCAATTTGGTTGAAAAATGAGGGCGTGACAGTGCCGCCTCAACTTTCACGAAAAGCCGGATATGACGTCATCAAAGACATTTATCAAAAAAATGAAAAAGACGTTCGGGGATTTCATACCCAGGAACTCTCATGTCAAATTTCATAAAGATCGGTCCAGTAGTTTAGTCTGAATCGCTCTACACACACACACACACAGACAGACACACACACACACACACACACACACACACGCACATACACCACGACCCTCGTTTCGATTCCCCCTCGATGTTAAAATATTTAGTCAAAACTTGACTAAATATAAAAACCAAAAAAAACCCCACAAGTGACCTTGATTCTTCTAATTCTCAGAATAACGTCAGCACAAACACAGTTTTTTCTCTTGTTATATTTAGTCAAGTTTTGACTAAATATTTTAACATCGAGGGGGAATCGAAACGAGGGTCGTGGTGTATGTGCGTGTGTGTGTGCGTGCGTGTGTGCGTGTGTGTGTGTGTGTGTGTAGAGCGATTCAGACTAAACTACTGGACCGATCTTTATGAAATTTGACATGAGAGTTCCTGGGTATGAAATCCCCGAACGTTTTTTTCATTTTTTTGATAAATGTCTTTGATGACGTCATATCCGGCTTTTCGTGAAAGTTGAGGCGGCACTGTCACGCCCTCATTTTTCAACCAAATTGGTTGAAATTTTGGTCAAGTAATCTTCGACGAAGCCCGGACTTCGGTATTGCATTTCAGCTTGGTGGCTTAAAAATTAATTAATGACTTTGGTCATTAAAAATCTGAAAATTGTAAAAAAAAATAAAAATTTATAAAACGATCCAAATTTACGTTTATCTTATTCTCCATTATTTGCTGATTCCAAAAACATATAAATATGTTATATTCGGATTAAAAACAAGCTCTGAAAATTAAATATATAAAAATTATTATCAAATTTTTTTTTTCGAAATCAATTTAAAAACACTTTCATCTTATTCCTTGTCGGTTCCTGATTCCAAAAATATGTAGATATGATATGTTTGGATTAAAAACACGCTCAGAAAGTTAAAACGAAGAGAGGTACAGAAAAGCGTGCTATCCTTCTCAGCGCAACGAATACCCCGCTCTTCTTGTCAATTCCACGGGCACTGCCTTTGCCACGGGCGGTGGAGTGACGATGCTACGAGTATACGGTCTTGCTGCGTTGCGTTGCGTTCAGTTTCATTCTGTGAGTTCGACAGCTACTTGACTAAATATTGTATTTTCGCCTTACGCGACTTGTTTGGAGATCAGGTAGGGTTGATGATCGTGGGCTCATTCTAGTCCGAAGTCAACATCATCGTCTTCACTGTCATCTCCACTCTCAGCTTCTTCTGGAGCATCTCCATTGCCGTGATCGCGAGGCAGGATAGCGCCGATTTAATCTGGACTCACTCCAGTATTTTATCATCTTGGGAACCGTCTATGGCGTTTGAAATTGCGCACCTGAGAAAGAACGTAACGATCGTTTCAGGTCGTATGTCCCACGCCCTGCTGACCCAGTTGATGACGTCTTGCCTTCTAGGCTGCTTGAGGTTGTCAGCAGCTGCTGCTGTCGGTGGTCTTGCTTCTCTCATCCACTCAACCCAGCAGTCTCTGATACCATATTTAAAAGGTTTGGGGAAAAAACCCACCCGGGGTGGGCGTTTGCTAGGTAGTGACCCCTCTGCACAACTTTTGGCCAAAAGTGGGGGGTGGGCGTTTGCTAGATACTGGGCGTTTGCTAGGGATTTTACGGTATTAGTATTATTGTATTATTATATTATGAACTGCTAAGGACAGACTAATTTCTACCAAAATGTGCAAGACATAATTTGCCATCATTCTGCTATTGTTTGGTGAAAACAATTTCCAAATCTCTCTTTGCAGTCAAAAATGAGATCAAACAGAAAATAGGGCGCTTTTTTTTTACCACCCTGTATATATATAAATTAAATAATGAGAGCGCTGCTAAAGATGCCAAAATGTGCACTCAATCGCTTGTACTTTCGAAGAAAAGTTAAATATAGATTGACGTCAAAAGCGAGAATGACATATTTTTCCGCATTTTCGCTTTTGACGTCAATCTATATATGAGCCAGTGTGCCAAAAGGAGATCCTTGAAATGGGACATTCACATGCAAAATTCAGAATGCAATTGCAAACAGAGCTTTGCAAATTTAATATAGTCATTTAGACTGTTTTAAGATTCTGTTTTTGACATTTTAAAGATAACTTGTAGCAAACTTTTTTGATAATGCCAGAACAAAGCTTGATATTTATGTGTGTCAACCGTAACACAGGACACAGTCCTATGCTGAATATTTTGTTCATAAAAATGTTTAAATGGCTCAATCACATTTGTATACATAAATGCATTGAAAGCTAAGGATATATTGCTATAGCTCACATAGCTGAGACTGCTGGACTAAAAAAATTACGTAACCACTTCGTTACGACTGACACATTACAAGTTTAAAAGTTTTTCACCTCACATACTCAAAAATAGTTTCAGAGCAAAAGTTAAGAAGCAATGTTGTATTTATGGCATTGTAAATGTTTTAGTATCTAAACTTAGTTGGATTTCTATTCAGATTACTGGAATACTCATATTTGTGTGTCACTCGTAACGAGACATAAAATGTTGTTTCAATGCATATTATTCACTTATTTTCAAGAAAGATGTAATTTTAGACAAAATTTGGTAATAAGTAACTTTTACTTATAGTTTGAATGCAAAATGAGCCAGGAGGAACCTACACAGGAGGAGTTTTCAATTTTGAAACATGTATTAGGTGCAAACTTATTTGAGTGAATCCTCCTCATGCACTTAATGAAATACCATCAAGAAATGTTATGTCCATGCAGCATTTATGTTCTTGAAAAATAATGAGGTAGCTATGTGTCAAATGTCCCACTCTGAAAGTGTCAGATTTTGCCATTTTTGGACATTCTTATTAAATTTTCAAGACCTTCCAATTCATAAAAACTGATGAAACTATTTATACTATCTCTCTGAAGGGTTTACTTTAAAAAGGAGTGGTGCTGTTGGTAACTTGCTGCTTTTATAAAGAGAAATTATTCTTGAAAGGCAGGTATCTTCTTGCTGACCGCGTTTTGGCACAGGCTCATATATATTCAGATTAATCAATAAATGCAATTTTTAGCCATTTGGCAATCAGTTCTTCTTTTATAATTCATGAAGTGTCTGGCTATCATAAGTAGTATGTATTGTACACGTGTGCATTTATTATAATGGCAAAAGTAACGCCAAGAAAGTGTACAAAAAGGCGCCTGCTTCCTAATCTGTTGACTGACTTTGTTTTAAGCGTTGGTGCCAAAACTACCATCAGCTTGACTATATTAGTGAATTTGGGGACGAATTTCAGTTTGCTATGACAGTTCGAGACAGTTGTTGTATTGGAACTAGTGCTTCATGAGTCCCTCGTTTCGAATTTTAATAGATGCAAGATATTTTCAAGCCTTTAATGCGTACAATTTTGCCTTCAAATTTCCCAAAATTAATAATGACACAAGTCGGCGGACTGTAATTACGTCACAGGCACATCCCTTCTTTGCACAATGGCGCGTTTTGTTTTGAACCCGTCGACCGGTTCGACGGCACTACAATTTGTCCTTTAATTTGGCTGGGACACCCACTTTACCACCCAGGCACCATGCAGTGAATGCAGACTAACACCAGCGCAGGTTATTTTGGGGGGAAATGAAGCGGTGAAGCCCAAACGGTAAGTAGATCTACACTCATTGCTCAATCATCGTTTCGATAGCTTTACCTTGACCGTGTGTCGTCTGCTAGCGCATTACGTACTGATGTTTGCAAACATATACACGAAGAACACATACAGCAGTAATATATATGAATGTCACATGTTCATTAGAACAAAATGAACCCAATACAGTACTCTTAATTTACATTTGTAGCCTGTGTATGAGTAACAGTGTCGATTGTCTTGCCCTGTGGTACAAAATGTATGGCGGGCCAAATGAGTCAAAATGTCTAAGATACATGCATCATGTTGAACACGAACAAAAAACTTTTCGGGGGTAAGAAAGCAATCTACATCTAAATGACCAGTTGTAAGTGTTTGTTTTTCATAATTTTTAAGCTATTCCTTGGGTTGTTGTTGAAGTTTTTTGTTCTGATCTAAGACAATGTACAGCGCGGAGAGCATAGATTACTGTGGTTCGCGCTATATAAGCTGTCATTATAATTTTTATTATTATTATTAGTAGTAGTAGTAGTATTAATATCATTATAAGTATTATCATTATTATTGATGTTGTAAGGAACACTGTACAAAGAGTTTTTTTTATATGTTCCAACATAGCAAAAAGATATTTACCCCAAATCGAGAAAAGTACACACAAAGTAAATGGGTTTTTTCCAAAGATTCTTAAGGCGAAAGTGTTTTGTTACAAGTGTATAATATTAATAATTCTTTCTCACTTTACAGAAACCACAGAAAGAGCTTTTGCAGCTTGAACTGAACGTACTGCAGCTTGTCTACGCTATTCGGACTGCAAACTTTGATGAGTTTGTCCAAGCACTGGCGGTTCTGATTCCATGGTTTTTCGCACTGGACCACATACACTATGCGCGGTGGCTTTCTGTGCATCTGCGTGACATGTGTCAGCTGTTGACAAGGATTCTATCCGTGTATCAAGCCTTCTATCTGGGTGCATTTGTCGTGAACAAAACTCGGCGGCCATTCTCTTCCATTGCACTTGACCACGCACATGAGCAGTGCAATGCCTTGGTTAAAGGGGATAGAGGTGCGATCGGACTAACAACGAATCCAGTGGCACTGCGAAGGTGGATGGTGGCTGGACCAGAGATTGCACGAATTGTGCAGAGCTTTGAGCAGCAACTACCTTCACATGCGTCTCCTAAGCTGGAACATCATGAGCAATCTGTTGCATTTCAAAAGACTTTCAAGATGAATGTTGAAAAGCGTATTGCAGCTTTTAAAGAAGTCGGCAATCCTTTTGAAGACGACAGTGAGGTTCTGTATGCTATGGACACGAAAGTTGTGGTCGAAAACTGTGATGTGAAAGCAGTCCAGAGTGTGATCGAAGTCGGACAGCAGCAATACAACGACTTTGTAAAAGAAAGACTCATGGAAAGACCAACACCAGTAACATCTCCATTGCACCGAAACCACCTGAAAGTCTTTGCAAGGAGACACCACAGAAGACTGCAGTTACCATGCTGCGCAATGACTGCTCACTGTTTTCAAGACTGTTCATAGCCTGCCAAACAAGAAAAGGCAATCTGCCCGAGTTTTTCCGCCATGAAAATCAACCAGTACCCCCGGCACTCAGCAAGAATGGAGAAATGAGGACAGGCCAAAAGTCGGACCTTCTCCACTGCCTTGAATGTGTGGTTGGCTGTGATTCTTCTTTGGTTTACGAGCCTAGGGGAGAGAAGTTTGATGATGAGCTGCCCACTACTGATGATACAGGCTTCATGGAAGTGCCTGACCTTCGAACTGAGGATATCCTTCATGGACTGGAAAAAGCTTCTTGTCTTGAAAATCCAGAGCTGAAGGAAGACCTGCTGTTAGCGTGCTCACTAAGCTCCACACACGTTACAAAAACGTCTGCTCGACCAAAGAATGCATTTGCAGAAGTTGATGCCAGGATACTTGATGGTGCTTTCATTGTTCAGCGTCTATCTCCAAAGACATCACGCACGTTTCAGGAGTAGGCAGATTTCGTCTTTATACCATACGTGCTTTCTCAGCTGGAAAACGTGTCAAGAGTGGATGTTGTCTGGGATATCTACCTTCCTGACAGCTTGAAATCCTCTACACGGCGGAAACGTTGCCATGGGCAGCGACGGAAAGTGACTCCAACTTCACCAATTCCATCGAACTGGATGAGCTTCCTTCGAAACGATGGCAACAAAGAAGATTTGTTCCAGTTTCTCGCAAGAGAACTGATCCGCCAGAAGGTCACGGACAAAATTGTCATTGCTACATGTGGAGAAAAAGTCATCTGCTCTCCCCCTGATGTTATCCTGTCCACCATTGATAGTTGCAATCAAGAAGAAGCGGACACACGCATGTTTCTTCATGCTGCACACTGTATTGCACAAGGACACAGAAGAATCGCAATACGAACTGCAGACACTGATGTTGTTGTCCTTGCCATTTATTTTGCTGAAAAGTGGCATGGCAATGAGCTGTGGGTATCATTTGGTTCGGGAAAGCATTTTCACCACATTGCTGCACACAAGATTGCTGGTAGTCTTCCGCCTGGAAATGTCAGTGACCTGCCAGTTTTTGATGCATTAACAGGATTTTTTTATTTTTATTATTATTCTCTTTATTTATCCGAAGTTTAAAGCGCTTTATGTGAACGGATGTGACACCGTGTACTTTTTCTCGTCAAAAGGCAAGACAACAGCATGGACATCTTGGGCAGCTTTTCCAGAAGCAATTTCAGCTTTCCTTGAACTTGCTGCAATGAGAAAACCTTTCAGCGATTGCATCAGCAAGATTGAACAGTTTGTTGTCTTGATGTATGAGAACAGCACATCGTCAACAGTCCATGAAGCAAGGCAATGCTTGTTCTCTCAGAAGTGCCGTTCCATTGAGAACATTCCTCCCACCTCCGATGCTCTGCATCAGCATGTTCTCCGCGCTGCCTACCGAGCAGAGTTTGTATAGGGGCAATCTCTGCAGAATGCTCCCTCTTTACCTTCTCCAAAGGACTGGGGTTGGACCAAAGAAGAAAAAGAGGGGTGGAAGCCCTTGTGGACCACTTTGCTCCAGGCTGAAGATTCCTGTTACGAACTGATTCGCTGTGGGTGCAAAAAAGGCTGCAAGGCAAGGTGCAAATGTGGAGCTGCAGGTCTTCAGGGCACCGCCCTTTGCAACTGTGGCGGGGACTGTGGGGAAGAGTAACAAATCCTAGCGTCACCTGCAAGTTCTGTGAGTTGACAAACATTCCTTTGGTACACTGACGATTCAAATAGTGTTATGTTCAAGTGTTTGTTGGAAAACTGTGTTTTGTTTATTCTTTTTGACACTAACAAAATACATTAATTCATGATTTTGTTTATGTTGGATGTTGATCGGGATTTTTTAAAAAACTGGTTTTGCATACATGTACTCATAAAAAGAGACTTTTTCTTTTTTGTGTGCTTATGGAAATAGATTTTCACACACACACACACACACACACACACACACACAGAAAAATGTGATGTGGATTTTGAAATGTACTTGTAAAGTTTTGCTTAGCTTTAACCATCTTATCTGATGTTAAACAACCTTCTGAAATCGGTTTTACATTTGTATTTGTGAAGGACGAAATGAGTGGAAAGCATGTAGATTAATATATTTCATTAGAGTGATACAAGTGTTTTGTGTCTGTGCATACATGTAGATATTTTGTTGTAAGATAGTTCTTTGGAGGCAAACGTCTTTCGCTCCCGGTAGTGATGACCTATATTTCAGCAAAAAATAGGTCATATGAGATAGATGAACTTGTCAAAGATAATCAAAAGGTCACAGACTATTGACGGAATTTATTTGGTTAACTGTTATAGATATTACCTCGTGACAACAAAAAAAGCATTTATTGATCCCTGTGACTGTGACAGAATGGTTGGAGACTGTCGAGGGCACACCGTGTGACCTACTTTTGAAAGGTCGCTCCCTGTGTCTGTCAATGAATACGCTTACCTCTAATGAAATATATCAATCTACATGCTTTCCACTCTTTTGTTTGAAAATGCACGCTTTAAATTAATTTTCAAACGCCACACAACGCTACAATGGGGTTCCGGGCAGCTATGACCTATTTTTAATCTAATGTAGGTCATCACACATATGAATCGATCAAGTGTTTTGAAAAACTTGTAGATTAATGCAGGACATTATGTGATCAACTGTTTTAAATTATATCCCTGTAACAAAAATGCATTTATTGATCCCTGTAAACGTTTTCACCGAGTGTCTGGAGACTGTCGAGGGCATACCGTGTGACCTACTTTTGAAGCGTCGGTACCCAGTGTCTGTCAACACAAACGCTTGCCTCTATTAAAAATATTCATCTACATGCTTTTCCACACACGTGTGTAAAAAAGGCATGCTTCGAACTCGATTTGCATTCTAATGGGGGTGTCTGTTGCCCAACATGCTCACTATATGTACATCCCACTTGGCTGAAGTTCTCTTGGCGCTGATCAGACTAGCAGCACTCTGACAGTTTCCCTAAAGGTCTCAGGTGTTACTGTTATTCTCACCAAGTTAATGATGTATGACAGGGATAGTAAGCATAGGTACAATGTAACACTTGTCTTAAATATTTATATATATATATACCGTATATATATATATATATATATTCGCCGATTTCGGGGGAGGCATGCTGGGTATTTTTGTGTTTCTATAACCCACCGAACTCTGACATGACCCGATTACTGGATCTTTTCCGTGCGCACTTGGTCTTGTGCTTGCGTGTACACACAAAGGGGGTTAAGTCACTAGCAGGCCTGCACATAGATGACCTGGGAGATCGAAAAAATCTCCACTCTTAACCCACCAGGCGGCAGCGACCGGGATTCGAACTCACGACCTCCCGATTAGGAGCAGGGGCGGACGAGGGGGGGGGCACAGGGGGCACGTGCCCCCCCCCCCCCCACCGAAAAAAAAAAAAAAAGAAGAAGAAAAAAAAAAGATTTTTCTATGCTGATTCTATGACCATTTCTAAGTTCAAATGGCACCAGATGGCACCATTTTGCTTCTTTGGGCAAAAATTTGTTCCGGGGGAGCATGCCCCCGGACCCCCCTAGCGAATTCGGGCGCTTCGCGCCCATCACATTCACTTTCGATTCAAAGTGCCCCCCCCCTTACAAAGCAACTGATCCGCCCCTGAGGAGGCCGACGTCTTACCACCACACCTCTGTGCCTGTCTTTAGACATTACAAATGGCCACTTTGTACATTAGTTTTTGAATACCATTTTTTCTGCATAAAGCAAACAGACTTTCATTGTTAACATATATATGTGAAGGGACACATTTTTTTGTTTCCTCTCTCTTTTGCTCTGCTAAGAGATTTTAACAAATCTCAGAAGAAAGTCTCTTCTGACTTTCAATTGTTTCTTTCACAACTTCTGATGTTTTATGTATATATTGCTATTTTATATGTTATGTGGATTTCCATTGGTCAATTGGGCAAAACTGAGCTCAGTGCAAAAGTAATATCGACGACATTTCCGTCGATATCAGTTTTGATATCGACGACCTCTTTATTGCTTCCCCACTTCAAAAACAAAAACACCTAAATTTAAAAACAAACAAATATATATGAAAATGTAATTATCCCAGAATTTAGTTGAGCAAGTGACTAAAGACTTTTTGAAAGGAAAGACATTTTAAAATACTGAAAAGTACAAGAAAAGAGTGAACAAGAAGAAATAATAATCAGAGGGAGGAATATGGAACAGCCAAAACTGAGACAAATACTTTTGTAATTTCTTTACAGAAAATACAAAATGTCCAGAGAATTAGCAATATATCTAACATTGACTGACTGTGTGATGATATCTTCTGCCATTGGTCTGTTTCGACAGTGATATCAAAATCTCGACCTCCGGTCTCGATTTTGATATCACTGTCTCAACAGACCATAGCAGAAGATATCATCACACAGTCCGTCAATATTGGGTAATATATATATATATATAGGCAAATATTTAAGATAGGCAAATATTTAAAAACAATCTCCTCAAAAGTTTTTGTGATGAATATGGAATATATTTATTAATGATGATCTATATATCTTGTGTCTGTGTGTGTGTGTGTGTGTGTGTGTGTGTGTGTGTGTGTGTGTGTGTGTGTGTGTGTGTGTGTCCGCGATGCACGGCCAAAGTTCTTGATGGATCTCTTTCAAATTTGGTGGCCATATTCAGGTACACCCCGGACACAACCTGGTCGATGAGATATTTCAACAAGTCAAGTCAAGTCAAGTCAAGTCAAGTTTTATTCCGATAAAAACCCCGTGAGGGTACATGGAAAATTAAAAAACACAATAAAAACACATTTCATTCAACACCAAATAAAAGGAACTAAAACAAAAAGAAATCAGACTATGTAGAGAAAAGGGAGTTGAGGGGTGAGGGAGAGCAAAAACAATACAAGAAACAATTCAACAATAATAATAATAAATAATAATAATAATAATAATAATAATAATAATAATAATAAAACACTACAAGTGCAACGTGCTCTCAGCGCGCAGCGCTGAACCGATTTTGGTTTTTCTCTGGATCCATTCCCAGTAACTCTTCCTTATCTTCTCCAGTGTTTTCAGCGTTTATCTCCCTTCCTTCGTGTGGCATCAATCCATATTCCCGTTACTACGTTACTATTTTTAGAATGTCACTGCACTATCCAGAACGCTTTCCTTGCACCCGTAAGTTGTCCTTACTGTAAAAGTGAAAAGGTCGAATCAATTTATAGCCACGCAAAAAATACACTGTCATCTATCTCTATATATTTATAGATATAGATATACATATATATACGGCTTCTGTGTGTGTGTGTGTGTGTGTGTGTGTGTGTGTAGGCAACACCTGTGGATTGTAGAGTTCTGTTTGTGATGTGGTCTGGCGGCTTTGGTGTGTCTGTATGTTCAGGCCTTCCTTTGACTTCAAAGGTGATTGTGGTGTTTCGGCACTCGGTTACATTTGGCGTCGTCGACAGCGATGGGACTCGACATGAAATGTTCAGGCCACTGAAACATTTTCATGCTGTTCCCATTCCACCTGGGAGGGACCTAAGCTTGGCGGGTCCATGGTTCGGAACTTTGGGGACAAAGTTCATTCAAAGGGGGTCGAGTGTGACAGGGAGACTACCGTCGCCCTTCACAGCAGACTCTGCAGAGTTGTTCGCCTTAGAAGTTGTGGGCTTTCCTTGCATGTACCCGTAAGTTGTCCTCACTGTAAAAGTGCAAAGGTCGAATCTATTTATCGAAAAATCCACTGTCATCAGTATCTCTATATTTATATATATAGATAGATATATACGGCTTCTGTGTGTGTGTGTGTGGAGGCAACACCTGTGGATTGTAGAGTTCTGTCTGTGATGGGGTCTGGCGGCTTTTGTCTGTCTGTATGTTCTGGCATTTGAGAAGCCATAACAGATAATATAGGGCTTAGAAATAAGCTCTAAAATTCTCAATCCCGTTTGAGAGGACTTCGCCTTCAAAGGTGATTGTGGTGAACCGCCACGCTGTCTGTCTCTGTCTCGCGATTCACCCCGGCAAAGCCGGGTATTCCTCTAGTATATATATATATATATATATATATATATAAAATTATATCTGAGTCATTAAACCTGTCACCAGCTGAAAATGAGGATGCAGACTATTATTTTGACAGGCAATCAGAAGAAAGTCTGTTCGTATCATTTCAACTTCAAATCATCATTCATCAAATATTGAGCTGTGAAAATGTAATTTCTGGTGACTTTTTAATTAAACTAAAAGTGTTTGAAATGACACTCAGGTCTGCCTTTGGTATTTTAACTTGAGTGAAGTGCAGCTTCACAAAATCTGTACTATACAGTAGACCGCTCGCCCTATTTTAAGGGTTACTGTTTTTTAACACTTTCATTTGTTTTCTTGTTTGAAGGCACTAAATTTAAGATCAATTAAGGATTTTAAATTAATTTCAATGGAATATGCATGGTTTGAAAGTGATGATTGATATGGTAGCATAATTATTATGAAGCCATGTCACATATTTAGCTGTCATGTTTAGGAGGGTGACTTTCACAGGAGACTGATTATATTGATCAGGATTAGCATGGGATAGGTGATCACTTTTTTATGTGCGCCTCTTACACATTTTATGTAGGTTTTTCCTTGGGTTTTGTACTGTGTAAATTCTGTGTATCGTTTTCTCGGCCCTGAATGAGTTGTGTGACTGAGTATCATCAACTCAGTGCAAGTGTTGATGAATAGGTGCATGTGCGTTTTGTTTACACTACATGTATCACTGTCAGGGGATGCCGGTGCTCTTTTGAATATGTATCACTATCAGGGGATGCCGGTGCTCTTTTGAATACCCCCCGCGGGTTAGGGGGAAGAATTTACCCGATGCTCCCCAGCATGTCGTAAGAGGCGACTAACGGATTCTGTTTCTCCTTTTACCTTTGTTAAGTGTTTCTTGTATAGAATATAGTCAATGTTTGTAAAGATTTTAGTCAAGCAGTATGTAAGAAATGTTAAGTCCTTTGTACTGGAAACTTGCATTCTCCCAGTAAGGTAATATATTGTACTACGTTGCAAGCCCCTGGAGCAATTTTTTGATTAGTGCTTTTGTGAACAAGAAACAATTAACAAGTGGCTCTATCCCATCTCCCCCCCCCTTTCCCCATCGCGATATAACCTTCGTGGTTGAAAACGACGTTAAACACCAAATAAAGAAAGAAAGAAAGCTCTTTTGAATCAGAGTTTGAATTATTCATACATATATATGGGATTTATCATATTGATCTGTTTATGGGCTTTTCAAGTGTAGAACAAAAGTGTGTTTGTCGCTTATGATCTTGCAGTTGTCTGACTGAGTGAATCGTTATACGGCATTTGAATTGGAATGTGTTGGAAATGCCATTTTCCTCTTTGAGATAGACAAACTTTATTTCAGCTGTTTCGATTTACCTACTCAGAGCAAGTTAACACAGGTTCTCAGGGAAATAAACGTAAAACTGAATGTCAAAAGGCACAAACAGTTGCGAAATGCAGCTTTTCACAAGATAAACTTTCGTGCAAAGCATGCTTCTGATGAAAAAAATAGTATTGACATATACTCTTCAAAAAAAGTTAAGGACCACTTTTTCAAAGCATGGCATACAGAAATGACAAGGTTGAATGATTTAATTTTTCTTTATTTTTTTATTGAATTACTGAGGATTGTCTACAGAAAAATATTATTTCAAACATGGCAGCGAAAACAACGCTAGAGCTTGTTACGCTAGACAACCCTCTAATTTCAAATTCACAACAGTAGTGTTTATTACAACAAAGAACTGCAAAATCTTATCCTGGCAGCGATGACTGGTTAAGCTACCTACTAATCGGTAGTGAAATGTCTTACCACGTAAGATAATCTCTCCCCGGACAATCACAGAGCCCCCATCAAATGATATCATTCTGGAACAGCGCTCTCTGCGACACCTCCAAACTCTGATGCGTCCATTTGCAGGATTCAAGAAGATGCGGGACCCATCTGAAAACAAGAACTGAGCCCTACGATGATGTCAGCACCTAAAATGTTGAGTGCGACAGGCTTGGTCGGCACCTTGATGGTTGGAGTCAATGTTGTTTTGCTGATTGGGCGTCTTTCACTGAAGTTAAAAGCTCGTAAGCAGTTTGGAAAAGTTTGATCACTGACAACAGTGTTGGTGGCAGCTCATAGTGCCTGCTGTCTTTTCAGTAACCTTTCTTTGCTGCATGGCCTTCATTTGGATGTAACGATCCTTCATTGTTGTGGTGACTGTAGGCCGACCAACATTGTCGTAACTGCACTCTTTCAATTTGAGGAAGCCATTCCTTCAGTCTGATGATGTTGAAGTGATACACTGCAACACTCTGAATCACTTGCCTGGCAGAAACAACATCTTGTAGCCATCAAACTGCCCTTGTCTTATCCAAGTCGCTCCGTTTTCGTGGTAGGGGCATGTTGTTTCATTGCACAATATTGTCAGTGTGTCATTTTACAAAGACAAGTTTCAAAGGCATATTTCGTGGCTAGAACCCTGTTGTGTAGCACGTACATCTCTGGTTTTCGCCCTGGCATGTCTTGCACCGATTTCATAGGACTTTGAAAACTGCCCTAATTTTAAAGAAAACCTCACGTTTTCCGCCTGTTTAGCATGACACAGTAACACTGCCTGCCAAAACTGTTCTTAGAGCAAGACTCACTGCCCATTTGTGAATACACAAAAATTACATTTGAATCAAATTGTCAAACCCTTGTTTTTTGGCAAATATTTTAAAGATTGTGTTAATTTCATGACCGGTCCTTAACTTTTTTTGAAAAGTATAGGTCTCATTCATTACCAAATAATTTTTATTTCAGCAATATGTCTACTAGTTCAGCTCAAAAAGCAAGCACACTGTTGTGTTTTTTTTGTCTTCAGTGGAAGGATGCCTTTACTGCATGTGAAAACCCAGAGAGATCTGTGATGGTCATTCACACTCACAGGAAGGACGGCCAAACTGATTGTTTATTATTTTATAAATGAGATTTTGAAACTGGTATTTTCGGCTAACAATCAATGCTTGTCAGGCATAGTATGCTGCTATGTTTTAGTCACTTTTATCAATAATGTTTATAGCTTTTGGAGGAGGCACTGCTGTAGGTGCAGTTGATGTTCTGAATACAAACTTGATTTGTAATTGCTTTGAATAATTGGATTTGGAGTGACAGAGCTCTGTCTTTGAGCACACATGTCGACACAGGTGATGCAGTTAAAATGGGATGAGAACTGGGGAGGGGAGTGGGCTCAGTTCAGTTCTGCTGTATTGATTGAATTGGATGGGAAATGTCAGTTAATTCACAGAATTTGAAAGCAACAGGGAAGTTGCGTGCATAGCGTGGTGCTGATGGGATGGGTTTGCATTGGGGTTTTTTTCTGATCGTTGGTCACGCTTCACTCCTTGCTGGCAGAAGGGTGGCTGGGGTTGGGCTTGGCTGGCTGCAAACATAGTTTTGCCAATCTGTATTAGGTCACTAAACTACAAATGTTATTTGGTTTTATGAGCGCAATGAGGAAAGTGTGTATTTGCTTATTAAAAAAAAAAAATTCTTTTTGAGGAGATTGTTTTTAAATATTTGCCTATACATGTACATATATATAAAATATCAGAAGTTGTGAAAGAAACAATTGAAAGTCAGCAGAGACCTTCTACTGAGATTTGTTAAAATCTCTATATACTGAATTCAAGAAACTCTTTTTCCTCTGCACCACTCCACACGAGAGGGGTTCACTAGTCCGAGGGTTCACTAGTCCGAGGGTTCACTAGTCCGAGGGTCCACTAGTCCGAGGGTTCACTAGTCCGAGGATTCACTAGTCCGAGGGTCCACTAGTCCGAGGGTCCACTAGTCCGAGGGTTCACTATAGACGCTTGAACAAAGGATATTCAATTTGATTTGTTTTTATTTTGTGTGTGTATGTGTGCGTGGATGTGCGTGTGCGTGCGTGCGTGTGTTTTTCACTGCTGTGGGAACCAAATCGAAGAATATTCTCATAAAAACACTGAGTTGTTTTCATTCAAAAAGATAATGTGGTGTTTTATATTTTGACTGAAGAAATCTCAGACTATTTCCCCCAAGAAACTTAGTTATTTATATTTTGACTGAAGAAAGGATATTAAATTTATCAGGATACCGCCCCGACTGGACAATTACGAGATCGAACTGCCTACAGTTTTTAGTCATATTATATAGCACCTCGGGTTTCCTTTTGCCCGTGAGGGTCAATTAGTTATCCCACCAACCTGAATTATGGAGAGGATCGAGCCTGGGTTGTACTACAGCCTCACACATAATTTCATTGAAATCGGTTCTCAAACATCGGATATCTATTTGCGGACAGACACACACACACACACACACACACACACACACACACACACACACACACACACACACACAGTCACAGTGAAACCTATATACCGCCTTTTAAGGGGCGGTATAATAACTGTAAAATCAAGCGTCTATAGTAAACCCTCGGACTAGTGGGACGAACTGGAAAATCAAGCGTCTATAGTAAACCCTCGGACTAGTGAACCCTCGGACTAGTGAACCCTCGGACTAGTGAACCCTCGGACTAGTGGGACGTTCCCCTCCACACAATGAAAGCTGGAAAACTGTTTAAAGCTTAAAAAGCTTATTTATACAACACAATAAAAAGTCAAACACCAAGCTAAATGTCTCATCTTTTGTTTCCAAATTTTCGGCCCGCAGGCCTTCTTCAAAGGTACACAGACCAAGTGTCTAAAGTAACAACACAGCAACACATATATATATAATATACACTCTGTAGTACATCTCATACATGTCTACATGGACTAAGCTATAGGTACATACTGGTGGTGTTTAGTGAGTGCGAAAGAAAACAATGTCCATCAGCCCGTGGTGAGTCCTGGCCTGATCCCCATGATCAAAGAGAAGGGTGCTACTCGTGTGCAGTCAGCGTGGAGTATTTTATGTATAGGGGGGACGCCAGTCTGATGATTGATGAAAGGGCCAGAGAGGTGGAAAGGGCAAGTTAATTATGGCCTTAATTGACCAGAGCAATATTGACGCGGGGGGGCGGGGGGGCGGGCAAGCGGAAAGGTGGGTAGTTCTGGCCGCTGCAGGAACTCTGCTAGCTTCCAAGCCTGATTATCTCAGCCCACTATGTGATGCCTGTGGCATTTGCAGCACCTCGAGTCAGTAACGACAAAAGTACTCTCGTTTGGTGCTCACAGACCCGTTTGACTTTATCAAGGTCGTGTAGTGGTTCGACCTTCGTGGCCGTAATTGTGACAAAAGT
Source organism: Littorina saxatilis (assembly GCF_037325665.1). Lineage (NCBI taxonomy): Eukaryota > Metazoa > Mollusca > Gastropoda > Littorinimorpha > Littorinidae > Littorina > Littorina saxatilis. The sequence continues at coordinate 57,528,175 of NC_090256.1, read as the reverse complement.
GATGCGCGGTCAATTGTGTTGAAGGGGGAAAGTCAGGCTGTTCATGCGTACTGACTGTGGATTTGCAATAATTGCCTGGGAGTTAATGGTGACGTAAGCATTACGTAAACAGTGTTTACATGATCTGGCGGCAGTAAATCTGCAGAACGTCTTGGTGCATTGGTGGAACCAGACAGTACCAACTAAGACGGCAGTTTGAGTTCCGTCTCTCATTTCGTTGAAGTATTATAGTCACGGAGCTCCTCTCTCGTGGTTTTCTTCTCAGTTGACAATGGCATAGACACCGTATTTAAAGCACTATCTGCCAACTGATTTTGATGTTGTATTTCACGTACAGCTTTTCCCCATCTGGGCCCGTATGCTTATGGGGGAAGTTCGCGACAACTCCCGAAGTTTTGAGTGACATCGGAAGTACTTGCCTCACTTTCGTATGCATGGGCCGGAAAAAGGGTTTACCTCGAAGCAAAGCGAGGAAGTAACTCAGGGTATTTTGCGACTACTTCTAAAGTTTTGAGTGACATCGGAAGTACATCCTCACTTTCGCATGCATGGGACGAAAAAAGAGTTTACTTTGGAAGCTAACGAGGAAGTAAATGAGGGTAAATGTACTACAGCCAGACCCAGTAGTAAACACGCTACTTCCACAGTTTCTCAGTGCAAAAAGGCAGGGCTTTTCTTCAGTTTTTCATGTCAAACCGAGCTGACGCTCCCAAAGAGAGAAAATAGAGGGAAAAGTCGTATCTTCTGCATGCATTTCGTGCAAATTTCCCTGAATACAAACCTGAGTTGCCAGCTTTGACTTTTGTTTGTTCTGGGTCATTGGCCACCACTCTTTCATTCCCGCTTATACGAGGGGGTTACTGTGTTTCTATGAAAATGGGCGTCGTTGTGTGCATGTGTGACTGTGTGTGCGTGTGTGTGTGTGTGTTTGTGTGCGTGCGTTCGTGTGTTTGTGTGCGTGTGCGTGTGTGTGTGTGTGTGTTCGAGTGTTGAAGTGTAAGTTTCTGCTATTTTTTTGTCATTGCTTTATCTCTGTGTGTGTGTGTGTGTGTGTGTGTGTGTGTGTGTGTGTGTGTGTGTTTGTATGCCCGCTGTCTGCCTGTGTGTGCGTGCGTGCGGGTATAATTGTGCGTCTGTTCCTTCATACGTTTGTTTGCGTGTTCGCGCGTGCCGTGTGTGTGTGTGTGTGTGTGTGTGTTTGTGTGTGTGTTTGTGTGTGTGTGTTTGTGTGTTTGTGTGTGTGTGTGTGTGTGTGTGTGTGTTTGTTTGTTTTCGATGTTATGTGTGTGTTCGACGGTGTGTGTGTGTTCGACGGTGTGTGTGTGTGTGTGTGTGTGTGTTCGATGTTATGTGTGTGTTCGACGGTGTGTGTGTGTGTGTGTGTGTGTGTATGTGTGTGTGTGTGTGTGTGTGTGTGTGTGTACCCACTCCCCACACTATGATGAGCTGACTATATTTGCGCCTTGATATTTTATTCATGTTCTTACGTTTTATGCTGTTTATTGTGATTCACCACACCCGAGTTTATCGTAATTGAGATTGAAGTGCTCTATGTCTATGTATTATGTCTAATACACATGCACACACGCACGTAGGCTACAAAAATCCAATCTTGACTTTGAACTTTATATAAACATACATCCTCTTCACAATTAACGAGGACAAACGTAATTTACAAACACCTAAGTACAACAATTTTTCTGTTTTAAAAATTCGGACACACATTTTCTCAAATAATATGAAATTCGCTGAACTTATCTTCTTTTCACTACACCTTATATCTTGATTCCCAAAAAATGGAGTTCTGCCTTTTTAAATTTACCAGTAACACAAACATTCGCTCTGACCAAACTATTTTTGTCCAGCAGTTTTACCGATACACAATCATTAAAAAAAACACTACAAAAAGAGTTTTAAGTTAACCGACTTCGCTACCACATAAACAACCTTTTTTTATTGTCCCCAACATTCTGGTCAACGAAATCATTATTTCAGTCATTCTATTTAAGGACAATTATCACAGCTTTCGTTCAACCAGTTAAAAACAACAATTATAGTAAAAGCTACAGCGCGATCAACGTTTGCCCATTTACGAACTCGCGATGAGATTCGTTTCTTCTGGTCACCAAGCCTACCGTTTACAAACGCATGCGCACTAATTGGGATTCCCCCAATTTTCTCGACCTTGACCTCAGAACTCTCGAAGCCACTACTTCGGCGGTCAATTTAGCTCGTGCATACCGAGTAGCTGGCAACTTTGCTTTCGAAGTTCCCACTTCCAATGTCAAGGGCCTCTCGCTTGACATAATTATACGACGATATCGCATCTCAAGGGTCCTTACCCATCCAAAAGAAACCTCCAGCGCATACTACAATTGCAGGACATTCCGTTTTTAAAGGCAGCTCATTGGGAAATGATCTCAGACACAATATCGAAGACGTGAAATGCGTCAATCGAGCAACTGTCGTAACTTGGCTACAATGAGACGGTCTCCTACCTTGCACCATAGACACGGACTGTGACATTCTTGTTTAATTTAGGTGAAATGCTTAAAACAGAGTGACTCAAAAGCGACAGTTCGATCAGTTACTGACCGAAAAAAACGTGCTCGAGTCATTCGGCGAAGGTGGCGAGCTTTCAAACCAGCACGACTGAATAACTCAGAATGCCTTTTTTCATCATGCCTCTATTCTACACGAGTAACATAGTGCAGTGGTAACGGTTCCGGACTCTCGTTCATTCGCTCCGGGTTCAAGTTCCGCCAAGAGCTATATATTTTTTTTTTATTAATCTTTTCCTTTTTAAGCCTCCGCAATTGCATTCCGGCTGCAAAAACGTTTTGCCTCTGTGTTAATTTTATTCATTTGCAAAAGAAACCTTCCTATGCTTTGAAAAAATCATATCATGTCTTGACTTTCAACTGTACGCGCGTGTGTATAATTATGTGTGTCACTACGGTGAGTATGTGTGTGTGTGTGTGTGTGTGTGTGTGTGTGTGTGTGTGTGTGTGTGTGTGTGTGTATGTGTGTGTGGGTGTGTGTGTGTGTGTGACGTGTCACTTGTGTCATCATAGTTTCAGTGTGTGTATGAGTGTAGATTGAGAGAGAATGAGAGAAAGTGAGAGAGAGTGAGTGTGTGGTTATTTGTTTGTGACTGTGTGCGTGCGTGTATGGGTGCGTGTGTGTGTGTATATGTGTGCGCGCGAGCGCGCGCGCGTGTGTGTGTGTGCAGTGTGTGTGTGTTTATGTGTGCCGTCAGTGTCACTTGTGTCATAGTGTCAGTATGTGCATGAGTGTACGTGTCCGTGTGTCGTAAGAGAGAGAGAGAGAGAGAGAGAGAGAGAGAGAGAGAGAGAGAGAGAGAGAGAGAGAGAGAGAGAGAGAGAGAGAGAGAGAGAGAGAGAGAGAGCGACCGACACTTCTTTGGCAATTTTGGACCAGACAGCGTCTTTATGTTTAACAGTTAGACTGTTCTGAAATTTGGACAGAATAACCGTTCTTTCGTAAAACACTTCTGTCAAGAGTACAGCAATTTCACCATCTGAAAAAGGCGCAGAACGCCCCTCCGTGTCTACTTTCTTTTTGAGCGGCACACGTGCCTTGCCATTTTCGTTGACTGCCATGTTGATAGAAACGTGCGCATGCGTATTAGTAGGGATTCCCCCAATTTCCCCGACCTTGACCTTAATACTCTCGCTGTCACTACTTTGGCGTTCAAGTCAGTTCATGCATTGTGAACAGTGTTAGAAAGTTGACTTCGGGAGTTCCCACTTCGAAAAGAGGCCTCTACTTCCAGTGTTTCTTACTTCTAGTTCATGCATACGGGCCCAGGTGATTGTCGAGCATTTCTTTCTTTTGTGCTGTCACAAGAATGAAAATAGTTGGGTTTTTGAGTCACTTGAGAAAAAGTGACTCTATGTAATCGGTCAGTGTTAGTCTGTCCGGCCGGCCGGCCGGCCGGCCGTCCGGCCGGCCGTCCGGCCGGCCGTCCGTAGACACCACCTTAACGTTGGACTTTTCTCGGAAACTATCAAAGCGATCGGGCTCATATTTTGTTTAGTCGTGACCTCCAATGACCTCTACACTTTAACGATGGTTTCGTTGACCTTTGACCTTTTTCAAGGTCACAGGTCAGCGTCAAAGGAAAAATTAGACATTTTATATCTTTGACAAAGTTCATCGGATGTGATTGAAACTTTGTAGGATTATTCTTTACATCAAAGTATTTACATCTGTAGCCTTTTACGAACGTTATCAGAAAAACAAGGGAGATAACTAGCCTTTTCTGTTCGGCAACACACAACTTAACGTTGGGCTTTTCTCGGAAACTATAAAAGTGACCGGGCTCAAATTTTATGTGAACGTGACTCATTGTGTTGTGAATAGCAATTTCTTCCTGTCCATCTGATGCCTCATATAATATTCAGAACTGCGAAAGTGACTCGATCGAGCGTTTGCTCTTCTTGTTTATTTGAAAAGAGGCTAAATACAACTTTTTGCATGATTGTCTGGAGAATGTCAGCCTAGTAGAGCCATCCTGAAGCAGTCTGTGAGCGTTTGAAGTGAAGTGCGGTAAATGCACCATCACTCTCGTGGAGGAGGAAACACGGAAAAGAGGAGGGGGGGGGGTGTTTGGCAGAAAAAAAAATGTCTACAGCTGTCTGCGTCTTCCTGCTACTGAAAATCTAACGGATGCTTCCAGGGGTTCCACAGGTAGGCTCATTTAGAGGTGTTATCTGGAAGGTTCCCTGAGGCGAGTTTTCGACAGTTTCTCGGGGGACTGATGTGGCTTTATTGAGGAAATGGGAATGTAACTTGTAAGTCTTCTGCCCTGTTGGTTCCACTGTTACTATTTTGGGCTGTTCCGATAAGATAGGCAAATCCTATAACGTTCTGTTTGTGATTCCTGTTAACTTTAGCTTTCTACGCGTAGACTGTTTGCGATATTGCCTCGTCCTCTCCGAACTTTTGTGTACAAAGGAGGAAAGAAGCGATGGGCATCCGTCGCGATAGTTTGCCAGGCCAGAGCGTTGATGCAACATCCCTTCCCCCTTAAGTGATCATGTCAACAAGACGGACACACATACTTATGCAAGTTTTAATGACACAATGTTACATAGCATTAGCAGTGTGGCGGCGCCAACATTTATAACATTCTCTTGATGTATGTGTTTGTGTCTTTATTTGCAAGGAAGAGCCCTGTTAGTTAAACAAAGTTCACGACTCTACACTCGTCAGTATGTCGTGTCACTTTTTGTGTGGGCTTATTGTAGATAACTCCAGCAGCGACAAACGAGTGGAGTATGTGTTAAAAAGAACTTTTAGCCTTGGATGGGAAACTAGATTTGGAGTTTCAAGTCGTGTAGCCATATTCAACTTCTATTCCAGGCGGGTGTTCTGATAAGACGATCTAAAAGGTAATGTCGTTATCATGACATTTAGTTTTGCATCTACTGTTTACATACATGTACTTTGTACTGTTCGTGTACGGTAGACCCTATAGGTATCTGTAGTTTTTTGTTGTTGTCTTCCTGGCATCCTTGGTACTGATAGCAAGAGGGTGAAGTACAGACAGTGTCACCTCCCCCCCCCCCCCTTTTTGACTCACATGCGAAGCAAAAGTGAGTCTATGTACTCACCCGAGTCGTCCGTCCGTCCGTCCGTCCGTCCGGACGTCCGTCCGGACGTCCGGACGTCCGGAAAACTTTAACGTTGGATATTTCTTGGACACTATTCAGTCTATCAGTACCAAATTTGGCAAGATGGTGTATGATGACAAGGCCCCAAAAAATATACATAGCATCTTGACCTTGCTTCAAGGTCAAGGTCGCAGGGGCCATAAATGTTGCCTAAAAAACAGCTATTTTTCACATTTTTCCCATTTTCTCTGAAGTTTTTGAGATTCAATACCTCACCTATATATGATATATAGGGCAAAGTAAGCCCCATCTTTTGATACCAGTTTGGTTTACCTTGCTTCAAGGTCAAGGTCACAGGAGCTCTTCAAAGTTGGATTGTATACATATTTTGAAGTGACCTTGACTCTGAACTATGGAAGATAACTGTTTCAAACTTAAAAATTATGTGGGGCACATGTTATGCTTTCATCATGAGACACATTTGGTCACATATGATCATGGTCAAGGTCACTTTGACCCTTATGAAATGTGACCAAAATAAGGTAGTGAACCACTAAAAGTGACCATATCTCATGGTAGAAAGAGCCAATAAGCACCATTGTACTTCCTATGTCTTGAATTAACAGCTTTGTGTTGCATGACCTTGGATGACCTTGACCTTGGGTCAAGGTCACATGTATTTTGGTAGGAAAAATGTGTAAAGCAGTTCTTAGTGTATGATGTCATTGCTGTCAAGGTCAAGCATGTGAGTCGTATGGGCTTTGCCCTTCTTGTTGTTGTTTTTAAGACACCCTGATTTTAGGACACAGTGCCCCCCCTCCCCCTCCTCTTTAAGGACCGCGATTGTTTGCACGCGCTGTACATTAACATTGTTCATTTGTTAATGTATTTCTATATGATCTCTTTTAAGACCTGATTTTTGGTGGTCTTAAAAAGGAGTTCCACGTAGTCAAGCCTTATAAACGTGTTATGGCTTGGACAGCAAAAAGTTCTTAACATGATGGATCTTCTGACGTATTATATCTATGCCTTCCCCGACAGTGTGTGCATTGTCAACGTTCTGCAAGTGTTTGAACGCTTTGGATTTATTCACTCATATGCGTGCTGACATTATTGATACGATAGCAAACCTCCTGTCAGCAAAGTGATGGATGAGTAAAGACAGCGATCGTTATTCGTAGATCGTAGAATTTAGTGTGGCAGAAGTCTATTATACTAGAAGTAGTTTACTACTATTACCAGCAGTCGACACGCGATGATACATATGCCCTTTGACCTTTCCTTGGGGATATCCCGTACTAAAAATAGAATACGGGATTTTGGGGAAAGCTGTTCAAGGGCACTCACGCACTATATTCGATTTTCAATACACGACTCAAAACCTTTGGGATAAATCAAAAAGAAAAAAATACAAGTTTATAGAGTTAGAAAAAGAAGAAAAATTGAGAAAAAATGTTTTACGAAAGATTTGCCATTTATGGGACTCGAACTCGAGACCGCCGGATCTGCAGCCAACGTATTACCACCCCGCCACGGAGGCTCACGACCCAACAACCGTGTGAAAACGAATACTTGAACTGCAACCATACCCTCCACGTGCCCGGGTTTGCGATCGAGCATTTGTCGACTAGTTGGCTTCCCCGTTCGTATTTGTGATCTGTACGTTTTCTTGTTCTCATCATTACATATAGTTGCGGTGTTACCTATAAGGCATTAAATTTTCACCAAAGCCGAGGTTACTAAAAAAAATATAATGGGAAATTCTGGGGAAATTGTCCCGCTGGAAGTACTCAATAATTATGCAACTTTTTGATTATTTCATTTCATTACATCATCCAAAACGTTTGGAATGACGCAAATGATTAAAATGCAAGAATTACGAGTTCAGAAAAAAAAATTGCTGTCGAAGCGGATCGAACCCGGGACCACAAAAGTAAGGACTAGCGAATTATCGGGCGGTTTACCATCTGAGCTATTCTGTCGGACTGCTGGCGAGGGAGATTTAAACTTCAAATATTAAACTTGAGTTCTCGAGCATGGCGACGACTCGAGTTTCCGAGTCTCTCCGTTCGTATTTGTATACTGTTCTCTCTATCTCACTGTCCGAGGCAAGTTCAGTTAATAACTGACCCTATGCTCCCTGTCACTTCGTAAATGTTTGGAAACCAATATCAAGTAGCGATAATAATTTCAAGTGTGACCGACATTATTGCTACGAATTGCATTGACCAATCGCCGAAAGGCGCTGGCGTCATTTAGGCAAAAATCCGCCTTTTTGATGAGCCCTAGGGTCATTTCTGAGATCGGTGTAAATCCGTTGAGAAAATTTGGGGGGGTACTTTCATCCGCGTAACAGCTTCCATCAGCGATAGTTTATTCTCAATTGGCGTATTCTTATTTGGACTGAATGTTGCTTGTACGAAATTTGCCCAGTAGAACCCGAGGATGATAAGAATGCTGTCGGAAACAGCCGAGCAAGTGGTTTTATGCTTGTTCCGGAATTTGCCGAAGATTTCCGAGCGCTTTCTTTGTTTTTACGGATCGTGCAGTTTCTAGACCACGCGCCATTTTGGTCACCATGCATCGACGAATTACAAAAAGCGATAAGGCCCTCGCGGCCGAAATCGACTCAAGTGTGAAAAACAAATGGAATTTTGGTTGGCTTGAGGAGAGAGTGAAGACTTCGATCTGGTTGACGAAAGGCAAAGTCTAAAACGAACACACAGTGGAGCTCTCTGTTGGTTTAAACAGTTTTATTCAGTTGCATAAATACAAAGCCGTAATTGAAAATTGTAATTAAGGGAGCACAACAAGATAAACTTATAAATGTGCTCTTAGAAACAAACGAGTAATGTGGCGGACAATATTGTTAACGATTTTGAACACATTGGTGAGAAATTACTACAGCTTCAAGTGCACTGTTTTGTAAAGTTATGGTGTCTCCTGGTGCACGTTTTAGGTGTGGAAAATGCCAAAAACCCGCATTATTTTCCTCCTTTTTGATGATTTCCTGTTCCCATGCCTGGTCATTGCATGAAAGGATTTCCCTACCCAAAATCCTCTATTCTCGATGACATACTAAGGAGTTAGTTCAGGAGAACGACGACCAAAGGACGGTTTATCATATAAAGGGAAGCAAGCGGTTAAAAAAGGGCGTCGATAGAGCCAGTGAACAGTGATGTCTACTTGTAGTATTTCATTCACTTGTGAGTGTGGTTAATGTCAGTGAATGGCACAGGTTAATCCACACAGGGAGGTATGCCTTGTCTGCTGTTCAGACGAACTGACCAGTGCTCCTAGGTACCACCTCCTCCAGTTTTTCTCTCTTCCTCTGTCTTTTAAAGGTACCGAAACATGAAGACTTTGTGCATATATATATATATACTGTTAATGTTTTTACATTTAGTCAAGTTTTGACTAAATGTTTTAACATAGAGGGGGAATCGAGACGAGGGTCGTGGTGTATGTGTGTGTGTGAGTGTGTCTGTCTGTCTGTCTGTGCGTGTGTGTGTGTAGAGCGATTCACTACTGGACCGATCTTTATGAAATTTTACATGAGAGTTCCTGGGAATGATATCCCCGCAAGTTTTTTAAAATTTTTCGATAAAATAATGTCGTTTATGACGTCATATCCGGCTTTTTGTAAAAGTTGAGGCGGCACTGTCACACCCTCATTTTTCAATCAAATTGATTGAAATTTTGGCCAAGCAATCTTTGACGAAGGCCGGACTTCGGTATTGCATTTCAGCTTGGTGGCTTAAAAATTAATTAATGACTTTGGTCATTAAAAATCTGAAAATTGTAAAAAGAATATTTTTTTTATAAAACGATCCAAATTTACATTCATCTTATTCTTCATCATTTCCTGATTCCAAAAACATATAAATATGTTATATTTGGATTAAAAACAAGCTCTGAAAATTAAAAATATAAAAATTATGATCAAAATTAAATTTTCGAAATCAATTTAAAAACACTTTCATCTTATTCCTTGTCGGTTCCTGATTCCAAAAACATATAGATATGATATGTTTGGATTAAAAACACGCTCAGAAAGTTAAAACGAAGAGAGGTACAGAAAAGCGTGCTATCCTTCTCAGCGCAACTACTACCGCTCAGTCTTCTTGTCAATTTCACTGCCTTTGCTACAAGCGGTGGACTGACGATGCTACGAGTATACGGTCTTGCTGAAAAATGGCAGTGCGTTCAGTTTCATTCTGTGAGTTCGACAGCTTGACTAAATGTTGTATTTTCGCCTTACGCGATTTGTTTTCTATTGTTGACCCACAATGTGTGACCGGACGATGTGGAGACGACAAGTATCGAATGAATCTTTTTCGCGTGAAGGAAACAATTGGGAGTGAGGGCAGAGAGGGAAGCTGTGACAATGTTTGTGTCAGCCGAGGTAAACATCAACTGTGTTTGAACTAACGCCGAGGTGTTTTCTTGAAATAATAATACTAATGATAAATAATATTATTTCAAGGCAAGAACAATCGTAATCGAAAACGTGTAGGGTTCAGAACGTTCTTACCATATATAAGACTTATTACCAGCCTGCCTCATGCGTGCAGACTCAGTGAAGACTGCAGTGGTTCGATTGCCCTAGCCTAGCAGACGACATAAACCCCGCTCAGCAAATTAACATGTTGGGCAAATGTGAACGAAAAAACGATGGGGATATAATACGTGTAGGGTTCAGAGCATTCTTACCGTTCATATTTAGTATCAGACTCCCCGATGAGTGAAGATACAACACGAGAAATATGCCACATTTATTTTGAAAATGTGCTAACCGTCGAGTCCTTCGGGGGGTAGTCAATTCAAGGGGAGTCACTCCGCACAGTCCATCCGTCGAAGCTCGACTGGAGGTATCGAATCGCAAATAACGAAGAGCACAGTCCTTTCTCCGAATTCAAATGAGGTCTCTCTGAAAGATCATCACTGTTCAGCTTAACGCTACACTGGAATTTACCAACAGAAATTAAAATGCGTGTGACGAAAGCACAACACACTTTTGAGACACCCCACACAAAAGCCGTAAGAGACTTAGATCTTACACGACCTGACCACACAGTTATGCCTATTCAAATGCGCGTAGCAAAATGTGCGTTTGAAATCTTCTTTTTTTCTATGGCGGTACTGACAATATCGTTATTGAAACAATCCCAGTGCACTAAGGGATTTATAGAGCAAATCTCGAAAATAATTATTGAACTCAGCCCTATGCGCTTCGTTCAATAATGAATTTTCTCGATTTGCTCTATAAATCCCTTAGTGCACTGGGATGTCTCAATAACTTAAATAATAATAATAAATGAGCATTTATATAGCGCAACATCATAACTTTACAATTATGCTCTTTGCGCTTGAAGATACTATTTGATAAAGTGTGGTTACATTCATCACTGCTGCTTTGTATGGTTGGTCTAGCACCTCCTATGACACCGTTGTCAATCTTTCGATTGATATATATGTAGTAGTAGATATATATGGAGAGAGAGAGAGAGAGAGAGAGAGAGAGAGAGAGAGAGAGAGAGAGAGATTGTTGTTTTCTTGTTTTGTTTGTTCCTTGATAATTATATAAGCGTATCAATAGATGTCTATTATGAAGCCGAGTACACACATGTACTTTTTTTGTAATGGTTAAAATCTTGGTATCACGTTGTCTATCGGTGGTTGACATATTAAAGCGGCTTTAATTTTAAACGGTTGTTTTGATCAATTTATTTCTCATTTGACATTAATTTTGTCGTTGTCCACAACATCCGGTTACACTCGCAACTGCACCATTATTTTTAACAATAACGGGATAGTACTCAACTGTCGTTATTTTATAACGGGGGTGTGCTCGCAGGTGAATGTTCGTGGTGCTATTTTAATAACCTGCGCAGTAGTAGAATTCTGGATCATTCATTTGACACTGCTTGGCCTGTGTGGTAAAGTTTGCGGTAAGGGTCGTATCGCTCTGTATGACAGGAATGTTGGTGTTGGGATTTTATGTTGTTGGAAATCACTGCACCTCTTTATTTTTCACACCTTGTAATCTCTTGCTTTTGTCATCCAGTATCAGGATAGGCACAGTCCCCGCGTCTTTTCTCCGTCACTGTGTGTGTGTGTGTGTGTTCTATTGCTTGCTTGTACTTATATCTTGACGTCTTTTGATAATGATTGTGTTTAAGGAAGATGTTAGCAACCCTGCAGACAGGCGTTGTTTTGATTTGATTAATTGATCGAAACTACACTGTAGCTGTGATTGAAGGCTAAATAAAAGAAAGACTACGTTAGTTACAAAATGTCATTAAATTTAAAGATGTCTATCATTCTTATTGTTATGTGTGATCTAACTTTATGGATTATCCGATCTCCAGGCAAGTAGGCTAGGTCAGACAAAAAGTGATGTAAGGATGCATTTTACTTGTCAGTTTTATTGTATCATCTGACGTGTGTCGGTGTTTCTTTTTTTTCTCTCACTCTTACATGTGTATCGTGACACGCGCACTTTTGTCAGCTTGTATATCCCCTCTTGGTGTCATTTTACATCGCGCCAATACTATTTGATAAAGTGTGTTTACATTGATCACTATGCCGCTTTGTATGGTTGGTCTAGTACCTCCTATGACACCGTTGTCAATCTTTCGAGTTATTGTTGGCTCTGTGTTTCGCTTGGTAGTACGTGTACAGGAGGCAGCTGATGGTAACGTACACTTTGTTTCAAGTACATGTAGTAGTAGCGCTCCTGTCTCACTCACAAGTAAGCCCCTCCTTCCGTGGTGAGGCCAGCTCGCGCGTCACAGTAAACAAGACGCTGGGCAGATCGATACCCCCCCCCCCCCCCCCCCCCCAATGCTCTCTGTCGCTCCCCTTTGAAGCATTGGTGGGGCTAATCTCTCTACCCCCCCCCCCCCCCCCCCACACACACACACACACACTCACACACCCCTCCTTCCCAGTTTGCACCTTACCTCACCTCTCTGTACCCCCTCCGCCCACACACCACTGTGGAGAGGCCAGCTCAGGCTCCCCACCCTTGTGCAGGTAAAGGCCGGCTAATCCCCGTCTGTCAGAAGCCTATTATACTAGAAGTATTTATCTACTATTACCAGCAGTCGACACGCGGTGATACATATGCCATTTGACCTTTTCTTGGGGATATCCCGTACTAAAAATAGAATACGGGATTGTGGGAAAACTGCAGTCAAGGGCACACACTCACTATATTTGATTTTCAATACACGACTCAAAACCTTTGGGATAAATAAAAAAAAGAATAACATACAAGTATATAGAGTTCAAAAAAGAAGAAAAAAATGTTTAAAAATCATGATTTACAAAAGTCTTTAGGGGACTCGAACTCGAGACCACCGGCTTTGGAGGCAAACGTCTTACCACCCCGCCACAAGGCTTACACAATCGAGGCGTGAAAACTAAGACTTGAACTGCCAACATAACTGCCACATGCCCGAGTTTTCGAAGCGAGCATTTGTTGACTCGTCGTTTTCCCCATTCGTATTTGTGTTTTGTACGTTTTCTTGATATCAGCATTACATGTAGTCGCGGTGTTGACAATTTTCACCAAAGCCGGTGTCACGCGGTTACTAAAAATAAATAAAAAATGAATGGGTCATTCTGGAAGTACTCAATAATTATGCAACTTTTTTTTATTATTTCGGTTCATTTCATAATCCAAAACGTTTGGAATGAAGCAAATGAATAAAATACAAGAATTACGAGTTAAGAAAAAAATAAAAATAAAATTGCCGTCGAAGCGAATCGAACCCGGGACCACAAAAGTAAGGACGAGCGTGTGATCAAGCGCGTCACAGTTACCAACTGAGCTATTCTGTGGCACTGATGGCGAGGGAGATTTTAACTTCAAATATTACACTTGAGTTCTCGAGCGTGGCGACGACTGACTCGAGTTTCCGAGTTTCTCCGTTCGTATTTGTGTACTGTTCTCTATATCTCACTGTTCAGGGCTAATTCAGTTCATAACTGACCTTACACCCCCCCCCCCCCGGTCACTTCGTATAAGTTTGGAAAGCTATACAAAGTAGCGATAATTTCAAGCGTTACCGACATTATTGATACGAAATGCATTGACCAATCGCCAAAAAGCGCTGACGTCATTGCATGAAAAATACCCCAAATCCTCTATTCTGGATGACATACTAAGGAGTTAGTTCGGGAGAACGACGATCTATTGACGGTTTATTATATAAAGGGAAGCAAGCGGTTAAAAACGGGCGTCGATAGAGCCAATGAACAGGGATGGGAACTTGTAGTATTTCATTCACTTGTGCGTCTGTCTTATGTCACTGTGCACAGTATTGATACAGCGGGCTTGTGTGCATTGAATGGCAGACACGGGAAAGCCCGTCGCTGGTGGGACCAACACAGACCGTACTGTTGTTCGTACAGCGACCTGTGGTGGTTATCGCCACAGCAGATCGCTCGATCCATTGATTATTATATACTACAGACTATCTTTCCCTACTTTTACCTGCGGGTTTCGGGAAGACTGTTGAGGCTCTCAGCTGTCATGGCCTAGTTCTTGTAGTTCGGTTTCGGGTTGGGCAACAAAAGATTTGGGTTTCTGTGGCGCGTGCGTGGAGAGTACTTGTGGTTTAGTTCTGTTTCGGTGTCTCGCTGCCTGTGTGATCTGTGTCACTGTCTCGGGTAAGAGGGTCAGGCTAGTATAATTACAGGTCTGTCTGTCTGTCTGTCTGTCTGTCTCTGTCTGTCTCTCTACCTGATGTAAGAATTCGTGTAAAGCCTATAAATGTGTACATAGTCCTGTGAAATCTGTTCTGCTTTTAAATTTTTATTTTATTTTAATGAATTTACGTGTACATATATGATTAGAATAGTCGCCCTCTCTGGGCGAGGGCTGGTTGATAAAAAGCTCATTTGTATTGCTTCTGCCACAACCCTCGTAAAATAAATCTGATTTGATTTGATCTCTCTCTGTTGCTAAATCCATTTGTAACATTTGTGCATACAATCATATCGTGATATTTCTAACGATTTCCAATGCTGTAGAGATTCATACTACGGTCTTTGTTTTGTGTGTGTGTGTGTGTGTGTGTGTGACAAAAGCGATCTTGATTGAGTTGTATTGCTGTCTTTGCTCAGATTTGATCAATTGAAAATAAATCGTACAGCATGAAGCGGAGAGATTTGGGAAGAGAAAGTGGTTCTCTACAACTCATCTATCTATATATCATCAGCCGCCCAAAAGAGGGTTTCCTTCACACAGAGAGAGAGAGAGAGAGAGAGAGAGAGAGAGAGAGAGAGAGAGAGAGAGAGAGAGAGAGAGAGAGAGAGAACGGACTCGCTGACAGATTGGACCTGTCTTAATGACTTCATTGTTGTTATCCAAGTGTAAATATTTTGGGTTCGTGACTATTCTTACAACCAGCTCTTGCTTGCTTCGTTTATTTACTTCCCTATGTTCTTTTTCTCGCTAGAGAGAGAACCTATGTTCTTTTTCTCGCTAGAGAGAGAAGTGGGGTATAGTTCTTGACTGACTCAGTGACTGACAAACATTTTTACTATTCAACCCTAAATATTTTGAGTTTGTGACCAATGTTATTTTCAATGCCTGCGAACCGTATTTTTACATTTAGTCAAGTTATGACTAAATGTTTTAACATAGAGGGGGGAATCGAGACGAGGGTCGTGGTGTATGTGTGTGTGTGTATGTGTGTGTGCGTGCGTGCGTGTAGAGCGATTCAGACCAAACTACTGGACCGATCTTTATGAAATTTGACATGAGAGTTCCTGGGTATGATATCCCCATACGTTTTTTTCATTTTTTGATAAATGTCTTTGATGACGTCATATCCGGCTTTTCGTGAAAGTTGAGGCGGCACTGTCACGCCCTCATTTTTTAACCAAATTGGTTGAAATTTTGGTGAAGTAATGTTCGACGAAGCCCGGACTTCGGTATTGCATTTCAGCTTGGTGGCTTAAAATTTAATTATAGACTTTGGTCATTAAAAATCTCAAAATTGTTAAAAAAAAAAAGTTTTTATAAAACTATCCAAATTTACGCTCATCTTATTCTCCATCATTTGCTGATTCCAAAAACATATAAATATGTTATTTTTGGATTAAAAACAAGCTCTGAAAATAAAAAATAAAAAAATTATGATCAAAATTAAATTTCCGAAATCGTTTTAAAAACTATTTCATCTTATTCCTTGTCGGTTCCTGATTCCAAAAACATATAGATATGATATGTTTGGATTAAAAACACGCTCAGAAAGTTAAAACGAAGAGAGGTACAGTAAAGCGTGCTATGAAGCACAGCGCAATCGCTACCGCGCCAAACAGGCTCGTCGCTTTCACTGCCTTTTGCACTAGCGGCGGACTACGTTCAGTTTCATTCTGTGAGTTCCACAGCTTGACTAAATGTAGTAATTTCGCCTTACGCGACTTGTTGTTTTCTTTGTCCTGTGCTGGAGAGAGGTGAGACAGAGAAAAAGAGAGAGAAGTGTGTGTGTTTGTGTGAGTGTGTGTGTGTGTGTGTGTGTCTGTTTGTGTGAGTGTGTGTGTGTGTGAGAGTGTGTGTGTGTGTGTGTGTGTGTGTGTGTGTGAGAGAGTGACTGACTGACTGACTGACTGATCTTTAATACATCTACAACTTATAAGTATCGGTAATCGGAATTTATTTATTTTTAATTTGTATGTGGGGCTACAATACATCATTATTCTTTTGTCTGCTGACGCCAAACGACAAGTCAGAGAGAGAGAGAGAGAGAGAGAGAGAGAGAGAGAGAGAGAGAGAGATTTCTCAGGTTTCGATGACTTGGTGTCAATTTTAGCCCAGCCTTCACAGACGAAGTGTTATGTCAACACATTCCCTTGCTATGCGGACTGTTTCAACAGTGACTGATTGTACATTCGGACTTTTAGACGGTAGAAAAAAATCTCCAGTGCATAATGCAGACTTTATCACAAACAAATGTGTTCTACTTCTTACGGCATTTGAGGTCAGCAACTACTTTGGTTCATAGCGGCAAAAGGAAAAGCACGTGGAAGTGACTTGGATCTCGCTAATGGAGAGAGGGAAGTGCGTACAGGAAAACGATGTGTGCAATGTGGCATTGTGACAGACGCGCCTATTTCATCGTAATGCGGTCTGTGGAAAATATATCCCGGGAGCTTTGTCCCCATGTCTACAGATCGGAGTGTCAGCGGTTTAATGTATGTATGATGTAATCAGCTGAGCAATTCTTGTGATTTGCAATCAGCCAATTGTTTTATCGAGTGATGTAATCATTACTTTCTTGTCTGCTGACGCCAAACGAGAAGTCTAAGAAACAGGCAATAATGATCACATGGTCTGTTTGATAAGGTCACTGGCAGACTCATAAAAGAACCCTCCTTCCCGCTGAAATCATGCATGAAAACCACCAAAGAGTAATCCATGCTTTTATGTGAGATAATAGCATCCTTCCACTTCGACACATGTGTTATACCGACAATTAGTTCACCGTTGCATCTCCGTGGCCGTGGTGACACGGGGTTGGGACATGGGTACCGTCTCTGGATTCTAATCGGAAACTTGTAATTAAAAAAATTTTTTTATTAAACGATCCAAAAATAATTTCATCTTATTCTTCGTCATTTTCTGATTCCCAAAACATATACATATGTTATATTTGAATTAAAAACAAGCTCTGAAAATTAAAAATATGAACATTATGATTAAAATTAATTTTCCGAAATCGATTTAAAAACAATTGCATCTTATTCCTTGTCGGTCCCTGATTCCAAAAACATATAGATATGATATGTTTGGATTAAAAACAAACTCAGTAAGCTAAAAAGAATAGACAGACAGAAAAGCGTGTTATCCTGCTCAGCGCGACCACTACCGCACTATTCTGCATGGCTTGTCGATTTCACTGCCTTTGCCACGAGCGGTGGACTGACGAAACTACGAGTATGACTTTGTGGTCTTGGTGAAAAAAGCAAGGCGTTCAGTTTCATTCTGTGAGTTCCACAGCTTGACTAAATGTTGTTATATCGCCTTACGCGACTTGTTCTTTTACCTGCTCCTCTGTCGGTGACTACTCTCTCTCTCTCTCTCTCTCTCTCTCTCTCTCTCTCTCTCAGTTTGAAACAGTTTTTGTGTGACTTAAGGTCGCGGATTAGAATCCGGCCCGGGGTGGACACGGGTCAAATGTTTGTGAAGAACCAGAGACGGTATCCATGTCCCACCCCCGTGTCACAACGGCCACGGGGCGGTTTTCTTGACCCGTTTAAGGTCAATGCTTGTTTATGACAGCGCTGGAGGCATTGGAAAGTCTTGCAAGTTTGACCCATTTCTGATTGTAGCACTGCCTCTTCGTGTTTGACAGGTGATTAGGTTTTAAACTGTTTTGTCAGTTTACACTAGCGTGTAAATTGTAATCAAGAGCACGGCATGATCCCTGTTGTGGTAATGTAGTCCTTGTAATTCATTAAAAGCACGTTTTACGCAGTTTATATTGAAAAGCCGGCAATTTTATGTGCCTAGTGAAACATTTTGCTGAATAAACTTCGTTACTTACACCAATGAAAGTTCGCGTAATTAATTCAGAAAATATATCAATATGTGCAGAAAGCAGCCAGGCTTTTTTTTTTGGGGGGGGGGGGGTGGTTTGTTGTTATTGTTGTTTTGTATTTTTAGTTTATATAAGCGTCGACAGATCTCTGATGACGTTCGACGGTTCGTTTGCATGGGAAGGAAGGATCTTTAAGCGATGTGAGCAAAATGTTTAAAGGTGCAAAGGCCGTCACTGTTGCATTGTGGGTGCAAACATTCGCCCTGGGATGTTAACACAGAGTGGATAAAGGGGAAGTTGGGGTTCAGGCGGAAGAGGTAACCGGAATAGCTGAATCATACACACATTATATACAGTAACAACACCGGGAGCGTGGGACTGACATTCTACCGCTAGCGTATCATATCTATCTGTGATGGGATCCAGGTGGCAGAGAAGGCTACCATAGACAGTTTGCACTTGAGTTTGTCTTATAGTTATATGATTAATATAAGTGTATCGGGGTTGTGTGTAGATCTGACAAGTTGTCAGTTTTGTTTGTGTGTCTGCCTGTGTGTTTGTATCCTTCCAACCTCTCCTCGCGTCATTCTTAGCTTTGAGATTAAATTCAAAACTGACAATTCGGTTGTTGGTAAAACAGATCAGTGAAGAATTTACTAATATGTGGTGAAGATAGTGTTTGTCTATCTGTCTGTGTATTTGTTTGTCTGTCTATTTGTTTGTCTGTCTATCTGTTTGTCTCTCACTCTCCCGCGCACACGCATTAACTCACACACACACACACACACACACCACACACACACACACACACACACACACACACACACGTACTCGCGTGTGTGTGTTAATGAGGTGCTATGTGCTACTGTCTTATTTGGGGAATTGTTTTTGTGGGGTGTCATGTTTTCCATTTTGAAAGGGGGAATGTTCCTCAGACGCGTATGACCTTTCGATAACTCTCACTGATGCAAGATTGCGCAGCTTTGAAAAAGTAAATCGAAACTCTTTGCATAAGCAATACTCGGACATTTGGGTCGTCTGCTTTTACCCCCAGCTTGATCCTTAGCAAATGTAAATTATGAAATCCGGAGGGGTATCCGGTCGTCAGTGGCAATTGCTATAATTGTGCATCACACATTATTGACAAAAATGAAACAGAATATGTACGGAAAACCTTTATGAAAAAAAAATTTATATGTGAGAAACCCAAAACTTCGAAAGGACAGTGTATGTTTCAGGAAATGCCAGAGATGACTGCACACCTGTGGAAAATAAACACGTGTTTGTGCTCAGAAATGGCACCCTTCAGCAAATTCGTTTAATTCAACCAAGCCGCCTGCCCCATCCAAAACGTGACATCTATTTTCCCTTATTTTGTGTAAAAGCTATGGAGAAAACGGTATGGTTGTTTCTGACTGTGTTCCATGTCTGGTGCTAAAGCTGTACGTGTACTAGGGATTTTAGGATGTACCTTGGGACAAGAGGCTCCGTTCAAATCGTCTGGCAGACAGACCGAGAGCCGCTGTCTGCAGCACCGATATCACAGACACTGACGTGTGCGGTGCTAGGTAGGGCGGAGTTGTGACAGCTCGCACACCTGTACCGCATCCCTTGTTCCGCGCTCCCCCATTGCTTTGTCTGCCTTTTTGTGTGTGTATCTGTCCCACATCTGTCAGTTTACGTTACGCGGGCTCACCGTGCCCGCCGCCTCGGAGGCTGTGTTTATCCGATTTGCCTCAGGAATGTGCCCTCGATTAATCTGATGCCAGTCTGGCCGCACGCTGCACGCGGCCTGCCCTGTAATCTGCAGCTCAGGGCAAAACAGTGACCCATGGGCCATCCTCAGGGCGTTTTTTTTTTGGTAAGCGAGTAGGATGAGCCTTAATCTGAATCTTGTGGCAATCGTAAGATGATGAGACTTGGCCAAGGCTGTTGTATTGAGTTTACAATCCGATATTTTTGTGGTAATGAAGACGGACTTGACCTTTACATATTATAATTTGTGAATTACAGTCATTAAAAAGTTACAGATTGTGTGGTTAAGCCTGTCGGATGAACCCGAATCTGGCAGCTATAAGGCCACGAGAAGGGACTTGACCATGGCTATCGCGCTAGATAAACAATTGCCACTCTCATGAGCGAGAAAAGGATGGACTTTGTCAGGTTAGTTGATCTGAATTATTTGACTGAATTATTATTTGATCTAGGCTCACGACCCGATGTTGCAACGAACACTTACTACGTGAACACTCAGACGGAATATTAAAGAACCATACATGCACCGGAAGTTGATTACAAAGAGAGTGTGAGAGAGAGAGAGAGAGAGAGAGAGAGAGAGAGAGAGAGAGATCAAATTTCATTTTGCGAGGGTTGTGGCAATACAAACGAGCAACCAGCCCTCGCCCAGAGAGGGACTACTGTAATCATATATATTTTTATACACGTAAATTCGTTAAATAAAAAAAAAAAATAAAAAAAACTTTTAAAAAGGCACCAAAAAAACCAGGGGGAGAGAGCGAGAGAGAGAGCGCGCTCGTTCTACACATTGAGCCCATGCATTCTGAAACCGAAACTGGCGAGTGGAACAATCTTTTTCTTCTTCGAAAAATAGGAGTAAAACCGGAAAGAATACTTGTGTACATTCACATTGTTTGTGCCTTCTCGACTTCCCGTCGACGGATATGGTCCAGGATGACAACGAAAGGACAGGATTGGCAGTTAGGTTCACACAATTACTGAATGAAACTTAAAGGCGGTTACAAATATTTAATGCATTATTTACGCTACAGGATTCTTTCTTGACTGAAATAATCAGCTTGTTGTGGTGTTTTTTTCACAGTCTAAGTCCAACAAAATTTAGTACCATCAGACATTGTTGTCAGTCAATGTTCTCAGTGGGGAGAAATCGGAGATGAAGAACTGACAACCGACAAAGGAACAGGCGTACCTGTCATACAAACTCCTGTTTCTCAAGTTTTTCCGCAAGTTTTTCCGGATTGTTGCTGACTTTGCAAAATTACAGTCATATGACATCTAAGACGCACTTCCCTAGAGAGTTTCCACCACGGCAGCTTTTGCGTGAATTACCATGTGAGCCAAGGTCCTCTTTTTTGCTGCCAGGCTGGAGCGGTACACGCAAAAAATAAGCTGTAGTTGCCAGGGCAATGGGAAGGTCGTATAGAGTTGTGTATGAAGGTACAGCTGTCTGAATGTTAACTCTCCATGAAATTTGCCCCCAGTGTGATATGTTTGTAATTGTCGGCATACTCATCACTCGCGAGCCAGCCCCGTGGAAGTGGCAGGGGAGATAACGGGAGCAGTCAGAGAGACCACGAGTTATGTGCGCTGTCTGTCGGGCCACAGGCCCTGCACGGGATCGCTTTGTTTTAATTCTCAAGTCATGTAAGACACTCAGAAATGACGGAATAAAATGTTTACTTGGGTGAAATACAGAACTTCTGGGCTTTATCTTCACAACACTTTGCAGCAACAATTTATTTAGTTCCTGCTTATTTGCTTCAAGAAACTTGTTGCATTCATTTTAGGATTTAAGTTGTACATGGGAATGCATAAAAAAAAAATGTATTCTCATTTTTAATCAACACAGCAATGCTCGTGTGAAGTATAACAAAATTAATGTATACATGATGTATATGTTTCAAAAAGTAGCTTCTGGTACATGAACTGATGAAGGCATGCGCCTGTGAATCGAGTGTTCCTGGTGTGGAAAGGAGTAGATGTGTGGTTGTTGGCCCTTTGTTCACACTGGTGGTATTCTGTTGTGGGTAGTGGAACTGTGGTCTCCAGACTTCTGCATTACATGTACTTCCAGTTCTTTGTGTGCAATGCCTCACGCAGTCACTGTACTCACGCAGTCACTGCATGTAAGTTATTTTGCCTGTCCTTTTTGGTTGTTCATTTTTCTCCCTCTCTCTCTCTTCCTTCCTATCTATCTAGGTGTTTTCTCTGGGTTCAACTTATAACATTTTTATTAGTTAATGGTTTCAGCTGGTTTTGTTTTTGTTTTCTTTTTTTTATCCATTTTGTTAACGGGAGCATTTTTTGCTGATCCTAAAAAATTGGAGCAAACTTGTTCTCTGTTTCCATTGTCACTGAGGGGGCATTGTAGACTGCTCATGTATGTAGTCTGTTGGTGCCAGTGCACCAGCCAAGTGACAGTGGCTGTAGCTGATGGGGTACACAAAAAATGGCTGAGTCAGTAATAAGACAAAAGCACTAGCCGAACCAGAAGAAGAAGACAAAAGCCCTAAGTTGACTTCTCTTGACATTTTTCCCCCAATTGTACCAAGGAGTGAGTGAGATCTGTTCATGATACTCTGTGGGTTAAAGACACCTTCCTTCTCGTGTAAACCGTCACGTATCCATCTTGATTTGTATGCTTCGCAGCTGACTGTCTGGAGTATAAACTTCCTGCTGTTTATTCTGATTGTAAGTGCAACATTGCATGAGTTGTTAATGCCACTCAAAGACTTTTTACCCCCAGTAAGTAATCAGGCTGTCACATAGAGAAAAAAAGATGTAGGTTTAAAAAACCCTGTTCATCATGATTGTGCACATGATTGTATAAAAGAAGGAAGTTGACTTTAAGCAACCAGACAGAAAGGGTATATGCCTCTGCCTTATGTTACATGGTGGTATTTGAGTGCATTTGTCTGATGTAATATAGTCTTTCTGTCTCTTGAGTGCAGCCTCCTTCTCAGCAAGGAGGGTGTTTACGAATGCAATTGTTGGAAGCATCTTTGGCTTGTCAAGGGAAGTGGCTGGGAATTGTGTTTTTGGCAGTGTTGTCAGTTCTCGAAAACTAAGGTTATGTCTGAGCCTCTGAGGTTATGTAGTCCCTCCCCCCCCCCTCCCCCAAGCAACTAATGTCTATGGTAATAGAACTTCTGGCAAAGCTGGGAAAAAAGGATTGAAGGATGTAGCTCCAGACATTGATGGAGGAGGACCGGATTGGTAGGCTGGTGCAGTGTTGCAGGTGGAAATTTGAGGTGTCACCAGAGCACCCTAACAGCCCGATGGAAATTAACATCATGAAATCCATGAGGCAAAACTATTGAAACACCGGGGAAAAGTCTTGTCCACTTGACCTCGGAGCAGGTTTTCCTGATTGTGAACAGCCTTTAATTACTTTTATCCCTGTTCATCATACTTCATGTGTGTGCTGAGCTTTTGCAGTTGCTGTCGGTACCTCACATGTGGTATTCAACATATTCTGACATATTTGCAATGAGTGTTGCAGAAACACCAGACATGAAGTACTGGGTGTGGTTGAATTAAAAAAGGACCCCTAAAATCATGTGCAGAATAAAACTGGACTCGGCTGGTATATTTTATAAGTCGTTTTGATCTGGTAAACTAAACTTTATGCAGGAAATGTTTTTACACAGTACTTGCAGTGAGGAAAAGATCTTCCAGTTCTGAGTTGTATAAAGATTGAATGGAACATGACACTGTGTGTGACCGGCACGGTTGGCCTAGTGGTAAGGCGTCCGCCCCGTGATCGGGAGGTCGTGGGTGCGAACCCCGGCCGGGTCATACCTAAGACTTTAAAATTGGCAATCTAGTGGCTGCTCCGTCTGGCGTCTGGCATTATGGGGTTAGTGCTAGGACTGGTTGGTCCGGTGTCAGAATAATGTGACTGGGTGAGACATGAAGCCTGTGCTGCGACTTCTGTCTTGTGTGTGGCGCACGTTATATGTCAAAGCAGCACCGCCCTGATATGGCCCTTCGTGGTCGGCTGGGCGTTAAACAAACAAACAAACAAACAAAGACACTGTGTGTGTGTGTAAGGTCAGTCGTCAGCACTGTTCACACAAGATATTAGCCAAGTTTGTTTACATTTTGAAGAACAGATTAAGGTTCATCAGATATTTCTCTGTTGATTCATTATTAAGGCTTTTGCAGTATGATGCTATTTAAACTATAACTCTACTCACCATCTGGTGTTAGCACCTGGCAAGGCGTCGTGAAAACTGCGAAGGTAGTGAATATGCTGCATAAAGTTGTTGATCATGGAGTCATTAGATACTGCATCATATGTGTGCCACTGAGATGTTTTTTCCTCCCAGAGCTGTCTGCAGGTATGTTGCCTGTTCATACGGAATCCCTGTTCATCATATTGAGCACAGCTGTAAGACTTTGCTTTTGCTGGCAAGCAGAGTTTTGGCGGCTGTTTGGTGTTGGCAGGCTAATCAATAACACCAACTCTTATTTGATGATCACTGTAATCTCTTGATCTGGGCTGTAGCACTAGCAGTCAAAGCTTGGGATTTTGCAGTCTTTGTAGTACCAGTCAGAGCTTTTACCTCTCTGAAAAGGAATGTTGGCTGTTGTAAAATGTGAAAACTATGGTTTTGTACTTTTGTTGGCACTGTAAATATATGACTGGCAAAATTTGAGAGTGGATTATAACACTAACAAACTTCCAACCTCACCCTCTTGACCTGTTTCATGCCTCTGATATTGTGATTAAATGTCAGTTTATGTTATCCTTGTGAACATTTGCCTCATTTTGACTTGTATGCCCTTATGTCAAGTCTGTGGAGCAGATGTTGCTTGCTTTTTAGCATCCTAAATCTTTTTGTTGCTTACAGAGCAGGTTGCTGTGTGTTGTGTTTGTGAAGATAACATAGACCACCTACAGGCATTCTATCATGAACTTGTAAGAAGAAGAAAAGCCTGAGACCATGCACACACACACACATGCATGCACGCACGCTTGCACACACACATACGCACACGCGCGCACACACACACGGCAAAATTAATGCAATTTGGGGACCTTGAGGAATGATCTCTAGAGCTTTGAATAGGCCTGAAACCGAATCTTATGAACACTATGAACATTTTTGTTTCAGATGTGGCAAGTAGACACACCAACTACCAAGGCATAGTTCATCTGCGTCGCTGGTCCTGCGTGTGAGTGACTGGACACCAGCTCTTGGTCCACAATGGCTGAGGGAATGACAACAGAATCTGCAACATTCTATGTCACCATGGTCAGCCAGCCAGTCACTGTCAACATGAGCACGTCACAGCCTGAAGATGGTGGTCTGCGCTGTGACTACATCAACACTGACTACAACATTGTGGCCTCCATCATCTGCTTCATGTGCTTCATGTTTGGTGTTCTCTACACATTCTTTGGTAAGTACCTATCTTGTGGTTTTTTTTTTTACAGTGCCATTTCATTTTAGACAATCTTTATTTGCACACTTTACTTGTGCTTAGATTACTGAATTGCATTCATCTATGAAACATCTATGAACCATGAACAAATTTGTATGAAGGGCTACACTGAACAGCAACCAATATAGATACAGCCATCATTATTTAGATATATATGTGAGCTCTACCTCCCTAGAAAAAAAATCAAGATTTCTGAATAAGCCGTCTATGCTCTAGAATCGCACCACAATGCTAGCTGGATTGTGCTTCAAGCAAAAAAAGGTAGGTGCTCGCTTGCTTTACACACAAAAAGTATGCATGGAGAAGCAATATGCTTAAAAAACAAATGTATCAGCTTCAGTATAGTTAAAACAAGATGAAAAACAAGAAGTACATAATTTTGTGCAAGATTACCCCCCCCAAAGTTTCCACAAAGAACACATTTAATGATGTATAAGATCAGTGTTTGTAGGTATGGAAAAGTTTGAGGTACATGTACTGAAAAGCTTCCTTGTGTTGCAGGTTACCGGTTCTTCAAGGCTGTGATGTTTCTGACGGGGTTCACCTTCGCCTCTGTTTTAGTCTACACAATCTGTCTGGAGGAGGACGCACTTCCCCCAGAAGGCAATATCGGTGTCGCTGTCGGTGCCGGCATTCTTTGTGGCCTTGTCACCATGCTCATTCAATACGTCGGCCTCTTCTTAACGGGATTTCACTTCGGTGTAGCGCTAGGAGCAGGGGCGCTGATTATTGTGGAGCAGGTTACGCACCCCGAGACTAAGTGGATTCCTATTGGCGTCCTGACAGGGGTGGGGCTAGTGTTTGCCATACTCAGCTTGAAGTTCCAGAAAACTCTGACAATTCTAGGCACCAGTGTGCTCGGGGGTGCTCTGATGGTCACCTGCTTGGACTATTTTATCGAACAGGCAGCCATGATGGGATATGTATGGGACAGGATCAAGGGGGACTACTCTGAACCTCTGTGCTGGTACAGCTGGGTGATCTTGGGTTGCTGGCCGTTCTGTTTTTTGGTTGGTGTTTTGGTGCAATGGCGGGTCACTGGCATGGGGGTTGACCACAGAGAAGGTGAGCAAACATCAATACCTGCATGTTCAAGCATTTGTGGTAAAGACATTGACTGAACATGGGACAAGCTATTTGAAACTTTTTTCTTTTTTACATTTTGTCTTTCTTTCTTTTTTTATTTGGTGTTTAACGTTGTTTTCAACCACGAAGGTTATATCGCGACGGTTACATTTAGTCAAGTTTTGACCAAATGTTTAACATAGATGGGTAATGGAGACAAGGGTCGTGGAGTATGTGTGTGTGTGTGTGTGTATAAAGTGATTCCGAGAAAACTACTGGACCGATCTTCATGAAACTTCACATGAGAGTTCCTGGGTATTATATCCTCAGACGTTTTTTAATTTTTTGGATAGATGTCTTTGAATTTAATGACGTCATATCCGGCTTTTTGTTAAAGTTGAGGCAGCACTGTCACACCTTCATTTTTCGATCGAATTGATTGAAATTTGGGTCAAGCAATCTTTGACGAAGTCCGAACTATGGTATTGCATTTCAGCTTGGAAACTTAAAACGTTAGTTAATTAGTTTGCTCAATAAAGTTGTCGTTAAAATCGAATTTTCAGAGGCAGATAAAACTATGCATTGTATTCCTCATCTTCTCCTGAATTCAAAAATATATAGATATATATCAGAATGAAAGAAAATAGGTTCAGTAAGTACTATACGGTCGCATGCTTCGCATAGACGAGCGTGACCCTTCTCGGTCTTCCAGATATGGTTAGCCGAGACTATCTGAATGTAGTATAGCCGACGACTCGTTTGTGGTGTTGATGTTTTAGTCTGATACCGACTGACTAAATGTTTTTATATGGCTTCACGCCACTTGTTTTTCTTTTTGGTTATTTTGACGTTATCTTATTAACTTTCTGATTGTAGCTGCCTTGTTTTGCAAGAAATTGTCCTAAGTAAACAGAAGACAAAAAAAAAAAAAAGTTTTACAAGACCAACATGAATGCATGGAGAACATTCTGCTTTTAATAAGTTTTATGGCTTATTTCTCACTTTTTCATGCAAGGAAATAGAATAAAAAATGCTGATGATTTCTGAAAAACAGCAAGTGGCTGTTGGGCTGTTTTTAATGGCTTATACGTTGTACCCACAGTATTACACAACAGAAGAGGCTTCAATCTTCAGCGTCTTCGACGGCAACAGAAACGTGAGGCTCAGCACACTCGCTACAGACACCTGTACCAAGTGCGTCGGGTCAATGGAGATGTTATCTCGCAGGTAATATTGTCCATATCACTGGTATTTGTTGGCTATCCCCTTTTAAGATCCTACTTTCCTTTTATCTGTAAAGGCAGTGTTGTTGTTCCCAGGCCTCGGTCTTCGGTTATTGGAACATACATATTTTTATCTCGCTCATTGTTTTAACTGCTTGCCTGTTGACTATTTGAAATATAATTCTTCTGGCTGAACAATTTTATGGAGCCAGGACATTTGGTCCTATACATATTTTCAGTCCAGATGCAACTGACCTATTGTCCTCTTAGCCTAGGAACATCACTGTAAATGAACCTTCATTTTAAGACCTGATTTAATCAGATTTTTTTTTTAGGTCTTTAAGGGGAGACCGGGCAGGCAAAATTAGTTAATTTGGGTCTCATACACCTTTTTGGGGTTGTTGCATTTTTCACACCTTTGAACATCCTGGAATGCATTCAATAATCTGCTTTTTTCATTTTAGACATGTATTCATGTAAATAAAACCATTTTCAAACCGATGTTTTGTTGTTTTTGTCTGTGTTTTATCAAAAAAATCGAAAAAATGGTCTACTTTGGATACTCCGTGCTGGTAAATGTGCGCACATGACATGGCCCTTCGCTGTTCAAACTGTATGGAAATTTCCGTTCTTCAAGATGACGTCATCACCGTTGGGGAATTTCCGTTGACATAAGCACAAAGAGAGAGAATCTGTTCCAACCGAAACCCCGGAATTAATATATGCAAATATATGTAGGTCAAAGGCATTTGGCGCAAGCGCAGTGGACAACTTATCAGTCCCCCGGTGTCAACAAATCCATGACTTTTTCACCGATTCAGCAGCATTTTTCAAAGTTTTGAGCTGCGGAGAACAACCCTAACATTGAAAATGTTCGGCATAGTGGCAAGAAATATCAGAGAAAGATGAACCAGCAGCAGCGAACAGTAGAAGGAAGTAACAACACTCCGAAATGAACCAACATGATCGTATTGAAGCAGACGACATTCTAAGATTCTTGACTCGACGAGGTGGGTTTTGCTTCTTTCTCTTTTCGATCTTGTTTGTTTGACAACGTGATTTATTGCACATTGTTATGTTGTTGTTGTTGTAAGAATGTGTTAGGGTTTGCAGGTAAATGATAAACAGTTTGTGTCTGAAGTATTTTGCGGGTTTCTTGATCCAATTTACTGACCATGCCGCCGCCGCACCCCCCCCCCCCCCCCCCCTCGATCATCTCTGTGATATCGTCTTCACAACCCCTATTTTATTGTTCTTCGCTGGCCAGTCCTTGAGAGCTTACTATGGTGTAACATGTCATCATTATTCTTTGTCTGGGGTCAAACTGAGAAGCAGCATCTGAGCGATGTACGACTGACACAGTTTCTGTTTCTGGTCATTGACCGTAGGAAAATAAGTACCCTACTAGAGAGCGTTCTCTAATTCTAAAGGATTGGTTTACACCAGCATGGCTGACCAACCTATCATTGACAGCAATATTGTTGTCAAATCTTTTCCATTAACTAAGGAATAACAAAATAGATCCAATTTACTTCACCAAAGAAAAAAAAGAGTTAAACTAAAGGACTGGGGATGCAACTCATGAATCAAAAGCATAAAGATCACCTGCAGACAGTGCTAGGTTTAGGAAATCTGAAAATGTATACACACACACAGAACACACACACACACGCACAAAACAGACAACAGACAAGAAACAAGCAAATACATAGCAATTGTGATGAAATAAATTAATTTTAAAAGAAAAATATGAAAATAAAGAAAGAAAGAAAAAAAATAATTCTGCTAGTTTCAGTATTAGTTCCTGTGTGTATGTGATTGTGTGGTTACTCAAATCCCATAGTAAACTTGACATGTAAATTTTGTGATAGGGGCCGGTATGTATATAGTATGGGATAACCTTCAGTGAGGTTTAGTGTGTGACAGGGTGAGAATACTTTGATTTCTTTTGCTTTTTCGTGGCTGCTTTTATTTTCAATTATGTATCATTATATATATTAAAACATACACTTTTTTGTCATTAAGTTGTGTGTGTTTGGGTATTAATAAGTAGTGCAAATCCACATGTAATGAGTATGAGTCACTGTTAAATTAATGAATGTCTTTTGTATGTGTGTGTGTGTGTGTTCATCAACCGACATGTGGGTACGAGCCGCTGAGGTGGTTGTAAGAAAACCTGCCTGGTTCAGTGGTTGGGGGCTGATTGGGATTTCTGATTTACCGGCCTAGCCAAAAAGTTGAGGTACACCCCATGTAACATGGTCATTTGCAAAATAAAGTACAAGCACTTGTTGACGTTTATATTGAGTCTTAAAATTTGCAGCTTATTACAAACAAAAACCATGGACAGTTGTATCAAATATTAAATCAGTGTTTGTGTATTTATTAGGTTGGAGCAAGGGGAGAGCCAGTCCTCCTGTGGTGGCAGCGAGGAGAAAGATTGACCTGATGGAAAAGTTTGCTAAACCACCCTCTTCCACAGCATAAACATCAGCTTTGCCATCTTCTGACCAACCATAAGAAGATACAGATACTTTGCCATCTTCTGACCCATCACAAGCAGATATGGATACTGGTACTGTGCAACGTCACTCCGCTGACATGTGTTGGGCTTTTGTCAACATTGATCAGCTCAATCTATTGCTGAAAGGTCTATATCCTGTACTGAATGCTTGTCTGACAGCAGTTTGATTATGAAAGAAGGTGATGCATCAGCCCAAGGATTTGCACAGGCCCTGCATCTGGAGTGCATATGAGTGTCCATTCAAGTCTGCAGTTGTTTACTCTTCTCCTGGTGTTTGCAACGCTTCGGGTGGTAAAGTTGCATTTAAAATAATCCGCGTATGACCATGTTGGTACATGGAAAGGGACATTCAGCTTTACAGAAATTTGTTGCAGTGTTAGGATTGAGCACAGAAATACTGTAATTAAAATGTTGCAACTTTTGAATGGCTTGATAGCTTTGTTCCATTTGTGTATATATATATAATTATGTAATGTTGTTGATGATTTGTGAAGCATCATTTCTATGCAATGGAATAAGAAATCAGTGCATCCGTTGGGTTTTTATGAGTCTGACAGTTTGGTTCTGATCAATATTTTCATATCAGCACAAACACAGATAATTGACTTTTTTAAAGGCACAGTAAGCCTCCCGTAAACCATCACAGAGCTCCCCGAGCGTCTAAATACAGTACAAGCATACTTCCATTTGAACGCTCACCGAACGGGAACATCCTGGCTGCTTTCTGTCGAGCGTGAGACATTTTCAAAGAATTTATTTTCGTAGACTTGTTCGTTAACAACAACGGCGCCTCGTTATTGCGCTAGACCTAACTTTTAAAATCTAAATAATAAATTGACAGCTTGTTACACAAACATTCTTTAATCATAAAAGAATTCGTTTTTCATCAAGACAAGATCAGAACAATTCGAAGTTGTGAAAGTTTAAAAAAAGAAAAGCCCGGAAGCAGGGTCACGCAAGGGTCGTAGCAGACGACGGCCGGTTTATCAGTGCAAATCGCCGTTCCTCTCAACAGTCAAAAGCCATCGCTAGAGTTCTTGTGAACCACAGCCGTTGTTTCGTGCATACAAAAAACGTGCTATTGTAGATAAGCTCACGTCGAGTCGCATTCAAATGACTAACTATGACGACTGCATTGTGAAAAGGGAAAACTGGATCACACGGGTTCACGATGGCTCAGGGGTAAGATAAACCACGCAAAAATAAATTCTTTGAAAATTGTTCGCTCTTTACGGAGGGCACCTAGGATGTTCTCAATTGGTGAGTGTTTAAATGAAATGGTGTTTGTACTGTGTGTAAAAGCCTGACCGTATCTGTGATGGTTTACGGGAGGCTTACTCTGCCTTTAATGTTTTCATATGATTTTTTTTTAAATCAAAAAAATCTGATAATTTGATTATCAAATCATTTCCCCTTCATAGTTAAAGTGTTATTCTGGTTAAAAAAAACCACCCCATTAATTCAAGCTCTACTGTGGTACTAGTTTACCGAGGTACTAGTGAGACTCTTTTACATGCTGTTTTCTCTACATGTAATTTGAGACAAAATGTGGTACATGTAATTAAAATGTTGTAACTTTTGAATGGCTAGATGGATTTGTTCCAATTTTGTATATGTTCTTTATGATTTGTGAAGCACCATTTCTGTGCATGGAATAAGAATACAGCGGATTCCTTGTGTTTTTATGAGTCCGACAGTTTCGTTTTGATTCATATCTGCACTAACATAGATGAGTTTTCAAATGATGTTAAAAAAAAAGTCTGGATAATTTGATCGTCAAATCATTTCCCCATCATAGTAAAGTGGTTATTCTTATAAAAACATATCAATTCAGGCTGCACTGTGCTACTAGTTTGAGGTACTGGTTGGAATCTTTCAAATGCTGTTTTCTCTGAATGTAATTTTGAGACAAACATCTGTAATTAAAATGTTGCAACTTTTGAATGGCTTGATGGATTTGTTTCATTTTTGTTTATGTTGTTTATGATTTGTAAAGCGTCAGTTTTGTGTATGGAATAAGAGTTAAGTGCATTGGTTGGGTTTTTATGAGTCTGACAGTTTGGTTCTGATTCATGTTTTCATATCGGTACAAACAAAGATGGTTGTTTTCATATGATGTATATAAAAAAAATCCTGATAATTTGATTGTCAAATCCTTTTCCCTACATAGTAAAGTGGTCATTCTGATAAAAACATATAAATTCAGGGTGCACTGTGCTACTTGTTTTTTTATGTACTTGTTCGAATCTTTAAAATGCCGTTTTCTCTGAATGTAATTTTCAGACAAAACGCTACAATTAAAATGTTGCAACTTTTGACAGGTTTGATGGATTTGTTCAGTTTTTGTATATGTTGTTTATGAGTCGTACAGCATCAGTTCTGTGCATGGAATAAGAGTTCAGTGCATTGGTTGTGATTTTATGAGTCTGACAGTTTGGTACCGATTCATAATTTCTTATCCGGACTGAACCAATAACTGAAAATGCTAAATCAAAAACATATTTTGCTTTGAATTCATTTTCCATGCACAGAATTATTAAACACACACATATCGCTGCAAAGAAGAAAAATTGGATCAAAACATGCACTGGTTCACAAACTGCAACATTTTGAAAATGAGCACATTTTATGATGTTTTTCTCGGTTTTTGGTGAATAAAACCAAAAAAATTTGCTTTTCACTCAAAATTTAAAATGGTTTCCCTTAATTAAGTTATTATGCTTGCAAAAATCAAACAAGCAGTACTCTGTTTCAAAAAGAAAAAAAAAAAGTGTTTGCCTACCCTGTCTCCCCTTAAAGCAGGGGGGGGGGGGGGGGAGGGTTGTTCCACAGTAGTACATGGACGTTTCCTGTTTGAAACCATGTGCTATGAGTCATTGCGGGTTGTTAAATGTCATGCAGGGATGAGTCGCTGGCTGAGTCTTTTATATTTTTAGTTTGCTCAAAGCAAGTCCAGCTCCTCACCATTGCATATAAATACTATATATGATTCAGAGTCAGAAAAATTTGCTAATTCTGTGGTTTAACAGTTGTAAGGAACCATCAGTATGTTGATATTGTAGCTTAGAACACTTGAATTGTGGTAGTGTTTGTATCTGTGTTTTTAAAAAACAATTTACGAAGATGGGTGTGTGTATATATGTACAAGATTTGTGTACATCCTTATAGATTGATATTGAATGTGTCTATCATTAATAATAGTGTTCCACCTCTTCAAAATATTTAGAGGTATCATATCCCCTTGGGCAGATGATTGTAGCTGGGACAAGTCTTTCCTTTGTGGACTTGTGTGCATAAGCAGACAGTCTTGCCATTTACCAAATAACTAAATATGTGTACAAGTGTATTTACAAAACATGTGTGTTGTTGTTCTGTGCAGCACTACATTCAGAGCGTCCAACAAAAGCTCTTCCCAGCCACACAAAGCTTGACGGCCATCAACACCACACCATCCAACACAGAGATTGAAAGTGCCGCAACCACCCTTACTCAAGTCACTGGTACTGGCACTACGTAACTCAACAAGGCATGGACTGTGTGCCAGTCTTGCCATTCTTACTCAGATCACTGGCACGTGTGTCAGTTGCACAATTTAACTCGACAAGACATGGAGTGTGTGCAAGTCTCAGCATTCTTACTCAGACCACTGGTACATGCGGTTGTGGCACCATGTAAGTTGTAACTTGACATGACATGCGTTGAATGCAAGTCTCACCAGTCTTATTCAGATTACTGGCACATGTGACAGTTGCAACATGTAACTCAACAAGGCATGGACTGTGTGCAAGACTCACCAATCTTACTCAACCTTTGGCAGTGGCACTCCATTGAACAAGACAGTGTATTATATGTCTCACATCCTTTCTTCTGGTCACTAGTTGCGGTAGCAGTCACGTCATAATTATGGTCTGTGTTGCAACTCTGAATGTCAGTGTCAGTGTCAGAGGCACTCCAGTGTCCAGTGATCTGAGTCTTGTGTGGCAGACATGAGACAGCACATGAAGCAAAATCAGCCTTCACTGGGGTTACATGGATGTGACTTGTGCAG
This sequence comes from Littorina saxatilis, assembly GCF_037325665.1. Taxonomy (NCBI): domain Eukaryota; kingdom Metazoa; phylum Mollusca; class Gastropoda; order Littorinimorpha; family Littorinidae; genus Littorina; species Littorina saxatilis. The sequence goes on along the minus strand of NC_090256.1, from coordinate 57,493,910 downwards.
AATTCCTTGCGCTGACCGAGTCTGACTTGTTTGCCTGTGCTTATCTGGACTGCGCTTACATCCCAACAACCAGCTCCACTTCCACACGTTCATCTCAGATGGTGCCCACAGCCATCTGCCTCTTCATCATCTTGTTGCATCATAACAAGAGCAACAAGAAAGAAACACAAAGTCCATTCCAACTGACTTTTAAATGTATAAGGTGGTATTTTGTTAGAAAAGTTTGCAGCAATGCTGGCAGTTTGGGAAACTTTATGCAGGCCTGATAGACCTCTTCTACCATTCTAGGTAGCAGTGAATATTGGTGAGGTAATGGGCTGAGTTTGACGCTGAAGGAGTATATCCTCAGCAGTTGATGGGAAGGTAAACAGGTTCAGTGTACGTCACACACACACATGACTTTAAGTCTGGAATGGCGTCACAGAGTTTGTTTAGTGTGCCAGTGTATTTTTGCATACTGAATAACTGATACGGCACAAAACAATCAAACAAACAAACCAAAAAACAGAAGAACACTACCACCACTAAATAAGTAAGTATGGTTGAACGGCACATTAATCTGTATGGCCACCCTATTTTTCTAGTTCCAGAGATCCATGCAGCATGGTGCTGCACATACACACAACTCGTTTTGCAATTAAAATTTATTAAGCACAGCTCTTTGTCATATTTGCGTTTGCACAGGATTTTTTCACCACTCACTTCGTTGGTGATGTCCATCTATTTTATGCAATGTTCCTTGGTCACCAGGATTGGTCAATTTTTCATCAGAAATAGGCATGGACACATAGAATTACATAATAGAGTGTAACTTGCAAGTCAAGTTTTAGGAAGGAAGATGTCTCTGCTTTGCAGAGAATTTTGGCATTTCTTGTGGTTCTTGTTTAGAATTTATAGCATTGTTAGTGAGATCAACAATGAACAGCTTCATACATGTATGTATCCCATGGTGAGTTTGAATTGTGACAATTGATACTGAACTGCATGCAGATCTATGCAGGGGCTGCAACAATGTGAAAGATACATTGAGTGGTTCTTAAATAGTTGTGATTTGAACCAAAAGGTATTTGTGCTTCTGACTTTACTATTCATTGAAGCAATGCTGCATGTTGTGAAACTGAAAGTGCAATGGGGGAGTGACATTTGAATGAAACTGCAAGTTAAAACGGCTCCTTGTATTAATATTTTCTTTTTTGATATGAAGTTAATCCCTGCTTTCCATAATGCATTTGTGTTTGTATTTCTTCTCATGCATTTGTTTGATGTGTTTTGAGTCCCACCATTTTTATGAATGCCTGGGAAGTTCTGAGCAATCAGTAAATGAAGAAGGCTTTTATTATGACTGCATGCAAAAACTGTTAACACTTTAATTATCAGTGATTGAAGCAGGGTTCGTACAGGTCATGGAAAACCTGGAAAGTCATGGAATTTGATTTTTAATTTTCCAGGCCTGGAAAGTCATGGAATTTCAATTCAAGTCATGGAAAGTCATGGAATTTAACAAAAATAAGAAAGAAAGAAAAATTAACATTTAGCACGCCAGCGGCGATTTTCGTTGCCCAGCCATTCCCCCCCCCCCCCCCCCCCCCCCTTTGCCAGCCAGCAGCTTGTTCGTATGACAACTTCTCGTTCGTATTTGCATACGAGAATAATGGTATTTTTAACGGCACTTGAGCCAAAGCAAGGCTCACTTCCTTTCGTTATCTCGTCGTCGTGTCGTCTGCGTTGCATTTGAGTCGGTTTTGTCGAAGTTTTCTGCTTTTGTTTTTGCATCGATAAAGTACTTTAGCGCTTCGACAAGCAAGATGGAGGATGATGAGTTTGAAACTTTCTTTCGAGTTGTTTCTTGACAACAAAAAGTATGCGGAATTGGAACGAATTACCGAGGAAGATCTTCGCAATGAACTGTGTATCGCGGTGAAAAAATGACAGTTCGTCAAGTCACAGTGACGGTTACGAAACGGAATTTACGAAAGTGCAGATGGATACAAACAGTGGCTGGTCCAGTTTAGTGAAATGACAGGACCAGCAAACATTACCGATAATCTGACTGCGTAGCAAATGCTTGACTTGCTTGTCGAAGAGACACTGCGTAGAAACTGACTCAAATTCAGTGCAAAGCAAGCCAGTGTCAAAACTGGCAGTGACAAGACGTAAAAAGTGTGCGTGTTCGGAAATGGCGACCTGTGGATCTAGTCATGGAAAATGTTATTGAGGCTCATGGAAAGTCATGGAAAAGTCATGGAATTTTGTTTCTAAAAACCAGTGGGGACCCTATTGAAGGTTTTACTCAAGGCGCCAGTATGGGCAATCAAGGCATATATTATGTATTAATTGTTATCTGAATTATTGGTACTGATACCTTCATCCTGATGTTCTTGTATAAGTGCTTGACTAGATTAGAAAGCCACAAAGCCGTAAAACCACTTTCAGTTCACAGTTAGAATCTGTACTATGATTATAATTATGCGCTTGACTCTGGGGAATTATACTGTGCAAAACAGAACTATTTGCACTCTTTTGATGGTAGTGGCACTCGTAATTCAAACTCTCAACCATTTGTCGTTTTCCTGTTGTGCTACAGAAATGGCTTTCTAATGAGTGGAATTATGTCTGAAAGTGTACCAGATTTCATGCAGACATGGGATTCAGAAAAAGTGATAATTAAGGAAAAAGAAGGTGGGGGTCTGGGGGCCGCAGAAGGCCCCCAGTAGGGTCCAGGGGCGATGCCCCTGGTCGGGGTCTGGGGGCAAAGCCCCCAGAAGCTGAAGGTTTTTAGTGTTTTAGACACACAAGAATGGCCCTGAAATGCATATTTCAGCTTAATCATAGCCCCCCCCCCCCCCCCCCCCCCTTCTCTTCCTTCCCATGTTTCTCAAATTAATTTTACGCTAAGACTCAAAATAAGGAGAAGAGAGAGAGAGAGAGAGAGAGAGAGAGAGAGAGAGAGAGAGAGAGAGAGAGAGAGAGAGAGAGAGAGAGAGAGAGAGAGAGAGAGAGAGAGAGGGGGGGGGGGGGGGGGGTGGCGTGTGACGGTGTGGTTTCAATGTTCTTACCTTGTCGGTGCCAAACGACCCCAGTGACTGATTACCCGACTGGGTTTTCAGGATAGTCAGGTGCTTGTTGCTTTTCAAGTGGCTTTTGAGGGCAGTCTTTCCCCTGGAGCCGTAGTTGATAACATTAACATCGTTGCACAAAGTGCACTGAGCTTTTCCCGGCAAGTTGATTTTAGCAAAAGCATCGCCAACTTTCAGTTTCACGTCTTGTGTCTTCTGGCCTTTCTCGTATTTCCAGCTCAATGATACAACTTCATCGAGCCAGTCGAATCTCCAGAGATTTTTCTTGTACTTCTGCTGGTCAATTTCCCGGGCTAGAACGGTTTCGTCTCGCTTTAGCTTCCTCATCATTTTGGCAGGTGGCTCGAAGCGATGTAAAAATGGCGCCGAATCATTCTCATACGGTATGCTTATACTAAATCCCCGATAGCTACGTTGAAACGGTGACTGTAGGAGACAAAGAGCGCGTTCCCATACGGATCGACCAGCAACAGTCTGACCGTTTTAGGAACCAACCGTTCAAGAATAGTATGGAATGGAGCGTCGCGATCAGCGTACCGGCCGAAAAACTTGGGTCTATAACTACATATACCCCAAAATTTTCTCAGCGGATTTGCACGAATCTCAAGAATGATCCCTGGAGCCTAAAAATTTACGGAATTCCGTAAATTTACGGAAGAATCCCATGTCTGTTCATGGCTCAATATGCGCATGATGCCCTTAATACATCTGTTTACTTGCTTGTTGATTGTACATTTTTTCTGTAACATGGTGTATGTTCACTGATAGCTAACTAGTGCTATGGGGATTGTTCTTGTTTGTCGCAGTGAAGTGTGTGTGCGCACAAGCATACTCAGTCACTACTTCCATTACCGTATATGATTATGAAGCATTTTAGTCAGATTCATTATTAGATATTCAGTGCATGTTTTTTGTGTTTTGGTTTAGGTTTAAAAAGCTGTTAAATTGTATTCATTGTTGAATGCAATATAATGAAGTATTATTGTTATGTACGAGGTAAATATGAGGGTATGTCTCTTTTTCTAGTGTTCTATACTTCTTGCATTAATATATTTGGCAGGCATCAGATGTTGGTTTTTCCTCACACACTTGTTGCCATATTACATGAAGTTTTAATTGGGTGGTATTTTTAAGAGTAAAAGTAAAACATAAATAAGTATAGTGATGGAAATCAGGAACTTTTCATGAGATCATCTGAGTTTTATGTTTGAAAGAAATTGACAGATTTTTACTTTATTTGTTTTGTGCTTGTTGATTGTGTTGTACCCACAAGAATGAGTCAGGTTAGACAGGACTGTACAAACATAAATGACAAAAGTGACATCAAAACCAGACAGACGACAGAACTTATAAACATGACTAATTTAGATCAGTACTGTGAAGAGGCATGTGTGCACTTAGATATATATCTATATACAGCTTGTGTGTGTGTGTCTGTCTGTGTGCTCGCTATGCACGGCCAAAGTTCTCGATGGATCTGCTTCAAATTTGGTGGGCATATTCAGGTAGACCCCGGACACAATCTGGTCGATGAAAATTTTCAACACGTGCTCTCAGTGCGCAGCGCTGAACCGATTTTGGTTTTTATGGTTTTTCTGTACATCCATTCCCAGTAACTCTTCCTTATCTTCTCCAGTGTTTTGCGCGTTTATCTCCCTTCCTTCGTGTGGCGTCAATCGCGTACGGTGCGCCACGGGTATTCGGCTCTACTTCTTCACGGTGAAGCCGGGTATCCCGGCGAAGCCGGTACCCGGGCGAAGCGGGTAATCATCTAGTATTATATATATAGCATGACTTCCCTTCTTTGTCTCTGTTATTCTAGTGAGAAAATATCCAGCGATATTTCTCCGTAGGCCTAAAGTTCGGCCATGACCTAGTCAAAATAACTTGCGCAGCCGCAGAAACAAGAAAAAAAAAGGAAATCTGTTATGAAATGATTGAGAGCCATGCAAATTTGACCTCTTGATTCCGAGCATGAACCCGCTGTTGATAATCGGGAAGGTCGTACCCGAAATGCAGACAGAAAAAAACATTCCTTCCCATGACCACTTGCTGGAATCAGGTCACTTGATAAATACATCATTAAGTATGTGCATGAGTAAATATATGAATAAATTAATTCTTGTCTTGTTTTAGAAGCAGCAAGCTTATATGGTTTTGTTTAACCCTGATATTTTGATTACCTAATTTGAGATACTAGGTTTGATTGAACACAAAATATGTTTGAAATAAAACATTGTTATAACTTTCAGGACATTTACCATGAATGTCTCTTACTTTCTGCAATATAGTTTTAAACAAATTCAATTTTTTTATTTTTTAGATCTAGTCTTCATAATCAGCAGCTGTTTCATGCAAAAATATCAGGATTTTGTCAAATATGTTTTCAATTTTTGTCTTAAACACCTGGATAATGGTTAGTTCTTCAGACTTTAGGTACTGATGGCTGTAGTGTAGCTTTTTCTACTTCTCCATTTTTTCAAAAGTTTGTACAGGTAGTGAGTGCCTTTAACAAGGGCATAGAGGTCATGGCTTTGTTTTGTTGACATGTAATTGTTTCTTTATCTTGCTATTCTTATGAAGTTACATGTTTGTGTCAGTTTTGAAACTGCTTCTGTCCTAAAACATGTTTTGGATCACCATTTCAAGTCAGCAGCATTATGCTCAATAGAGATTAACTGGGCAATCAGCAGTCTACATTTTAGTAAAATTTAGGGTTTCTATTTTGGCGACTAATGCCTGGCAATCTTTTTTTATTAGGAACGACTGCATTTGTATCAAACTTCAACCTGGACTTCAAAAAATATTCAAGCAAAAAACAACAACACAATGTTGATGTATTATTAAATTGCTAAGCATGGTATCTCTAATTCTATTAAAAGTAGAATGGAGTGGTTGCCCTTTTTACACTACATGACTTGACTTCTTGAACAGTCTTTAAGTGGACGGTTTCAAAGAAATTTCACATGAGAAAAATAAAACTTGCCATTTGGTTAAATGATGTGACCCTTTTGATAGATAAAATGTTTCGTTATCACTTTAAAAAATGTTCCACTCGGATTTGAAGCAGGAATGTACAGAGGGGTGCCATAAGTATTATATATTACCCTGACCTACAAACTGCAAACTGAAATTTAGAGTTTCGCTTAAAACTTTGCTTCTTCAGAACTAAGCATTTCACTAAAATTTTACATGGTGACAGTACATGATGTGTCCTTTTTGTCCCAAAAGTGTACAACTGTCATCTGTCAGTTTTTTGCTGCATGCTCGTGGAGTTATGAAAAGTGAAAAGCTCAGAAAGTACGGTGAAAACGAACTTGCTGTACAGGTGAGAATAGCTAAATATTCTCAATCATGGACAGCAACAGTGTCTTGGGAGGAACTAAGGGATTATTTTGTAACTCTTCAAAAACTCAGTGTGTACTTGTTAAAAACTGGACGATGTGTTGTCTGTTATTGTCCATGGTCATGTATAAAATTGTTAGCATGGACTGGTCCAGTTAAAATATGTTCTGTGCATTTTTTTAATGTTGAATAAATTTTGTAATGTTTTCAATCTGAATGTTGAGTTGTCTGTGATTTGAAAATAATGCCCTAATGCCGTTGGTATTCTACAGCACGCTATTGTTGCAGTAAAGTACATGTCATTCATCCAAGCTGTATAATAATTCCTTCCACTTCCAGACAAGTAATGAACAGCTCGATCTAGGCATTAATTTTGACTTGTTCCGTAAATGTTATTTTCATTTTCAAGGGGTCGGTCTGATGTTGGAACTGAGAGGGAGCCATTAATGGGAGGTACGAGAATTTAAATAGAAGGAGAAAGAATCCGTCAGACGAAACCAGACTGTATAATCGAGGGAGCCACAAAGTAGATGTGTCATTAAAGGAGGTCCCACTGTATTGGCAATGCCAGGGTCATGGCTTGGTGACTTGTCCATGGCTGAGCCCTATGCTATGCTAACTTGGTTTTTCTGTCCCCAGAACTAGTGTCTATTTGGGACATGACTAGGATGCTGAGCCCTGTGTTTTGTCTTTGCTTTATATCCCCTGGCTGTGTTGTGGGAGAAATCACTTCTCAGAGTGGGCTTTCCATCTGCAGTCACTAGGTGTTTTCTTCTTTACATGTGGATGGTATTCACTTGGACTCTTTCAAGCACAGAAAGTTATGATGTATACAGCCAGTCATAACTGAGTTGGGGAATGCGTGCATGTTTTTAAACGCTGCACAGGACTCTTCTCACATTAAGAAAAAAGTTACACACACATGCCTAACAGACAGACACACATTTATGTATTCACATGCACACACACACTTGCAGATATGGATCATCACAAAGAAAACCTACCACACATGTCTAACACACCCACAAAGACATGAATGATGCACATCCAGTTTGCCAACCACCCACCTACCCACAGCAGTACCTACATGACTGGTCGTTGAAGAATGAATGTTCACAGACACTATTTATATAACATATTATGGACATAAAATGGGTAATATAAAAAAAAAAAACCATACATCACCCGATCTTGTTAAAACTAAAAGGAAAAAGGAAAAGTACACACTCAATGGACACGCAACCACACACACACACACAGACACACACACAAAAGCAATAACATATGTATGTGGTGGGAAGGAAATATTGAAGTACATGTATTTAGCTTGAATTTTGAAGCTCGGAGACCACTGTACATGTACAATCTCTGAGGCCAAAAAGAAAAATATGTCTGTTTCCGGTAACATCGCCAAGAAAAATAGGGTCGGTCGGTCGGTGTTTTTAAAAAAAACCAAAAAAAACTTTTTCTTACGTTTTGTTAACGTCTTTTTACGTGTTTATTTTATTTTTTTAAACGCTTCCTTAGTTTACTTACAATTATTTAGCACATGTTTTTGACCTAGATATATTGAAACTAAATAAAGTATACTTGACTTCATATTTTTTTTATTTTTTTTATTTTTTTATTTTTTTTTTACGAAAAGCGAAAAAAACCTTTAGGGTCGGCGTTTAAAAATAGGGTCGGTCGGGTTACCGGAAACAGACATATTTTTCTTTTTGGCCTGAAGCAACACCTGCGGATGTTTCCTTTCACACTGACTGAGGAATCAAGATTGAAATTTGAATTATTAGTCCATAACAATCGATACCGGTTATTCGCCAATACCTAATAAATTATTGGGCAAAACGAACAAAAAGACCGGAGTGAGCAAATGAGACAAGAACTCTCGCTGAAGTGTTTCTCTTTCTCCAGTCTTTCCGGTGTGACGTTTTCATCTTTCGCTGTGTTGATATTTCGCTTCTCGGCCTCGTTGATCTAGTATAAACTCTACACTGAACAAAAAAACACCCTTCGATAGTACTGATGAGCGACCTTGTGTACCTTACATTCATGGGGCCAAATTTGTCCAACCAATTTGTTTTATTTAACTTAGAATTTTGATTCATCCTAAAATGTTTTCCTTCTTACTCAGTACACGTTTTCGAAGAATTCGATTTTGGGGGTGAAATCTATTACATTTTACCACCAATTTTCTTCACATGCAAGAAACTGACATGCTTTTCGTCCATAAATAATTTCACTTCTTAATTTTACCAGGAAACAACATTTCAGTCTTGAGTATATGTCGAGGGGGAAATATGTACACAGGCGAAAGATGAAATCGTGACACCGGCTGTTTGGTTGTTTCCCTTGATGCGCAAAATTCAAGTGGTGCTGTTGCGACCCATCTCGTCATCGGCGCTTTTTCGGAAATGACCTGCGCTTTGTTGGAATTCCAACAATGGCCGCCATTGTAGGAATTCCAACTTTGCGCTACGCGATTCTAGAAATGTACCGCGTGCATAGTGAGAATTCTGCTCTTTCTTAGAATGCGATATAAAATGAAACAAGTCATGATGGCCCATGATGATTTTTGTGTTTTAAAGTGATCAATGCTTAGTCTTGAAAAAGCAGATGCATTCTATAACGCACCAAACCAACCGAATTACAAAAAGCAAAAACACTTTTGATAACTTCGGCGGGCTGTTACAACACAGTTCAACGACCCATCCCACTTAACCAAAACGCACCAATTTTACGTAATTTTTAACGTTTCAGATCTTACATTTTACAACAACAAAAACACAACAAGAGTGTTCCGATATAACTTTTCACTGGTAACTATCGATTGTATTTTAAACTCACACAGTCTCTCTGGGCTGCAGAGACAGCATTACGTCCCTTTACTGAGTAGGCTCTTAATTGTCACTGCATGGTAATCTAGGCTCTTGAAATGTAATGTGCAAGTCTGTGCGCTATATTGATGTGATTGATTGTTGCAAAATGTTGATTCAAATTAAAGATGATTTCAGACTGTTGTAACAAACTAACACTCTACTCTGAGAAAAAAAAAATCATTGTGTTCAAAATAGATTGAGACAGCAGCAACTAGCTGAGTGTCACTGAGAGAAGTCAGTGTTACACAGTGTACCCCCCCCCCCCACACACACACACACACCCCCAATTGAAGACTTCCCCTGTATAAGACCTTGCTTTTTCATATACCTTATTCATGACCTGTGAGAAGGGTATACTTTTTTGTGCCAGTCGAAGGGTTGCCATTTCTAGAACGAGACAGCTCGTTTCCGGAAATGCGGCGCTTTGTTGGAAATCAAATGAGGTTTCGGGAAATCCCGATTATTCCAACTCTGCCCCGGATTCTTACTTTGCGCCCAACAGTGCATAACTTAGTTGTCCCCCCTTGAAACACAAGCACTTTCGATGTCAACAACAGAAAGGCTTGACCCATTTTTTGGAGGAACACAATTTCACTGACATTGTGTTTGCTATTATATTGAGATTATAAGGGAGCCAGTCGTTTCGGCCCAAAGACGTTTCGGCCCAAGTCGTTTCGGCCCCAATTTACCAGGACGTTTCGGCCCAAATGGTCGTTTCGGCCCAATGGGCGTTTCGGCCCTAGGACGTTTCGGCCCTCATTTACAAATTTTGTTTTTTCTTACAAACTCATTTACAGATTTTGTTTTTTCTTACAAAAATACACCACTAAACAGTTCCGACGTTTACATGGAACAAAGAAGGAAAATCACGTGACCGCACAGACGCCTCTCATTGGCTGCGTCATTTTTTCGAGGAAACAAATCGTCTGCAACACAGCTTTGCGTATGGCGCAAGTACAGTAGAGAAGCGCTTGACACACTGAAAAAGGCCTACTACGAGCAAAAGAAAAAGAATCAGTGATGCATGTGCTTTTGATGTAATCTTTTTTGAAATTATGATGACTACAAAAATTGACTGATGTGTTTTGTTTGTGAATGATGGATATATGTGCATCCTGATTGCGTTTCGCAGACACACTTGTCATGTGCGTTGTAATTGGCGACGAATGCTGGATGATTACTATTTTTGTGCCAGGATTACTATTTTTGGGGTTGAGCATTACTCCAAAACACTTATGGGGGTAAACAGGTCTGATCCGCATCCAACACACAAGAAGAAACCAGCACAACGAGATTAAAGTGGATTCGACTCATCAGCCGTGTAGACACAACAGCAGACGGAAGGCACAAGCTTTTTTTCATCTGCAAAAGATGCAAGGGTTTGTGCAACAGAGACGAGGATTATAGTGGGGCTCGTATGTTGCAGACGCACTCATAAATCATTCACATCTTGCAACAAACATCATACTTTGTGGTATTGTTCCTTATAATTATTTAAGGGATTTCAGATACAGAGCCACTTCAGAAATCGGTTTTTTTGTCTTTGATAGGGAATAAAAGGCTGCATTTACAGCAGACGAAATTCGTACCAAAAGCGCTCAGCAGTAAATATTCCCAACTCAGCAAATGTAACATTCAATGGTTTACCATGCACCAGAAGTTGTCTGCTGATAACACATGCATGACATAAATACTCTTATGGGTATTTTTGTGTTCTGGTATTTAATTTGATCGTTTTTAGAATTTTATATATCCGCAGCATGAAAATTCAAGATGGCGGCCTCCGCAACATTGCGTGTTTTGATTTGAGCGAAAACAACGTTTCTGAAGGTAAGTTTTCAAGAATACGCATCCATTCACCAATGTCACATCATTTTACTGTTTAATTCTCCCCTGGGGTCTGTTATTCATCGGGTGAAGCGCTGAAATGCAGAGACTTTGTTTAATCTTGCAATAGCTCATCAGCTCGATTGTGATGCTGATAGATCTAGATCTATCTGTTGAGGAAATCATGATCGCCACGCTGGTGATTTTAAACAGATTAAACGAACTTTGAATAAAAGGCGAGGAGAAAGAGATTGTTCATGGTATGATAAATGATTAGTCCTGCCTACGTTAAGGACTTCCATAAGGTGGGGAGGGGTAGAGTCAAAAACTGAGTGAGGGTAGGCCAGATAGTAGGATGACCAGCTGGAGATAAAAACACTCCACTCCCCATGTCTTTACAGTGTTGTGATCAAACTTTCAAAGACGGTAGGTAACAGACAAAAGCATACAGTGTATGCTAATCAAATGAGATAAGTGGTTTTGAAAAATGAAGAGGTACCGCTCTTTGAGTTTTACAATTTTGGTTTGTTGCTTGTTTCTCATCCTTTTGCTTATTTTAAGTTGACCGTGCATTGGTGTGAATTTTATTTTTACAGGATATATACAAGAGTTACACCACATGCCGGTTCCTGGGAACAAGTGTTCTGCATTTATTCCGGTGCCACAGAAGGGAGCCGATTTCACTAGTACTACTGTATCAAGGTTTGTTACCTAATACATCTTAACAGTAAGATTTTTTTATTTGTATTAATTGGAACATGTTTGCACATCATTTGTAAGCGACCTCTGTGAATTTGATGGGTTTAACGTACGAACCCTCACTATGGTCAACATTCTGTTAGCGACTGTTTGAAGCGAATAAATGTAGCGGTCAGAAAGATTCCAGAATCAGTTGGGTCACTGGAAACTGTGTTTGTTTGTTTTTTAACCTGAAACAGTAAGAATTATACGAATTCATGAAATACAATTTTCTTTCATTTTGGTCTGTTGTGTGAAGACTTGCTAACCCGGCTTTGACCGACTCTCTGAGATAGTAAACATTATTCAAATACATTCAAATAAAAATGTCACTTTTCATCTTTTGTGTGAAGGGTACCACAGGCTGATTTCCTGCACCATGGATGTAGAGGAGCCCATGCACCATGGATGTAGAGGAGGCCAGACAGTCTGCTTCTCATTCCAGCTGTGTTGCGTTTTTTTCTGCTTGTGAAGTGTATCGCCACATTGCCAAAGCCATTGGCCAAGAGAAGTCACCCTGTCTGCCCATTTTGCATAGCCTTACAGGCTGTGACACTATGTCGTTCTTCAATGGTATTGGGGAATCAGAAGGCTTGGGAAGTATGGCAAGCATTTGAAGACATCACTCAAACTTTCTTCAGGTTGTCTGCTCCTCTTTGTAAGCTGAGTACCACTGACAGGGCAGCACAAGAGCTTTTTGGTGTACATTTGTAGGACAAAACCAGCAACATACTGGGTGTAAACAGTGCTAGACGGTACCTCTTCAGTAAAAAGAGCTGCCAAATTGACCATAATCCCCTTACAAGTGAGGTGCTGCTGCAGGACATGAGATTGAGAAGAGCCATCTACCTATTAGACTTCCAAACTCTGTGGGCTGGCAGTTCAAGGCTGGAAAGTGGGAGTCATTCTGGACGAGCTTTCAAGAGGTATCCAGCGTGTGCCGAGAACTCATGAGGTGTGCCTGCAAGAAGAGCTGTACAACAAAACGCTGCAAATGCTGCTAAGAAGGACTGCAGAGCACAGCTCTCTGCAAATGTGCTTGCATGCCAGTGAAAACTGTCAGCATCTAAACTGTGCAAAAATATTATTGCACCCATTTTCATACCCCAACTCAAACTTTTATTCCTGTGTCATTTTATTCAAACTGTCTATGCCATTAAAGGCTCGCTTCGCTATCTGGCACATTTTTTTTTTACATCATCATTTACGCCGTCAAAATAAGGATACCCTTGACGTGACAAAGAGATGTGACAAAAACTTCGGGTACCTTTTAAAAAGCCGACGACAATTCCTGAGGCACAACTGGGTCACTGTTGTATACGAAGAGAAAGTCAACTTGATTATCCATCCAGAACAGGTTGTTTTATTTCGCCATCTTGCATATTTCTAGTGTTGTGCCATTGTACCTACTGATGTATGTGTCGATCTCACGGATGAGATGTTTATGTGTCAAATTTGAGGGATACCCAAGTCAACTAAAATCCATGTATTTTAGCAATGACCAAGTGGGTTGCGTTGAAACTTTCAGGAATGTGTGTCTACGCACGAGGCGTAGTTCAACCGTTTGAGTACACTTTCAAATCTTCACGAAATAATATTTTAAAAACTGCCACAGGTTTGTTGACTTACATCCCACATATTTTTGACTTCGCATGTATATATGACAGATGGTTGTTTCAAGTACTGCCAAAGTTTCTTTTGAGTATAGACACTTGCTGGAATGTGCTAGTTGTGTAAACACATGAGAACAAACAACGTTTTCGAAATACAGCGATTATGAATTTTAGTCGACTTTTGAGTTGATACATTACATTTTTATCAGTTTTATTTTGGGGGTACCCTTATTTGGGCGGCGGTCAAATAACCCATGTAAAGGCCACCTTTTATCTTAAAAGTGTTCCCGTTAGCCAAGTTGAGTGCCCTCAATAGCATACATTGAATATAACAGCACAGGAATGAATGTTTTCGTTTTGGTATGAAAATTGGTGCAATATATTTATTTTTGCACAGTTTAGGTAATCCACAAATTCTTCAACCCTGCCACCCACACCGTCCAATCATTCTCTGCACCAACAATACATGTATTGTTTTGTTTAAAAATGTGTTTGTGTTAGTTTCTATTGCAAGAGAATGTCTTGTAGCATCAAAAATGCCTAAATACCCTTTTATTGGCGGCCATTTTGAAAATTGTAAATAAACTACTGATTTCTTAATTTTTTTCACGGTGGCTCTGTATCAGGTTTTGTTAAGCAAAAGCAAATGTCCATTTACGCCAAATTTGCTGTTAATCACATGAAGTGAAATATGCCTAACATACCCAACCGTTTACACTGGCGGCCATTTTGAAAAATTGTTTAAAAACTACCCATTTTTTTATTTTTCGCGATGGCTCTGTATCAGGTTTTGTTAAGCACATAAAACTCTTCATATTTGCTTAATTTGGTGTTTGTTGCATGATTTGAATGATTTTGCAACATAGGAGCCCCACTATAGACCTTGAGGATCTAGCCTATCGGTTTCGCTAATATAGGTAGAATAAAATGCATGTCACCAGAGTGGCCAAGAGCAACCTTAACAATTTACTGGTTTGTTTTCATTTGTTTGAATGTTTCTCTCTTCTTCCTGCGCACAGTCTTCTCTCCATAATTTTCATGTCCCCTGTGCATACCATAACATGTTCTGAGAAAAAATGTTTGTTTGGCTCACTTTCTGTGTGTGTCTATTGATGTTTGTATGATGCAATGAGTGTGTCAGAACAAAATCTGAGTTCTCGTACTTTGAAGCACAAAGTCAAACATATCAGCACTTGCAAACAAAATGCACACAATACAGTCAGCTCAAAAAACTTTACTTATGTTGATAAACGTTAGCAGCAGATCAAATCTGATGACTTCATCCACTTGGCAATAAACATATTGGGAAGAAAGATATCTAGTTTTATATATTTATATATATTTTAGGGACTTTGCTCTGTAAATCTCGGTCCCCCTTGAGGAGGGTCTGATGCTCCCAATAGGCTGTCTGTGAAGGGATACTTATTTCTCTCTCTTTCTCTGCTAAGAGATTTTAACAAATCTCGGAAGAAAGTCTCTGCTGACTTTCAATTGTTTCTTTCACAATTTCTGATGTTTTATATATATATATATATACCAAAAACATACATGTAACTTACAGTAAAAGTCATATCTATAATGGTGTACACAGAAACCTTTCTTTTCAAAACTCCAAACAATAATCTGATACAAAAAAAATTCCAGTACAGAAAAAGAGGGAGTCTTAAAATGTAGGAAAATTTACATAGGTTTTGACAAGACAAACATTTATATTTTAGATGCGACCCACCTTTCAGGCTGAAAACTTACAGATACAGATCTCTGCAGAAACGAAGCAGCTGTTCAACAATGTTTGGCTCTGCCCATTACATGTGTAAAGAGTAGATCTGGATCTGGCAAAGCTTTTACATGAGTTGACAAATTGTTGAAATTAGAGTCGTCAGGATTGTTTACTTTGTGGAAGGGTTGCTCTCCTTGTTTATCTGTGTGGTTTCATAGTTAAGAGGAAAAAGCTGTTATGTTAATACCGCTTTCTCTACTTCTACTAGTTCCTCCTCCTAAGTGCATCCTGTTGCTGCCTGTATCAAAACGGGCAACAGGATTGGATTACTTTGGGAACAGGAGGTTGTGATGGCTGGCTCTGGGTAACAGGTGGTTGTGATGGCTGACTCTTGGAGACACGTAGAAGTCTCTTTCTGGTTTTGACAAAGATGCAATCAGGGGCTTCCTCCTCCAAAATGACTTGCAGCCTGTTGCACATGGTCAAAACACTTCCAAAAGGAAAAAAAAGAAAATAATCAATATTAGAAAGAGAAAGGAGACAACAACTTTTACTAAAGCATCATTTAGGACAATTTACCAAGTGTTACATAACAAATTGCTCACAAATTTGAGTGCAACTTGCATGAAGAGCATTGCAAAATTAAGACAGTTGCAGGGATGGCCAGATCTCAAAATCAGTCTTAACTTGCCAGACAGGTGAGTCATTTCAAGAAAGTTCAGTCCACCAAAAAGAATTGCTTACCGGGTACAAACCACAGTTGCTATAACTGCATTGTTTATAACGTTTTGAAACTAGAGTATTCAACCAAAAGTGTTGCATTTGACAGGATTTTCACTAGCCAACCAGAATAAAAACTTCAAACTGTTAACAACTGTTCCGTTAATCAATTGGCTGTATGGAATCTGTTCTATATATTAAAATACCATATACAATTGTTTTACATATTCTCGCACACTACACATTCAAACAGCTACAGAGGAAAAATTATCGCTTACCGGTCTTACAAAGACGATGTTGCCACACATCACAGGTGTCACACTGAAGTGCATGTTGACGACCTTTCACAGCGGGTGAGAACAATGAGCTACACAAATCCATTGTCTGTGTTGGACAACTGACCCCACTCGCCAGGCAACACTCTTCTCTTATACACCCCAACAATGAGTTTCACTCACAATTAACAGTTCACCTTCATCACACAGCCTTGCATGAAATTTAGACAGGTCACATGTTTCACACGATACAAATACTTTTCGTACAACTATTGAATGTGACTGAGTGCGTACAACACGTGTCGTGACTGACTATTAGGGTTTAACGTCCTCTTAGACCAACTGGTCTATATTGTGACAGGTATTGGTAATACGTGTCGTGTGAGGGAGAGAGAGATAGACATGTATTCATTCACACGATACCCATTCACACAGCCAGACAAGGACACTGTCGATTTGTTTGAATGTCTTTAATAATACAATAATTTGTAACGCGCACATATCTCGCCACAAGGCGACTCTGGTAATCTGGATTGAATATGAGCTGTACACGCATCAAGGGCGCTATATTATTATATATAGGTTATATTTTAATATGATTTTTGAGAAGAAAAAAAATTGGGGCCGAAACGTCTTAGGGCCGAACCGTCTTAGGGCCGAAACATCCTGAAATGGGCCGAAACGTCCTGACTTTTAGGGCCGAAACGTCCCAAATGGGGCCGAAACGTCTTAGGCCCGAAACGTCTTAGGGCCGAAACGTCCGGCATTCAGATTATAACCAACGGCGGACACTGCTGATTGCGCAATGATGGCTTCGCGGAACATATTTGCTGTGGCTTGGACAAGTGCAACTCTCCGCGAAGCAGTCGAAGAAAAGGCTGGGCAACCCTACGCTAAGCTTATCAGTCGGGAGCGGAGATCACATGTATGAGTATCAGCAGGTAGTTGCAGGTGATAGAATGAGTTAGCTTGAACCACTGTGACAAACAAAAACTCGAAGTTTTACATACTAAGCTTACCTGATTTCAGAATTTGGATAATAATGGCCACAGCAGCCAAGAAAGCAAAAGTGGATTCAACCACACCATCAACCAAAGTATGCCCTTACGGCGTAGCATGCTACAGGAAGAACCCAGCTCACTTCGCGGAGTTCTCCCACCCAAAGGACGGTGCTTCTACTTCCAAACTTGATGCTTCTTTGGACAGTGCAGCAGCATCGGTTGGTTCCAGCGCTTTTCCCCCGTGCATGTATGGAGCCAAGTGTTATCGCAAGAACCTGCTGCACTTTGCAGAATATTCACACCCCACTGCTGGCCCAACCTCGGACCCGACAGACAGTGACGGCGGTGACACTGATGTCTATGATTCAGATGACGACAAGGTAACACAAAGGCCAAACACAAACACGCCACACGCATGCACACAAGACACGCACGCACTGACAGACAAGCACATAAAGGCAAACATACCCGCTAAAACACACACTCGCGCGCATGCACGCTTGTGAACAGTCAAGCTAAAGGCATTTCAACCTACAGGTCTATACCAAAACTACATAATGAGTTCTACCTTCCAGGGGAATTCCCACCACACTTGCTCTTCTTGCGAGGGTGGAGGGAGCTAGTGCAAGCACAGACCATAATATAGGCTATGGAGCAGCGCTTGACTGACCGCTCCTCCTCTTCTTCCACTTTTTATCTCAACGCTAGTTGTTGTTGTTGTTGTTATTGTTGTACATGATGATGTTTTTTTCAGTAATCTTTCCCTTTTTACATCATCCGTCGTCATCGTCATCATCATCGTCATCCTCATCATCATCTTCAACATCATTGTCATCATCATCTCCTCTTCATTTACCCTCGAAAACACACTCTTACACACACACGGCGCGCACACATGCACACACACACAAACACATGCACACACACACACACACACACACACACACACACACACACACACACACACACACACACACACACACACACACAAACAAACAAACACACTGTGACACGAACACACACACACACACAAACACACACGAACGTACAAACACACACATACACACACACGCACATGCACACACAAACACACATACACACACACACAAACACACACAGACTTGGGCTCGTGGGAAGCCGCAGACAGTCAGTGCTGCCACGGTGAACGTGACCAGTTGAGTCAGCGACAATAGAATTATAGATGACCTTGGGGGTTCCACTGACTATGTTTAGTGACAGGAAATTCCGCAGGAATGTGGCGGGGAGTTTTACCGGGGAGAATCTTGTATTGTATGACTTTGTTTAATTCTTTATCTGTGTGTGTTTACGCTTAAAATAGCACCGGTTTGATGATTGATTTGAAAGAAGAGAGACTTCTAAAGTATACATTGTGTGCTTTGTGTGATGAGTCTCCCGAGTTTTGAAACAGCGAGAAATTGGCATGTTCTTCAGATAAACATGATGTCTGTAGTTAGGATTGACACACGCTCTTGTGCAAGCATACATGCGCACAGGCACACACAAACAGACAAACATACGCACACGCAAACAAAGCAAATAAAACTAAGCATACCAAGTAATTACACATAAGGAGGTAAATGTACACACATGTATACATGTACACTCTCATAATTATACACACACACACACACAGAGCAAATAAAGCATCCATAGCCTTGCATAATTGCACATGAGCAGGTAAATGGGAACATACAACTGTACAACCCTATTCATGAATATATATACAGGGGTGTACCTTTACTTTTTTTGCTACCGGCCAGGGGGGCCGGTATGTCAAAATTTGAACCGGGGCCCCCCCAAATCCAAACCGGCCCCCAACCATCCCAGATTTCCTACAACCACCTCAGCGGCTCGTATCAACATTCGTCGCGTGCTAAACAAATACACTTAAGACATACATATACACTAATAATGCATACATGTGCATTTTCACTGCTAATAACTACCACAAACACACACAAGACTTACTGACAAAATGATATGTTTCAATAGAATCGTATTAAATTAATTTAGTGTTATTTTGTTGTTATTTCTTTCTTGTTTGCTCTGTCTTTGGTTGTTTAGTGTGTCTGTGTGTAAAGGGGGGGGGGGGGGGGGCAGATTTGTATATGTCCTTATTCAGAAGAGAGTTGCATCCCTTGTCCTGTTGTCAAACTCTGTCTTTTCTTCTTGATCACATAATTATCGGCTTTTTACTTCCCTACTTAATGGGAAACAGTTGACAACAATATCACTGTCACCACTAGGTTGGTCAGCTATGTTGGTAAAAACAAATTTTAGAACACCTCTCAGTGAGTATCCTTAGGTCAGTGACCATTACATTGCATAGAAACTGGGTCAGTGGACTACATTGCTCATGCTGCTTCACAGTTTGACCCCAAACCAACCCAGTTACACCATGTGAAAGGCTGTCAAGGACTGGCCAGGGAAGCACAATAAGAGAGGGGGTGAAGTGAAGCAAATAGCACAGAGAGGGGGAGGGAGGTGGGGGGTGCGTAGCTATTCAGACCGCTAGTGGCACTGGAGGGGTGAAACCACAGAGATATAGAATAGAGCCACCAAGCGCTGGGCTGCCAGTGGAAATGATTGCAGCAATTTAACCCAGAGCTACTGGGCCAATGCCTGTACATATGTATGACGGCTTACTAGTGCCAAAACCTCATAATTGTAATTATCAAGGGAAAATTAGTAATTTTCCCTTGATAATTACCATTTTCCCAGAATAATTACTAACTTTCACCTGTTAATTACTAATTTTTATACAACTCCTGCAATGCAACCGAGGGGTGGATTAAATCTAGTTGATTATTTTTAGACAAGTGAGAAATTAGAACGAACTACTTTGATTACACCAAAAATCACACGTGGATTATTCGAAGTAAGAATAAAGAGGGCTAAAAAATAATCAACACTAGAATTTATTTTTAGAACATTTGAAACCCAGACGATTGGACCCTGTTGCGGAAGAATACGTACAACGTTGACTCAAAACTGTAACAACAATGGCTGACGTGTATGAAGTACACGCATACCTCGCCAGGTTTGTTTCTGTGACTAGTCGACAGACGATGCCATTTGCTTTGTGTGTGTTTTTGTTGTTGCTTACTGTACGTGTAAAATCCAGTTCTTTAACAGGCAACAAACCTTGCAAATTTCCAGAAGCTGCAATCTGAAGCGACCTATCTCTGATTCTAGCAGACGATCTCTCCAATGTTTAACACAAAATCAGCAAACTCTCCTGTCACAGAACGTCCATTATATAGTGCAATGTTGAAATGAAGTTACCGGTCTGAAACATTTAGTCGTTTATTCTGAGACAATCCTTGTTCTCTTATCATCTACAGATTTACCGCAGTCTTCACCACGCGAATTCACAACAGAAGTCAGACTTTCGAACGTATACAATCTACGTAGGCAAGCACGATACGTCATGACGTCATATGATTCCTAGCATATTGACGTAATGCTAAACATCCGGTTATCCCGAGTTTTCTCCGTAATACATGTCCGTAGGTTTTTCAATGTTCGGTTATTTCCGTGGCTTCATGCGGAAAGGGAACCGTCGTCTGCTATCAACGACATGGACCATTCTGGTCCTTGTTGCTGACAAAAACATGATTTTAACACAGAATGTAATGTCAGAATAGCTATATAAACGCTATTGTGTTTTAATCGTAGCAATGGGGTCCGATATTTAGACCAGACAAGTATAATGCCGACGAGTCGGAGACTAAGAATAAAGTAAAAGAATAGGGACTATTTGAATGACGCGCATTTGACACTCTGAGTGATTAGGCTGAAATGAAATTGCGTACAAAATGTCGTCTGCATGACTGCATGTTCGACCCGTGTTGTTCGTTGTATAAATAGCTTAAACAATGACGACAACTCGTTGATTACTGGAAAATAAACCACGAGTGGGTATTTGCAGCCGCTTGGTAATTCACGAGTGTGCGGAGCACACGAGTGAATTACCAAGCGGCTGCAAATACCCACGAGTGGTTTATTTTCCAGTAATCAACTCGTGGTCATTGTTTAAGCTCTATTTAGTTTTGGCTCACTTCCTGACGGATTGCTAGTGCCAAAACTAAAAATTAGTCATTTTCCCGTGAAAATGAGTAACTAACAGGTGAAAACAGTAACTGACGGCGTTAATTAGTAATTATCACGTGATAATGGGTAACCCCAGGTTTTGGCACTAGTAAGCCGTCATAGGGCTTACTTGTGCCAAAACCTCATAATTGTAATTATCAAGGGAAAATGAGTAACTTTCCCTTGATAATTACCATTTTCACGTGTTAATTACTAATTTTCCTGGGAAAATTACTAACTTTCACCTGTTAATTACTAATTTTTAGTTTTGGCTCACTTCCTGATGGATTGCTAGTGCCAAAACTAAAAATTAGTCATTTTCCCGTGAAAATTACTAATTATCCCATGAAAATGAGTAACTAACGAGTGAAAACAGTAACTGACAGCGTTAATTAGTAATTATCACGTGATAATGGGTAACCCCAGGTTTTGACACTAGTAAGCCGTCATACATATGGCCAGTTGGATTTCTCTGGCCAGAAATAATAATTGAAACCCTAAAAACACGCTCCAACACTCCAGTATTGTCAGGAAAAACGAGAAAACGAAAAACGAAATAACTAAAAACGAAATAACGAAAAAAGAATTACCTCCCTTTGTTCAGTGGCGCAGATGAATGATCTGGCAGTGAAGGGCTAAAGGTTTACTATTCGCTGCCACAATGTTAGTATCTGGCATTTGCCAATGTGGGTGTCAGAAAAATTTCCCTTTCCTTTTTCTGCCTCGCGGTGGCTGTTTTTCTATTTGGTACTCAGCGACTCAGACACACACACACACACACACACACACACACACACACACACACACACACACACACACACGCACAAACACGCACAAACACACACCCACACACACATTAAAACAGACATACGCACACACACACACACGCGCGCACGTACACTCGTGCACACACACACACACACACACACACACACACACACACACACACTCACACACACACACACACACACACACACACACACACACACACTCACACACACACACACACACACACACACACACACACACACACACACACACAGAACCAAGACAAGACAAGACAAATTCTTTATTACCGTCCCTGCCCCATGAGAGGTACTTATCTAATGATAATACGTTTTATGAATGATAACATGACAATCAAAGAAATAATAAAAGCTAACAGACAGATAAACAAATAAACAAACAAGTTTAACAAACAAACAAACACAAATATACACACAGACTAACATAAAACACAGTTTCGATCAAGCAAAAATACGTAAAATGTCAAGAAAAAAAATTCAACTTGGGAATAAAAGTAACAACTAAGTTATAAGTAATAACCATGTAGCACCTCTTCATAAGACATGCCATGAAATCCATGACGTATAGTTATCTACTGAAACTTATGAGAGGTAGAATCATACAAGGCATCCATCTTTGTGGGGGTTCTCAAATTATGAAAAGTAAATCTAGAAGGAGGTGCTTCCAATGATGAGTTTATGCATCATAACGCCTTTGTTGTACATGAATCTTGATTTAAGAGGAAGGATGTTTTAACGTTGATAATCTTCGTTGGATACAGAGATTTCATGTGCAATCAAAATAACCTTGATTGCATTTTTATGTCAACTAAATAAAGGCTTATAAGTTTTTGAGAGAGAGAGAGAGAGAGAGAGAGAGAGAGAGAGAGAGAGAGAGAGAGAGAGAGAGAGAGAGAGAGAGAGCCAGCCAAGGACACAAACACACGATTTGCTTCATATTGTGCCTTGGCCGCATAGTTTTTAATGTTAGCATGTCATAATAAAACACTCAGCAGTAAAATCTGGAAGGTATTTTGGGGATCGAGAAAGAGGATCGTTGGTGTGGGTGGTGAGTTGAGGGGCTGGCAGCAAATAGTAAAAGGACTAAACATCCTCTACTTAATATACATGTGTATCTATTAAAGTCTTCGCTGAAATTGAAAATGTATTCATCAATCTGGATCTGGA
Organism: Littorina saxatilis; assembly: GCF_037325665.1. Taxonomy (NCBI): domain Eukaryota; kingdom Metazoa; phylum Mollusca; class Gastropoda; order Littorinimorpha; family Littorinidae; genus Littorina; species Littorina saxatilis. The sequence goes on along the minus strand of NC_090256.1, from coordinate 57,470,629 downwards.
TAACCCGCCTGGGTTGGTGGTTGGCGGGTGTGCCACAGAAGCCGACGACGACTATCAACGTGACGTTTTTTTGGGTGTGCGCATCTAAAAGAGTCTTAAAAGTTCACTGTACACAAGGTGGATATAGTGTACAACTCCAGCTGGTCTTCTTGCTGCTGTACTTGCGGTTTTAGTCCGTTTGCCCTAGAATGTAGGCTTTTCAAGCACAGTTAAAAAATGCTATGTTACAATGTTAAAAACTGGATAAAAACTACTAAGGCTCTCACACTGGTTTCTGCCCCCCTAACGCCGATGAGAAGGCGCTGGGCGTGGTCAATGAAGTAAAACCTGCAATGGGCAGCCCGCTGTGAACACAGAGCTTCATGTACCGGTATATATACACATACTGACAGACAGACAGACACACACACACACACACACACACACACACACACACACACACACACACACACACACACACACACACACACACACACAGAGACATGACACAAACAAACACAAAATACAGAATGAAAGTTGAAATCAAAATGCAAAGCTTGCTTATAACCGAATGATGTACAATCGCAAGAAAGAGAGAGACACAGAGAGAGAGAGAGAGAGAGAGAGAGAGAGAGAGAGAGAGAGAGAGAGAGAGAGAGAGAGAGAGAGAGAGAGAGAGAGAGAGAGAGAGAGAGAGAGAGAGAGAGAGAGAGAGAGAGAGTTGTTTCACTTGTTTACGTGAATGAATGACAAAACCAGTGACTGACCATACTAGAGCCAAGTAATCTCACATTGTGGGAGAGAATATTGTGCTCATTAATACATCTACAATTTAATTACATATAAAATTTAAATTGTCCCACTGAAAACCGACTGAGAGACAATCAAATCAAATCAAATTTTATTTTACGAGGGTTGTGGTATAAGCAATACAAACACGCTTCTTTTCAACCAGCCCTCGCCCAGAGTGGGACTACTCGAATGTTATATATTTACAAAACACAACATAAAAGTATAAATAAAAAGAGAAGAGAGAGAGAGAGAGAGAGAGAGAGATGTTAGTGTTTTCAATATTAAAAAAAAGCAAAATTAAGTGGCAGCCAGACACACGCATCATTATTCTACAAGTTTGTATTTTTTTTGTTAACATGATTATAAGCTTTAAACAAAGTTTTATCGGGATTGTAAGCTCTCAAAAACAAAGACCGGGCAGAGCGAAAGCAGGGTTTGCCAGCGAAAGAAAGGGCACACCGCGATGGCCGGCGCGCGGGTGTCGGTTGCTGCATGTGTTGCGGCGCTTGGTGGCTTTATTCTATATCTCTGTGGGTGAAACTCTGATCAAGTGAGGCAGAGGGGGGTAGCTCTATAAACAATGTGTCTGGGCCGCTTGGTTGTATTAGTGGCAGCCTTCTCAAGGTGGGGCAGAGGGGGGGTTGAGAGGGCAGTAGAGAAGTGACAGATTTTGAGATGCCCGAAGTGCGGGTGAGCCAGGTACTTGAGGTCGCCCTAAACGATTGCGGTCAGGCGGGTGTTAAGGTACACTCCTGTATATATATAATATACATAAATGAATATACATGGGGATGAACATACACCCAACACACACACACATACACATACACAGTAAACATACAACCACAAGCCCACAAACCTATAGCTGTTACAGTGTTATAGTGCCTGAGCTCTGACTCAGAGAAATTAGAATGATGCCACTCATCACACACCAAGGCTCACCATGTCAGTCACACAGTTATGCATCCCCAGGAAACAAAGAAGGACAAGAATGACATTCTGAACCGAGGGATGTCGCTGGTGAAGAGCTTCTCCCAGATGACGGAGCAGGAGCGCAAGGAGCTGATCCAGAAGGCGTTTGAGGTCAAGCAGAAACTGCAGGAGGAGCTGGCGGCCACCAAGAAAAAGATGGAGCAGAAAGACAAGGAGCTCAACAGGTTGCAGGAAGAGGTCAGGCTTCTTACTTTCCTTTTCTTCTCACATTTCATTCATATTTTTAATGAAGCCTATGTTGTAAATAGGAAAGAGTTAGGCAAGTTCCGTCCTAATTGTCGGATTCGTTTTCATACCCTATGTTAATATGCTATCATTATTTGGAGAGGGTTTTTGTTTTTGGTTTTGATTTGCTGTTGTATGATACAAAGTGAGTGAGTGACGAGCGCAGTGGCCTAGTGAATAAGATATCGGCCTCCTAATTGGAAGGTCGTGAGTTCAAATCCTGGCTGCGGCAACTTGTGTGCAGACCTGCTACTAGTGCCTTCATGTGTACACGCAAGCACAAGACCAAGTGCGCACGGAAAAGATCCTGTAATCCATGTCTGAGTTCGGTGGGTTACAGAAACACAAAAATACCCAGCATGCTTCCCCCAAAAAAAACACTTGTGCAATATTTAAAGCGTGAGTGAACGTGGGAGTTTCAGCCCATGAATGAAGATGAGGAAGAAGAAAGAGAGTGAGTGAGAAGAGGATTGTCCTTGCATTGATTAGAGTAGGTGAAACATAACTTCTTTCAATTACATGTATTACATGTACATGTATTTGCAAAACCACTGTGAGAAAAGATTTGTATACATGAAGAAAGAAGGTTAGCATTGATGTGAACAGAAATTAAGGTACAAATCACTGGGCCAATTGGGGGGCCCAGTTGCTCAGTTGATAGAGCACTTGACTTGTGATCCTAAGGTCGCAGGTTCGAATCCGGGCCAGGATCGACACAGGTCAATTTTATGTGCAGACTCAGAGACCGTATTCATGTTCCACCCCTCGGAAGATCTCGGTCATTCTGCCATAAGTGCAGGTGGCTGATAACACCTAAATGCACATACACCTGGGTGAGTTGCTGCTAGCTTTTCACTGGGAGGAAGCGACCCGAATTTCCCAGCGATGGGACAATAAAGTAATGAAAATGAAGAAAATAATTAAATACATGTATACAAACAAAACAGTCAAAAAAGCTGACAGGTGTGTTTAACAGGTGAACAAAGGTATCTTGCTGGTGGAGGGAGAGGAGGAGGCAATGAAAGGGGACAAAACTGTCTACTTCCCCCTGGTACCAGAGAGAGACTACAAGGAGGGATCAGCTGATCAGATCCACTTCCGACTGGCTGAGTCGCAGTTCTATCGCCTCATTAGCGGTGCAGGGTTGTCCACGTAAGCATGTTTGACATTATAAAAGATGTCTCCAGTGGTCAATGAATTATTGCAGTCAGTGTGAAGATAAACTCTGGAGGCACAGGTTTGTCTTTGAGCCAGTGTGTTCCTTTAATGCATTATCCTTGTAAGACAGGCGTAGTGGATAAGACATCGGCCTCCTAATCGGAAGGTTGTGAGTTCAAATCCTGGCCGCGGCCGCCTTTCCGATCTCCCAGGTCAACTTGTGTGCAGATCTGTTAGTGCGCCTTATCCCCTTCCGTGTGTACACACAAGCACAAGGCCAAGTGCGCACGGAAAAGATCCTGTAATCCATGTCAGAGTACGGTGGGTTATAGAAACACGAAAATACCCAGTATGCTTCCCCCCGACATCGGTGTATGCTTCCTGAATGGCGGGGTAAAAACGGTCATACACGTAAAAATCCAGTCATGCAAAAACATGAGTGAACGTGGGAGTTTCAAGCCCATGAATGAAGAAGAGAAGAAGAAGAGAAGAAGAAGAAGATCCTTGTGAGTACAATACATTGAAATCTAACTCAAATTCAAAGGCACTGTTCTTCTCATGTAGAGAATTTGTTTTAAATGATACCCTTCTCATAAATCAGCTATGCTGTGAGTATTTTGAGAGTGAGTGTGTGTGTTTAGTCTGTTATCCTTTGTTTTTAAATTATTAATAATAATAATGTATAATATTTATATAGCGCATGTATCCAGGGTTTAACCCTGCTCAAAGCGCTGTACAATCAAAATACTACGACAACAAAACATCATATAACGTGCAATCACACACATATCAATGAATAACACATTGCTCTATAAAACATTATCACAAACACACGCACGGGCACACACACGCACAACATAACACAAATTGCTTTTGTTTATGTATTTGTTTAATATGAACTAACATATACACTTGAACGTCTCGATAGAGTTGTATTATTTTTTTCTTGTGTTGTCACGTTTGAGTTTGTGTGGTTTTTAGTTGCCCTGTGAATTGCAGGTTCAGGGTGACAAAAGTGGAGTACGTTGTTACACCGGATCATGTCAAGAGATTCAAGTGAGAAGAATTCAATGTCTGCAGTTAGAGAGAATACAACATGGCTTGCTGTGTGATTAGTCAGGTTTACACAAGTTATTTTTATTTTTTACATACATAGTCAATATTTGACTAAATGTTAATCGAGACGTGTGTGTGTGTGTGTGTGTGTGTGTGTGTGTGTGTGTGTGTGTGTGTGTGAACAATCAATCAATAACATTTCATTTCACACCACAATAATTACAAAAGATAAAATAACCACTCTGTCATATGTAGGATAAAATGAGTCTTATTGCACACATATAGCAGATACTTTTTGAAAAATACTTCATGTAAGTTGAAGAGGGGTTTGAGAATATTTACGCTAGCTTAGTTCCAAATGTTGAGGGACAGAGAGAGAGATAGAGATAGAGAGAGAGATGAAAATATGTGATATGAACCAGTTGTTAGATTTAGATGCTTCAGCAGAGCCTGGAGAAAAGTGAAAGAAGAAATGAAAACTTGTTTCCATGCAACACAAAAGTGTACACACAAAAATAACAATATTTTGATCCAATATTCTGGTTGGTTTAATATAAGAAGAGGTGTCCGACAAGGCAATAGCCTGTCACCATATTTGTATTTAATATGTTCCAAGATATTGTCATTAATGTTACGTAATAATTCTGTGATAAAAGGATTGAAATTGAATAACGAGGAAGTGTTATTGTCTCAGTTTGCGGACGATACAACTCTTTATTTGGATGGCAGTAAAGAATCGTTTGTTGAATGTGTTAAAACTTTACAGAGATTTTCTAAATTTTTCGGATTAAAGATAAATAAGGAAAAAACTCAAATTGTGTGGATCGGAAGAAAGCGAAATTCACAAGAAAGATATATGAGAGATATGAACTTTTGTTGGGACCCTGGGATTTTTAAAGTATTGGGAGTCAAATTTTCGACAAACACCAGCAACAATTTGGAAATTAATTATGAATGAAAATTAAAAAAGATTAAATGAATTTTAAACGATTCGAGCCAAAGACAGGTACAATTGTAAATAATGAATGGATTGAAAATGATGTATTGTTTGTCCATCAGTTATTACATTTAAATGGAAGTTTTTTGACTTTTGAAGAATTTAATTTAAATTTTCCTTTTGTTCAAACAAATTTTTTATTTTATGAAGGAGTGATTAAGTCCTTACACAAGTGGATGAAATACTACAAGTAGATAACATTGTTCATTGGCTCTATCGACGCCCGTTTTTAACCACTTTATATGATTAACCGTTCATAGATCGTCGTTCTCCCGAACTAACTCCTTAGTATGTCATCGAGAATAGGGATATCCTTGAATTCATGCGCCTTTCGGCAATTGGTCAATGCATTTCGTATCAACAATGTCGGTCTCGCTTGAAATTATCGCTACTTGATATTACTTTCCAAACTTATACGAAGTGACCGGGAGCGTAGGGTCAGTTACTGAACTATCCCCGAACAATGAGATATGGAGAACAGTACACAAATACGAACGGAGAGACTCGGAAACTCGAGTCACCGAGTCGTCGCCACGCTCGAGAACTCAAGTGTAAAATTTGAAGTTAAAATCTCCCTCGACTACAGTGCGACAAAATAGCTCAGATTGACGGTGCGCTAAGTCCTTACTTTTGTGGTCCCGGATTCGATTCTCTTCGAAGGCAATTTTATTTTTATTCTTTTCTGAACTCGTAATTCTTGTATTTTATTCATTTGCTTCATTCCAAACAATTTTCAACTTTTTCTTGTTTTCTTAACTCTATATACTTGTATGTTTTTCATTTTGATTTATCCCAAAGATTTTGAGTCATGTATTGAAAATCAAATATAGTGTATGAGTGCCATTGAACAGCTTGAATTCCCACAATCCCATATTCTATTTTTTAGTAATGGATATTCCCAAGGAAAGGTCAAAGGGCATATGTATCATCGCGTGTCGACTGCTGGTAATAGTACTTAAAGCTGCTTCTATTATGATAGGCTTCTGGTCCTTACGAAAATATCAGATTCGTTAAATGGTTTTCAGATTAGAGATTATAAACCGTGGCAGATTATTTGTAGAGGCAAACAGGCAATTAAAGAAGTTTTTTTGAAATCAAAATGTTATGGTAACCCTGCAGGCATGATCAGATGGAATATGTATTTTTACAACCTTAACTGGAAACAGATTTTTGATAAGTGTTTTAAAACAACTAAGGACACACAGTTAAGATGGTTCCAGACCAGATTGCTTCATCGCATTCTTGGTGTTGCTAGCCGGTTATTTATTCAAAAGATTCTTGACAGTCCTCTTTGTGCTTTTTGTAAAATGAAACAATTTCCCATATATTTTGGTCGGAAATTTTGGACTGATTTGGAGGATTTGTTAAACAGAAGTTGTATTTACCGCGCAAATGTTCTTTTTACAGAAGAATTTATATTGTTTGGTTGTATGAATAATGTTAACGTAGATGTGGTTTTGGATTTTATTATTTTGTTTGCAAAGTTTTATATTTATAAGAGTAAGTTACAAGAGACTGTTAGAAATATTTTTAAGGAATTTGAAATACAGATTTGAAATAGAAAAATATTCCAGTTTCATTGCTGGTAACATTATCAAATTTGTAGAATTATGGTCCTCATATGAAAAGTTGGCTAGGTTGTGCAGAGATGTGATGATTTGTGGTTTTTTTTCTTCTTTTCTTTGACTGTATTATTATTTGACTGTATTATTATTAAGCAGCTAGTACGTTCATTATGTCCTCATTGTTTGCTTGTGTTGTCCTTGTAAAGAAAAAAAAAAGTGTAAAAAAAAAAAAAAAAATTTGATCTCTAATGACAGGACAGCAAAGGAAAAACTCCATAAAGAAAGAGGAGAAGACATGGCATGCTCTGTGCTGGCGTTCCACGGGACGGATGAGAAGAACATCACACTAATTTGTGAAAAAGGATTCAAAGTTCCAGGTATTTCACCACCACCTTCTTTAAGAATATACAAATGTAAGAAATCCAAACAGAAGGTATGAAGATATATTTAGCATGTGTTGCTATTAACACTTTCGCGACGGGAGGTGACTATATTAGTAATAGCGCTGCAACGCCCACGGACGGGAAGTGACTATTTTAGTATTAGACATACAAGGTACACGACTCGTGATTGCTTCCCGGTTTTTGAAGCTTGCAGTAAATTGAGTTGTTTCCCTTGACACACTTGGTGTGCCCTTCCGCCATATGCAACATTAGCCTGATTTGTGCGGTTTTTTCGAGAAAAAAAATGAATCGAAGGCGAGCCTTGTCACGGGAGGAGATTCTCCGGATGTTGGATCTTGAGGACCCTGTAGATCATGATTCCGACGTGTTGTTTTCGCCTCAAGAAAGCGATAATAGCAGTGATATTGAGGAAGAAACAGTCCTGTTGTTGCTGCTAGTATGAGTCGGCAAACTACACGTGTTAGGGTGGTACTGCATGAATCTTCGAATGTGTAGTTGCAAGGGGGGCGTGGCAGCACTGATAACAATGGATGGCTGGAGCCTAATCCTTTTGGAAATGTTCATAGGTGTACAGTTGGGACTTTGTTGTGAAAATGTGACTTATATTCAATATGGATTACCTAGACATCATTTGGTGAGTGTCACAGTTTTGTTTCATTTGAGTCAGGATGCTGTGTGTGAATGCGGGATTTGCTTGTTTTTTTCTTTGTACTGTCTCCTTATTTCTGTGTAGAATTTTAACAATATTTCAGCTAATTCATAGGTTTTACACCTTGTTTGGTTATAAAATTATTTATAATACTTTCTGTTAAAAAATAACTTTTAAAAAAGCAGTGGAAAAGAAAACACACACAAAAAAACGTTAAAAAACACAAATTATCCCCCTTTCACCCCCCCTTTGCTAAAACAAATCGCGTGACAAACTTATAAATAGCACGACTGAACTGGGCATCCATTTTTTAATTAGTACACAAAATTTGGTGGTGATTGGACTTAATTCAAGCTTGCTAGACAGATTTCTTTACAGTTACTGTTTTTTGGGAAGTTTCTTGGTGGCAAGCTTGGGCAGGCAGGACGTTAACGCCGTGGCAATGCTAGTCACAATAGTGTTAAGCCTGTTGGAACCCTATCTGCTGATTTGAATTCTGAATCAGTCAGTTGTGACACAACAGAGACATTTTTTTGTAAGATAGTTTCGGCCTTCAGCAAGTCTGAGTCTTTGCCACAGCTTTACATATGCTACCAATTTTACAACTAAAATCAGCCTTTCTGGTCAAACCAGACCCTTCATTGACAACAAGATTTACATTTATCAAAAAGTATCTTGTTCATTAAAGGATAACTGGAGTTGAACAGTATTTCAGCTAGTTTCAGGGTAATTGTCCTCTCAAGACAGTCATAATAAGTGACCTTTCTGCCTTGAATGAATGTACAGAATTTGAGAGGGGAGGAGGTGGGGGGAGGGGGGGGGGGGGGTTGTAGCGAGTACATTGTGCTTAGAGAGACCATATGGTGCATCAACAGGAGAATCAGGGTTTCACCACAAGACGGACACAGGGTGGTACGGGGCGGGGGTCTACTTCAGTGAGTACCCTTCCTATTCCATGAGCTACATCAGCGGGTCAACCAAACTCTTGCTGTGTCAAGTTCTCCCCGGCAAGGTACGTGACACCACAGCAAGGACAACCATAACAACAAATGTATACTATAGTGGAACCCCTCTTTTAAGACTTTATAATCTTGAAAAGGAGGGAGTCTTACTATGGAGATAAATTTACTGAGGTTATGAGCAGAAAATCTGAAGAAAAAAAATAGGGTCTTAAAAGGGAGGGATTGTTAAATGGTTGGGGGAGGGAGGGGGGGATGTGTTTTGAAAGGGGGGTTCAACTCTTCTACCGCCATATTTTTCCTAAACAACAGTGACAGTATAAACAAACAAGTCGCGTAAGGCAAAATTACTACATTTAGTCAAGCTGTCAAATTCACAGAATGAAACTGAACGCACTGCAATTTTTCACCAAGACAAAGAGAGGTTCGTCAATCACCGCGAGAAGGAAATCGCTCACTTTGTACGTGCAAAACGAAATTAAATTGACAAGCCAGAACAGCGCGGTAGAGTATTGCGCTAAGCAGGAAAGCGAGCTTTTCTGTATTCTTTTTAACTTTCTGAGCTTGTTTTGAATACAACATATCATATATACGTGTTTTTGGAAGCAGGAAATCATAAAGGATAAGATGAAATCATGTTTGGATCGATTTCGCACATTTTAATCGTAGCACTAATTAACCTATTTTCGTTAATTGTGATCCACATTTTAAGAGTAAACATAACGTAGGTATATATTTTCTAAATCAGAATTTGATGAAGAATACGATGCAATTAAATTTGAATCTCTTTGCGAAAATTTGATTTTAATGACAACTTTAATGAGCAAACTCATCAATTAATATTTAAGCTTCCAAGCTGAAATGCAATACCAAAGTCCGGCCTTCGCGAAGACTGCTTGACCAAAATTTCAAAAAATTTGGTTGGAAAATGAGAGCGTGACAGTGCCGCCTCAACTGTCACAAAAAGCCGGATATGACGTCATCAAAGACATTTATCAAAAAAATGAAAAAAACAGGTGGGGATATTATACTCAGGAACTCTCATGTAAAGTTTCATGAAGATCGGCCCGGTAGTTATCTCTGAATCGCTCTACACACACACACATACATACATACACCACGACCCTCATCTCGATTCCCTCTCTATGTTAAAACATTTAGTCAAAACTTGACTAAATGTAAAAATGAGTAATATTTTCACCATCGCTATTGCCAACACCATGACAACAGCAACAACTACATCAGTTAATACACATACTGCTGCTACATCGTACTACTGCCTTTACTCATTGTCTCCCAGGTACTGATATATCCGTACCCACTCATATCACTCTATCTGACCGGGGACGAATATATCCGCTCAGACTGTTAGCTTCAGTGGCTTCCTGTAATGTCGATCTAATGCCTGCATTCTAGCGTGTTGATGCAATTACTACACAGTTACTACAATTCTGAGTGACCTGCTGCAACACAGCTGGTTTCGGCTAAAAAAAAATGGGTCAACATAGCTGGGGTAGAAAGTGTTAAGCAACACCATTGTTAGACTGTTGAACAAAGAAACATACATGTGTTGAAATAATCATCAGACAAATAAAGTCAAGTGATCATTAGTAATCATCCTCCTAGCATGCTTCCCTCCCAACCACCATCACTCTGCCTTGATTTGTGGATAAAACGCACATGATTCTTCTTTGTGTGTAGAAAGATACTCTTCTTTTGAGAAAGGCATATTCTCATTACAAAAGAAGAAGGCCATGTTTTGGGAAACATGTGAAATGGCTTTAGAATCATTTCTGAATCTCTCTCAAGGCTAAATTGCTGACGCTAAGAAGGAAAGAAAAATATGGGTACATTATTTTACTTTTTTTCTTAGTCAAGTTTTGACTGGGAATCTAGAAAGGGGTCGTGATGTGTGTGTGTGTGTGTGCATGTGTGTGTCTGTGTGTAGATCGATTCCCGGGAAACTACTGGGCCGATCTTCAGGAAACTTTACATAAAAGTTTTTCCAGATTTCCCGAGATCATTTTCTTCTTTTTTCGATAAATATCTTTGATGACGTCATATTCGGCTTTTAGTGATTGTAGAGGCTTGATTAAAATTTTGGTCAAGCAATCTTCCACGAAGCCCGGACTATGGGATTGCATTTCAGCTTGGAAGCTTAAAATATAATTAATGAGTTTGGTCATCAAAAATAAAAAATTCTAATTGAAATAAAAATTTTAGTAATCGATCCAAAATGATATAATCTTTTTCTGTGTCATTTTCTGATTCCAAAAACATAATAGATATCAAATAACCAAAGGGAAGTAATCACTCTTTATGCATACGACAAGTGTAATGGAGTAAGCGAGAGTTGTACGGAACCTGTCTCCTGACACCTGAGAGAATAACAAGCATTGAAATGAACAAGCGAATTTCATCCTCATAAAAGGATGATCGCCACAAGCTCATATATGCTCATCATTCTCTAAGGCACTCCAACTAACACTTACATACACAGTCATACACAAGAACCAGCTTTTATTCTCGACCAGACATAGTCCTTAGATCAAGACTGGTTTTAAACAGAACAAACACACTGACACACACATTGTTACAGGGTCGCCTCGAAAGTATCAGTAAGAAGTATAATAGATATGTAATGCTTGGATTAAAAACAAGCTCAGAAAGTTTAAAAGAATAGAGAAAAGCGTACTCTCCTGTTAAGCGCAATACGCTACTGCGCTATACTGGTTTGTCACTTTCTGTACGCTTTTTTTGTGAACGTGTCAGCGGTTTCTTAAAGTTAAAATGTTTGGTTGAGAAAAAAATTCAGTCTGCATGTTAATTTCATTCCGTGAGTTCGACAGATTGACAAAATGTAGTAATTATGTTTCATGCGACTAATTGTTTTGATTTTCATGACTTTATTGTCCAATTGTTGGGAAATTGGGGTTGCTTCCTCCCAGTGGAAAACGAGCAGCAACAGAGTCGCGCTGCCCGGGTGTGTAAGTGTAATCAGCCACCGGCACTTCTGGCAGAATGACCGAGGTCTTTTATGTGCCACAGTGGTGACACAGGGGTGGGACATATATACGGTCTCTGAGTCTGCACATAAAGTTTTCCCTACAATGTATGTAAGGTATGTGTGCATTTTAAGTAGTAAAACTTAAAAGCAGTGCATGAAAGACATTTGAAGAGTTAAAGTGAAGTTCTTTGGTTTAGTGTATTTAGCAATCTGAAGAATATGTTTATTTCTAGGTGTATAACTGTCCAGGCCTGATTCATGGAGCCAAGCTGCAGAAAGGCTATGATTCGCACATGTCACCATGCAAGAAAGAACTGATCATCTTCAACTCGCACCACATTTTACCCTGCTATGTTGTACACTATACTTCAGCCAGTTCAGAATTCAAGTATAAGGTTTGTCTTTCTTTCAGCTTACTTTAAACAGCTTTGCATGGATTGTGTTTTTCGTGCTTTTTGGTCGTCAACACATTTTATGTATTTGTTTGGGTTTTCTTGTTTTTCAACGTTCATGGGCTGCAACTCCTACGCTCACTCATAGGCACAAGTGGGCTTTTATGTGTATGGTCGTTCTTTTCCCTGCCATTTAGGCATTCATACTCCGATTCCAGGAAAATCATACTGTGTGTTTTTGTGTTGCTATAAACCATGAACTCTGATATGGATTACAGGATCTTTTTTGTGCATACTTTGTCTTGTGCTTGCATGCACACATGAAGGGTGATAAGGCACAACTAGGTCTGCCCTAAGGCCAGCTTCCAAGGTGAAAAATGACAAAAAACGTGTTCAAATCTTTCTGCCATAGCATTTCAGAAACACTGCTGATCTTTCCCATTTTTGGCTCATTTATTCTTCAAGTGTGTCTGAGCGCTCAGACATAATTCTGTTAAGTGTAATAGAAAGTTTTGATATCTAAAAAAAAAAAATAAAAAAATATGTAACAAAAAACATGACAAACATGTATGATAATCATTACACAAATAACTCTTCATGCAAGACAGATACAGACATGAAGTTTTACACACTTATCACAAATTGAGCACTAAACAGTGTGCTATATTCACAAGAGTGTATTTTGGAGATTTTGTTGTTGTTGATATCCTGAAATTAGGACTTTTATGTGACTCTCATGGTGATGTTTAAAATTTGCTCTAATGTTCCAATAAAATAGCAAAATGTGCCTTTGTTATCAATTATGCAGCACACAAAATTTTATTTGATTTCATCAAATAGTTTTTTTTAGATGTGTGGAACATAGTGACGGTATGTGTGTAAAACGTGTTTTCGAGAAAAACGAGTTTGAAGTTTTAGATAACTTTAATATGACTGTGTTGTGCACGAGTTAGATGAGAATGCCTAATTTATTTATTTTTCAATGAAAATAAGTCTTTCTACCGAGTTCGGCTGTCGAATCAAGCTTGTAAATTCGGTTTCGCTGAGCACAGTGGTCTTTGAATGAATCGTCTGCTACATTCCAAACTGAAGAAATGTACTGTCAAAGATTATGAATATTTAATGAGCCACAAGGCATTTTTTTATGCACATTTAATTAAAATTAAAATATTTAGGTTATTTTTTGCCCAAAAACTATTGCATAGTGTGATAGTTGAGTGGTTTAGGTACTTAACACCGCAAACAACCCAAATAAAAAAAAAATGTAAAAAAAATTAATTTTTCACCTTGGAAGCTGGCCTTAAGTTAAACTGGGACATCAGAAAAATCTTCACCCTTAACCCATCGACCCGGGATTCAAGCCCTGGACCATCCACAGGTGGGCCAACGTCCTAACCACTAGGCTGCACGCCATCATTTGGATGTTTAAACTCTGGGACTGTGTGTATGTATAGAACGTGTGTGAGTGAGTGAGTGAGTGAGTGTGTGTCTGTGTGTCTTTGTTTGTATCAATTGTTGTGATTTTAATTTACACTCAATCTCTTGTTTCAGAAATTCACACGTGAGACGAAAAGGAAGTATGCAAAAGCATTTGAGACAAGCTCTGAGGAACTAAAGAAAAAACGAACAAAAGCTTTTAAAGCTCCCAAGTCAAAGTAAGATGAAAAAGACATTTTACTCTGTGTGTGTGTGTGTGTGTGTGTGTGTGTGTGTGTGTGTGTGTGTGTGTGTGTGATCTGTTGTGTTTCTTGATTTGAATCTTTTTTAATAGCACAGTCCTTCCCATGAAAACAATTTGGCTCGCTACCTCAAATTTGCCCGATTTTTACATGGGATAAGACTATCCCTCCTCTACCCTACGCCTACCCTCTCGCTCTCACCCCCATAGCTGCCAACCCTCCCGATTTTTTCGGGAATCTCCCGATGTTTGAAATCCATCACGAAATCCGGAAATTTGTTCGATTTTCCCGAAAAGGACATTTTCTATAATAATTTGTGAAAGCAGCCTCTTTTTTGGGGACGAAACCGGTGAAAAGACGCTCTGGTTAACCGAGACCAGCCAAGTCGATGTGCTTCTGTAAGGAAAATAAGTTGTGCTTCTTACTGATTTTGGACTTCTAAAATGCCGCCGAAAACAACAGCAAAAGATCAAAAACCAAAAGCTAAAGTGAGGATTTTACCACAGTATAAGACGAACTATGACTTCATCGACAAGTCAGACAAGGGCCTTCTACGGCACCCGGACCCCCACAGGAATTTCATAGTCATAAGATGTCTTGTTCCTTTGCATGTGTGTAATGTCTGGATGAGGATGTGGCCGTAGAACAAGCTATGGATTCGTACAACAATAATATTGAGACCACACCGGTTCCATGTTGGGCTGAAGTACAAGTGTATTTATTCTCCTCTATTCGACAAGAGCTCCGAAAGGGCAACAATCAAACATGGTAATTAACACAGACAAGGAGTTGTCTCCCATAGACCATCAGCTTAAGATAAGGTAAGATAAAGATAAGAAAACTGTAATGTCCATTTTCATTTTACATAAACATGGAAATTTGTCTTTTAGCACCACATCGCATTTCTAATAGCACAAACACACGATCATAAAGCATATTTGAACATAAGTTCACTACTAAAAAATCAACTTGTCACATGAGCATTTAAACAATGAGCATAATAGCTTATCGTTGCATAAGGTTGGCAAGCCATGCACCCCTCTCTCCCTCCCCCTACCCTGCTCCGAGGGCAGTCCTTCAATTGTCAAGGCAAAGGATAAGATGGTGTCAGCCGAATGCCAATATGTTTTGCAATTGTCACAACCAAAGTGCATGCCATAGTGAAGACCTGCAGGGGAGATGTTAGGCAATGAGATTGAGCAGCGGCCCAAGACATACTTTGCAAATACCACTGACTTACCACACATGATACGCTCAGTGTCAGTAAGAAGCGACCATTTCATTTTTTTTTTGTCCGGGGTCCTGCAGCTAATACAAAAAGATGAGGAAGGTAGACCTTTCTCACCTCTGTTATGGTCGGCTGTGCGGCTAACTGTGGCACACCAGTACATGTCAATAACTATTCTGAGAGCAATAAATACTACCATAATCGTCATCTACCGGTACATTACAGGCTTTTTTGTAGAAAAAGAGAAACAATTAATGTTCCAACTATGGTTTTCGCCCATAGGAGCATACAACGTAAAAACAATTGGCAGGGCCGCCATGTCCTTCCTGGTTGTGTCATGAGGTGAAACGCAAGTGCCCGTCGTCTCCGTTCGTGTCATCTCTGTTACCATCATGTGTGCCCGTCAAATGGTTGTGTGATGTGTCTAGTGTGTTGGCGAAGTGTTTTGTGCTTGTCACCTCTCGCTTTCAGCCCTCACCGCTGGCTAGCACCGTCCTCTTCAGGACAACGCGAAAAGAGAGCAGCTTGCGTCAGTCTCTCCTGCCAGTACATAACCTCTCCACAGCAAGCCCTTTGTAGTGCCTCCATCGTGGCGACAGGCGTGAACTGGGTACTGAAAGGCCCCAGGCTGAACTACAAGGACTCGGAGGAGGTTGGCCCCTAGACGTGTGGCATGCAGGCCCACCGGCGTGTGGATAAGCCCTGGTGCCCACGAACCAACCCCCAACTATGGGTTAAATAGCCGGGCAGGACAGGCTCGTCAACCCTGGAAGGCAGCTGTCCTAGGAGAAGATCACTCCAAAATTAAAACGAGGGCAGAGGAGGCTCACTATCCCTGCAAGGAAACTCCTCTAGGAGAAGGACCACTCCAAATTTAAACCCACGTAGTCCCCCGAAGACGGAAGACATCGGCCATTAGGCGGGGAGCAGACCGGATGTCTACGCTTACTACGACAAATGATTGTGTCTAGGTCGAAACCATCATGTGTCTTGAAGACACACATACATAGTACGACTGTACAGCTTTTTCTAAATCCTGACTGGCACCCATTATTCTTTGTTGATGAACGATAAAGCTACACAAAAACACAAATATTGAACAAAAAAGCCACAAATACTATTTCGGAACTTTTCGAAATATATACTGGTCACTTCTTATTGACATTGGGTGGATAGTTTGTCCGTGATGCGTGACTAATGAGGGGCACGTTCTGGGTATTACGAACTTTGACACTAACTGGTACAAAGATGAAAGTTGATATTTACCCTTTCTTGGTAGGTCGGTGGTCAGAAAGAGGGAAATGTCACCATAAGAGGTCATTACAGTGTGAAAGGCATCCATGCCCAGAAAACTGGTTGAAAAACAGGGGTAGCCGTTACAGCAGTCCCTGCAATGTACGGCCCCCGGCGTGAGCGGACCTGTCATGTACGGACACATTTGCTTAGCACGGAGTGTTTTTTAACGATAATTGCACCCTCTTAAGGCAATGTGAGGCACTAAAATTACCAAAAACAAACTTGGAGAATACATGGAATAACTTAGTTTTCTGGGTAGTTATTGAAGTGACATAAAAAGAAAAGAAAAATTTGCAAATTCTCAAGGACATGAGAAACTGGGATAAAAAGCGCCATATTGGTTTTCTAGGAAACGGTTTTTACATCAGAAATGAATAATATTTGGCACACAGATACACATGACTTATATCTACAATTATATAGAACGATTTTTTGACAAAAGACTACAGTTGAATTTTAATTAATTTTTGTAATAAGGATTAATGAATATGCGGTTAGAAATTATTAGCAGACACCTGCAAAATGTGGACACGGACACTCTTTTTCGGTCCGAACTGTAGGTTATACCAGCAATGTGCGGACAGAATGATCATCAAATTTTCACCGCAACCAAAACGGAAAATAACAGAGCAGTATGTCTAGTCCGGCGCTTGGTACAAAGGTCTCAGCAGTGAGAAATGGGGGAGTGATGTGAGTCGTGTTAACTTGAGTGCACGCGTACCCAATAGGACCAATAGGAGGGGCAGTGGGGTACGGCGCTTTGGTTTTCAGTCTTTGCTTTCTTGCATTCGGTGAAGAATATGCCAACACAAAATTGCTCGATGCTCTTCGTTTTCTTGTCTGCCGGACATAAACAATAAAGCCTCAGGCCCTCAGAGAGTTAAAATCCACAGCACTCAGTTTCGCGTGTCACGTTAAAACTTCGATCAATGCAGGTGTGGTGGTAAAAGATAGCTCTGCTGTGTCCCATTGGGTTACCTCATCTAGGAACCGGTCAGTTTTCAAATGTCAGTGTCAAAAGTTAGACAATGACGCTTGGTTCCTTTTTTCCCAGTGAACTAGCGCAGGTGACCTTGTAGTAAGGGTCGTTATGCTCACAGACAGTGGCTAGAGGTGAGGGGGGGGGGGGAGGGGGGCCGGGAGAGAGGGGGGGGGGTTGTGATCAGCCACCTGCAATGTACGGACAGGTTTACAATGGCCCAAGGGTGTCCGTTCATGAGAGGGACAGTCTGCTGTATTAGTAGGGGTCGTTATGGGAGGTTCCACTGTACTTATCAAGGTGTAGATATGTTTTAGGTGTATGTTTGCTTTGTTTTTGCTGTTTGAAAGACTTCTCTTCTCTAACGACTTAAATTCATGTCAGTCCATGACCAACATTTTTGTTTTGAACACAGTGTGCTGAATGGCTTGACGGTGAAGTACATTGGTCCAAAATCAGAGGAAACTGAGTTCTACAAACTGGTGATGAAACATATGGGGACTAAAGGTAAGACTTTGGCATGTATGTGCCTGTAAACTAGTTGGGAATAGTGTTAACCTGTATTTTTCCTACATTCAATGTAGGTAAACTGCTCAAGCATTTGCTGATCTTCATTCAAATTTGTGTAACTTACAAGATAGTGACAGACTTAATTTTCATGTGAAAGGTATTGTCCAGTTTTTGTTAGATTAAGGAACAATGTTTGGTAAATGCAATTTCTCAGTACTTAATTGCCATTGCCAAAATCGATCAGTTTTTATCTTTTAATGCAAGAAGTAAGAAGACATCAGCTTGGGAAAAAATGCCCAATGTACATTGTATTCAAATCTCTCACAGTACGACTTTTCATTTTCCATGGCTACATTTTTAACTATGAAAGTTATTTTGACACATTCATGACCAAAAGCATTAAATGACAAAATAGATCAAAGGACAGCAACTTCAGACGTCCATATCTTGCAAGTTATTTGGTGTACAAAGTTTCAATGTCATCAACATTCAGATCAAATATTCTTATTCTGCATTATTGGGCTGTGACTCCCACATACTCTTGTAGGGACGAGTGGGCTTTTACGTGTATGGCCGTTTCCCGTCGCCATTAAGGCAGTCAGACTCATTCTAATTCCGGGGAATGCATGCTTGGTATTTTTGTGTTTCTACAACTCACCAAACTCTGACATGAATTATAGGATCTTATTCGTGAATACTTGGTCTTGTGCTTGCGTGTACACACAAAGGTGGATAAAGCAGATCTGCACATCAGTTGACCAGGGAGATCGCAAAAATCTCCACCTTTAACCCACCAGGTGCAGTCGGGATTGGTAAAATATATACAGGCAATCATTTAGAAAGAAAACAAGTCGCCACAGTATGTTAGGGTGGGGGGGCAATCAGTTTCAGACACAATCTGCACAAACACAGGGGCACCACAAGGCATAGTACTCTCACCTTTTCTTTTTTCTCTCTACACAGCAGATTTTAGAAGTTCTAGTGACTCCTGCCCCATGACCAAGTTTGCTGACGACACTGGACTGACCGGACTGCTGACTGATGACGACGACTCTGACTACAGGCAGGAGGTAGATTAGGTTTGTGGGGTGGTGTGAAAACAACTATTTAGAGCTTAATGTGGGGAAGACAAAGGAAATGATAATGGACAACAGGAGGGGGGAACATGTACACAGGGAGATAGTGATCAAGGGGGAGGTCGTAGAGAAGGTAGAGCAGTACAAGTATTTGGGGGTGATTATAGACAATAAGTTGACATGGAAACCAAACTCTGATGCCCTTGTGAAGAAACTCCACTCTCGCCTGTACTTTTTGAGAAAACTCAGGTCTTTTAACATCAGACAAGAAATCCTTCAGATGTTTTACACTTCAACGTGCAATAGTGTGTTGTACTTTGGCTCCGTGTGTTGGGGTGGCAACATCAACAAGCAAGACAGGGATAGATTAGATAAATTCATCAGGAAAGCAAGTGGGGTGGTTGGGAGGAAGCAGGACAATTTCACATCAACACATGAACGACGACTGACTGACAAGGTACAGAAGATTTTGGCTGACGACTCGCACCCACTCAGACCGGAATTTGACAGTAGACGGACAGACAGGCGCAACAGATTCAGACAACCAACCGCAAGATCCACACGCTACAGAAATTCGTTCATTCCATCTGCAATTCACATCTTCAATTCTCAGGTGGGGCGGTAGATGCTGGTGTTGTCGCTCTGATGCACGGGGTCAGTGTTCTGTATTGTTCCAGTATTGTTGATTTTGTTTGCATGATTATATACTCTTATTCTACTCTCTTAGACAATATGTGATAACCGGCAAGGTGCTGACTTTCGTTTGTGCATTGTTGATGGTGAATGCATGTTAATTTATTTTTAATATACTTTCTTATGTGATAACCAATGTGCTGTATTTTCTCAGTTTTGCTGATGTTATACGCTTGGTACATATATTTACTCATTTTCCTTAAATAACATGTGATAACATTACTTCATAGCTAAGCACATGATTTTACCTATGGCACAACACAAATCTCTAGCCTTCCTCTCTGAGATGCGTTTGAAGACAGACTGTTAAAAGAGAATAAATGTATGTACATAATTATGATAGAATAATGATGTATGAATTGAAGAAATGTATAAGAACACAAGAATGTATGAATGACAAAGAACAAATGTTTATTTTTGAATGTTTTATGTATGTTTTATTACGGACACAAAAGTTCAGCAATGCAATTTCTCTTTTAGAGATTAATAAAGTTTATTGTATTGTATTGTATTGTATTGTATTGTAAGTCGCGTAAGGCGAAAATACAACATTTAGTCAAGCTGTGGAACTCACAGAATGAAACTGAACGTAGTCCGCCGCTAGTGCAAAAGGCAGTGAAAGTGACGAGCCTGTTTGGCGCGGTAGCGATTGCGCTGTGCTTCATAGCACGCTTTACTGTACCTCTCTTCGTTTTAACTTTCTGAGCGTGTTTTTAATCCAAACATATCATATCTATATGTTTTTGGAATCAGGAACCGACAAGGAATAAGATGAAATAGTTTTTAAAACGATTTCGGAAATTTAATTTTGATCATAATTTTTATATTTTTAATTTTCAGAGCTTGTTTTTAATCCAAATATAACATATGTATATGTTTTTGGAATCAGAAAATGACGAAGAATAAGATGAAATTGTTTTTGGATCGTTTAATAAAAAAATAATGTTAATTACAAGTTTCCGATTTTTAATGACCAAACTCACTCATTAGTTTTTAAGCCACCAAGCTGAAATGCAATACCAAACCCCGGGCTTCGTCGAAGATTGCTTTGCCAAAATTTCAATCAATTTGATTGAAAAATGAGGATGTGACAGTGCCGCCTCAACTTTTTACAAAAAGCTGGATATGACGTCATCAAAGGTATTTATCGACAAAATGAAAAAAACGTCCGGGGATATCATACCCAGGAACTCTCATGTCAAATTTCATAAAGATCGGCCCAGTAGTTTAGTCTGAATCGCTCTACACACACACACAGACAGACAGACACACACACACACACACATACACCACGACCCTCGTCTCGATTCCCCCCTCTATGTTAAAACATTTAGTCAAAACTTGACTAAATGTAATAAATTGGCAATATACACTTCCATACATACAAACAAAAAGAAAAGAAAATAGGTTTAACAAAATCAGGTAAGAAATCAGACAGATAATATGTATACATTAAGCGAACAACGATAATATACAGCCGAAATAAATTGGCAATACCATTATGCCATGCATCTTTTATAAAGACACAAAACAAAACAAAAGCATGTATTACATACATATACATACCAATAAAGAAACTAGATGTAACGCTAACATACTAAAATCATAACATGGGCTACAAATCTTGCTAGCTTCATTAGTTTTATCTTAATTTACAATTCATTAACTGTTCACATTTTAAACAATTTGGGTGAGATCGGTAATAGGGACTAATTAATTTTCTTCTTTCAGACACTATACTTTCGTCGGTACAAATGAACAAATAGTGAAACTCATCACCTAATTCATTTTTATCGCACATATCACACAATCTTTCATTTCTAGGGGCATTACAAAATCTGTGCTGATGTACATGTATTGGCAACTTATGATTGCTTGTTCTAAATGTTGCTAATTTAACTTGGAATTTCCCAGGCAACCAAAGCAAATACCTTTCCAGACAAAAATCCTTTTTATACATTCTGTAATTAACACAAGCTGTTGGCATTCACGTCAGTGTTCCATTCCTGCAGGAATTGATCTCTTAGCCTTTGTTTTACAACGTTTTTAAAACCTGAGACGCCAAGACTCTGAGTTGTCCATAAATATGATAGACCCAACTTATTTAACATAGTATTGACATGCGACAACCAGGGCAATTTAACGTTTTGTACATGGTACAACCTCAAATGTAGTTTTAACATTAAACAAGACATCTTATTCGCACCATCGTTCATTTCTTTCATCAGTTTATACCAATAAACCAGTAACTGACATTGTACCTCAATTCTAATTGGGTAACGACCAAGCTCTCCGTAAACCATACAAGTGGGTGTAGTTTTATATACATCAAGAAGCATTTTTAAAAATCGCAATTGAAACCTTGACAATATGTCTAATGAATCATATCCCCACACCTCATTTTTTCCCGAAAAGCGTATTGCCTTTCGGTGTTTATTTTCCCTACAAAATAGCAATATGTGACTAAATTAAACCCCTTTGGTGCAATTGCCCTGAGACGCCAAGAACATCTAAGAAATCAAAACACACAGAAAACTGATAAGAGCGAAACACAACACAGTCATGGCCTTAACTGTTTTCTTACAATCACTCATGGAGTTGGGTAATAAGATGAGAGAGAAAAAAATATAATACGTGAAGAAACACAAGTCGCGTAAGGCGAAATTACTACATTTAGTTAAGCTGTGGAACTCACAGAATGAAATTGAACGTAGTCCGCCGCTAGTGCAAAAGGCAGTGAAAGTGACGAGCCTGTTTGGCGCGGTAGCGGTTGCGCTGTGCTTCATAGCACGCTTTACTGTACCTCTCTTCGTTTTAACTTTCTGAACGTGTTTTTAATCCAAACATATCATATCTATATGTTTTGGGAATCAGGAACCGACAAGGAATAAGACGAAAGTGTTTTTAAATTGATTTCGAAAATTTAATTTTGATCATAATTTTTAATTTTTTTAATTTTCAGAGCTTGTTTTTAATCTAAATATAACATATTTATATGTTTTTGGAATCAGAAAATGGTGAAAAATGAGATGAACGTAAATTTGGATTAATTATTTTTTAAGCCACCAAGCTGAAATGCAATACCGAAGTCCGGCCTTCGTCGAAGATTGCTTGGCCAAAATTTCAATCAATTTGATTGAAAAATGAGGGTGTGACAGTGCCGCCTCAACTTTTACAAAAAGCCGGATATGACGTCATCAAAGACATTTATCGAAAAAATGAAAACAATTGTCCGGAGATATCATACCCAGGAACTCTCATGTCAAATTTCATAAAGATCGGTCCAGTAGTTTACTCTGAATCGCTCTACAAACACACACGCACACACGCACACACGCACACACACACACACGCACGCACATACACACATACACCATGACCCTCGTCTCGATTCCCCCTCTATGTTAAAACATTTAGTCAAAACTTGACTAAATGTAACAAGTCGCGTAAGGCGAAAATACAACATTTAGTCAAGTAGCTGTCGAACTCACAGAATGAAACTGAACGCAATGCAACGCAGCAAGACCGTATACTCGTAGCATCGTCAGTGCACCGCTCACGGCAAAGGCAGTGAAATTGACAAGAAGAGCGGGGGAGTAGTTGCGCTGAGAAGGATAGCACGCTCTTCTGTACCTCTCTTTGTTTTAACTTTCTGAGCGTGTTTTTAATCCAAACATATCATATCTATATGTTTTCGGAATCAGGAGCCGACAAGGAATAAGATGAAAGTGTTTTTGAATTGATTTCGAAAATTTAATTTTGATAATAATTTTTATATATTTAATTTTCAGAGCTTGTTTTTAATCCAAATATAACATATTTATATGTTTTTGGAATCAGCAAATGATGGAGAATAAGATGAACGTAAATTTGGATTGTTTTATAAAAAATTTTTTTTTTTTACAATTTTCAGATTTTTAATGACCAAAGTCATTAATTAATTTTTAAGCCACCAAGCTGAAATGCAATACCGAAGTCCGGGCGTCGTCGAACATTACTTGACCAAAATTTCAACAAATTTGGTTGAAAAATGAGGGCGTGACAGTGCCGCCTCAACTTTCACGAAAAGCCGGATATGACGTCATCAAGGACATTTATCAAAAAAATGAAAAAAAACGTCTGGGGATTTCATACCCAGGAACTCTCATGTCAAATTTCATAAAGATCGGTCCAGTAGTTTAGTCTGAATCGCTCTACACACACACACAGACAGACACACACACACACACACACACACACGCACGCACGCACGCACATACACCACGGCCCTCGTCTCGATTCCCCCTCTACGTTAAAACATTTAGTCAAAACTTGACTAAATGTAAAAAAGTGTACCTACCTACTGAAAGTGATGATTTCTGAAGATTTGAGGTGCCGTCTAAGGGGAATGATTTTGTGCATTTGGAGAGAAGGTATTTTTTTATTTGCTCTTATGCTATTTTCTGCTTGCTTTTGCTTTGTTTAATATTGTTTTGGTCATTCCATCTGTCTGTCTGGTTTCCAGAGAGAGAGTGTTAACTACTAATGCGCTGATGATGATATGTGACACTGTGCAGCTGCAAACTACAATACGAACAACCTGATTGTGGCTCACAAAGCAAGGAATGAGAAGAACAAAGTGGTACAGTCGGCAATGGAACAGGATGTAAGTACCACCCAAGGTTTTCGCTTTGGAAAGGTGAATAATATAGAAACAAAAGTTTGTCAAGGATCCTTAAGGGTGGTCGTTATGGGCAGGTGGTCGTTATCAAAAGGTGGTTGCCAGGGTAGGTTTGAGTGTATTTGTAGTGTGGCTGTGTTTAAGGGAACGTTGTGTTGTTGCATACAATGTTAGTTAAGACTCCAAAGAAACTCACTGATGAAAAAATGTGAAACATTGTTCAGTTTTAGTCACCATTTTGAAACCTGTCGTTCCAAAACGTCATTTTTGAGGGTACATGTACCTTGTGGTCAAGGACCTGTGACGTCATACCTTAATATTGCTCAAATCTAATAAACCCATTTTTAAGCAGAAGAAAGGCATATCTTCAAATACACCTATGTTTCGGACCAAAACACAGCCGTTCAAATAATATCCATAACTTTTTGTGTTCAGTGTATGTAGAGTGCAGTGATGGTGCTTTGGGAATATTCTGACAGAAAGTATGTAGTGTAAATTAACAATAACTTCAATACGTATAAGTTACACCTCCGATCATCCATGCTATCTCATGGTATCTCGTCGAGACAGGGTCAATGAATATGATGGCGTCACTCGAGGCTCAGTGATAATGACAGTAAGAACATAGCTCATGCAGCTGTGCTCCATCTTTAAAAGAAAAGTATAAAAGAACTAAGTTATATGTTTCTGACGAGCATGTGATAAATCACATTTGTGTCCTACAGGTCCCTGTGGTAACAGAGGAGTACCTCTTTGACTGCATCCTGCAGAAGAAACAACTGGAGCAGGAACCATACCTTCATGAATTGTATGGTTCATGAAAGTTACCTCACAACTGTTGATCCACCTGTTCATCACTGCCACCCATTTCATCAGCCATTCAGTACAGTTCAAAGCAAATGAAGTCAAAGAAAGGCCTGACAGCATCAGAGTAAAAGATACAATTTCTTTGCCATTTGTTTACATTGTCGATCTGACTACAATGCATCATCTAATTTTACTGAAGAGCTTCACTTGTCACTTACAGAAAAGGCAACATTACAGAAAGGAAGAACTGGTAGGACTCCGACTGCCAGTTTTGATTGCCCCGCTATATGTGTGATGAAACATCCACGGTACTAATATTCACAAAATTCACAATATGATGACAACATTTCTATTGTGATGGCAGGTAAATTAATGTGGTTATATGTTTTGAACAAATCATGTTCTTTTATTGAGTGTGTAGGTCTAGCAACTATTCTCCAAAATACAAGTTGTGAAATCCTTTGCTTTTAATTTATTGATGAGAAGAGCCATCAGAACTTGCATAAATGGGAAAAAAGAAAGGCACGCTGCATCATGACTCTCTAGGACAATATCTCTACCTGAAGTGCCCAGTGTCTGAAATGCTTCACATCTGGGTCATTCTCAGATTATGGTCCCTAAGGGGGGTGACCTACTTCAAGAAAGAAATACTACCATCATTTTTCTTCAAAGCAAGAATAATATGTTGCATTTGTTGCGAGTTATGTGGAGGGGTCACGACCCCCGGTTCTTTTTAGACTTGTATTTACATGCTGACTTCACCAGCAGTTCCGGCATTATAGACTGTTACTAACTGGTGAATTCATATGACTTCTGGTTGCAGTGCTTGCAGCATCACAATGATTGTGCCGTACAAACATGCATTGCAATTGAGTGCATGTGGTGTGCTCTGCTTCCACTACAGCGAGAGTGAAAAAAGTGCATTTAAAACTTACCATTGTATTTGTAAGCATTGATGCAGTCTTGTTGTGTAGAAATGTATTGTTGTTATTGACATAGTCATGATATCAATAGACACAAAGACAACTTCTTTTTTTACACTGGATATTTTCATTTAAAAGCTATGTTTTATAAATTTGCACTGAAAATCAGGACTGCGTGAATTTAAGCCAAGAGTTATACTTAAAACATATGAATAAAGAAAAGTAATGTCTTGCTTTGATTTAAGCTCAATTCGTTCTATATTTTACCTCCAATCTGTTTTTAAGATACTATAGACGTTGCGGGGAAGACAGGATCGACAACGACGACGGAACCAAGACAGGTGTGTTGTCGTTCAGCGTCATCGTGCGTACCCACACTAGTGGCGTTTGCGGGGAGAACAGGCACCAGTGGCCAAAAGAAGAAAACTCCTGGACGCCCGAACGAAGGGTTTTGATACGACGTGTAGAGACGAAGCCCCTCGGGGCATGTTTTGGGTGGTGGGGAACACGCATTTCAGTGATATGAATTACTCGTCTTGCACCTGGGTCTTCAAGGTCTGTGACCGTATAGAAAAACAGCTGTTGCGTTAGCCCATCGGTAGCTGAGCTGGGTATATTGGGTATATTATGTATATCGTGTGTGTGTGAGTGAGTGTGTTTGTGTGTGTGTGTGCGCACGCTTGAGCGCACGCGCATGTGTGTGTGTGTGTGTGTGAAAAAAAGAGTTGTGTCCCCCCCCCCTGACACACACACACACACACACACAGAGGTTTGCTCCCGCTTAAGCATGGAAAGCATATAACTCATGCAGCACGTGGAGGTTCAAACCTTTGCTCTGGGACGCCCCTCTCTGCTGTGGTTAAACAAAATAACACAAACCAGTGCCATGCCTGTGATGGGGGAGGGGGAGTGGGCGGAGTGTATGTGTGCGAGTGCCTGCTTGCCTGTGTGTGTGGGCGTTACTGCGTGGCGTGTGAAATTGTGTGTCTGTTCGATGTGTGTGTGTGTGTGAAAAGAAAAATGAGTTTTGTTCCCCCCCCCCCCCCCCACACACACACGGACGTTTGCTCCCGCTTGTTCGTAAGTCATAAACAGTGAAAGATGAATGACCAAATAAGAACATCAGTTTAATGACCACAATTTACACTTCAGCAAGCTTAGTGTCCCTTTATGAGCCATAGGAGTCCCTTCCTCTCCCAAACCAACGCCGCTTGCGATCCAAAATCATCCTTACCCATACAATAATGTCGAATAAATTTGTACACATTTCTCTCATTAATAATACCCAGTAACCGCGTGTGCTTAGGCCTTTGTTTTGGCATAACGTCCGTTGGTACAGTATAAGAACCTAGTTCCCTCTCTCGCCTTTTTCTCAAGATTTCTTTTCATTCAAAATAACCGAACAGTATATAATTGAATATCCCTGCTACCACAATGAAAGGTACCCTGGCCATCCACCTCATAACTCCACTATTTGCCCCTTCAAAAACATGTTTTGCCTTTTAACAGACCACAAAATGCTCGAACCTAAAACAGAACTGAAAACACCACCCAAACATCCTTGAATCAAGGAAAAACGATTAATGTGTGCATTCATTCGGCCCCGACGTGAAAAACACCAAATTTCGCCTTCGCACACGTTGTTTCAACACGCATCCCAGACCGCTGCGCGGAAAAGTGACGTCACTCTAGTCTTGGTTTTGAACTTCGTACGCGTCCGTCTTCTGCAAAGACTTATGAGCATCTGAGATGGTTCCCGACAAAAATAACTTTAAATCCACGCCTATCAAAGATTTATTTATTTTGTCTTCAAAAGCTATTTGCAAAATGAACAATCTATATGTCCATGACACATCATTTGATTAAAGTGAACTCGACTTAACAGCAAAGAGCAATTTCTATCTTCCGTTTTGGCGACGACGACAAATTGCTCCATTTTCCAGTCGGAACGGCTCACAAAGGCGCTGTCCCGACTGTGTGAGAGGGAAAAAAGAAGGTCAAAGTGGCTACCATACAATACCTTAGTCGAATAATGGAAAACATAATACAGTTTATATCCGTATTTTCCAGTCAAATATCATGTTTTTCCGTTGTCTTTTTGTTCTCCTGTTTCATTTACAGAGGATTCACTTATGACTTGTCACATGAAGATAATTCACAACTGCTGTGTTGTCACATGTTCCTACTATATTGTAAATGTTGATGCCTGAATAAACCATTAAGAAAAAAAAGAAGGTCACCGTCACTTGTCGTCGTGCTGAGTTGTCGGCCGTCTTCCCCGCAACGTCTATACTGACAAACTCACACACACATACACACAGTCTCATCAATCAAGAAAACGCAAAGCAGTAATGTTCTCTATTTGCCTTTATGTGTCGCAGTTGTATAATGATCAAAACAATCCTACGCACCAAAGTAGTCATACAGTGCTGAATAACTTTCAGTGGAACAGAAATAATGTGAGCAGAGAAACATAAAAGTTATGAGACAATAGCACTGCACAACATGCAACATCAAGCCTGGCGTAAATGACAGATTCACCTTTGAAACTTACCTTCACATTTTAGCTTCACAGTCCTTGTCTTGTTTTGTTTCCTGGCCAGTCCTTGTTTTCTTTTTCTTTTTACGTTTCTGTGACATGAGAAATTTTTCTTTGTAAAATATATTGAAAATATAACAAGGAGTGAAGTAGATCATAGTCTAAATTTTGTAGAAATTAGAAAAGGTATTTCTGTAAGTAGCTTTTATCTCAGAAATATTCCAGTTTTCAGTGGTGCTACTAAATGTTCAGCTTTTTGCCACATTCATAGTTTAGAAATACTGAGAATTTGCAGAAGAAGAAATAAGTATTGAAATAATGTTGTACCTGCGATGTGGGGCCCCTCTGATGAGAAGACACCTCCCAATTAAAGGACACCATCCGTTGTCCCTCTGTCTATTAACTATACCAAAACATACCTGTCATGACAGACCACCTGCAGTGTAGGGACAATTCTGGCTGGTCCCAAGGGTGTCCTTTCATCACAGGTGCCACTGTAATATCTTTTGACTGGGATAACTGCCAATTTTTCTTGAAATGGCACGACTGTCCTGTAAATACTCTTCTGCATTGCCTACATTGCAACTGGAACAGTGAAAATCTTTATTTGGTGTTTAACGTCGTTTTCAACCATTCAAGGTTATATCGCGACGGAGGGAAGGGGGGAGATGGGATAGAGCCACTTGTCAATTGTTTCTTGTTCACAAAAGCACTAATCAAAAATTTGCTCCAGGGGCTTGCAACGTAGTACAATATATTTACCTTACTGGGAGAATGCAAGTTTCCAGTACAAAGGACTTAACATTTCTTACATACTGCTTGACTAAAATCTTTACAAACATTGACTATATTCTATACAAGAAACATTTAACAAGGGTAAAAGGAGAAACAGAATCCGTTGGTCGCCTCTTACGACATGCTGGGGAGCATCGGGTAAATTCTTTCTCGTCCTAACCAATATGGGACTCCCCCTAACCCGCGGGGGGCAACAGTGAAAAAAAAGAAAACAAAGTTCCTTGACTGGTAACATCTATTGCCGTGTGCGGGTGAAAATGCAAAGCCAAAAGTAAACAGCAATACATGTACACACAAACAAAAGCTACAATCGTCAGGCTCAGCTAAACATTTATTTGAATTCCTTGAAAACAAAATGGCAACATGTCACAAAGAACACAAGTACAAATTTAACACCTCATTCCTAAAACTACAATCACTATGCCTGTTTGCAAACCAAACCAAACCAAAAACAAAGCAAATCTTACTCGGTTATGGCTCTAGAATTTGCACAGTCATTATGATATGATTACTTAAATTTAAGTTAAGTGAATCTGTTGTAAGTGCATACACCTCATACCTATGGTAACTGGTAACTATGGTTGTACGTGTATCTCACTCAGCAAAGAGAAGGAATTCTCTATTTTATGAAACGGAAAAAAAACATGCTACATGTACTTACGTTATGTGTGAGTGTGCGTTTCTGGGTGGGTGTGCATGCCAATGAACAAGACATTACGAATACATAGAATTTAAATTCAAAATGGCCTGGTTTTTAAAAGAAGAAACATAGAAAGTCAAATGCTTTTCTAGCTTCTAGTGGCATATGTAGAACAACTGTACGTCTTAACACTTTCGCGACGGGAGGTGACTATATTAGTAATAGCGCTGCAACGCCCACGGACGGGAAGTGACTATTTTAGTATTAGACATACAAGGTACACGACTCGTGATTGCTTCCCGGTTTTTGAAGCTTGCAGTAAATTGAGTTGTTTCCCTTGACACACTTGGTGTGCCCTTCCGCCATATGCAAAATTAGCCTGGTTTGTGCGGTTTTTTCGAGAAAAAAAATGAATTGAAGGCGAGCCTTGTCACGGGAGGAGATTCTCCGGATGTTGGATCTTGAGGACCCTGTAGATCATGATTCCGACGTGTTGTTTTCGCCTCAAGAAAGCGATAATAGCAGTGATATTGAGGAAGAAACAGTCCTGTTGTTGCTGCTAGTATGAGTCGGCAAACTACACGTGTTAGGGTGGTACTGCATGAATCTTCGAATGTGTAGTTGCAAGGGGGGCGTGGCAGCACTGATAACAATGGATGGCTGGAGCCTAATCCTTTTGGAAATGTTCATAGGTGTACAGTTGGGACTTTGTTGTGAAAATGTGACTTATATTCAATATGGATTACCTAGACATCATTTGGTGAGTGTCAGAGTTTTGTTTCATTTGAGTCAGGATGCTGTGAGTGAATGCGGGATTTGCTTGTTTTTTTCTTTGTACTGTCTCCTTATTTCTGTGTAGAATTTTAACAATATTTCAGCTGATTCATAGGTTTTACACCTTGTTTGGTTATAAAATTATTTATAATACTTTCTGTTAAAAAATAACTTTTAAAAAAGCAGTGGAAAAGAAAACACACACAAAAAAACACAAATTATCCCCCTTTCACCCCCCCTTTGCTAAAACAAATTGCGTGACAAACTTATAAATAGCACGACTGAACTGGGCATCCATTTTTTAATTAGTACACAAAATTTGGTGGTGATTGGACTTAATTCAAGCTTGCTAGACAGATTTCTTTACAGTTACTGTTTTTTGGGAAGTTTCTTGATGGCAAGCTTGGGCAGGCAGGACGTTAACGCCGTGGCAATGCTAGTCACAATAGTGTTAATGACATTACCTATCAACGGATGTGCACACATGGATGTAAAAATGTTTAATAAAACATATCTAGCACAGCAGGTTCTGCTAAAAATACCCTCAACTTGTGATGCTGCCTTTTGCTGCAATGACATTTTTTTCTTCACAGGCATGTCCTTTTTGCAAGCATGTGTTTACAGACACAAGTCATGTATGTCACCGACTGATTCTTCAGAAAGAGGCCACTGTGCTCACCGAGGAGAGACAAGCAACACAGAACATTCAAAAGGGCAACATGATCTAGAGCCATCTTTCACACTAAAATCCAGCAGTTTTTAGCATAAGCATGCAGTTTTCATCAATATCAGGAGTCAAACAAATTACAGTTATGTGAATTCCTTACTGATACATAAAACATGCGGATATACTAAATATACTCCAAGAAAGTTACCAAGCAAACAGCACTTTTGTTGTTACATTCTTGTATTTGTTTAACTGCACTTGATCCTCATGCAATAATGACAATGAACAACAGCAGATCTTGGGAAAAAATGAATAGACACTGATACAACTTTTCAAGTATATGCTAGAAATGAAATCAGATCGAAGTAAATCTTTCTTTCTTTCTTTATTTGGTGTTTAACGTCGTTTTCAACCGTTCAAGGTTATATCGCGACGGGGAAAGGGGGGGGATGAGATAGAGCCACTTGTCAATTGTTTCTTGTTCACAAAAGCACTAATCAAAAAATTGCTCCAGGGGCTTGCAACGTAGTACAATATATGACCGTACTGGGAGAATGCAAGTTTCCAGTACAAAGGACTTAACATTTCTTACATATACTGCTTGACTAAAATCTTTACAAACATTGACTATATTCAATACAAGAAACACTTAACAAGGGTAAAAGGAGAAACAGAATCCGTTAGTCGCCTCTTACGACATGCTGGGGAGCATCAGGTAAATTCTTCCCCCTAACCCGCGGGGGGATAGATCGAAGTAAATAAACACACAGAAATAGTTAAAAATGATCATACAGACTCAGAGAAACATAGACACAGCAGATAAGCAACTTTCCAAACAAAAGCAAGGAGAAAAAAAGGTTGTTCTCATAAAAATATATAGATGCACATCACAAAAGTAAATTCTCGTTCGGGCTTTTTTGCAATTTAAGTAAATGGATTTACAATATCAGGGGAAAAAATGAACATATCACAAATACTGACTGACCTTTTCACTCAAATTCTTCAATGTAATATTCAAATTTACTTATGTCACAAACAAACAAACCCAAACTTATCACAGGCACAGGTGCAAAGGTAACACTAAAGAAAGATTTTTAAAGACATAAGACATTACTTTAAATACATCAGACATAAGACTTTATTACAAATTTCCACACAACCTATACTGAAAGCAGCCAGACTGTACACAAATAACTATTTCGTTACCACATCATTTTCCGGAATGAAGATTTGTTGGAAATATTGGGGTCACACACTTAACTAATCTTTACATTCACTGTACACTAAGAAGGTGTCCACTGAAATGGTGACAAAGATCTGTTCCTATGATGAACAACGAGGCATCACATTCTCATACACTGAGCGCTTTATATAAAGGCTGCTGTGGAAATCTCAAAAAGCACATGAACTACTATGGTATGCAATGTGCAACCAAAAAACATGAGCATGTAATGAGATCTACCTGCCCCTTGATAAGGAACAATTGTGCATGTTACAGGACTACACTAAACAGCAACTTGACTGGGATCAGCAGGTTACACATCACTGAAGATAGTTCTTGTTTCCTTTCATACAGCCAGAATAATACATTTAATAATACATTTTACATTGAATACTTGGTATCACCGAGCACATTTCTTTTGACCAAATATCTAAACTCTGCTAAGCTAATTTTTTTGAATCAAATACCTCAAATGTCATATAACACATTTCTTTCCATCAAACAGCAGAGAAAAGGTTAAGAAGATTACCGTCTATCACATGTACTGATAATGTTATGGACATACAAATCAATAATCCTTTCAGGTGAAAAAAAGTGTAAATGTTTATATACCTATCCTTAATCTCCTTTCTTTCTTTCTTTATTTGGTGTTTAACGTCGTTTTCAACCACGAAGGTTATATCACGACGGGGAAAGGGGGGAGATGGGATAGAGCCACTTGTCAATTGTTTCTTGTTCACAAAAGCACTAATCAAAAATTTGCTCCAGGGGCTTGCAACGTAGTACAATGTATTACCTTACTGGGAGAATGCAAGTTTCCAGTACAAAGGACTTATTTCTTACATACTGCCTGACTAAAATCCCTTAATCTCCTTTACATCGACAAATTCATTGGAGACCTAATATGTCCTATGGGAAGTCTCCAATCTTATTGCACAACCATTACTTGCTCCTCACTAAAAACATCCTCTAAATTACGCAAGTTGAAACCCGGAGGTCTCCGTCAAAGCACAAACACTACATTAACATTCCCTGTGCTAAAAACGGTACACACAATGACAAATAAGCCATGTCACGTGAAACATTTATGATGAAATACATTGTGTATAAATCCAAGTCCAAGCTCTATTCTATTGCAGGACCAAGCTAGTGAAGTACACTATAAATGCAAGAACCGGGTGCAGTTCCATTCTCTTTCAAACATGGATTGTGTATGCTAGATCTCACAGACCCCCATAGTTCAGGCAGCACAAATGTTGGGCCACACACAGTCAGTGAACTGCACTAAAAAATAGCCCACACACTTCTTGCACTATCTCATCTGCAAGCAAACAAGAGGCAAGGACATGGGCTTCCCTGTTTGTGTTGTGCAGTGTCATGAATGATTATCAACAAAGAGCATACAGGCAAATCCAGCTAACTCACAAACGGTTAAGTCAAAAATTCGCTTAGCACACAAAGAAATTCTGGTCCGGAATTATCCCTCTTTATCTATGTGTACAAAGTACCCTTACGTAAGTCGAAAGACGGATAGCACACAACAGAAAGTCAGTCCCAAAGACAAAGTTTACTCTATATTTACTACAGCAACTCGAAACACGAAAAATGGCGTCTCACACTAGCGCATTGTGTAACCTTATTCCCTGAACTTCTCTACACGGACGCCACACCGACTGACCAGTCGGCACGCAATAAAGTATGAACTGAAGTTAGGAGGGGGCGAGGAGTAAGGAGGGGGCGAGGAGTAAGGAGAATTATCCAACTCCAAGAAAACATTCTAAAAAAAGTGGGGAAGTGGTGACAAGGCAGTGAACGCACTCACCATGCACTGACATCATACGAAAGCAGCCACACAAACACAGCACAGAGGCAGAGGCAGGTACTAGGTGTGCAGATGCTTTGTGAGAATAAGCGTTGAAAACCAGTTTGAATAAAAAAAACCAGCAGATAGAGCCGCATGTCATAATCATTCTTCTTGTCTGGCTTTATTGACTGCATGCCGATCTTGTGGCAGTGACTTTTCACTCTTCAGTCGGACTGTACACAAACCGCTCTCACTCTCCCTCACTGACTACCCTAAGCCCTGACAACTGATCCTTGGAAATTGTGTGGAAGAGTACACCTCTCTATTTCTCTCCAATGCTCTTCCTGCTGACTTCAGTGACACCGGACACTGAGTTTAGCCAGCCCCCCCCCCCCCCCTCTCTCTCTCTCTCTCTCTCTCTCCCCAGCCATGTACTGTTTGGTGCTGTGGCCAGAGAGGTGTCACCGGCTAATTGAGGCCAGCTGCACTGTTCACTCAGAGCAAAACTAGTTGACTGTGTCTAACTTTTGACAAAGCAACACAACTGAAGGGTTCACAGATTAGGTAACCGACTCACTGGTCAAGGCTGCAGGGAAACAAGAGTATCTTGTCAATGAAAGAGGTTACACACAGATACGCGATGCTGAGAACGGTGGCCGATTTTTCACTCTCTTTCTCGGAGGGCCTTCATCATTGCAGGGACTGCTGTAAAGAAATGCTTGCTCAGAAACTAACTCTTTTTGCATTGAAACATGCACCAGAACTGGTGGACACCATCGACAATGTCAAACATGAAATCGAAGTAGTTTGCTTGAGGAAACGGTCGTCAGCAACTCAAACTTCTCTGTTTTCTTTTTTTAAGAAAATCTGAGGTGACTTTCTTTGTGGCCCCGCCCCCTCCCTCTGTAAGGACCCCCCTCCATAAGGACCGATTTTTGTCAACATTTTCAAGGTCGCTAGAGAGGGGTTCCACTGTACTATGACCAAGTCGAAATTTCGGATAGGACACAATAACAATTCGGTCCCTTCAATTTCGTCTTATCCGGATTTGCCTGTATGTGGAGCATTTCCTTCTATGCAATGGTGCTCACATTTACAACAAGCAAAAGAGGCACAGACGAGTATCTGAAGACGTGTTACACAGCAAGTGAAATAAAGTTCAGTAACCCTTATGAACTGAATTACAAAATCCCAATAACATTGTTTACTTGATTCTCAAATGTAAATACATGAACAAGAGACAGCAGGTGAGAAGAACAAGAACAAGATAACAGTGAAAATGTACTCACCAGTACCAGAAAATCATGTTAATTGTTCATTTTTCTGGTACTGGTACATGTTAACTGTTCGTGTTTCTGGTACTGGCGAGTACATTTTCACTGTTGTCTTGTTCTCTTTAAAGACCAAGAGCGAAGCTGCAATTCATCTGCCCTCAAAGTCCAAGTACCAAAACCAATCTTTTGTTACTCAAAGAACAATGAGAAGAAAACCATGATACAAAAGATGGAACAAAAAACAACAAAAAATATTGTAGTAAAAAATGTGTGGCTTTAGACTTCCAGCAGAGTGGTCCAACCTTTGATTTTTCTAATCAAGTAATCAGGACTTTCCATAACTTGACACTTTGTAGAAGGAAAACAGAGTAAGGTATGAGCTCAACCTTTGTGTGTGTTTGATTCACTGTTGAAACTTGAACCACCGAAAGTCACCTTGCATCAACAGTGATTTTTCTTTTTTCTTTTTACTTCTTTTCATTACTGTAGGTTCATTAACTTTGGATTAGACTATTCTGCCTTTCACACCGATACCATTAGATTGTTTGTATAATGAAAAAAGCCATGCATAAGCAATCGGTTAATATACTCCGTACGACCTCTTTCTCTCACTCGCTCTCTCTGTCTCTCTCTCTCATCTGGCATAGAGTTAATGTAGAGATATATTTTTCAAGATGTCGACTTTCTCACAAAAGAATAACATATGGCTTCACTTGCACTATAGTTCACCCTTTGCATTTTACAGATAACGATTTTAAAATTATTACAATGTGAACACAAATGACATTACTTTTCTTTTTTGGTGTTTGTCGTTTTCAACCACGAAGGTTATATCGCGACGGGGAAAGGGGGGGAGATGGGATAGAGCCACTTGTTAATTGTTTCTTGTTCACAAAAGCACTAATAAAAAAATTGCTCCAGGGGCTTGCAAAGTAGTACAATATATTACCTTACTGGGAGAATGCAAGTTTCCAGTACAAAGGACTTAACATTTCTTACATACTACAAATGACATTAAAAACTTCAACAAATACCTAGAGAAATAGAAAGAAGGCACCAATCTACACACCTACATGGCAATATATTAGAGTGCTAAAAGTTGCAAGAAGGAACAGACAACACCGATATGATCTAATCCTGGAATGATAAAACCACAACTTGTTAAAATTAACATTATGTTCACACAATCACGAAGACTAGCAGTCTTACAAATGTTTGAAGTCATGAACACCGCTGATATCATGAAATGACCACAATGAAATGAATGTTAGAAAAGACAAATAAAGAAGAGAAGATGGTAAGAGTCAAGTTAAGTCAGATAGCATGATCACCATGCGGTTACAGGAGATGTCCTTGGAACAAATCTTGCCATTTCAGTTTTAGGGGAACCCTCCAACACCACTTAAACTTGACAAGATCAAATCTCAAAGTCTTCAAAACACAACCAGATCAGAAAAAAACTAACAGAAAAGAGGGCGCAAAGGCAAATAAATTCATCTTTAGTAAAGTGTTAGGTCTTGGACATTTATGAGATTTGAATATATTTGTCAATGACACACAGTGTACTATCCTCTTCAATGACACAGTGTCACACAATTATAACATAGCAAAAAGAATGCACCAAACAAAAACAAAAATAACACCACACAACTGCACAACCAACAAAACTGTAAAAGATGTTCACATCACAAATTCTATTGAGATGAAACAAATCTACCTATATTACTGCTCCTATACAAATTGAAGCAAACAGAAGAACCCTGAAGGGAAGTACACACAAACACAACATAGACAGAAGGACAAGAAGGAAAAAGACATGTCAGGTTATTGGGGGGTTGTGGCTGGTTCCCCCCCTTCTCCTTCCAGATCGTCCAAAAAGTCAAAGTCTTTCTCAATCTCTGCCACTTCATTGTTGATAGTGTCATCAAGAACATTCTCGTTTTCATCATCGTCACTGGGCTCACACCCTTCCTCATCTTCGGTGATGGTAGGTTCTGGCGTGGCAAAGTCTATGCTTTCCCCCTCGGGGGTTTTGGTGTAGGTGATTTTGGTGCCTGTGTGCGGCAAGCGGCCTGATGACTGCGCTTGCTGCCCACTGGCCATTCCCATCACCCCTTGCAGGGCCGTCTCCATCATGGACGTCAGGGTCCTGGTCACCAGGGTGCTGGTCAGGGCCGCCGTCGCTGCATCCGTGCCAGACGACAAAACCGTCTGTGCTGCCATATCAGGAAAGCTGAGATCTTTTGACAAGCCAGATTCATCATCGGAATCAGAATCCTCGAAGTGGGAGGGTTCAAAGGGCATGTCTGAGCCGTCCAACCCAGGCAATCCTTTGGGTCGTGCTGCAGACGCAGGGGTGAAGGAGAGGAGATCATCATCAGAATGGTCGAGGTCGTCGAAAGAGGGCATTGCGTCTACATCCAGGCTGAAATCCTCTGTGTGTCTCTCTGAGATGTAAAAAAATAAGTCAGGGGTTAAATTCCTTCATTTAGATAAACTTAACAAAGTATGAGGATAGTCGAATACTCATCATGACAAACAACTACAGGAAAAACTTGAATGTACTAAACATCTACTGAGCTGGTTTTCCTAAGAACAGTGTGATCACACACACCACCATAAACTGAATCATGTCATACTGCCCCTCCCCATGTGCACATACATCCATCAAACCTGTTTAAGTGTACTTTTTTTCAACAAGCCTGCACTCACCCTTGTGTGCACTGTACTCGGTGAAAATTCAATGTAGTACCTGATGGTTGCCCAGTGGCAAATGTACAAATGAATAATGACATTGCAAGCATGCTTGTCTTTTACCACCAAGATGTGTAGTAATTCCATAATAAATGCAAAATCAATGGAAAAATACTTCCTATCTTTACGCCAAACAAACAGGTTACCAATTTGCTGATATCACATGGATAATGAACACCTCAAATATAATATTAACAAATGTTTGACATCTAAAATGACCAGAAGCAGGTTTAATCATACCGTGTATGTGTGCACGTCAACGAAGCTGCACCCCATACATTATATTCCACACACCATCCTCACTGTCACTTCTCTCGGTAGTAAATTGACTACAAACTGTCCACCCTCTGCTTTAACTTCTTTTCTGGCTCGTCTCCTGCTTACTTCTCTGAACTCCTCACCGTCTATTCTCCAGCAAGACAACTCCGTGCCTCTTCTGACTGTCGCATCCTCACCATTCCACACACCAAAACCAAAACATACGGACAACGCACTTTTACTTTCTGCGCACCCACACAATGGAATTCTCTCCCCTTGCACATCCGCCACTCTCAGTCACCCCAAGCATTCAAACGAGCACTTAAAACGCACCTCTTCAAGAAATACCCCTGATTTTGTTTTCTCAGTCCATCAGTAGGTTACATGTAGTGTATTTGTTGTTTTAGTGATAATGTGATAATGTATATAAAAAACGCTCGCGCTGGACCCGAGTACTCTTCAGACATTCACACACACACACACACACACACACACACACACACACACACACACACACACACACACACACACACACTCTCTCCCTCACTCCCTCCCTCTCTCTCTTTCTTTCTTACACACACACACACACACACACACATGAGTACAGACTCATGCACGCACACACACTAACACACACACACACACACACAAACACACACACACACACACACACACACAAACAGTAACACTAACACATGTGCACAAAATGAACACACACACACACACACCGCGCGAGAGAAAAAGACTACAGGGAGGCATTGACGTCAAAGACTTTCGACCGTGACGTAATTACGTCACTATTCTTGGTTTACGGTACCATTCGGCGGCTTTGCTACGAGTATGCCATAGTCTTGGTTGGCCGAGACCTTGCACCGTTCTATCAGACTGCCTGGCTGGCTGTTGCACCGCAAATTCCTCCCACCGCCAAGTCGGTTTTTTGTGGTTTATTTCGCATTTAGGTCCCAGGTAACATTATGAAGTTTTAATACGATCAATCGGACCTATTATCAAGTTAGTGTATCAACTTTTGAACGAGCTGCGCCCAGTAGTTTCCCAGCAATAAGCTGTTAAGTTGAGACACACACACACACACACAGACAGACAATTAAAGTCTGCTGAGCCCTAGTACTAGCGTACTCCGGGATAAACATCTAGGGCTGTTTTCAGTATTGTTGAAAACATGTTCTGTGTGATTAAGGGTATTCAGCTGGTATTTCCTTGTTTTCACTACCTATTTTATTCATGTTTTTATTACTTAGTTAGTGGAAGAATCTGTTGTAATGTATGTTTGATGGTGTATGCTTTTAATTAAGCGTTGCTGACTATGAATGTAGATGTAAATGCTTGTATAACTGTGTTTTAATTTTAAGTGTGTCAAGCGCAAAGAGCATAATTATGATGTTATGATGTTGCGCTATATAAATTCTCATTTATTATTATTATTATTATTATTACTCACCATCATCACTGTTGTCAATAGAGGGTTCCTTGGACAGCGTGGGAATGGAGGGAGTGCCCCCTGTCCCTTCGTCCTCGCTGTCAGTGATTGCGCGGGCCAGGGCAGCCGTGGTCACAGGGTCAAGGCTGGGCTCGAAATCCTCCTCTTCCACTTCCTCCACCACCTGGGCAAGCATGCCTGAGCGACCGTCACGCCCCACTGGTCCACCAGACACAGACACCTGAGCTGTGGTGAGGCCTGTCTGGTTGCCATTCTGGTCTTCCCCTCCTGAAAAACATTACAAAGTAGCCTTATAGTCTTCTGGAAAGCTACTCTGACTGACATTTAATGTCCATTCATCATACTTCATAAAAGGAAAAGGGAACGTGTCTGTTTAGCCTTGAGGAAAACTGGAAAATTAAGAGTTCATAATTTTTCAAAGTGTGAGCTGCTTCTCCTACAATACATTCTTTTTTTTTACCAACACTACAGAAAACTGAATTAATAACTTTAACTCAGTTTTAATGCTTACCTCTCTCCGATTCTGATAAATCCTAATTCAAATTCACTTTCAAATGAAACTGCTTAACTCATTCGCTGCGCGTCGGACCTGGAAGTCCGACACCTGTGTTTAGCGTTGGCTGCGTGCCGGCACTTGAGATCCGACGGATATCACGAATTTTTAACGGTGTAAACGGTCCTGCTGACCTAGGGAAACAACCCCTGCAATGAACTTCTATCTGTCTACAGTGGAACCATTCACTGTAAACAGTTCCTTCCCTTCAATTGTTGGGATTAATTTAATTTTGTTGGCGGTGTGCGACCCACGTGTTTTGACTTTTCAAAGATGGCGGATCGTTCTGCTGAGACGTAGTAACTTGAAAAGAGTGCTAGAACTTATTATTCAGTACGGTTCTGATCTTGACCTTAGCGATGATGATAGTGGAGATGATATTTTAGATTCTGGTGACGAGTTTGTGCCAATGGACGATCATTTGGGTGATGATTCGGCCAATGAAAGTGTCGATCATGACATTGTGTATGATGAACCCATGACGTAACAAGTTTTTTTGTTTTGCTTCAAATTGGATATTTTGCCTGGATATGAAGACAACAAAAGGTATGTACTTTCAAATGTTTCATATATTTTCTAAAAGAGTAAGTTCCAAACTTTGCAAAACATAAAGGTATGTAAGGTTATTTTGTGTTGTTGATTTTTAATAATTTTTTCAAAATGGCTCTAAATCGCGCGCTGGCAGGGAACACAGGGGAAATTTAGACGCGCTTTGAATGAGTTAACATGAGTTTCTATTCATTCAAATATGAACAGGGATATCTTTTTCATCTTAATAGCAATGGATTGAAATTGGGCAAACTCAGAAACAAAACGTTCACATCAGGGATGGCCAAATCACCCACCTGATCGCCAGGGGCGAGTTAAATATCCACCAGGCTAGTAGAAACCCGCTAAAAATTCTAATAAAATGCAAAACAACCGTTAGTTATGTACTACAGGGGACTTCCACTAAACTGCGGTCCAGTATATCGCGAATTCGGCTATATCGCGAAGACCTCTTGGACTCTCTTTTTTTTTTACATTTAGTCAAGTTTTGACTAAATGTTTTAACGTAGAGGGGGAATCGAGACGAGGGTCGTGGTGTATGTGCGTGTGTGTGTCTGTCTGTCTGTGTGTGTGTGTGTGTGTGTAGAGCGATTCAGACTAAACTACTGGACCGATCTTTATGAAATTTGACATGAGAGTTCCTGGGTATGATATCCCCATACGTTTTTTTCATTGAGAGTTCCTGGGTATGATATCCCCATACGTTTTTTTCATTTTTTTGATAAATGTCTTTGATGACGTCATATCCGGCTTTTCGTGAAAGTTGAGGCGGCACTGTCACACCCTCATTTTTCAACCAAATTGGTTGAAATTTTGGTCAAGTAATCTTCGACGAAGCCCGGACTTTGGTATTGCATTTCAGCGTGGTGGCTTAAAAATTAATTAATGACTTTGGTCATTAAAAATCTGAAAATTGTAAAAAAAAATTGTTTTTTATCAAATGATTCAAATTTACGTTTATCTTATTCTCCATCATTTTCTGATTCCAAAAACATATAAATATGTTATATTTGGATTAAAAACAAGCTCTGAAAATTAAATATATAAAAATTATTATCAAAATTAAGTTTTCCAAATCAAATTAAAAACACTTTCATCTTATTCCTTGTCGGTTCCTGATTCCAAAAACATATAGATATGATATGTTTGGATTAAAAACACGCTCAGGAAGTTAAAACAAAGAGAGGTACAGAAAAGCGTGCTATCCTTCTCAGCGCAAATACTACCCCGCTCTTCTTGTCAATTTCACTGCCTATGCCGTGAGCGGTGGACTGACGATGCTACGAGTATACGGTCTTGCTGCGTTGCATTGCGTTCAGTTTCATTCTGTGAGTTCGACAGCTACTTGACTAAATGTTGTATTTTCGCCTTTCGCGACTTGTTTTTTTTTGGTAGTGTGTGTCTGCTGTTCCGGTTTTGCTTTGTGAAGAAGCACGTTTTCTCTTGAGGATTTGTACTGCACGCCTCAAACTTCACATGACACCCCTTAGGCAGCATGGTTAGTGGTTGACCATCCTTCATTGTCTGCTGTGCAGTGAAGCATGCTGATTTATGACTTGTGTCCATCTAATTGCGCTGGCCAGGTGTTTCTCTCTCCTCCTTGTACTTTGCCTGGGTAGCAGAGACAGTATAGTAGACAGTGTACTAATCTTCTGGCAATCCCTCCTCCCTCACATTACACTGGCAAATATGCTGTACAATATTTTGCCCTTGTTTTTGGACTGGGGTTGTCAATTGCAGAGGGTAAGAGTGAGTGTTTGCAACAGCAGAGGTGAGTAGTTGTTATTGTCTTTCTCATACAACACCAAGAAAAACTTGGACAGTATCCATCCAATTCAAATTCTTGTTCACATGTTAAAACCGAGACTTTTTTTTTTTCCTGTGGACCCCTCCTTTAACAAAAGTATCGCGAATCGAATATATCGCGATCTCAAATCTTTGGACCCCAAAGACCGCGATATAGTGGAAGTCTACTGTATTAAGATTCAAAGCCATAAAATTAACACTACAAGTGCAGGAACTTCTGTCATCTGCAAAAACACAATCATGTTCTAGTGAAACAAGAACGAGGCTCCTGTCTCAGATGTTCTTTTAACATTTCATTGGCACTGGCACATATACATTATACTCCACACTAAACTTATATATATATAAATTTAGAATGAGAGTGCCGCTAAAAATGCCAAAATGTGCACTCAATCGCTTGTTACTTTCGAAAAAAAAGTTAAAAATAGATTTACGTCAAAAGCGAGAATGCGGAAGAATTACGTCATGAGCAAGGGAGGTCATCCTTTACTCTGTGTGTCTTTGCCGCTTATATTCCAACATGGAATTTTGAAAGTAGCAAACACACTAGAGAAAGATATATATATATGCTACAGTAATTTCTCAAAACCAGGAAATTTACAAAATCCCTGAAAATTTCAGTAAATTTGTAAATTTCCTGTTTCACTCAGGGATTTTACCAATTTCCTAAAAATTCTAGGGAATTTCTACATTTCCTGAAATTCACATGCCACTTTTTGACAAATTTACTGAACAATAAAAAATCATTTTCAGTAAATTTGTCAAGTTCTTCAAATTATTTGTTTTCCTAATTTCCTCATTTTGCATTCTCTTTTTTTAAATTTTTTTATTTTTTTATTTTAATTCAACTCAAGTCAACTCAATTCAAACATGTAGTAAACCTGGAGTATATCATACATTTCTATCCCGTAAATAACAGTCTCTAAATATTATTATTTCAAACACTTAATTTAAACTTACACTTGTTTTATACCAGGCCCCTGAGGGTTAAGTCCCTTTGAAAAATAAATAATATTTCAA
Source organism: Littorina saxatilis (assembly GCF_037325665.1). Lineage (NCBI taxonomy): Eukaryota > Metazoa > Mollusca > Gastropoda > Littorinimorpha > Littorinidae > Littorina > Littorina saxatilis. The sequence goes on along the minus strand of NC_090256.1, from coordinate 57,426,488 downwards.
GGGGTGTCCCATATCTAAATTTACTTATACACATTTTTCCAATCAAGATTAAATGGGTAAGATACTTAAACATATCATGTGTCAAACCATTCTTATCTCGCACACAAATCAGCACATCTGTTGCTTGTAAAATAATTGCTATGTTATATCGATCGTAAAACAATGTTTCAACATGCTTCCACAAATGGTGAATTTTACTGCAATAGAAAAAGAAATGTTCAATATAATCAACTTGTTCAATACAATATGGACATTTATCATTATTTGCGAGTCCCATTTTTAAGAAAAGAATATTGGTTGGGTATATATTGTGTAATATCTTCCACTGTAATTCTTTTAGTCTGGTTTCTGTTGTTGTCTCTTTTGCATTAAGCCAGACTTTTTCTTCAATATTAATACCAAGTTTGTTCAGCCAAAATCGAACACAGCAGGGTGGACTATATTTCATATCTGTCATAAAATTTCGAAAATCTCTAGCTTTTAACATCACTTTGTCATTAAAATACAATTTCGAAAATTCTTCAGTAACAGCATATATACATAATCCGTTCTTTAAATAACGAGACAACGCCGAGTGAACAACAATGTACTGTAAATAGAGTTCTGGTGAAATACCAATTAAGTTCTGTACATTTTGAAATGACAAAATGGAATTGTTTTCTAAAAGGTCATTGACATGTGTTATTTCTTTTTTTGCCCAATTGTCAAAATAAATTACATTATTTTGATATTTTATATCGACATTATTCCATATGCATGCCATCTTCAGAGATGAAGGAGAGTGCAGTGTATTATGTTCCAACCAGACTCGCAGTACTTTGCTCCAGAAGGAGGACTGCATTCTGCATTCTGCAATTTTGCATTCTCATTCTAACAGATTGACTACAGTCAAACACGCTTAAGCCGAACTCGCCCGGGGAATGAAAAATCGTTTCGCTTATCCGAGTTTGTGCATATCCGAGTTCGGATAAGCCAAACCTTTCCCGAGAAATTACCCTGCAGTTCGGCTTAAGCGAGGTTTTTTCAGGATAAGTTGGAAGGAATCTCTCTCTCTCTCTCTCTCTCTCTCTCTCTCTCTCTCTCTCTCTCTCTCTCTGTGCGTGGTGTGTGTGTGTGTGTGTGTGTGTGTGTGTGTGTGTGTGTGTGTGTGTGTGTGTTTAAATGAATAAGATCAAAACAGTGACAAGCTACAAGTGCTTTCTTCAGTGGAGCTTTATTAATACCTCAAAGCCAACTGTAAAAATAAATGGTGAAAACAGTGACACATCTCAGAAACAAAACCAAAGATTCCACAAGCAACTACGCTTTTGTTAAAAGGATTTCCAAGTAATGTTTACTGAAACCCTCTCCATTAAAGAAAGAAAAGAAACAAAATTAGACAATTTGTCTCTGTGGTCATAAATCAAGATCAAATCTCTGTGAACATAGATTGTAGGCAAATGTTTTGTTTCGCTGCATGTTTATTGTGGTTTGATCTTCACCATTCGCTCAAAATGAGCACATACATTCCTCAGGTAGATTTGCTCTTCACAAAGATCTCTTCCTTCGATTGGAAAAAGAGGTTTGTATGAGAGCCACTCGTTTTTGAACACTGCAACAGTTGTTTGGAACATGCTGGCAGCCGCAAGGATTTCAACGTCGCATCACGTGACACGTGTATTTCTTGGTCAATGTGGCACACGTCATCAGTTTCCCCGCATACTCAAAAACAGGTGACGTGTTCGTTTCCGTAGGATAATTATAGCCGTGACGAAATATGTTTATCTTCCCGACGTGTTTTTCAAGGAAAAATAAAAAAATGTCCGACAGTTTGTTTGTTCGTTCATGGGCTGAAACTCCCACGGCTTTTACGTGTATGACCGTTTTTACCCCGCCATTTAGGCAGCCATACGCCGCTTTCGGAGGAAGCATGCTGGGTATTTTCGTGTTTCTATAACCCACCGAACTCTGACATGGATTACAGGATCTTTTTCGTGCGCACTTGGTCTTGTGCTTGCGTGTACACACGGGGGTGTTCGGACACCGAGGAGAGTCTGCACACAAAGTTGACTCTGAGAAATAAATCTCTCGCCGAACGTGGGGACGAACTCACGCTGACAGCGGCCAACTGGATACAAATCCAGCGCGCTACCGACTGAGCTACATCCCCGCCCATGTCCGACAGTGTTTAGAGTTTGGCTTATCTGTCAAAATCACGTTTGAGATGTCCGTGTTTGAGTTAGCTATTTTTTGACAGAGTTTGGCTTATCCGAATTAGAAATAGTCTTACAAAGAGGGGGGTCTGGCGGGGAATTGGTTTTGGTTTCAGATATCCGAGTTTATTGCTTAAGCGTGTTTCGTTTAGGCGAGTGCGGCTGTATAAGGAAATTAATTTTTGACTTTTACCCAAGACCTTCAGATTTTGTTTCTGACACACTACCAAATTCACTAAACAAGAAAATTAGACAGTCAATTTGTCAAATAATTCATTTTTCACGTATATTTTTCAAATTTAATTTTATATCCTTTTAAGAAATTACTTGGTAAATATGTCAATAGGAAATTTGTATATTTTGCTTGCAGATTGTTGCTGAAGAAGTTGCTAAACTGAACAAACTAATCTAAATAGTGTTGAATTCATCTCATTTCTAGGGAAGTTCTTAATTTTCCACTTCATCATTTGAACATTCCCTGAATTGTAAAAATTTTTCAGGTTTCTTTGAACTTTGTGAATTAGATGATTTAAATTTCTTCATGCTGATTTGCCGATGATTTTACTAAATATGAAAAATAGAAGAGAAAAAGACTTTGTTCGAAAACTTTGAGACAAAGAGAAACAGGAAGACAGACACAGAGAAAGAGAGATGGAGACAGAGACTGGGAAAGCGAAGGACAAACAAAAGAAAGACGGAGACTGGGAGGTGCAGGGAGAGAGACGGAGACAAAGAGAGAGAGGCAGCTCAGAAAGGGAGTGAGAGACAGAGACAGAAGGAAACAACAAGTCGTGTAAGGCGAAATTACTACATTTAGTCAAGTTGTGGAACTCACAGAATGACACTGAACGCACTGCATTTTTTCACAATGACCGTAGTCCGCCGCTCGTGCAAAACGCAGTGAAACTGACAGGCCTGTTTAGCGCGGTAGTGGTTTCGCTGTGCTGCATAGCACGCTTTTCTGTACCTCTCTTCGTTTGAACTTTCTGAGCGTGTTTTTAATCCAAACATATCATATCTATATGTTTTTGGAATCAGGAACCGACAAGGAATAAGATGAAATTGTTTTTAAATCGATTTCGGAAATTTAATTTTGATCATAATTTTTATATTTTTAATTTTCAGAGCTTGTTTTTAATCCGAATATAACATACTTATATGTTTTTGGAATCAGAAAATAATGAAGAATAAGATGAACGTAACATTGAATCGTTTTATAAAAAAATAATTTTAATTACAATTTTCAAATTTTTAATGAACAAAGTCATTAATTAATTTTTAAGCCACCAAGCTGAAATGCAATACCAAAGTCCGGCCTTCGTCGAAGATTGCTTGGCCAAAATTTCAATCAATTTGATTGAAAAATGAGGGTGTGACAGTGCCGCCTCAACTTTTACAAAAAGCCGGATATGACGTCATCAAAGGTATTTATTGAAAAAATGAAAAAAAAGTCTGGGGATATCATTTCCAGGAACTCTCATGTAAAATTTCATAACGATCGGTCCAGTAGTTTACTCTGAATCGCTCTACACAGACACACACACACAGACACACACACACACACATACACCACGACCCTCGTCTCGATTCCCCCTCTATGTTAAAACATTTAGTCAAAACTTGACAGAGACAGATAACGGTGACAGAGATACAAAGACAGATAGCAGCGACAGAAAGGTAGAGATATACCGTGAAAAATAGGAAGACAGAGAAAAAAGGAGAGAGCGAAAGACAGTACCCAATATTGACGGACTGTGTGATGATATCTTCTGCTATGGTCTGTTGAGACAGTGATTTCAAAATCGAGACTTGATATCATTGTCGAAACAGACCAATGGCAGAAGATATCATCACACAGTCAGTCAATGTTAGATATATTGCTAATTCTCTGGACATTTTGTATTTTCTGTAAAGAAATTACAAAAGTATTTGTCTCAGTTTTGGCTGTTCCATATTCCTCCCTCTGATTATTATTTCTTTTTGTTCACTCTTTTCTTGTACTTTTCAGTATTTTAAAATGTCTTTCCTTTCAAAAAGTCTTTACAGGGTTCGTACAGGTCATGGAAAACCTGGAAAGTCATGGAATTTGATTTTTAATTTTCCAGGCCTGGAAAGTCATGGAATGTCAATTCAAGTCATGGAAAGTCATGGAATTTAACAAAAATAAGAAAGAAAAAAAAATTAACCTTTACCACTCCAGCGGCGATTTTCGTTGCCCAGCCATTCCCCGATTTGCGTCGCCAGCACAAGGCTTGTTCGTATGACCAACTTCTCGTTCGTATTTGCATACGAGAATAACGGTATTTTTAACGGCACTTGAGCCAAAGCGAGGCTCACTTCCTTCCGTTATCTCGTCGTGTCGTCTGCGCTGCATTTGAGTCGGTTTCGTCGAAGTTTTCTGCTTTTGTTTTTGCATCGATAAAGTACTTTAGCGCTTCGACAAGCAAGATGGAGGATGATGAGTTTGAAACTTTCTTTCGAGTTGTTTCTTGACAACAAAAAGTATGCGGAATTGGAACGAATTACCGAGGAAGATCTTCGCAATGAACTGTGTATCGCGGTGAAAAAAATGACAGTTCGTCAAGTCACAGTGACGGTTACGAAACGGAATTTACGAAAGTGCAGATGGATACAAACAGTGGCTGGTCCAGTTTAGTGAAATGACAGGACCTGCAAACATTACCGATAATCTGACTGCGTAGCAAATGCTTGACTTGCTTGTCGAAGAGACACTGCGTAGAAACTGACTCAAATTCAGTGCAAAGCAAGCCAGTGTCAAAACTGGCAGTGACAAGACGTAAAAAGTTTGCGTGTTCGGAAATGGCGACCTGTGGATCTAGTCATGGAAAATGTTATTGAGGCTCATGGAAAGTCATGGAAAAGTCATGGAATTTTGTTTCTAAAAACCAGTGGGGACCCTGCTTTAGTCACTTGCTCAACTAAATTCTGGGATAATTACATTTTCATATATATTTGTTTGTTTTTAAATTTAGGTGTTTTTGCTTTTGAAGTGGGGAAGCAATAAAGAGGTCGTCGATATCAAAACTGATATCGACGGAAATGTCGTCGATATCACTTTGGCACTGAGCTCAGTTTTGCCCAATTGACCAATGGAAATCCACGTAACATATGAAATAGCAATATTCATATATAGGGATTTGAGAGAGACAACAACAAAAAAGAGACAGAGGGAGACATTGCGGTGCAGGGAGAGACAGAGGCAGAAACAGAGGAAGAGAGAGTGAGAGACAGAGAGGCTGATACAGAGATGGAGTCAGAGGGGGTCAGGGAGACAGGCAGAGACAGTAAGAGAGAGAGAAACAGATACAGTGAGACTAAGAGAGAGTGACAAACAGGGGTAGAGAGAGAGAGAGGGAGAGAGAGAGTAAACAGTGTGTTGACTTTAATGCTGCCGAACGTAAGAAGTGGAGTTCCTTCAATCAAAAAAGCAATCGTTTTCCCTGAAATAAGTTTTCAGTAAAAGCAAATAACTTGAAGTCACTTGCCCAGCTGACGAGTTAAATTTGTAAGATCTGGCCATCCCTATATATGTTACAGGCATTAAGTGAAACCAGGCATTACGCGTAATGCCTGAAATGTTTAGGCATTACGCGTAATGCCTGTGACCACTAGGCATTACACGTAATGCCTAAAAATACCAGGCATTACACGTAATGCCTGAAATTTGACTCTCAAATTACGCTTATTGCCTGAAGCAATTCAGGCAATACACATTACCTCTTGGATGACGGTGAGAACATTTTTTAAGGACAAAGTGTTGACAAAATGTCATGGTGTAAATATAGTAACTGACATTCAATCAAGTGAGCTTTGAAATGAATGCACATTTTATTTTGCGATTATGAGTGATGGTTCGCAATGCAAAATAATATATTTCTGACATAGTGTTCACTACAGTTTGAATTTCACGTAAGTGTGAGTGCATGTCACAATGGAAAGCCTAGGTCCAATATTTCCAGTAGAGTTTTCACCAGTTGCTTATTCGTCACCATGGATGAAAAAGAACAATTGTTTACTCGACGTTTGTTTGAACATTATGAAAAGGACGGCAGAAAGTTGCTCCCGAAAGCTGTGTACTTCAGAACAATCAAAGAAGTAAAAGCTGCCTTCCAGAAAACAACAAAGTCACGTCATGAGTATCATCTCTTGGGAAAGTAAGTGATGTGTGGTGTTTGTCAAAAACAGATTTGAGTGTTGGTATTCAGCTCTACGTCTATCGTGAAACAATACTGAAACCGGGTTATCTCCAATGCTGTCTCTGATAGAGTAATTGACACATAATTATAATGTCAAAGGGAGGTAACAAAAAAAGTACACTGACTGTATCGTTCTTGCTGGAACAAAAACAGCTAATACGAAAATTGCGTTATGTTATCTCACATACCGGGGCTGTTGAAAGCTACGATATCAAATTATTATTAATGTTCGCTTGAGAAACACTGTGTAAACGGGGTTTTTTTCTCATAAGAAAGATATGTTATTATTATTCGACGTAAGTTGTTCACGATCTTTAGTAGTTTGAATGTAGCGCTCGGGTACATTGACATGTTGTTGTTGTTTTAGCAAGATGAATTCAATCTGGACCCTGTCCTACGTGAACCCCACTTTACAAATCTGTGTGCGCAGAGTGTCAGAAGAAGAAGAAACGAGCGAGAGTCAAAGGTGTTGTTGTTCGACCTATTCAGGCATTACATTTAATGCCTGGTTTCACTTAATGCCTGTAACAGGTTTCAGGCATTACGTGTAATGCCTGACAATGATTTTCAGCAATGCCTGGTATTTTTAGGCATTACGTGTAATGCCTAGTGGTCACAGGCATTACGCGTAATGCCTGAACATTTCAGGCATTACGCGTAATGCCTGGTTCAACACACCGAATTTTGACACATTTCCAAAAAATATCATTAAATATCTGATGCACTTACATTAAATTGGTTTGCTTTTGTGAAATATTTGATTCTTAAATGTTTCTAATTAACATAACATGTACGAGGGTAAATTTAACACATAATCCAAATATTTTCAAAGAAATTGGTATATTATTGGATTTCGGAAAAAGTTTTGCTCTTTGAGACACCAACACACTTTTGGGTGGGGTTGGAAACACACTTCCAGGTAGAAAACGGTTCATGGGAAACAACTCATCCTTTCTGGCCTATTTAGCAAACTGGCAGTGGAAACGATTGCCTCCCTTTACCGTCTCTGGTGTCTGTGAATTTTTTTTAATACATTTTTCTTCCTACCGCCAGTATACTGGTGCTATGTCGTGAAAAAGTTGCCTGTAACATATATACAAAGTACACTCTCTTTTGATGAAATAAAATGCACACAATACACACCAGAACGGAATCGGCACTTGCTCTTGAGCTGATAGTCGAGCCACATGAAGGCGGGCTCCATACGCAGGTACGCACGCTTCAACAGGTTGTGGTAAACAAGGCTGGGCCACACCATGATGCTCATCACTGAAACATGATTCATATCCTACTGTGTACACTCACATTCACAACAGGGCAGGATATGTAACATCAGCCCTCAAGCATTTCCATGTGCTTACATTCATGTGTGCAATGACTAGAATATAAAAAAAGAAAGAAAAGTCTTGGCCGTCTCCTGGGACCAGAAAACAGGACCCACAGAAGCATGGCATCTTTGGTACTGACTGTCTCATCTGTGCCGTTCAACTGATGTATCTATGGAATAGATTATTGTCCATACTAAACCTTACCTTATCATGGTAAAGACTACCAGTGTGGTATTGAAGACTTTTTCAGTAGCAGTGCCCATACACTTGCCTTACATACATGTATAGACAAAATCACAACGCATACATAGACATCAGGTTTAAAATGCAGGCTAATTTATCGCAATGTGCAATGGTCTCAACTATGGCACTGTGCTGAGGTGTCTTACCTATGGTGTAGATGATGAGGAAGCCAGACATGTACATGCCTAGTGCTGCCATGCACAGAAACACAGTGGAGAACAGAAGGAAGAACTGAAACACAAATTATTAATGAGATAGTAGATTGAAAACTTTACCAGATGCCAGTAGAATCACTAGACAGACAGTTAACAAGAAAAGCATTATGCTTAAACAACCCATCTTTCATCATATGAATCAAAAGCAAAATATCTGTTCCTCTAGTTTAATAAAAAATAATGTTCAAGAGAACGATGATTTCCTACTTAACAAAAAATATGTAATAAAACACTTGAGTGACCTTATTTCTGACACAATGACATCCTATCTTAATCAGTTAATGATAAGTGGATTTCCGTAGTTTAAAATCTTCTAAATCCAACATTTCCATGCTGTGACCTTGAAATTTGACAACAACGAGCCAAACTATTGTCTAGTCTGTCACCCTACCAGTGTGTGGAATTTGGAGGCTCTAGCTTTAAAAATGTCTGAGAATACCTTTTCTTCTTCTTTTATTTTGTTTACGTACAGCTGTCCAGCCCGCCAGCCGTCCTATTAACACTATACTCATCACTAAGACCCTCTTGAATGCTCAGGTGAGTAAATAAAATAAATATGCGTATATAGAAATAAAGAAGAAAAGAATGAATAACACTCACAGATTGTATTACTTTTTTCATTAATAAGAAAATACTTTGAGAAATGCACAGCCTTGAGTCAACATTCATGGTTATCACATCATGTAAGTGTAACCTGTCTGTTACTCACAATGGCAGGTTTTTCTCGCCTCAGCATCCGTGCAGCTGAAGCCATTCTAACAGCATAGCAGGTGGCATTGGAGAGATGGTGAGAGATCTCTGGCACACTCAGCAAACGAGGATGAACAGGGGTCCACCTTTCAAATCAACACCAACAGTTCCAATGAGCATGCACTTTCAGTAACTAAGAGTCAATTACAACACAATGACATTCAATTTCACACAATGTACATGTAATACTAACAGTCAACCATAATCACAGATTATTTTATCACTGCCAAGTAAACTTCCAAACTTTTTTCAATGAAGCTGAAACTCCAGTTATGAGGTGAATTATGATTCCATCCTTATCTTATTAAGGGTTACAGAAGAGTGGAAAATTAGCTCACAAAATGTCACTTTCAGCAATGTCCTTTATAAAAAAAGTCTGTGCAATGCGTCACCTGTCTTTTAGAATGTGAATTATGCACAAAACTTAGTTGGTGCAGGTATGGAACTCATTATGACAGGCACAGGTGGTTACCGTATATATTATGCCCAAATCCTTTTCCCTAATTCAACTGATCCTTTCTTTTGTCACGTCCGCCACACAGGAGTGAGTTTAGGCTTGAATAATATTAATAAGCCCCACAACAGTCTGCTTTGCCCAACACGAAGGTGTGCAAGAGCATACCACTTTACCAGCAGTCAGTCACTATCAGTATCACAAACAGCTCGGTAAAACTCACAGCCATTGAACATTTTAGCTATAAATTATAAATAGCTCAGTGCTCAAGAAAGACAACTCTTCAGAGCAGCTGCTGTGACGAGAGTGACTACCGAGTCATGCTGTTAGACTCAGCGAGAATGTGACAAAAGTGAAAACATTTCAGCTGCCAGATCAGAAAAGTATATATGTTACAGTTAATCTGTGAAACCAGGGAATACGTGTATTAACTAAACTATTTTAGGTAATACATGAATTAACTGTGGCCACTAGTCAATACATGTATTATCTGTAAATTTCCGTTAATGCATGAATTAACTAGAAAAAAATCCAGTCAATACACGCATTGACTGAAATCTGAAGGTATGCAGTACATGGATTAACTAATTCAGGTTCAGGCAATCCATGCAAGTCTATTTCCCATATTCATGTTGTGTGATTTTGTGTTCAGTCAAGATGTGTCTTTATCCTACATACGTGAGAGAGATACTCATGAGAAAATAATGAACAGCTCGCTCACTATCCCAAATGTGAGTTGTTTTCCGGGCACTTGACGTCGCATAGAGGCAACTATTTCTCATTGGCAATGTCAAACTAGAACTGTTTGGCCAGTGGAGAGGACATACCAGTGGTGGAATGGCGGAAATGGAGACGGACATTTCGAACACGCCCGCATTGGATACGCTTGAGAAGATGGAGCAGACATTTTTAGAGAGACTGCGTGCACAAGAATCGAACTTAAATGTTTTGCCAAGAAACTCATATTTTCAGACAGTTGAAGAGGTGAAGTTTGCTAGTGAGAAGACATCAGGCCGCAGCCGGCGGGAATATTACCTTGGCTTGTGAAAAAGTAAGTGGCAGTTTCTGTGTCTGTTTATATCTGTGTGTCTGTTTCTGTCTCTGTCTCTTTCTGTGTCTGTCTGTGTGTGTGTGTGTGTGTGTGTGTGTGTGTGTGTGTGTGTGTTTGTGTGTGTGTGTGTGTGTGTAGTTCTGCGTGAGCTCAATAACTCTCTCTCTCTATCTCTCTCTCTATCTCTTTCTCTCTGTCTCTCTCTCTGTCTCTCTCTCAGTGTGGTGATGTGGAGAAACTCGTCAGGCGTCGTCTAAACCCAACTGATCCCCCACTGTGTGTGTGTGTGTGTGTGTGTGTGTGTGTGTGTGTGTGTGTGTGTGTGTGTGTGTGTTTCTGCGTGCGCTCAATAACTCTCTCTCTCTCTCTCTCTCTCTCTCTGGTCACGGCGGGCGGGTGTGTGTGTTTCTGCGTGCGCTCAACCTCTCTCTCTCTCTTTCTCTCTCTCTTTCTCTCTCTCTTTCTCTCTCTCTCTCTCTGTCTGTCTGTCTGTCTGTCTGTCTCTCTCTCTGTCTGTCTCTCTGTCTGTCTGTCTGTCTCTCTCTCTCTCTCTGTCTCTCTCTGTCTCTCTCTCTCTCTCTCTCTCTCTCTCTGTCTCTCTCTCTCTGTCTCTCTCTCTCTGTCTCTCTCTCTTTCCGTCCGTGTCTGTGACTGTCAGTCCATTTATTATGATGGTACAATGTATAACTCAAATTAATGTTGCCTTTCAGATACGAGATCCTACAGTGTGGTGATATGGAGAAACTGGTCAGGCGTCGTCCTAACCCAACTGATCCCCCACTCTACTTCGCTGCTGTTGAAGATATTTTCGGCATCATTCACCGTGCCCACATAGCAACTGGTCACGGCGGGCGGGACCGGATGGCGGCTGAGATAAACAAAAAGTACGCAAACATTACACAGTCAGCCCTCGGAATGTACAAGTCCCTGTGCCTGACATGCCAAAAAAAGAAAAAGCGCCCCAAGGTAAAAGGTGTTGTTGTTAAGCCAATTCTCACTTCCGACGCATTGGCGCGATCCCAAGTGGACATGATTGACATGCAGAGTCTTCCAGACGGACCAAGTGGATTCTCTCCTACCAGGACCATTTCACAAAATTCACAATCTTGTGTGCTCTCACGTCCAAACGCGCCTCAGAAGTTGCTTTCCATCTGCTTGATATTTTCCTGACTTTTGGAGCCCCTGCCATATTGCAAAGCGACAATGGAGGGGAGTTCACCGCCAGTGTCATTGAAGAAGTAGCCAAGCTGTACCCAAGATTAAAAATTGTGCACGGAAAACCAAGAGTGCCCCAGTCCCAAGGTTCTGTAGAGCGCGCCAATGATGATGCGAAGACAATGGTAATAGCATGGATGTTACAAAACAACACAAACAACTGGACCCATAGTTTGAGGTTTGTTCAGTTTTTCAAAAATTCCAGTCTCAATGCAGGAATTGGTCTCACTCCCTTCAAGGCGATGTTTGGACAGGATGTGCAAGTTGGGCTTGAATCCACCACATTGCCACATGAAATAATGGAACTAGTTCACACAGAAGAGGACCTGCTTCGTCTAGCTGAACAAGAGCAGACTCCTGTCTTTGACAGCGAGCTTGAAAATGACCCCTCCCCAAACAGTGTGTCATCCCAAGAAACAGTGTCATCCCAAATAACATTGTGTAACCAAGAACCAGTGTCATCAAATGAGATTAAGTCATCGCAGGAGACTGTGTCATCCCTAGAAACAATTGTATCCGTAGAAGCTGTGTCATCCCATGAAACTGTTTTATCTGAAGAAGATGTGTCATCCCTAGAAACAATTTTATCCGTAGAAGCTGTGTCATCCCATGAAACTGTTTTATCCGTAGAAGCTGTGTCATCCCTAGAAACAATGTTATCCGTAGAAGCTGTGTCAACCCAGGAGACTGTTCACACTTTCATTGTTCCCATTCCATCAGATCACTCTCGTCTCTCAGTTCAAACTCTTGTTTTGCCCGAGCAGCATGACAGGGAAGTTGAGAACATGTCGGAAACTGAAGACCTTCCTGACTCAGTATCTGACGCACAGTCACCAAGTGTTATGAACAGTAGGCTCGCAAAAATAACAGAGGCGCGGAAAAGAACAAAAGAAGGCCAGCTTCGACAAGCGGAGCGAATGCTCAAAAGGAGCAGGACTTGCTTAATGAGTGCCGACAAAGGTGACAATGTGATGATCCCCATCCCACTTGTTGACAGAGGTAAAGGTGACCCTAGAAACCTGATAGGGGTCATTATAGACAGAAACACTAGTGACGACCTTTTTAAGATTGCTGTAAGAAATGGCCTCCTGAAAGGTCGCTTCTCGAGAAATCAATTCGATGTTTCAAAAGAAAGGTTTCTCACAGAGGACTCTGTTGACTTGACCAAGGCAATCTCAGTGAGACAAGCAGTTATTGCAGAGTCGCTAGGGGGTGGACAGGGGTTCGTAAAATGCAATTGTTCGATGAGTGCAAAGAGATGCGCAACAAACAGGTGCAAATGCCACAAGAACAAAGTACTCTGTAACAGCAGATGCCATGGCAGTTTAATCTGCAAAAACAAACACTAGGCAAACATTTCTTAATACATGATTAGATTGCGTGAAAGTCAAAACACACGCACGTCTTTTCCACCACCACATCATTTTATGTATTCGTCTAAGATTTAATTTCATACTCTTTTGATGTTTTAAAACTATATAACTATTTTCCACCACCACATCATTTTATGTATTCGTCTAAGATTTTATACTGTTCAAAAAAAGAAACGCATAGTTGCTACTTGCCAAATTTGTTTTATTTTTCGAAAAAATTAACAGAAAATCCAATATTTAGATTATTTGTTTGAAATTTGGTATGGACACAGTTGAATGCACACACAGTTCATTTGCATCTTCAAATCAATCAGTCAATCAATACGATTGGGTGCCGAGGCTGTCAAGTCAGTAGGGGGTGTGACTGCCTTGAGCAGCAACAACTGCCCGGCACCTTCTGGGCATGGACTGGATCAGATGCCGGATATCTTGCTGTGGGATGGTGTCCCACTCCTCCTGAAGTGCCTGCAATAGATCGCGGTGATTTGCCGGCGCTTCTTCTCGCCTGCGCACACGTCTGTCCAATTCATCCCAGAGGTGTTCTATCGGGTTCATGTCTGGCGACATGGATGGCCAGGGAAGCACCTGGACATGGTGGTCGGTGAGGAACTGGGTGGTGAGTCGTGCTGTGTGCGGGCGAGCGTTGTCCTGCTGGAATATGGCATCCTGGTCAGCCAGAAGAGGAAGGGCGTGTGGGCGCAGAATTTCCTCCACGTATCGCTGGGCAGTTATGCGCCCTTGGACGTGCACCAGGGTGCTCCTTCCAGCGGTATTGATCGCCCCCCACACCATGACGCCTCCACCACCATGAACGGGTGCCTCATCCACACAGTTGGGCGCGTAACGTTCGTTTACTCTCCGGTAGACCCTCCTCCGACCATCATGTCGCTGGAGCAGGAAGTAGGACTCGTCGCTGAACCACACGTGTCTCCAGTGATTCCGGACGGTCCAGCGAAGGTGCTGGTTGCCCCACTGCACTCGGTTCTGGCGATGGCGGCGGGTGAGGACAGCTCCTCTGTGAGGTCTGCGAGCTCTCAAACCAGCTTCATGCAGGCGGTTCCGCACGGTCTGGTCCGATAATCGGTGTGGCCCGGGGAGAGCCTGGACAGAAGATGAGGCCGACAGGAAACGATTCCGGAGGTGGCGGAGCCGTATGAAGCGGTCGTGAGCAGCAGTTGTCGCCCTTGGTCTTCCCGCTCGTGGCAAGTCAGCAACGGAGCCAGTGGCTTGAAACCTGACCCACAGTCTACTGATGGTGCTCTGGGACACGTGGAAGTGCCTGGCGATTGCACTTTGACTTTGGCCTGCTTGTAAACGACCCAATGCAATTTGGCGGTCTTCTCTGCTCAATCGGGCCATCTTTCGTCGCTGAATTGTCGTCTGATTTCTTTGTGGCGAACAATCCGCTTTTATGGGTTTTGGAAGACATGGTGAGAGCTCAATATTCCCCGAGTTTCACGAGATTACACTGAAGCATGACGAGTGGTCATGCCAAATGAGCAATTTTGACATTGTAGCCACTGATAACGCATGCGTCACGTGCAGAGCTCACTTGTGGCAATGGACGAAAGGTCGACGACCAGATAAACATTTTCTGCAGTTTGGTGGATATCCTTGTAGCCATATAACTAAATTAACCAAATATTACAAGCTATGCGTTTCTTTTTTTGAACAGTATATTTCATACTCTTTTGATGTTTTAAAACTATATAACTATTTTCCACCACCACATCATTTTATGTATTCGTCTAAGATTTTATTTCATACTCTAATGATGTTTTAAAACTATATATTGAATATGTATGGATTATATGAATAAATTGTGTTGTCATCATTTTCACGAGTTTTCATTCACAAACACCTGGGAAATAAATCTCATGTTCCTCATGCAATAAATCGATAAATAACAAAAAAGCTGGTCTGTCAACAAGCCAACAAACATACAGACCTGTAATACATGTATTGACTGTCGCTTATTTTTAGTTAATTCATGTATTAACTGAAATTTTCAGATAATACATGTATTGACTAGTGGCCACAGTTAATTCATGTATTAACTAAAATAGTTTAGTTAATGCACGTATTCCCTGGTTTCACAGATTAACTGTAACATATTTATCAATCATGGCTCAAAACCCTGCTAGGAAGGCTATATCATATGAACTTTTCACTTGAACACTAACAAGTACAACATTGAAAAATCGAAAATTTTATAAGTAAATTTTCATTTGATTAATATACTTACCCGAATCACATAAAGCATTGACGCAGTCTGGGATGCTGAGGTCTGAAAAGGCTACCCTTCTTAAACAATTCTAAAGGGAAGCAACCCCACCACAAAAAGTGTAAATGGAGCCATGGTAATGACTACAGACCCGGGGAGTTACCTCCCCTTGGTGTGTACTACGTCACTACCGCTCCTCAACACGTGGTCAAGATCATACGGCTTTAAAGAAACTAAAAAACCATAAGCGGGGTTGGTGGGAGGGCATAAACTATGTGATTCGGGTAAGTATATTAATCAAATGAAAATTTACTTATAAAATTTTCGATTAAATTACATATTCTTACTCCGAATCACATAAAGCAGATAGCTTCAACAAGGCGGTGGGAAAGAAAAATCTAACTCACTCTAAAAATCCTTGCCAGAAACTGGCCCGCTGCCAACAAGTCAGGAAGGGCCCGGTGGGAAAGAAAATCTAACTCACTCTAAAACCCTTGCCAGGAACTGGCCCGCTGCCAACAAGGCAGGAAGGGACCCGAGGAGAACCGTCCTGATTGACAGCCGCAGCCGGATAATGAGAGAGAGAGAGACACCTGAGTACAAGGTACCAGAGTCCAACTCGATGAGAAAATCTCAAAAAAGAGATGGTCGCCAGTTATCCTCTACCAGTCCATGCAAACGCAGGGAGAGAGGTAGTACGAGGAAGCAGCGACTTACGATTGTGCGTAAGCCACCGGAAGTGCGGAAATCACAGTGGTCGAAGCCTGGTGTGACTGGTGACCATAAAAAATTGCTAAAAGCCAGAGTGTTCGCAGATCAGTCTGCTTGTAGGTAATTGGAAGTGAATCAAAAACCCAAAACAGAAAACAAGACTGGTAAGCATAAACGGAAAACCGTGAAGCCGACCAGCCATAAGACTCCCGAGACAAGTGTTCTCAGGGAAAAACCGGAAGTTAACTTCGCGGCCAAATCAAAAGCCTTCCTGAGTCTGGCCGAAACCAGAACGCGTCTGTCTACCTCTGAAAGACTGAGAGTCAGACGCAGAGATCAACGGGCAAACGCCGTAGTCATAGTTGCCTGTGGTAGAAGGGTGACTGTAAAAGGAAACCCGACCCAACGGAAGTCGTCCTGACTCACCTCATGCTAGGATGAGGGTGAAGAGAGGAAGAGACGAAATCCGAAGTCACATGAACCGAAAATGCCAGTCACACCGCGACAGGCAGGAGACTATTGCACAGGCTAAGGCTGAGAGCCAGGATGCCCGTAGGACAGCCATTGTACCGAAGTACCCACAGTACGCAGGTAAACGTAAGAAACAGACATGAGACCAGCAAATGTTCCAAAAGTAGGAAAGTAAGCCGGGGTCCAGGGGCAACGCCCCGGTTGGGGGTTCAGGGGGGCTTTGCCCCCCTGACGGAAAATGAATGTTAGAATTATAAAGGCTATTTTGGGGCCTCTCCTGATAGCAAAAAATTAGATCATGCCTTTTTAAAAAGCTATAAAAACCACAAGAATAATATGTTTTAGCATTATAAACAAAAGTGTAATTTATAACAATCACACACACACAAACCTGACTTGAAAACTTTCAGAACCAACACATTTTTTCCACCAAGTCCGTATTTCACCACGCAGTGGCCGTTGTCGCACCACATGCACACGGCCTGACCGGGAATGGATATCTTGGCGATACTGTCGCCAATGAGCTGGCGCCTTTCTTTCTTGTTGATAATGACAGTCACTTCTTCTGACAGCCAGTTGGCTTTCCATTTGTTTTTCACACTTTGGTTGTCCATCGTAAGAGCTTCCACAGTCGACAAAACAATACGGAATCCAGACGCCATGATGCTACCTTTTTCATCTTCGGCGTTTGGAAATCGGCAGACAATCAAAACAACACGCAAACCCGCCATCGGTGAATAATTAGGCCTAGGCGATAATCGTCGGAGATCGACAGCCAATCAAACGCGACCCATGATACTGCTATGGGTTCACGCGAGTGCTGGGGTGCGAATGCACTGACTTCAGACGCAGACAGCTTCAGCTGAACGGTTCATACCACCACCACCCCCCCCCTTTTTTCTCTCAACGAATTTGCATCGATCTCAAGAATGGTCTGTGAGCTAAGGAAAATATCGGAATTCCGATAAAATTCGGACCAGTCCCATGTCTGAAGAAACGGAAGTTTCGGCTGCCAAATAAGATGCTGGGCTATAAGCCCACAGCAAAGAAACCGGAACATTAGCTAACCCTCTGCCAGAAGGAGAGGAGTAGCCAAAACCTGAGAGAGGTGGTAAGCCACAAAGAATGACTCCTCAAACATCCATTGCCAAAGACAATGCCCCCTCAGGAAAATCTGAATGTTACTTCCGAGGCCAACTCAAGCGCACCTTAAGTTTGGACGAAACACCAGAACACGTCTGATCGCTAGAGAAAGACAGAGTCAGACTCGGCGAAAGACAAACAAGGACCATAGTCCAGATGCTTGTGGCGAAAAGTGAGAAACGGGGTAACCTGAAGACAGAAACCCCACCCAAACGGAAATCGTCCTATCTCATCTCCTGCATAAGATGAGAACAAAGGAAAGAATTGTCGAAGTCCGAAGCCACAAGAACAGAGAAAGCAACAACCACCACCGCCGACAGGTGGAATGGCTGTTGCAACAGTCGAGGCTAAAAAACCTGGATGCCCTATGGTCAGCCGTTGTTCCAAAAACCCTGACGTACCTATGAAACGTCTGTGAGAGAAACAACCTCTCCGGTTAACCGGAAGTGCAACAGAAGCAGCAGCCCGTGGCTGAAACGACTGTTACGCTGACTGAGGACGGAAGCCAGTATACCCGAAGGCCAGCCCTAGATCCGACCAGAAGAGGCCTCAGCGGGTGCTCGAGCTGATGGACCTAGATCGCTGTGTAAATATCGGACTGATGCATAAGAAAGTGAAAATATGAACTCATTAGATCGATGGAAGTCGCCCAACCTCACCACTCCCACAATCCATTGGCTGTGTACAGAGACCATCCAAGGAGAAAGTGCAGGGAGGAGACCCCCCCGCCATCACCAAAGTGGAGGGCGGAGGGGGGGCGGAGGGGGGGGGGGGTGAGATCGGGGACACTTCCTTGGGGGGAGAGGCTTGCTGCTAGAGCTGCCCCTCTCCCTGCCCGACACTGATCTATTTCTCGAAACTCGAGAACCAGGCAGAGACTGCCTATTGGCTGCCGGCTTAGCTTGGCCAGAGGCCTGAGCATGCTTCTCCTGAGGAGGCTAGCTCTGCTTCAACCCTTGTAGAGAGAAGTCGGAGACCTGCTGATCTCTATTCGACTGGATCTCCTTTCTTCTGGTATTAAACCCCAATGTTCAAAAGGAGATCCCTCTACCCCGGGCAAAGCTCAAGTGTCTCTCTTAGTCTGCTCAGTGAACTGAGAATGCGAGAGAAACAAGTCCCTCCGACACATGACTGTATGAGCGTAGTGAAGGGAGGACAGCCTCATATGCTCTTCGCTCACCCTAGCAAGGGCTGACCAAAAGAGTGGAGATGTCATCAGCCTCCTGATCCGCACAAGGTGGGAAAGGATTCAGTGACTCAGTGAGGCTGATGGGGTCTATGTCGACCAAAAGAGTGGGATTCCCTGTAGGTGGAGTTCCTGGAGGGGGATTCCCTTGTATACAGGGAATCCCACAGGATGGAGTTTTTCAATAAAACTTGCAAACCATACTCGAATTTCTAAGAAATATAAAAAAAGATTGAAAAACATCAAATTCTACCGATGTCGCCAAGCATCACGTGACTTTCAGCGATATCAGCGACACGCTACAGGAACTAAATCCTGTGGGATTCCCTGTATACAGGGAATCCCCCTCCAGGAACTCCACCTACAGGGAATCCCACTCTTTTGGTCGACATAGACCCCATCAGCCTCAGTGAGAAAGCGCTCTAATGATCATCTCCGAGAAAGAGGCAAGTTCCAAAAGCTGAAGTCCAATTTCCTCTGACGCGACAAAGGTGTGGTATGGGAACACAACACCCAAGTGCCTCTAAACTGCTTCGCCAGCAGAGGAAGAAGTTCCTGCGTCCCCAGTAAAGGCGTACGCGGAAGATCAAAGAACGACAACAAGTTCCAACCCGGCTTCGGCAAGGTGAACTTCTTAAGCAAGAAGGAACAAAAGTTAAAGCCTGTGTAGCCGAAGCCAGCCAAGGCTGAGCGTGTTCCGGAACTGAACCGTGATGAACGAGCAGCAGAACCGGAACACTGGGGATACCACTTCCGGGAGGAGATGGTCTAGCCAAAACCTGCAAAAAGTGGTACACCACCAAAGGTGACTCTCGAACCGGAAGTAGGAAACCTCCTTCCTTCGCGGAACGGAAGTCCGACATCGACGACGGAGCAACCAAAGAGGAAGCCGCCAAAGCCAATGCACCCTCCGGGCAATATCTGGAAATAACCTGCGTCACAGCTTCGAGAGCAGCCAAGAGCTTCGACGAAAATCCAGAACGTGTCTGATCGCTGGCTAAAGACTGAGTATCAGAATAGTCAAGCTACGAACACGGACCGAAGTCACAGTTGCTGGTGGTAGACTGATGAACGGGATGACAGGAAACCGGAAAACCCATCCACCCGGAAACCGTCCTGACTCATCCCCTACTGAATGAGGGTAAGAGTGAACGGAGGAAACATCCGTAGCCACCAGAATTGAATAGGCAGTAGCCGCAACACCCAACAGGTGGAGTGAAGACTGCCCCGGCCGAGGCCAGCCGCTGTTCCTCACTCACCGACATCCGAGAGGAAGCGTCAGAAAGAGGAATAGTGTATCCGGACAGAGCCGGAAATGCAACGGACGAAGCCGCACAATGCGGAAGCGAAGGTTGCGTGGACTGGGGCCGGAAACCTGAACGCCCGTAGGCCAGTCCTCGGTCAACTCCAGTCAAGACCGCAACGTGTACTTGAAATGGAGGACCTATGCTTCCGGTAAAACCGGAAGCGCGGCGCCGAAAACGGCTGCCGCCCTTGCTCTGAAACACAAATGCCCGCGACGGGACAAGGGTGAGACAGAACAGAAGTGGACTGGGGCCGGAAGCCTGAACAATGGTAGGCCAGTCCTCTATCAACTCCGGCCAAGACCACTACGTGTACTTGTGGCGGAGGACCATATGCTTCCGGTAAAACCGGAAGCGCAGCGCCGAAACGGCTGCCGCCCTTGCTCCGAAACACAGATGCCCGCGACGATGCAAGGGTGAGACAGAACAGAAATTTGCGGGTTGTGATCCCGCGCCAAAGAACTGTTTCCCAGCAGGGAATGTCTGGCAGCCTCACGAGGGCCGGTGGACCAGTGCGACTTACCGGAAGCGCCCACCACAGCGGTAGAAGACGATGAGGCAAGTAGATCCTCCCTGAGGCAGAAGACGAAGAAGCAAGGAGAACCTCCCCGGAAATCGTCGCCGGCGGAACCAACAAAGACGCCAAAGAGCGAGCGTCACCCCTGGAGGGAGGAACACCGGCAAGCGGCGTGGAACGCTGCATTTCTTCTCTCCCAAGCTGCGGAACTCTAGAAATAAAGAGCTAAGCAGTAAAGACACCGGAGCGCCATGCTCCGATGCCTAAAAGAGGGAAAGCAAGAAGAAAAAGAAGTCAAGAACGTGCTTAACTGCCCCCCAACCACATGTTCGTTTGGGGCAGAATTAGTAACAGACATAACAGTATTACATGCTTAGTCCGAAACAACAACAAGTACCAACGGTCTGGTAGATCCATGACATAAGCCTTGCCATGTTGTATCACTGTCAGCCATGCTGATCAACAAAATGGCAGCCAAACGATAAGTTACTGGAAAAATTTACAAGTCCAAAACGGACGAAAATTCAGCAACTACAACGAAATTCCTGTCAAACGAATGACCAAAAAGGAAAGAGCTTACCAACTAACAAAGCAGAAGGCAAGTAACAGGGGTGTACCTTAACTTTTTTTGCTACCGGCCCAAGTCAAAAATTGAACCGGCCCCCCAAAATCCCAACCGGCCCCCAACCTGCCGGGATTTCTTACAACCGCCCCAGCGACTCGTCGCGTGCTAACCACATACACAAAAGACGTACATTCATACTTATAATGCATACATGTGGATTTGCACTACTAATAACTACCACAAACACACACAAAACTTGATGACTAAAGTGCTTTGTTTTAATATAAAGATAATTAACCTTGTTTTTATAAAGAATTTAAAATAAAAGCTGCCACAAAGAAACAAGAAATCAAAACCAC
Organism: Littorina saxatilis; assembly: GCF_037325665.1. Classification (NCBI taxonomy): domain Eukaryota; kingdom Metazoa; phylum Mollusca; class Gastropoda; order Littorinimorpha; family Littorinidae; genus Littorina; species Littorina saxatilis. Next base: position 57,404,970 of record NC_090256.1, on the reverse strand, counting down.
ATTCACACCCTGTCACACAATCACACACTAAAAGTTACCCCCTTTATGTACCCCCTACCACACAATTTACAAAGTAATTTACTATGGAACTCTACTTACCACATAAACACACACTACAAAAGAGTAAATCAGCATTTTTTTTAATTTAAATTATGTTTTTTGTTGTGTAAAACCAAGTATAAAAAGCTGACTACAAAACAAAAAAATTCTAAGTTGCTTTCTTGTTTTGTTTCTTTTTCTTTATGTCTGTGTTATTAATATTACTGTTAGATCAAGCAGAAGTATAAAAGTTGCATACCAGCCAAATTTACCACAGCTTAAGTCATAAATAATCAAAAGCATTATATTTCATTTCTATTTCCTAATGAAAACAAACAGATGTTCAGATTTCCTGATCCTAGAATTGTTCACATGTGATCTTAATGCTTTTGATTCAGCAGAGTTGCATCCCTTGTCCTATTGTTGAAGGTCTGTCTTTTCTTCTTTATCACATATAGTGGATCGGGTTGTTTTTTTTTACTTCCTTAGTTGAAGGGAAATAATTGACAGCAGTAGTACTGTCACTACTTGTACTAAGTTGGTCAGCAAAGCTGGTGTTAACATATTTTGGAAAATGGTCTCAATGAGTATCCCTGCAGTCAATGACATAATTATACATTTCCCAGAAACTGGATCAGTGGTACATAGCAGGCACATCAAAGGAAAAATACAGAGGGCTAGGGGGAATATGTTTGCTCTGGATGGGCGGTCAGATCAAAGGCAGATGCATTGTAAAAGCTGGTTGGCCTTGAGACCTGTGTCAATGACCGGTACTTGCAATCTGAACACAGCTGCCTGTCGAGACACTGACCTTCTTACTCGGGGTCAATGACCGAGTTTTTATCTGAGAGGAAACTGTTTTACAACATGTGAAAGTCTCTGAAGGATTGGTGAGCGCAGGATAAGATATAAAAGAGGGGGTGAAGTGAATAGCGCAAAGAGGGGGGGACGAAGGGGGGTTTAACTATTTTGACTGCTGATGCAATCGCCAGCGGCTCGTGGCACTGGAGGGGTGATGACACGGTCAAGTGAGGCGGAGGGGGGTAGCTGTCTAGCCAATGTGTCTGGCCTTGATTGGTGGTAGTCCTGAGTCCTTCTGAAAGTGGCGGAAGGGGGGGGATGAGTGGGCAGTAGAGAAGTGACAGATTTTGAGATCGCCCGCAGAGATATTTGTTCGCCGGCCGTGCCGTTCCGATTGACTATGTTGCCTAACAACTTTGTGCTTCAGCGAAATTTGAACTCGCCAGGCGGGCAATTTTAGAGGAATTTCGAACCCACCCGACGCGATTTGAAGTCGCCGGGGGCGAGCGGGCGAGCGCCAAAACTCACCCCTGCAAGTAAGAAGGTAAAATTAGGTTTACCTCACCATTACATAGGCCTTGCCACATTTTATCGCTGTCAGCCATGCTGAGCAACCAAAAATGTAGGCCAAACAATAAGTTACTGGAAAATTTAAAAGTCCAAAACGGACGAAAATTCAGCAACTACAACAACATTCCTGTCAAAATAATGACCAACAAGGAAAGAGCTTACCAACTAACAAAGCAGAAGGCAAGTAAGAAGGTAATACTATGTTTACCTCACCATTACATAGGCCTTGCCACATTTTATCGCTGTCAGCCATGCTGAGCAACCAAAAATGTAGGCCAAACAATAAGTTACTGGAAAATTTAAAAGTCCAAAACGGACGAAAATTCAGCAACTACAACAACATTCCTGTCAAAATAATGACCAACAAGAAGAGCAAACGCTCGATCGAGTCACTTTCGCAGTTCTGAATATTATATGAGGCATCAGATGGACAGGAAGAAATTGCTATTCACAACACAATGAGTCACGTTCACATAAAATTTGAGCCCGGTCACTTTTATAGTTTCCGAGAAAAGCCCAACGTTAAGTTGTGTGTTGCCGAACAGAAAAGGCTAGTTATCTCCCTTGTTTTTCTGATAACGTTCGTAAAAGGCTACAGATGTAAATACTTTGATGTAAAGAATAATCCTACAAAGTTTCAATCACATCCGATGAACTTTGTCAAAGATATAAAATGTCTAATTTTTCCTTTGACGCTGACCTGTGACCTTGAAAAAGGTCAAAGGTCAACGAAACCATCGTTAAAGTGTAGAGGTCATTGGAGGTCACGACTAAACAAAATATGAGCCCGATCGCTTTGATAGTTTCCGAGAAAAGTCCAACGTTAAGGTGGTGTCTACGGACGGCCGGCCGGCCGGCCGGACAGACTAACACTGACCGATTACATAGAGTCACTTTTTCTCAAGTGACTCAAAAAGGAAAGAGCTCACCAACTAACGAAGCAGAAGGCAAGTAAGATGGGTAAGTGGCCGGTGGGTGTCAAACAAACACCAAACAGCACAGCCACGAGAGAGCAAAAAATTCAACAACCTTCTCCTCAGAGCTGAAAAAGTCGTATGATCTTGACCACGTGTTGAGGAGCGGTAGTGACGTAGTACACACCAAGGGGAGGTAACTCCCCTGTAGTCATTACCATGGCTCCATTTACACTTTTTGTGGTGGGGTTGCTTCCCTTTAAAATTGTTTAAGACGGGTAGCCTTTTCAGACCTTAGCCTTTTCAGACTGCGTCAATGCTTTATGTGATTCGGAGTAAGAATATGTAATTTAATCATAAATTCTTTGCAAACTCACCCATCAGTATCCTCTGGGTCAGGTGGTGGAACTAAAAATGGAAAGAAAACAAACTATGTATCAGTCAGGCATGGGAATTGAAAATTGTAAAAAAGGCTGAAAATGTATAACTGAAGACGCGAAGCGTCAAGTCGACGGCGCGAAGCGCCTAGCCTTACTAGGGGGGTTCGGGGGCATGCCCCCCCCCCGGAAAAAAATTTCTCCAAAGATCCCAGATGGTGCAATCTGGTGTCATCTGAGCTCCAAGTTTGCCATTAAATTCTGTTTTTAGAATCAGAGTTTTTAGTACCAATTTTTGCTTTTTTGAAGGAAAAAAATATATACATGTATTATATATGGTTTAAATTTGTAAAAAAAAATGATCTTTTGAGACAAACACTGAAACAGGAAAATGTAACTTGTAACACAATCTGTGCAATCTGGTTTACTTTCAAACATAAAAGTTCAAGTAACTGAGGCGGGCGGTAGCAGTGCGTGAAAAAAATACGGAAAGTTTTCGCTGGCTTTTGCGCAAAGGCAAAAGTAACCGGTGCTTTTTTTGTGTGCATCCCCCCTTTATTTTTTCGTCGGACACTTTTGCTTTTTCGGCAGAACAAACAAAAAATTCGGCGGACAATTCCCATGCCTGATCAGTCTATTACTGCTTCATTAACAACGTGCTGGAATACTATCAGACAAAAACAACAAATAATAAAACAACAAAACCAACAAGCAGAGATAAGAGAGAGAGAAAGAGAGAGAGAGATCGACAGATCGAGAAGCATAGACAAACAGCACTCAATCATACTAACAGTAACAGTAACACACACACACACACCAAAAGCCTAAAAATTAAAGGATGTTATTATAAAAATCCTTCTTAATACTAATAGAAGATTTTTGGAAATAATTCTGTCGGGTTTGTATGGGTTGTGAAAGAGTGAAAACCCGAAATGTTCTTCTGACCCGATCTGTGACTGTGAGGGATGATCCGATACAGTAATTTCCATTATCACTGCATGTATTATTCAAGCTTTGAAGACATACAAATGCCATGCACATGTATACACAATTCAGTGATTCCCTAAACAGTACACGTGTTACACTTTTATTCTGAAATCAAAACTTTCAGTTTCAGTTTCGTTTGAGATAATTTACCAGATGTATAATTCATTAATTGCAATAATTCATATTGATCAAACTCAAAGAACATGGTTGGCTTATGACGATACACACACACACAACTCTGATATTTTTCTCAGATTAACTCTAATACTAATAGTAATAAACCCCTCAATTCTAAAAATCCCTTCAACTGTTGAAACCATGTGGCTGTTGAGGTGCTTTTGGGATATAAAGGGGATTCAACTAAAGCAGTATGTGTCGATCCTTGCATTGAAAGGGGACTTGATCACTTTCAGCTTGTTTTTTGGGTGTTCTCTCATGACCAGTACTATTCTATCATTTATAGAAATTCAGTGGCATGTAAGAATTATAGACAACCCATAGCAAAATGTGATGACAATTTCAAGAAATACAAATCCATACCTCGGATCTCAGGCCAAATCCTTTTCTTCCAGGTGTCAATAAAAAATATCACCATCAATGCGACACTTATCACAGAATAAATCTGGACACAACACTTGGCCACAATCCTGCAACATATCAAAGAAAACACGGGCATTCAAGTAAGTAAGGTTATGTTTACATCATCAGCTGTGAAACACTGGCTGATGCCAATCATTCAATGCTATCAATCATAAAAATATGTCTTGCAAGTCACCAGGAACTTGAAAATCAGTTATTACTTTGACGAGCTGTAAGTACAGACACGCCAGGATAAAACGTAAACAGAAGAATGCAGCAACTCGGTTATCGATTCTATCCTTCTTACTCACTCAGTCACTGTGTCTGTGACTTACCAAAATAACACATGAACGATCACCAGGAAAACAGCGCTCCTTCGAGGATATTCCCACACAAGAAGAGACTGCAAACGCATGATCAGTGGCTCTACTGGGTTCAGCAGCTCTGTCAGTTTTCCTTCCATTGTCTTTGGCGAAACCCACAAATCTTTTGGCCCTTCCATTTCGATTCAATGACGAGCTTGTGTTGCGAATTGTGGGTCATTCCTATGAATGCATCCTGGGACAGCTCGATTCATATACTTCCGGCTCCCAGATTCCAATGCACCCAAGCGAACCACCGCAAATCTACGGTTTTGCACGTGACACAGAATGCTATTCAATAAGTGTTTTATTACATTTAGTCAAGTTTTAACTAAATGTTTTAACATAGATGGGGAATTGAGACGAGGGTCGTGGTGTATTGTGTGTATGTGCGTGCGTGTGTGCGTGTGTGTGTGTAGAGTGATTCAGAGAAAACTACTGGACCGATCTTCATGAAACTTCACATGAGAGTTACTGGGTATGATATCCCCACACGTTTTTTTCATTTTTTTGATAACTGTCTTTGATGACGTCATATCTGGCTTTTGTGAAAGTTGAGGTCGCACTGTCACGCCCTCATTTTTCAATCAAATTGATTGAAATTTTGGTCAAGCAATCTTCGACAAAGTCCTGACTATGGGATTGAATTTCACCTCCACAGCGTAACAATTAGTTAATAAGTTTGCTCATTAAAGTTGTCATTAAAATCGAATTTTCACCAACAGATTCAAAAATGATTGCATCGTATTCCCCAATTTCTCCTGATTTCAAAAACAAATACATATGTCATGTTTACTATAACAAGAAGGGCAAAGCCCATACGTCTCACATGCTTGACCTTGACCTTTACATGACCTTGACCTTCAGCTAAACCTAGCAATGACATCATACACTAAGAACTGCTTTACACATTTTTCCTACCAAAATACATGTGACCTTGACCCAAGGTCAAGGTCATCCAAGGTCATGCAACACAAAGCTGTTAATTCAAGACATAGGAAGTACAATGGTGCTTATTGGCTCTTTCTACCATGAGATATGGTCACTTTTAGTGGTTCATTACCTTATTTTGGTCACATTTCATAAGGGTCAAAGTGACCTTGACCTTGATCATATGTGACCAAATGTGTCTCATGATGAAAGCATAACATGTGCCCCGCATAATTTTTAAGTTTGAAACAGTTATCTTCCATAGTTCAGGGTCAAGGTCACTTCAAAATATGTATACAATCCAACTTTGAAGAGCTCCTGTGACCTTGACCTTGAAGCAAGGTAAACCAAACTGGTATCAAAAGATGGGGCTTACTTTGCCTCATATATAGGTGAGGTATTAAATCTCAAAAACTTCAGAGAAAATGGGAAAAATGTGAAAAATAGCTGTTTTTTAGACAACATTTATGGCCCCTGCGACCTTGACCTTGAAGCAAGGTCAAGATGCTATGTATGTTTTTTGGGGCCTTGTCATCATACACCATCTTGCCAAATTTGGTACTGATAGACTGAATAGTGTCCAAGAAATATCCAACGTTAAAGTTTTCCGGACGGACGCCGGGACGGACGGACGGACGGACGGACGGACGGACGGACGACTCGGGTGAGAACATAGACTCACTTTTGCTTCGCATGTGAGTCAAAAATGTGCTCAGAATTACAGAAAATAGGTTTAAGTAAGTACTGCGTTCGCGCGCTACGCGGAGACGAGCGTGACCCATCTCGGTTTTTCGATGTAGTTAGTCGAGACTATCTTAATATGGTCTCGGCGATGACTGTTTTTGGTGTTAATCTGTTACTTTGATGCCAACAGCTTGACTAAATGTTTTTATATCGCTTCACGCGACTTGTTTGTTTCTCTGTTTTATTTTTAATCGTTTTCTGGTAATCTTGAACTTTAGTGTGTTAAATTCATAGCTCAAGATCCAATGCTAGTTATTACTTATTTTTTATACAAGTCCCTGTAGTCAAGCTTAAGAACATTTGTCGTGAAATTAATTGACGGATTGAGCTCCAAACTTAAGCATAATTAATTAATTTGGTCATTTGTTCAACGAAAATGGCGAGAAAATAGATAGGTAATATCAGAATAATCCGCCATTGTAATATTTACAGAGTTGCCTCCCCTCCATCGATAATGGTGGATTTTGCTGTTTTCATTGAAAAAGACATGTAAACGAAATGCATCTGTACAGTTCATTCCGTGACTTCAAAGGTATTTAAAATGACTTCTCAGGCTTACAAGTGCAGGTTCTGCAAATCTGGAAGCTTAAATGCCTCTGAATTATGAGCTATGAATTTAACACACTTTAAGTTCGTGTACACTACATTGGGGTGTGCACGTTAAAGATCCCACGATTGACAAAAGGGTCTTTCCTGGCAAAATTGTATAGGCATAGATAAAAAAAAATGTCCACCAAAATACCCGTGTGACTTGGAATAATAGGCCGTGAAAAGTAGGATATGCGCCGAAATGGCTGCGATCTGCTGGTCGATGTGAATGCGTGATGTATTGTGTAAAAAATTCCATCTCACACGGCATAAATAGATCCCTGCGCCTTGAGTCCGAGTCTGGAGATACGCGCGCGATATAAGACTTCATATAACATAAGTTCAAGATTACCCGTTTTCTTCTTTTTTTTTTCTTTTTTTTCTTTTTTTGGGAATTTACAGTCACCTATATATGCAAATAAGTATGAGAATGCTTATTCTAACAAAAATAAAGATTTCTCTTCTCTTCTCTCGATCCTCTCTCTCTCTCTGTTCTCAAAGTATTGACCGAGTTCATTCAGTCCTATCTAATTCGTTCACCAACACCGTAAAGGCTCAGCCATTCTCAAAAATCAAGTGCCACCCAAGAACAAGTGTGTGTTCATGTTTACTTTTTCATATTTGCACGATCCTAAGGCAGTGGTTCCACGATTACTGTTCGTTTTTAATTGCACAAGCAGAAAATGTCGTCCTGCTATGCTAGAATAACCAAAGAAAAAATAAAGTGAAATTGTGTGGACCACATTTTGACAAGAACGATTTTAGAGTGCAAGAAATCATTCCGCTATTCACACGACACCTTTGTGAAAATAACCCACTTTGTTTTCGTAGATGACGTAGTAGGTTGATTTCCAAATGAAAAACTCTGATTTATTTTCATTAATTTAATTATTACTCGTGGAATTTGTCATTTAAAAACATATGCACCCATGAATTATTAAAAGTAGGGATATTTTAACGGAAGACGTCTAGTTTCTAATTTGTACAAATAAAAGCATACCATTTAAGAATATAATATTTTGTTCTTACAAATAAAGACTATAGATATCGATTGCACTATATTCCCCTCAAACTTAGAGAAAAAGGCAAGATAACCTACACACATTACCAAATTCGGGAAAATTTGGACGTTTGTTCAACCGCATCTGTTCTTAGTTAGAACATGTCTCAGATGGTTTACAAGTCACCTTTGGTTACCGCCACTTTCAAGTTCTGTCAGGTTTTGGCAGACTTTTTTGTAAAACTGTACCAGAGTTGTGTGTCCGAGACCAGCAGTATGCCGCGAGAAATCATAACATTACAGTTAGGACAATGTGGAAACCAAAGTGAGTTTGGCTTTGCTTGTAATCTTGAGCGTGTACTGTAACAAAATGTGACCAAAAAAAGAGTCACTCTCAGTACCAGCCATTGACTGAGGTAAACTGAAAGTCACACTCATATATATATCAAAGATGATTAAATCTGTCAAGAAATTGAAAGAATATATATATCTGTACCTTTTCGATTCTATAGTAATAAAATCTGCACGCCTCTGCTCACACACACACACACACACAGTGACACACGTGCACACACACACACACAGCAGTGGCACACGCAGAGAAGTTCTTGCATAATAATATGCAGTGTTTATGTGGCTTTGAAACTTGGTAGATTCTAGTACATGTACATACAACCAAAAGTTGATTTGCAATTGTAAAGTTTACACGGGTTATACGGGATTGCCCCATAGCAAGTCCTTGACTAGTATGCCGTCCGTTCCTAGCGGCCATTAGACTACTGGAACGGCAAGCTAAGTACTGGCGACCATATTCTACCAAGGTAACTTACTTGATACAAGGATCCCTTGCGGGTCGACTTCACGTCTGTCTGTTGTGGTTTCTCTGATTAACTGCGAACTTTCCTTTGTCGAGAATGTGCACGTCATTTCCATTGCGTCATTGCTTCCCTATATTATTTACGTCTGCTGTCTTGGTATTCACAACCCTTTTGATAGTCACGGTTTGTCTTACATTCCTCCCCGTTTTATCAAAGACCCCTTTAATTACGAATGATTATAAATATTATTCCAACCCAACTCCTACAGTTCCTCTTACACAATAAATGCATGAAATTGACTGAAATTTTTACTTCATGGCCAACCCAGCAACTGAGCAAGCTAGCTCCTACCAGCCGGTTTCTTCTAACCCGGTGGATCACTGGATGTTTTACTCGCCCCTGGTGATCGGGTGGAGGTGATTTGGCCATCCATACCTAGTCTGTGGACATGCAGGGTTCAGCCTGGGAGATAAATCATAAAGAGTATCCATCGGTCATTTGACCCACTCGATCAAATTCTGATGGGACATAGTTGTTCAATCAAGGTTTCAGTAGACGATTTTCGAAAATAACTGTCACTGTCAGGATAATCAGCGGTCTGGAGGAGTAGGAGCCCCTGACCGCAGACAGATTTTTCACAACATCCGCAGCAACTCCACGCCTCCAAGTTCCAACGCGCTGTATCCCGCGATTGGAACGAACAACTAACGCACAATATGTATCACTGTATGCCTTGCAGCGTGCGCACAATATGTATCACTGTATGCCTTGCAGCGTGCGCACAATATGTATCACTGTATGCCTTGCAGCGTGCGCACAATATGTATCACTGTATGCCTTGCAGCGTGCGCACAATATGTATCACTGTATGCCTTGCAGCGTGCGCACAATATGTATCACTGTATGCCTTGCAGCGTGCGCACAATATGAATTTGTTGTGGAAAGGATCTCTGGCACTTGTTTATCACAACTAGTTTTGATCGAGGTCACGAGGGTTTGGCTTGAGGTCACGTGAGTTTAGGAAAAGAGCCTGTGCCAAAAGGTGATCCTTAAAATGGGACATAATTCACATGCAAAGTTCAGATTGCAAACAGAGCTTTGCACTTTCATTTTTAACTTTAAGAATAGATAGTAATTTAGACTTGTAAAATTCTATATTTGACATTTCAAAGATAACTTGTACTTGTAGCATACTTTTTTGATTATGCCGGGACAAAACTTGATATTTGTGTGTGTCAACTGTAATGCAGGACACAGTACTTAAACTACTAAGTATTACTATGCTTAATATTTTGTTCATAAAATTAAAAGTTTAAAATGGCTCAAAATCACATTTGTACACATAAAGCCATTTTATTAAAGGCATTGTAAGCTAAGGAAGTATTGTAATAGCTCACATAACTGAGATTGCTGGGCTAAAACAAATTACGTAACCACTGTGTCCTCCGTTAGGATTTGACACACAAGTCAAGTTTATCACCTCACATATAAGCAGAAACAGTTTCATGGCAAAACTTAAACAAAGGAGCACTGTTGTAATTTATGGCATTGTCTATGTTTTCGTATCAAAACCTAGTTGAATTTCTATTTAGATTGCTAATGCTATAGTAAAATAGTTAATACTCATGTCATATTTGTGTGTCAAACGTAACAAGACCCAAAATGTTGCTTCAAATTCAATGCATATTAATTATTCACTTATTTTTAAAAAGATGTAATTTCAAACAAAATTAGTCATGTAATTTATACTTATAGTTTGAATCCCAAAATGAGCCAGTAGGAACCTACACAGGACAAGTTTTCACATTTATTGTGTCAACTGTAAGTGTAACCTGTCCTGGAGGACTCAAAAACTGTCCCGAACAATGAATAACAAGACTTAAACAAAAAGGAGACCACTCAAAGATGAGGGGGGGTGACTGGAAGCTTTATTCATGCTTCAATAAAATACCATAATAAAATAATGCAAAATGTCGCGCTTGAAATGAGATTAAAAGACATGTACATATTTTCACTGGGGATTTGCTGCGCGCATAATAAACATCCCACAGTGGCGCATAAATATCAAAACATAGTATACTCCACAACAGCAGGATGGATAATCCTGTCTTGGCTCACACAAACATACGCGCTAAAAAAAACACAAAGGAAAAACAACAACCACACACAACGAATTAATACTCAGACACACGCACATAATTATTTCTTTCTTGTAACATAAGCATAACCAACACCATACAACAACACGCATATAAAAAAAAAAAAATACATGCAGAGGCAGTTAATTCTTCATAATTATTAAAAATGGATAAGGCATTCCAGTCACACTAAGCTCAAAAGGGTGGGAGGGAGGGGAAAAATTTTTGTGTGCGCACTCGCGTGAGTTTGGCAGCGAACTGACGCAGTGGACACAGGCCTGTGTTCACAGCGACACGCGCACGTGAACTTGCTGATTCACTCAGCGTAGCGACAGCCGTGGGAGCTAAAGGCCTAAATACAGGCGACGTTAAACCCTAGTAGTTTAAAATACATTTCGGCGAAATTCCTATTAAACAAAAAGGAGACCACTCAAAGATGAGGGGGGGTGACTGGAAGCTTTATTCATGCTTCAATAAAATACCATAATAAAATAATGCAAAATGTCGCGCTTGAAATGAGATTAAAAGACATGTACATAGTTTCACTGGGGATTTGCTGCGCGCATAATAAACATCCCACAGTGGCGCATAAATATCAAAACATAGTATACTCCACAACAGCAGGATGGATAATCCTGTCTTGGCCCAATTGTCCAAATCCACTTCACTCACTCTACCTTTAAAGTCCCTTTAGTGCGCTGTCACAGATTAAAATGTCCCTTTTACGTTTTGACAGCGCACTGCATCTGTGCGATTGCGGAAGCGATCTGATCACCAGGGATGGCAATGTAAGCTAGGCAAGCGTATGAGCGCCAGTCTCCAACCTGGCGAATTGTCTCTATCGGAAGACCGACTTGATAAGCCCAGGAAGCACCCCCTCTGCGGAAACTGTGCCCGGCGTACTGCTTGGGATCAACACCTGCCTGCTGCAGGCACTGCTTAACTTTTGACACGAAGGACGAGGGGGTCAGGGGGGAGAAGGGGGGGTTGCCGGACGAGGCCACGAAGGCGGGGCCGTCGGGCGGGGCGTGGGGGGTAAGCCTGAAAGCTTGGAAAATCGCAGCGACCGGGCAGAGCAGAGCAGAGGGCATCCTCCTGAAAGTCAGAGTCAAAGTGCGATTTTTGAACTGAATAACCTTGGACCAACTAATGGTGATGCGCACAGCGTCTGGGTAGAACACACAGTCTTGTCTTCTCAAGTGTTTGGTTTTGTCAAACTTGCTCGCTGACGGCGCGAGTACATTGGACCGTCTAAGCATGCCGAAAAACATCACCAGGCATGCGGCCCACACTGAACAGTCAAAAGGGGAGCTAAGGTCCAGCTGAGATCTGATAGTCTGTAACAGCTCTGGCGTAATAGGCAGTTTTCGAGCAGGACAATCACCTAGGCCTCTTCTAATGCCTTTCAACACACAGTCCAGTGAAAAGTTGTTCTCTAGGGGGTTGTCAAGGCCCCACTCTAAATGAAGCAGTCTCACAATGTTCAGATACTGACGCACGGAAGTGTACTTTAGGGAGCGTGCCAGGAATACTACATAACGGCACAACGTTGCCGGTGACGCAGGCACAGGGGAGACCCCGATATGTTCACAAAACGTAATGTACGCTCTATAATGAGTCTGATACGTCTTTTTGGTTGAAGGCGCAAAGGTCATGGATTTATAGTCCCGAACCTCCTTATCTAAAACTTGGAGTAAGTTGTCCACAGAGTCTGTAATAAAACACAAAGTCTGTTAATAATCTACCAACCAATCCATACAGACAGTCCCTAGACATCAATTAATAATCTACAAATAACATAAAAACAAGGTAAAACATGACTGTCAAAAAGGGGGGTGACTAGCAGTTTCAGTTACCAGACACGAGCAATTTACGTAAGCGTTCGTGACCTCCCGACTCGTGAAGGCGGGAGACTGCGTCTGCAACGACGTTCCTGGCGCCGGGGTAGTATACCGCCTTCAACCGGAAGTTGTAAGTGGCCGACGCCCAGAAGACCCTGCGCAAGGACTGCATGACGAAGCTGTCTCTGCACGAGCCCTTGTTGATGATGGCCACCGCCGCCTGGTTGTCGGAGTGGACGAACACCTTCTTGCCCGCCCACAGGTGAGACCAGCGAGTGACCGCCGGTTCGAGGGCGAGCACCTCCTTGTAGTTGATGTGCAAAGAGGCGGCGCGAGGCCAGTGGGTCTGCCAGTGCGTGTAGACCCAATCGCCCTGGTTGAACGCCCCCGCCGCCTCCGTGCAAGCGTCGATGCTGATGGGCGTGGCTGGTCGGCAGTCGACTAGTGGCATGGTACCGTTGAAGGTTCGCAAGAACCTAAGCCACCAGTCGATGTCGAGGCGCATCTCTTTGGTGACTCTGGAGCGATGCCACGGGCAGCGCAGCGTAGCGATGCGATCGAGGAGCCGCCGAAGGTGAAAGCGGCCCCCGTAGATGCACTGAGAAGCCCAGTTTAGCTTCCCAGCTAGGCTCTGGAGCTGGCGTTTGGAGACCTTGGTGCTGGAGAAGACGCCCTGCAGGTCTTGCGTGAGGTCCTTCACCTTGGCGTCGGGCAGCTCCATGGTCATAGCGACGGTGTCCAGCGTGATGCCCAGGAAGGTTAGACGCTGGGTAGGGCCCTCCACCTTGGAGTAGTTGATGGCGAAGCCAAGCTGCCTCACTAAACGCATGAGGGCGTTCAGCGGGGCTTGACACAGCTCGGAGGTCTCAGCAGTCAGCAGGAAATCGTCCATGTAGGCGACCACACCCTTGTGGCCTTGAGCATGCATCATGTGGCGGATGGCTTGCGAAAGTTCGTGGAATACCTCGGGGGATCGCCGCGCGCCGAAGGGCAGACGAGTGTCTACCATAAAAGTCTCTGTTGGCGATCCCTCGAAGTTCCAGGCTACGCCTGTAGCCGGATAGTTGGAGGGGTGAATGCGCACTGACCTGTATGCGCTGGCCAGGTCGAGTTTAGCGAGATAGCAGCCTGGTGTGATGAGATCTACGGCATCTTGAAGCTTCTGGAACTGGAACGGCGAGCTGTGTGCGAAGTCATTTAAGGCGCTGCCGACGGGGCGACTGCAGTCGTGGATGATGCGCACTTTATCACCGTCTTTCTTGGGGATAGCGCCGAGAGCCGACACGATGGTGGGTTTGCTGTCACACTGCTTATAATGTCCGTGCTCAAGCTCCACCTTAATCTGCTTCTCCACCTTATGACGGGTGGCGCTCTCTGTCGCTGACTTGTAGTTTTTCTGGTACACGCTGTCGGTGATGTCGTCAACGTCGACGATGCTGAAGCCTTCTTTGACGCCTTCCAGGATGTAGTCTCTTTTGGGGTAGTCCGCGGGCAGCAGACGGTGCCAGGCTTCGTACACGAGGCCCGCTTCACGCACTGGCTGGCTCAGTGGCGCGGGGGAGCGTTTTTTGCAGACCCGAATTGCCCGCCGGAAGCTGTTGGGGGGTTGGTTTGGGGTGACTGGTCGCTGGGTGCGTTGGAGAGTTGGTTGTGGCGATATTTGCAGGCCTTGCCAAAGGAACACGAACCGCGTGCCTTAAACTGTTTGCACTCGGGAACGGCCTGCCGCTGCGAAACTGTTGGGGTGCTGCGTTGTGCTCTGGGCTCCATCTTCGCCTCCATGTAGGGCGGGTACGTGCCCCACGGGAAGCTGTGCTCCGCCTGCAGCTCACGATACTGGTAGTCGAAGTCAAGGACCGACTCCCAGCTGTAACGTTCGGCATACTCCATGACGTTGACGGTGTGGGCCAGGTAGAATTCGACGTCTTGGCGCGGCAAGGCCCCCGTCTGCAAAAGGTTGTTCATTAGTCTACAGTTCGCTGCCACCCACTCCTCCATACGAATGCCGGAGTAGGGGTGCTGATCGTCCGTGCGGACAACCAGTCGCTGCTCTGTGTCAACTATCAGTTCTTTCTTCTGCGATTGTCTTCTCTTCTTTGTCTTCTCAGTGAGAAAGTCAGTGATGTGAGCAGTTTTCTTCTTATGCGCTTTGATTGTGAGTGTCAGACGGGGGTCGAAACAGGCAAAACGATCGGCGTGCGGGGTGGACACTGTTTGTGGTTGATTTTGCTGTGGGTCGCGTAAAAAAAGTTCGTCAAAACGCTTACCAGCGTCCGTCAGTGCCGTTCCGTTTCTGATGTCTGCCATCGTAATCTGGGGGATGGAACTGGATGCACCCCCCTCGCCGGCTGTAAGAACTTGCTGAAGGTCATCGATGCCGGCTTGACGCGTGTCTTTTTGAAAAGTTCCAATCGCCGTGCGGAGAGCCTTGCGTTGACCAAGCGTGACACCCAGCGTGGCCATGTCTTCTTCTGTCAGCGTGGAGAGGAGATATTCAGACACAATGTCTTCCTTTTGCAACGCCTGCAAAGTCTTTTTTGTTAGACTGTTCGAATTACACCACTCTTCGAAGTTGAATTCCTCTCCCATCTTGGCAAATCGGCTTGTTTCTTGACAGCAGCGGAAAAATTTTTGTGTGCGCACTCGCGTGAGTTTGGCAGCGAACTGACGCAGTGGACACAGGCCTGTGTTCACAGCGACACGCGCACGTGAACTTGCTGATTCACTCAGCGTAGCGACAGCCGTGGGAGCTAAAGGCCTAAATACAGGCGACCTTAAACCCTAGTAGTTTAAAATACATTTCTGCGAAATTCCTAATCGAGACACCACCATAAAATATTTATCAATTTTTATTAAGAATATTAACCACAGGAACTGTGCAAAACGGGAAGCCAGTTTTTGGTGAGTTTTACATTTGTGTGTCAATCGTAACGGCCTGCTGAGGACACAGTATGTCAATCGTAATGGTTCTGTAATTGTAAAGAGGACACAGTACAGATATTTTATTTTGTAGCCTAAAATAACTACAGATACCCTTCAACCAAGTTATATTCAGGCAGGTGTGAATAAATCAAAAGTTTTCATTTTGAACTGTATTTTAACAGAATGGAAATAAATTCTTAATTTTATATGGAAATGGTCAATCATAACAAAAAAAACACAGTAATGATGCAATTTTTGAAATTTTAAAAATGACAGAGTTTTTCTTTTGTCATCAGGCTTCATTTCATAAGCTCTTTTCTTTGTATTATTAATATTAATGTATTAAAAGATCTAAAATATTTAATTGACTGAGAAAATGGCAGTCAACTTCTTAGATTTGAGAATTTGAGGACATAATCTGTTACAGCTGACACACCATTTTAAAACAACACTAACAGTATTAGTCTATTACTTGTCTAAACTTTGTTATGAACCTAAGTGGTTTACATTGATCTCTGTTGGAATGAGTTGTTTTAAAATTAAATCAAAGATAACCTCCGGAATATTGAGGCTTCTTGTGAGTCGTTCTAGGCGCAGACAAGTCCATTATAAGTTGTGTGTCTGTGTGTGTATGATTTGAGAACCCTCATGTGATTGGATTGACAAAACAAGACAAGAAATTAACACTTTATATGTTCTAATTTTTTTCATGCAAAGATTGTCTGTTTGGGATGCCAGGAGATGGTGCTGTCTTTTACTCTTAAAACGACAATGACACTGACAGTTTTTCATACCATGCATACTCTCCTGTTAGTGTTTTGTACCTTTTTTTTTTTTTTTTTTCTTCAAAATTGTAATCAATCAATAAACACGGTAACTGTGTGTTTTCTGTTTGTGTTTGTGTTTTGTACACTTAAAGTGGAGAAAAATGCATGATCATTTTATCAGAATTATAAACATTGTTTTGCTGTGTGCAGTTGGGATGGAATTCTGGAAGCAGCTGTGTCTGGAACATGGCATAAGCCCAGGCAAGTTGGCCTCCTGATAGTTGGCTCATCTATCACTTTAGCTTGAGTACTTTTCATGTGAAATGATTGGACTGTGTTGTATAACATTTATTTAGATTTTTTGTTACACTTACAGATTTTTATGTTACACTTACTATATATATAATGGCAATTTTTTGTTGATCTTTTTTATTTTATTTTTTTTTGGGGGGGGGGGTGCAGGGGCTGGTGGTGCGTGGTTATGTGTGTGTTTCACTTGACCTTGCAGTGAATTTGGTAGATATTGAAATTTGAACGTCCTTTAAGTCTTTCACCTTTACTCAGGTCCTTTTAAGTTGTAATTCTCAATTTTCCGGGACTACAAGTACAAGGCCTTTGGTGTACAAGGCACAACCCCCACTTTTATTAAAATTGAGAGAAAAAAATCCACACAATGCAGGGGTGTTGCTAGAAATTTTCATGTTGGGACATTTGGTCAAAACTGTCAGAGAGCTTTAGGACATTTCGGAAAATTTTCGACTATTAGTTTGGCTCATCGAAACATTGAAGCACAAGAGGGGAACACCAATACAATCATTGTCTTAGGACGTACAGAACATATGTTGCATACTGCAACTAAAACAATTAACTTTGCGAATACAACTAAAATTTACACAAATTCTCTGAAACTTGTTCAAACCTTTAACTTAGATATCTTGAAAGTAAAAAAATAAAACTCTTCCAACCTTGTGCAAGTCTTGACAATCCTTGGGAAACATGACTGGTTAACATCAATAAAACATAAACACACTCTGACACTGTCACTATGTGACAGATTCTATCAAAGTTGACTAAAACAAAAATAAGAATGGCAGAACACCAGCAAAACGTAAACAGACTTGTCACTGATGTGTGTCCAAAATGTGAGTGTTCTGTAGTCAGAGAGGTGTACCATGTCTAGGAAACATGTGTTTGAAGAATAACAACAGTAAAAGTAAATCATGCTCAGCTGTTAGTCACACCATCATTGCATTGTTTCATTTTCCATAAAGATGTCATAAAATGCTCCCCTCCCCCAAATCTAAATCAAAAGCACTGACTGACTGAAAAACTATCACGAACCGGCGGACGCAAACGCTGAGAGAGTGCAAAACCACTCTGGCAGCTATAATTTTCGTAAATGGCTTCCGTTTAAAACATTGTTTCGTTTTGGGCATTCGTGAAGAAAAAAAACGGCAGTCAGCTGACTAAGTACATCAGCAGCAAAATTTAGCAATCAAAGCCTGATCAATAAAAATAAAAACACCGGAAAAATCATGGCCAAATGGCCTGATTCAGACGAATAATCTTCGGACATTTGGCCTATAAGGACATAAAAGTTTCGGCCTAAGTAAAAAAAAAATCGGTGATTGGCTAAAGGGCCGACCCAAACGGCACCCCTGCAATGGGATTTTTGGGTGTATTGGGTGAAAGGCAAAGTTTGTGGAAATTTGCGGGAGATCAAAGCCACTTGACAGCACTGTCCCTCACTCCCTGCTCTAGTCTGATAGATCAAACCCATTGCAGGGGTGGCCAAATCTCAAAAATTTAAATCGCCAGCCGGGCGAGTAACTCCAAGAAAGTCACTAGCTCGCCAGAAATTCCACCAACCTGAGAAATACCCTACAAAAAAACAATGAAACAGTAGTGTTGTATGAATTATACACACTAAATAGCTATGGAACGTACGATCGACAAGTGGACCGCGCTCAGCTGGCTTTTAGTTTTATGCGCCTTTCTTCACTGACGCAAGTTGCAAATTTTTTTCGCATGACTTGACCTGTTCCAACTTGAGCAATGTTTGTGCTATTTGGTTTTATACTTCCTTTCAGCGTCACTCTTTTCATGATACTTTTTACATGGGTTCACCTGATAATAGAAAATGCGTGTTTGGAATCAGTAGTGAAAGTAGAATCAGTAGTGAAAGTAGAAACGTGCGAACGCGATGGGAGCCTCGTTCTTGTGTCACTAGAACGTGGCGGTGATTTTGCAGATGACAGAAGTTTCTGCATGTGCAGTGTTTATTTGGCTTTTAAAAATGAAACTCGACAGTAAAATTAAAAGTTGCTTTGCATTTTACCAGAATGTTCACGAGCCAGCCGGGTGAGCTGCCAGACGGTTTCTACTTGCCCGGCTGATTTTCTACTCGCCCTTGGCGACTGGGCGGTGGATTTGGCCATCCCTGCATTGTACTCGTCTGCTAGAACATGAGCTGCGTGCCCTTGTTATTAGAAAGATACTGGCCTTGTGACGCTGGGTCTGTGATCAATATTTTCAGCTGAGGACACCTTTGCTGTCAGAGTGGGATGGTCCCACTCCCAGAAAACTGTGCCATGGTCATGGAATTTGGTAGCAAAAAAATGTCTATCACTACAGATGGACTACTTTTATGTTTCTTTGTATTGCGATCTTGGTATGTCTGTTATTTTTTTGGTCACAGAAGGCGCTACCGGTCAATTGGGTGCAAGGGTCAAAGTTGAGTAAAAAAAAGTTCTGTCTTATTGCCCAAAATTGTATGGTAATAAGTGAAATTTGAATCAGCAATTGACTGATGGCATTTTGTTTTAGTTCTAACTTCTAGTTCTATTGTCTTTGAGAATAAGAGTCTTTTGTGAATGTTGTTGTCAATGTTGTTTGTTTACAATGACACTGGCAGTAATGCTGTTTTCGTTTTATTTTACAGAGGGAATTCTTGAGGAGTTTGCGACTGAAGGCACAGACAGAAAAGATGTTTTCTTTTATCAGGTACAACAATGTATATTTCAGAGCTGTCAGCTACTACGATATTGGCGTGGCATGCAGCTACAAAATTACAAATTCGCATCTGTTGCTACGATGCTACGCTCAAGAAGCCACTGCCATGAAAAAGCACAAACCTGTCAGACAGAATATGGGTCATAAAACGTGACACTGCAGACACTCTCCAATGGGCATTATTGTGTTCCTGCTTTCTAATGAATGTTTTAAAATGTCTATTCTTGCACGAGATAGCTTAAATGCAGATGTGCAAATACATTTTAGATAATGCTACACTGAAACACCATTTGCTACGCTGAAAATGTAATAAAAAAAATCTGAGTTGTTACACTAGAGGCTTCACAAGGGTTGTTAGGTTTGCATAATGGATTCATAGAAAGGTCTATAAAAACAAAACTGTAGTGTAAGTATGCTTTTTTGTCACCTTTTTAACTTGAAGGATATAAATTATTTAATCTAATTCAAAACTGCAGTATTCTGATAAACAACTTTTTGTTTTGTTTTGTTGTTGTTTTGTTTATAAAGCTCTGTAGACAAAGCTACTAATATGAAGCTTGATAGGACTTAATTGTACTAAACTGTAGGATGTTGCGAGGAAACGGTATACTTGGATATGATTCAAATCAGATTAGTGCTATCGTGACAAGATCCAGTGTCAACGAGATTCAGTCCCTCTATACAGACATCATTTAGTGAGAGTTATGCAAAACAAATCTCCTGGCAACTATGTCACTCTCAGACAGCTTGAAGCATTGAATAAATTTAATGTACTCAGGGATGGCCAAATCTCAAAATTTTAACTCGCCAACCGGGCGAGTAACTAGCCCGCCAGAAATTTCGCTGGCCCGGTACATACCACAGTTGATGCATCTGCCGTGTTTATATGGCTTTGAAACTCGTTATTACAACCAAAAGTGTTGCATTGGACCAGAATGTTCACTGGCCAGCCAGGCGATTTTCATTAGCCCAGTGGATTTTTTACTGGCGACCGGGTGGAAGATTTGGCTATCCCAGTGCACTACATGTATTAACTTTCAGATTCACCAAATAGAATTAAACATGGTCTTGTCACTTCACTTACTTTTCTCTTTTGAAAGTAACATTTGGATAAGAGGAAATATAAACAAAAAAATTCTTCAGACTTTCTGGAAGTGAAAACACTTGAGGGTGAAGTGGCTGACACTTTGAGTGACAGTGACATTTTCTGTGAACTTGCAGGCAGACGATGAGCATTACATCCCACGCTCAGTGCTGCTTGACCTTGAACCTCGTGTGATCAACAGCATCATGAATTCACCCTACGCCAACCTGTACAACCCAGAGAACATCTACCTGTCTAAGCACGGAGGAGGTGCTGGCAATAACTGGGCCAGTGGATACTCACAGGTATACAAGTCATCCCTTTTTCTTTGGGCTTTGGTGTATTGTTTGCAGTTATGCTGTATTACTTGTACTCGTAGCATCTCGCCATCTGTTTTCTAGTGATTATAGAATTATGAATCATCCACTAAGTTGTACTGTTTTATTTGAGTGAATTTGTTTGTGGAGGATTGCGAGAGGCACAGATTTACACTTCCAAATTTATGATACTGTACTGTTGAACACTGACAGATGCGAGTAATATCACATCTCTGGGTATAAAATGCTCCTTTAAATAAAAGCATTTTGTCAACTGCTCTAGCTGTGAATTTTTGAAATTTTGAGATTGCGTCACTGGCTGGTGATAATTTGGAATGAATGAACATATATTTGCCTGTAATATTATACTTTCATTTTGGTTGTTATTTGGAAACAGTAACTATTTTTCTGTTCGTGCAGGCTGAGCGTCTGTATGATGAAATATTCGACATTATCGACAGGGAGGCTGATGGCAGCGACAGTCTAGAGGTATCTTTTTTTTTATTTGGTTTTTAAAACTTAAGGGCAGAGGTGGCATGGAATTTTGATCCAAAATATACTGTTCAAAAAAAGAAACGCATAGTTGCTACTTGCCAAATTTGTTTTATTTTTCGAAAAAATTAACAGAAAATCCAATATTTAGATTATTTGTTTGAAATTTGGTATGGACACAGTTGAATGCACACACAGTTCATTTGCATCTTCAAATCAATCAGTCAATCAATACGATTGGGTGCCGAGGCTGTCAAGTCAGTAGGGGGTGTGACTGCCTTGAGCAGCAACAACTGCCCGGCACCTTCTGGGCATGGACTGGATCAGATGCCGGATATCTTGCTGTGGGATGGTGTCCCACTCCTCCTGAAGTGCCTGCAATAGATCGCGGTGATTTGCCGGCGCTTCTTCTCGCCTGCGCACACGTTTGTCCAATTCATCCCAGAGGTGTTCTATCGGGTTCATGTCTGGCGACATGGATGGCCAGGGAAGCACCTGGACATGGTGGTCGGTGAGGAACTGGGTGGTGAGTCGTGCTGTGTGCGGGCGAGCGTTGTCCTGCTGGAATATGGCATCCTGGTCAGCCAGAAGAGGAAGGGCGTGTGGGCGCAGAATTTCCTCCACGTATCGCTGGGCAGTTATGCGCCCTTGGACGTGCACCAGGGTGCTCCTTCCAGCGGTATTGATCGCCCCCCACACCATGACGCCTCCACCACCATGAACGGGTGCCTCATCCACACAGTTGGGCGCGTAACGTTCGTTTACTCTCCGGTAGACCCTCCTCCGACCATCATGTCGCTGGAGCAGGAAGTAGGACTCGTCGCTGAACCACACGTGTCTCCAGTGATTCCGGACGGTCCAGCGAAGGTGCTGGTTGCCCCACTGCACTCGGTTCTGGCGATGGCGGCGGGTGAGGACAGCTCCTCTGTGAGGTCTGCGAGCTCTCAAACCAGCTTCATGCAGGCGGTTCCGCACGGTCTGGTCCGATAATCGGTGTGGCCCGGGGAGAGCCTGGACAGAAGATGAGGCCGACAGGAAACGATTCCGGAGGTGGCGGAGCCGTATGAAGCGGTCGTGAGCAGCAGTTGTCGCCCTTGGTCTTCTCGCTCGTGGCAAGTCAGCAACGGAGCCAGTGGCTTGAAACCTGACCCACAGTCTACTGATGGTGCTCTGGGACACGTGGAAGTGCCTGGCGATTGCACTTTGACTTTGGCCTGCTTGTAAACGACCCAATGCAATTTGGCGGTCTTCTCTGCTCAATCGGGCCATCTTTCGTCGCTGAATTGTCGTCTGATTTCTTTGTGGCGAACAATCCGCTTTTATGGGTTTTGGAAGACATGGTGAGAGCTCAATATTCCCCGAGTTTCACGAGATTACACTGAAGCATGACGAGTGGTCATGCCAAATGAGCAATTTTGACATTGTAGCCACTGATAACGCATGCATCACGTGCAGAGCTCACTTGTGGCAATGGACGAAAGGTCGACGACCAGATAAACATTTTCTGCAGTTTGGTGGATATCCTTGTAGCCATATAACTAAATTAACCAAATATTACAAGCTATGCGTTTCTTTTTTTGAACAGTATAGTACCATGATGTGATTTGGGTTTTCAGCATATTTAGGTACTTTGAACACCCTAGAATAACTGCATGTTGTTTATTTTGTCAATTGCATCCTCTTTTTTTCAATAAAGTGATGATTTGCAAAGTGAGTGAATGCTAAAAATCTGCAAACTTTGTGAAAAATCGATTTTTTCACGGCAGAGCAGCAGCAACATATTGATGAGTTTGTCAGATTTATTGCATGCACCGTACTCAGCGGGAATTCCCGTTTTTTTGACGATGTCACAGTCATGAAAATAAAGTCCGTTTATACCGCTCAACGGACACAATACAGAGCTAGGGAAGGATACTTTCACAGGCAAAATGTTCCATGTTTGGAAAAGTGACCTTCACCTTTTAAAATCTATTCGCTGATTGGTCATTACCAATAACTTTTAGCCGGGAAGTCGTTCTGCGCATGCGCGCACACCATATCCGCATAAACATGCGAACGTTATTTCGAATCCGTTCGACGTCTCAGACAGCAATGTTTCTCTCAACTCGGCCTCTAAAAGATAAATTTGGCGGGTATCCATCATGCAAGAGGCAGAGGAAGTTACAAATTGCGGCAGATCGAGCAGCGAAGAAGAATAAGCTAGCGGTCGGTGTGAATGTTGAGTCCGCGATGTCTGAATAACAGGTAGGACGTCAGGCCTTGTTTATCTCACATAAACTCCACCCTGACTGTCCCAGTTACACCCTAAAGTACTGCTAATCGAACTTCGGACCCATCTTCCACTCATGTATCTAATTCTTGGTGAGACAATGATATTTTGACTTAGATATTTGCTTCGTTGCAAAATCCAACTTTTCTCATTCAAGGAACGCAACAACTGATCGGTGCATTTTCGAGTGACTCGAATATTGGGCTAAAATCTGTCGGATTTCATCCCGAATCTATTTTACTAATAAGAACTTGATATTCTTTTCTCCCTCTAGATCATTGAATCCCTTGAACTTGTCAGGGAAGCATTCTGTCTAGAGTTTATTTTGGCAGAAGCTCGACTGACGTCCTACCTATAGCTGCATGAGTTTTGGAAAAAATAATGCTTACTTCGAAGCAATTTCCGATCAAAACTCGACCAGTTTTTGTGTGATGGAAACAAGAATTAGCAGAAACCATATGCCTGCTCCTGCGATAAAACTGAGAACATCGAGAGTTGCAAAAAAAATTCCAAACGCCTTATTTCCAGTTGATCATAATCACTGTACTTGATGTTTTATTGAGTGTAGCATCAGTCTGATGTCCATAAGTGCAACTTTGGACTGATAGGGGATTGTAAAGAGTACTTGGAGTATGGGAAAATGTCAGTGAAAAGTACCCGAATGCACACAATCATACTCTTGGTTTGTCAATCTGTCTTTACTGTGCGCAGCAAAACACTTCACAAACTTTCAAATGCAATTTCCTCTGAATGTGAATGATTTTCAAGGACGGTAACCACACGATGATCGTCTTCATTTCCCATCTACTTGTGGTAGACTACTAATTTTTTTTCCCCAATCATTGTTAATGAATTATCCCAGTAGTTACAGGAGCGCTTTTTGAAAAAAACATTACCAATATTTTTTTTATGAATTAGAATGAAAGCCTGACATAGCATTTTCATGCAAAAATATAATGTCGCCCAATATTTTTTCCTGACTGAGTACTAAGGCTGATATTCATTAAAAAAAAAGAAGAAAAAGCTTTGCAACTACTGGTAATAGCTACTTGTCAACACATTATGACATTTTTTTAACCTGCAGCTTCAACTATTTTTTTACAAAATGTCTATTTTGGGGACCTTTTTGAACAAAAATCATTGTTTTTTAAAAAAAGAGTGGTGCTACTTCAAAAAATGAGCATGAATGTGACTGGTTATGGTTCTATGCTTCAAAAAACATTAACAAAATTGCACACACAAAATAGCAAACATTTAGTTTTTCGTGACAACTCTGAAGATGTGTTGGTCGCCAACGTCAGTTGGAGCAGCAAGAAGACCAGGAGGGGGAGGTGTACGGTGCTGGACTGATGGGGGATGGAGAGGAATAACTACCAAAATCATTTGAAAAAGACTGAACAATCCAGGAACACACCCATTCTTATTTTTCAACAATTTGTCTTCATAATGTGTAGAGAAACACTTCACACACTTTCAAATGCAATTTTCTCTGAAGTTGGGTTTTCAAGGACAGTAACAACGCGGGCAATGATATTTCTTCAGAACTACTTGTGGTAGAGTTATAATTTTTCTTTTGCAGGAGTTAGATTTGATTTTTCTAGACTTTTACAAGGCGTTTTTGTAAAAATCCATCAATTTTTTTTTTTACAGAATATAATATAAGCCTGAATGGGTATTTTTGGGGCTAAAAATGTATATTTCTCAATTTTTGCTGCTGAATTTGAACTGGGGTAATTTGGTCAAAACGGCTCTGTATAAGTCTGATACTGATATCTGGGAGTAATTTGCAAATGTCTTTCTAATTTCATGGAGCATGGGGTGTAATTTTTGTACTTTTTGGAAAAAATTGATCTTTTTTTATGAAAATATTACTTGCTTGGTCAAAAACTGGGCATGCAGGTGCTTTTTCATGCTTTCTTTCTATAAAGTACCCCAAAACTTCAAAGAAAACTTACAAATATTCATATTTCATTTTTCGTGCCACCTCTTTCATGTCCCTTTACTTGGACTTGACTCAACAGCCTGGATGCCTTCTGTGCTGAGTGGGATTTTGTCATCAATTCATTTTGTTAAAGCCACTAGTGTCTATGCTGAGTGGGATTTTGTCATCAATTCATTTTGTTAAAGCCACTAGTGTCTATGCTGAGTGGGATTTTGTCATGCATTAATTTGTTTAAAGCCACTAGTGTCTATGCAAACAAGTCAAGTCTGCACAGGGAGCAGTCAGGCTGTTGATTGTTGGTGGTGTCCAAGTAGAGAGCTGGTCTCATGCAATGTAAAATACTGGGCAGATAAGACAGGGAGCAGTCAGGCTGTTAATTGTTGGTGGTGTCCAAGTAGAGGGCTGGTCTCATGCAATGTAAAAGACTGGGCAGATAAGACAGGGAGCAGTCAGGCTGTTGATTGTTGGTGGTGTCCAAGTAGAGGGCTGGTCTCATGCAATGTAAAAGACTGGGCAGATAAGACAGGGAGCAGTCAGGCTGTTGATTGTTGGTGGTGTCCAAGTAGAGGGCTGGTCTCATGCAATGTAAAAGACTGGGCAGATAAGACAGGGAGCAGTCAGGCTGTTGATTGTTGGTAGTGTCCAAGTAGAGGGCTGGTCTCATGCAATGTAAAAGACTGGGCAGATAAGACAGGGAGCAGTCAGGCTGTTGATTGTTGGTAGTGTCCAAGTAGAGGGCTGGTCTCATGCAATGTAAAAGACTGGGCAGATAAGACAGGGAGCAGTCAGGCTGTTGATTGTTGGTGGTGTCCAAGTAGAGGGCTGGTCTCATGCAATGTAAAAGACTGGGCAGATAAGACAGGGAGCAGTCAGGCTGTTGATTGTTGGTGGTGTCCAAGTGGAGGGCTGGTCTCATGTAAAAGACTGGGCAGATAAGACAGGGAGCAGTCAGGCTGTTGATTGTTGGTGGTGTCCAAGTAGAGGGCTGGTCTCATGCAATGTAAAAGACTGGGCAGATAAGACAGGGAGCAGTCAGGCTGTTGATTGTTGGTGGTGTCCAAGTAGAGGGCTGGTCTCATGCAATGTAAAAGACTGGGCAGATAAGACAGGGAGCAGTCAGGCTGTTGATTGTTGGTAGTGTCCAAGTAGAGGGCTGGTCTCATGCAATGTAAAAGACTGGGCAGATAAGACAGGGAGCAGTCAGGCTGTTGATTGTTGGTAGTGTCCAAGTAGAGGGCTGGTCTCATGCAATGTAAAAGACTGGGCAGATAAGACAGGGAGCAGTCAGGCTGTTGATTGTTGGTAGTGTCCAAGTAGAGGGCTGGTCTCATGCAATGTAAAAGACTGGGCAGATAAGACAGGGAGCAGTCAGGCTGTTGATTGTTGGTAGTGTCCAAGTAGAGGGCTGGTCCCATGCAATGTAAAAGACTGGGCAGATAAGACAGGGAGCAGTCAGGCTGTTGATTGTTGGTGGTGTCCAAGTAGAGGGCTGGTCTCATGCAATGTAAAATACTGGGCAGATAAGACAGGGAGCAGTCAGGCTGTTGATTGTTGGTGGTGTCCAAGTAGAGGGCTGGTCTCATGCAATGTAAAAGACTGGGCAGATAAGACAGGGAGCAGTCAGGCTGTTGATTGTTGGTGGTGTCCAAGTAGAGAGCTGGTCTCATGCAATGTAAAATACTGGGCAGATAAGACAGGGAGCAGTCAGGCTGTTGATTGTTGGTGGTGTCCAAGTAGAGGGCTGGTCTCATGCAATGTAAAAGACTGGGCAGATAAGACAGGGAGCAGTCAGGCTGTTGATTGTTGGTGGTGTCCAAGTAGAGGGCTGGTCTCATGCAATGTAAAAGACTGGGCAGATAAGACAGGGAGCAGTCAGGCTGTTGATTGTTGGTGGTGTCCAAGTAGAGGGCTGGTCTCATGCAATGTAAAAGACTGGGCAGATAAGACAGGGAGCAGTCAGGCTGTTGATTGTTGGTGGTGTCCAAGTAGAGGGCTGGTCTCATGCAATGTAAAAGACTGGGCAGATAAGACAGGGAGCAGTCAGGCTGTTGATTGTTGGTGGTGTCCAAGTAGAGGGCTGGTTTCATGCAATGTAAAATACTGGGCAGATAAGACAGGGAGCAGTCAGGCTGTTAATTGTTGGTGGTGTCCAAGTAGAGGGCTGGTCTCATGCAATGTAAAAGACTGGGCAGATAAGACAGGGAGCAGTCAGGCTGTTGATTGTTGGTAGTGTCCAAGTAGAGGGCTGGTCTCATGCAATGTAAAAGACTGGGCAGATAAGACAGGGAGCAGTCAGGCTGTTGATTGTTGGTAGTGTCCAAGTAGAGGGCTGGTCTCATGCAATGTAAAAGACTGGGCAGATAAGACAGGGAGCAGTCAGGCTGTTGATTGTTGGTGGTGTCCAAGTAGAGAGCTGGTCTCATGCAATGTAAAATACTGGGCAGGTAAGACAGGCTGTTGATTGTTGGTGGTGTCCAAGTAGAGGGCTGGTCTCATGCAATGTAAAAGACTGGGCAGATAAGACAGGGAGCAGTCAGGCTGTTGATTGTTGGTGGTGTCCAAGTAGAGGGCTGGTCTCATGCAATGTGAAAGACTGGGGAGATAAGACAGGGAGCAGTCAGGCTGTTGATTGTTGGTGGTGTCCAAGTAGAGAGCTGGTCTCATGCAATGTAAAATACTGGGCAGATAAGACAGGGAGCAGTCAGGCTGTTGATTGTTGGTGGTGTCCAAGTAGAGGGCTGGTCTCATGCAATGTAAAATACTGGGCAGATAAGACAGGGAGCAGTCAGGCTGTTGATTGTTGGTGGTGTCCAAGTGGAGGGCTGGTCTCATGCAATGTAAAATACTGGGCAGATAAGACAGGGAGCAGTCAGGCTGTTGATTGTTGGTGGTGTCCAAGTGGAGGGCTGGTCTCATGCAATGTAAAAAACTGGGCAGATAAGACAGGGAGCAGTCAGGCTGTTGATTGTTGGTGGTGTCCAAGTGGAGGGCTGGTCTCATGCAATGTAAAAAACTGGGCAGATAAGACAGGGAGCAGTCAGGCTGTTGATTGTTGGTGGTGTCCAAGTGGAGAGCTGGTCTCATGCAATGTAAAAGACTGGGCAGGTAAGATAGGGAACAAAACTGTTTTCGCTGGAAGTGGAAGGACTATGCCTCCAAAAGAGAAAGACTTGATAGAATAGATGGTTCTTGTAAATGTTTTGTATTATATTTTATTGAATGTTCCATTTCTGGTACCTACCTTGTTTATTTTAGTCTAATAGTAGTCAGACAAAAACTTTTTTTTTAAATAGACGATTGTTTGTTTATGTTTAACTATATTTCCAGACATGCCTTTCTTTAACAATTGTTTAAACATTACAAAATATGTGTTATAGCAGAGATACATTTTTTTTGTCTGTTTCCTTTCAGGGTTTTGTGGTTTGCCATTCCATTGCTGGCGGAACAGGGTCTGGAATGGGTTCTTATCTCTTGGAGAGACTGAATGACAGGTACATCCATGCTGATCCTTCAGTGGTCCTTTTAGTTTTTGTTGTGTGCATCACTTCATTCCTGGTTCTGTGATTGCATGCACATGGTTGATCCCTTTCAACTTCTAAACCTCTTCAGTAGTGTATTATTTTCTCACTCTCACATGCTCTGTTTTACTGAAACAACCCCCTTTTGGCTTAGGGATAGTCTTGATAGACAGATGAAGACGTAGACAAGTGCTTTCTCTTTTTTAGTGATATCAGTTAATTTTCAGACAAATGTTCTGCCACTGCTAGCCATTGTAATGCACTGTGAGTTTTCTGAGTGACATTGGAATAGACAATTTTCGGAAATAACTGTCAGGATTTGCAAGAGTTGTGTCCCGCTAACAAAACATCGTACAAAACAGGAAACACATGATCGACCAGTTAAAACCACGATTGCAGTGAATAACTGACTCCGATGTGTAAGTAATGGAGTGTTTAATCGACGCCTGCAGTGATCGCTAAGCACGCGTGTCAGTTTCACACGCTGCCGTGACCTCGGCGTCAAGCAAAACTCATGTGACCTCAGACAAATCACGTTGTCTACTAGCCCTGGGGCCAAGCGATCTGGCATTGCCGCAACAAATCGTTAACTGCGAAGTGTACATTTTTGGAAAGAAATGGGGTCATATCGAGCCGACACTGCATAATATACACATGAGAGTCAGTTATTCGCTGTGATCGTTCTTGTTTGTCCGATGTTTTGTTAGCAGGCCGCAACTCCGAACGGGCTTCCGCTGACAAGAGCTATTTTCGGAAAACGTCTATTTAGGAAAAAACATACAACACTGACTGTCTGTTGCCAGCATTTTATGCTGTCTTGCTTGCGCTTTGTGTTTCAATTGTGGTCTGATAGCTGATTGATAGAGCACTGATCCGCGGGTCTCGAACTTGATTCTAGGCCCGGGTGGACATGCGTCAACTTTATGTGATGACTCAATCCCCTGAGTCGCCACTCTGGCACGAAAAAGACCTGGGTCATTTTGCCAGAAGTGCCGGTGGCTGATTACGCACACATCTGGGTAGCGCAACTATTGTTGCTGCTCGCTTTCCACTAGGAGTAAGTGATTCAAATTTACCAATAATTTGGATAATAGAGTAAGGAAAATGATAAATGAAACAAATTATGTGATTGTTGCTTGGCTGTAGGTTTCCCAAGAAGCTGATCCAGACATACTCAGTGTTCCCCAACGTGGACGAGATCTCGGATGTAGTGGTGCAGCCCTACAACTCTCTACTTACTCTCAAGCGACTGACACAGAATGCAGACTGTGTGGTGAGACTCTTTGGTCACAATTCTCAGTCTCTGCATATTGAAGTTTTTTTCCTTCATTCATTTTGTTAGGATGTAGCTGTTGCTGCTGGATCTCATGGTAACTCATGTAGATTGGAACGATTTTGTGTACCGTACTTTCCGGGTGACAAGGCGCTTCGTTATCTAAGACGCACCCCCTTCTTTTTAAAAAAAATTGTAATCCAGTCACCCATTGGACGCAGGGGGCCGATAGGGCGCACCAAAATGACCCAGTTTTTGCCATGAGAGGTGGTTCCCCTGTCATATCTGAGAGAGGAAACACTTCCTGCATCGGGGTCAGTGATCGGTCAGTGACCGACTTTAACTGAGTGAAAATATGTGTGCGGCCAGATCAAAGGCATTGTGATAGCTGGGTGGCCTTGTTAAAAGACACGACCTTCTTCCCAGGGGTCAATGACCCAGTTTTTGCCATGAGAGGTGGTTCCCCTGTCATATCTGAGAGAGGAAACACTTCCTGCATCGGGGTCAGTGACCGGTCAGTGACCGGTCAGTGACCGAGTTTAACAGAGTGGAAATCTGTGTGTGCGGCCAGATCAAAGGCAGGGCAGTACCTAGTAGCTGAAACATGCATTATCACAAGTTGTTTGACTGGTACTCAAGCGGTCTCTCTGATTTTTTTCGTATTTCATACACGGATTAGGCGCTTCGTTATACAAGACGCAGGGGTCGAACTCGAGGAAAAAAGTCGCGCCTTATGACCCGGAAAGTACGGTATCTTGCATGAAAGACTTTGTATTGTGTGTTTTTTTCTAGCGTTTCTTAATGAAGAAGACAATTCTTTCAGCTTAAACTTTTGAAATGTATGTATAGTTGCATTCTCACTACAAATCCTCTTTACTCCAAAAAGAAAGGATGGAGGAGGCTCAGATGTATTTATTATATGACATTTTGTATGTTTTGTCACTTATTTATTTTTTAGAAAGAAATGAAGTTCTTTTGCTTTTTAAGGTTGTTTTGGACAACACTGCCCTGAACAGAATTGCTGCGGACAGACTTCACATAGATACTCCTACATTTGCACAAGTCAACCAGCTTGTAAGTCACACAGCATCACAAAGATTGTTTATGCTTTTTTGCAACCTTGACATGGATTCAGTTTCACACCAACTGTCAATTTAAATATGTTTCGAAGGCAAAGGTTGTTTAATTATACTTTGTTTTAAGAGTGTACATAATAAATTCTGGTTGAAAAATGTGCATGTATTTGTTTAAATTACAAAACAATACACTGAACAACTTGTAGCACTCAGTGGTGTACAGTAGTAGCCTATGCTGCAGATGGTATTTTTACACTCTGCAGACTTGATAGTCTTGTTTCAGTATAGTTTTACCAGAAGATTGACTTCTGAAATAGATCAGAAAAAAGCATGTATTTGAATGACTCATCTTTGATTTGCAGGTATCAACTGTGATGTCGACCAGTACAACCACCTTGAGATATCCTGGCTACATGAACAACGATCTGATAGGACTGATTGCCTCCCTTATCCCCACCCCACGTCTGCACTTCTTGATGACTGGCTACACACCCCTTACCACTGACTCGCAGGTCTCTTGCTTAGTTTACCGTATTTGACGGATTACAAGACGCACCGTTTTATAAGTCGCACCCCCGACTTTTAACAAAAAAATTGGGACGAGCCACGTATAGGCCGCGTCACTATATTAGCCGCCGTCGAAAAAAATATAATCAGATCGTGTCAATCAATCAAAACAACCAGGCAAACGAAAGTACGGTATTTGGCGAAATCGGCTCCGAGAATAAACAAGTGAAACAAAGAAGAAAAGTGAAAAAGTTTGAAGAAAAATAGCACACACACAATTTGTAACGAACACACACATGTAGTCCCGCCCGGAATAAGCTTTTTTTGGATGATTTACGACTTTTGCGCACATTTCGAGCAGACGAAAACACAACATGGCGGCTCTCGCTCCTCCAACTATCGCGAGACACAAAAAAACAAAATCTCGCGCGAGCGAGATCCTGATACATCCGGTGTTTCTCTGTACGCTATCTTGTCACGACGACTTGTTGACAAACGAAGATTCGCGAAAGAAAGAGAAAAGCGCCGAGTCTTGAGTAGAGAGCTAATAAAGTACCGGTAATCGCTTATCGAGCGAAATGAAAATCCGCGGCGACTTCCATTAGGTGAATGCTATTCAAGTTTAGGTAACGTTTTAGCCGCATCTTTTTATAAGCCGCAATGCGATTTTTTTTGAAAAAAAGTCGCGGCTTGTAGTCCGTCAAATACGGTAACCGCCCAGTGACATATGCTATGAAGAAACACTTCATTTGGGTGGGGATGGTGGCAGCACTAGCAGTCAGGGCCCGGCTTCGCCCGGGGTATTAGCAGAGCCCTTAGGAATGTATTCCAAGAACCATCACACAGGAGTTTTCTGAATTCTTTATCAAATAACCATGAATGAAAGAAAAATGTTAGAAAAAAAAACCAAATCAAACATTTGGGGAAAATGAGTTACCTCCCTTTCTTATGTAAATTGAACACTTTAGGACATTTAAAATACTGTATGGCCTAAAAAGCATTTGAACGCATGTGCGGCCCACTGCTGAGTGTCAACATAAATTCAGTGCCTGCTAACATGGTTTTTATGGAATGAGTTACCTCCCTTTCTTAAGAAAATTCCAGATAATCGAGCAGCAGGTTCAACTGATCATTTTACACCCCTTGAGAATGGAAAGGTATGCTGGTATGATAAGAGTTACCTCCCTTCAATGAATAACAAAGCAAGAGTTACCTTGCACTATATAGGTTTTATTCAACAATGGGGAGGGTCATTATCTGAAAAAGAAAACAAGAGGCGAAGCCTTCAAGGCTCACGTAAGAAATCGACAAACAGTAACACAAACTCAATCACTCCGTCACACATACACACACACACACACACAGTAAGCATAGGTGAAACTGTGCAAGAAAGCGAGACCCTGGATCTGCCAACTAGTCTCGGCCCGCTCACAATAACAATGACCGAGACTTTCAGTAATTCCTTTGCGTGACGTCTAACCCTCTTACGTCATAATGTGACGTCTTCAAATAGTTTCTATCACACACGTCAAACACTTTTGACCGAGACGTAATCTTCTTATGCGAGCTTTACCCATAGACTCGGAAATGTTAAAGTTTCTATCACACACACACACACGCACGCACGCACGCACGCACAGACAGACAAAGTTTATCATCGCATAGGCTACACTTACGTGAGCCAACAAGGAATCACGAAACTAAAACCCAGGTGCACATCTGCGGCACCTCAGCAGTGTGCATGCACACTATCCTGTTCTTGTTTTTATCCATCTCTGAGGTATGGCGCCCACAGACACACACACACACACACACTTACATCCATTCTTATATACTAGCATTAAGGGCCCGGCTTCGCCCGGGTGTTTCTGACTTCGACTCTATATAATCTAGTAGAATGATCAGCTATGCCTGCTTGATAAGATCGAGTTACCTTCTTTGAATGCATAAAAAGTAAGAGTTATACCTCCCTTAGCTTCTAGAAATTTCCGGAACTGTTTAGTTATTTTTTCTTTCTTCATTTCTTCCCCTTATAGGAGCCATACAGATCAGAGTCTCTAATCTGACTGGCATTATGTGCTTGCTACTGGTGAACGGTAGGCATTGAACTGGCCTTGCACTATATAACTATATAGCGTCGCTGTCAGTGCAAGACCTCGTATCCGACATTTTGGCGCAAAACGTTTTTTTGCATGGTTGCCTCCCTAAAAATTCTGCGTGCCTTTTGAAAAGACTTTGGAATCGATAGTTGTCTTGGAAACGCTTATTATTGATGGTGTCAAAAGCTCGTATGTGAATACGCATCCAAACAATGAACTGCAAAACCTCGTAAAGGATCATTTGGGGTATTTTGCTCGTGAAAAACCGGTAAACACCGGTAAGAATGATGCAGATACGAGGTTTGGAGGAACTTGTGCATTACCTTTATATCATGTTTGCCTGTCAGTAGGCGGATTTATCATGATTGTGGATACTGTTTCCCACACCAACCAAAAACAATTGTGTTTTAAGCCACTTTTGGGATCAGAATATCATTAGTGGGGTTTTAAGAAAATAACGCTCTCTGTCCCTGTCTCTCTCTTTTATGTCTCCCTCTCTCTCTCTCTCTCTCTCTCTCTCTCTCTCTCTCTCTCTCTCTCTCTCTCTCTCTCTCTCTCTTTCTCTCTCTCTCTCTTTCTCTCTTTTGTTCTCTCTCTCTCTCTCTAACTGTCAGTTCCTTTCTCTCTCTCTGCCTCCCTTTTTTTCTTGCTTCTCTCTCTCTCCCTATCTATCTCTCTCTGTCTCTCTCTCTCCTTTACACACACACGCATGCACGCACACACACACACACACACACACACACACACACACACACACACACACACACACACACACACACATAAACACACACACACTCTCTCTCTCTCTCTCTCTCTCTCTCTCTCTCTCTCTCTCTCTCTCTCTCTCTCTCTCTCTCTCTCTCTCTCCTTGTTTTTGATACGATCATATTTACATTCCTGCCATAGATATTTTAATATGTTATCAAAACATTTTCAAGAGAGCATCAGTCAACGACTCTAATGGACCAAACTAAACCACATTTCAATCAATATTGATCAAACATAAAACATTTTAATAACGGCGATTCTTCTTCTTCTGCGTTCGACGGTTGTGTCTAGGGTCGTAGTTCCGCTGCTGTCGTGAACTGGAACGTCGCTTTCAGGTCTTCTGACGTTCCCCAGAGAGTCGCTGGGGGTGGGCTCCTTTGAGGCATGGAGCCCGGCACCGCCTCTACCTGGCTGGGTTCCATAGAGGCGACACCATCACGAACATTCGACCTAGACACAATCATTTGTCGTAGTAAGCGTAGACATCCGGTCTGCTCCCCGCCTAATGGCCGATGTCTTCCGTCTTCGGGGGACTACGTGGGTTTAAATTTGGAGTGGTCCTTCTCCTAGAGGAGTTTCCTTGCAGGGATAGTGAGCCTCCTCTGCCCTCGTTTTAATTTTGGAGTGATCTTCTCCTAGGACAGCTGCCTTCCAGGGTTGACGAGCCTGTCCTGCCCGGCTATTTAACCCATAGTTGGGGGTTGGTTCGTGGGCACCAGGGCGTATCCACACGCCGGTGGGCCTGCATGCCACACGTCTAGGGGCCAACCACCTCCGAGTCCTTGTAGTTCAGCCTGGGGCCTTTCGGTACCCAGTTCACGCCTGTCGCCACGATGGAGGCACTACAAAGGGCTTGCTGTGGAGAGGTTATGTACTGGCAGGAGAGACTGACGCAAGCAGCTGCTCTCTTTTCGCGTTGTCCTGAAAAGGACGGTGCTAGCCAGCGGTGAGGGCTGAAAGCGAGAGGTGACAAGCACAAAACACTTTGCCAACACACTAGACACATCACACAACCATTTGACAGGCAACGGCGATTCAAAAGTGCCAAAATCTTGATATCAAAATTAAAGACTTGCAAAAGTAAACAACAACAAAAATATAATTAAATTACATATTCTTACTCCGAATCACATGATTAGCATTGACACACTTCGAGATGCTTAGGTCTTGATAAAAGCTTACCCGTCTAAGTATAAGGGAAGCAACCCCAACTAAAAAAGTGACAGCACCATGGTACTTGCCACCCGCGGTTGCCTCCCATTAGTGGGTGAACTACGTCACCATTGGTGCCTACCACGTGATAACCAATCAATCGACTTCTATCACTTGAGAGAGACGGTCGTGTTTGCTTTTGCTCTGGCTGTTTTCGTTGTCTGCTGACACCCACCGGCCTCGGCTCCCGTCTTCTTGCTGGCTTTGCGGCTGGTGAGATCATTCCTTTTAGTCTTTGACTTGTTGTTGTTGTTCTGCTGTTAATTTCGCTAGTCCGTTGGACTTTGAAGTTCTCAGTAGTTGTTGGCTTCCTTGCCGGTCGCCATTTTCTGTCTAACACGTGCCTTTGCTATTCTGTTGTTTTCGTCCGTGCGGACGCTTAACGCTATTTCTAGCTTGCTTTTAGCTTCCTTTCGGTTGCTACTTCGCATGTGTTAGTTGTGTGTGCTTGCTTGCTTCTGAATTTTGCGTCCGTTCGGACTTTGCTATTTTCAGTTGTTTGTTTACTTTTTTCTCTCGGTCTTAACATGGCCGACAGTGAGAAAAAGAGGGGGGTGAAGGCTGAGGGTAAGGGCAAGGGCCCTGGTAAGCCCAAATCCTCTACTCCCGTGTCTTCTAGCAAGAATCCTCTTATCATTGTGTCGGACCCTCAGGGTAAAACTTCGTTTTCGGTACCGATCTCGGCGCCAGACGATTTGCCGTCCGGCTCTCAACCGCGTGCGTCTGCCCCTAAGGCCGCCGTTTCGTCTTCGGTTGCGGCACCAGAGTCTTCTGCTCTGGTGTCTACTTTGATTTCCTCTTTGCTTCCAGAAATTAGAAGCCTAGTCCGCGAGGAGATGTCACGGACAGACGCTGTGGCCAGCACTGTCCCCCGCCCTGGGGTTAGCGACGTTCATTCCTTGGCCTCTCTGTTGAGTTTGGATCCTGCAGTGTCCTTGTCTGCCCTTGACCAGACTGCCGGCCACCGTGACGTTTGTGGACTGTCCCAGCCGGGACCCTCGTCTTCTCTTCCTGGCCTGCACTCGTTGCCTACTACTTGTGGTAGTGTGACAGTGCATGTCCCTCAGGGGACAAGGTCACAGCAAGGTTGGTGCTTGCAGCAGCCGTTTACGGCAGCTGCGCTTCCGGTTCCCGGAAGCAGAGGTTCACCGGCTAGTGCACAGGCTACTGTCACGTCCGGCTCGAGCTTCGCCTTATTCCAGCAGTCGTCCGCGACAGTTGGGCTTCCGGCTCCGGCCGGGAGTAGTGGTTCTTCGGTTAGTGCACAGGCTACTGTCACGTCCGGTCTGAACCACGCCTTACTGCAGCAGCCGTTTCCGGCAGCTGTCCTCTCCGGAGGTAGAGGTCATTCCTCAAGTGCACAGGCTACTGTCACTTCCGGTTTGACTCAAGGTCATTCAGGTCATTCCTCGAGTGCTCAGGCTACTGTCACTTCCGGTTTGACTGAAGGTCACCCCTACGGGGTTCCGGGCTTCAGCCCTCATTCTGTGCAGCAACAAGGCTGGTATAGCGCTGCTGTTTCGGCTGCATTTCCGGCTCTGCCCGGATTGGCCAGTTCACTTCCTATGACCTTGGGGCACACGGGCTTCCTGCCTCAGGTGAGCCATCAGCTGCCACACACTTCGGTTGTTGGGTCTGCTGATGCCTCACGACCTTCAGCTTCGGTCTTTGACTTTGCTCGGCTTCCTCATAGTCAGGATACGAGTTTGGTTGACCTTCAGCAGGACGGACTTCAGTTTTCTGGCCCCTCGACACAGCGTCCTTTCGTGGGTTCTGATGGCTTTGCGCCACCCCCTTCGTTCGTTGCTTCGGACTCCCGGTCCGTCGACGACGAGCAGACGCTCTCGGGGGCTCCGGCCAATTTCAAGGTTGCCCTTGAGGCTGCCGCGGAGGTCACGTCCCGCTATTTTCCGGAAGGAGCTACAGCGTCGGCGATGCCCTCTGCGGCCGCGCCTTCCGCGATGGCAGACTTCCGGTTGGCGAAGGAGGAAGATAGCTACTTCCGGTTTCTTGAGTCGCCCTCAGTGGCGTTTCAGTTCTCAAGGCTCTTCGCCAAGGGCACGCCTTCTGGCGGTGATCTACCTTCAGCCTCAGTTCCATTGCTGGTGCCTCATGGTTCAGCCCCAGAACCGGCTTTGGAATATCTCGCCTCTCCTGCTCAGGCTTCCTCCTTTGTTCCCCTTGCGGCTCAGAGGAGGCTGCCTATGCCCAAGTTGTCTCGGAACTTGCTTTCGCTGTTTGCACTTCCGCGTGCACCTTTACAGGTCACACCGGAACTTCTTCCACTTCTCACGAAGCCCCTGAAGAAGGACTCTTGTCTGCCTCTTTCGGAGCAGACTCTTTCCTCTTCTGAAGAAGTTGGCAGACAGCTTCTGGAACTTAGTTCCATTTCGGAGACGCTCCTTCGCGCCCTTTCTTGGGCTCTCACGGAGTCTTTGGCGCCCTTTACTCTGAGCACGGAGCAGGACGCGGAAGACATCTGCACTCTTCTCTCGACACTCGCTAGGGTGAACGAAGAGCAGATGAGGTTGTCCTCTCTGCACTATGCCCATGCGGTCACGTGCAGAAGGGACTTGTTCCTTGCCCACTCACAGTTCACTGAGGAGTCGACAAGGAACACCCTCCGTTCGTCGCCCTTTGTCGAGGGCTCTCTCTTCGGCCACCTGGCCGCTGATGCCAGGAAGCAGGAGATTAAGAGTAACAGAGACACTCAGTTCTCTTCTTTCGCTCTTCAGAATCTGAAGCAGCAGAAGCAGGCCGCGCCTAAGCAGGCTCAGTCCAAGCAGACTAAGACCTCCGCTCAGCCGCACCCTGCTTCCCGCAAGAGGCCTCATGCCCCTTCCCGTGGTTCGGGCAAGAGGTCCTCTTCGGGTAGGGGCAGAGGCGCTCCCCAGGGAAAGCCTCACCCCCAATGAAGCGTCCCCGACTTCACCCCCCCCCCCCCCCCTCGCCCTCCACCTTGGTGATGGCGGGGGGCCCTTCACGGGCGCTGTCGCGTTGGCTGGAGTCTACGAACAGCCAATGGATAGTGGGAGTTGTGAGGTCGGGATTCCGCTTACTGTGGCTGGAGGACAAGGCCCCTCTTTCCAGGTCTCCTCCAGCCTTCAAGCCCCCCTTCTCACAAGAGGCAAGGGCCGTCCTCCACTCGGAGGTTGCCTCTCTGGTGGAGAAGGGCGCGGTGGAGGCAGTCTCAGACCACAGCTCCCCGGGGTTCTACGGGCGGCTCTTTGCCGTCCCCAAGGCCTCGGGAGCCTGGCGTCCTGTTTTGGACCTGTCGTTCCTCAACACCTATTTGAGAACGATTCGGTTCAAAATGGAGACGCCTGCCTCGGTCAGAGATGCGCTCCGCCCGGCAGATTGGGCGACCTCCATAGACTTGACGGATGCGTACTTCCACATTCTGGTGCATCCAGCCGACCGGAAATGGCTCCGTTTCCGGTGGGCAGATCAAGTCTACCAGTTCCGCGCACTTCCCTTCGGCCTGTCTCTCGCTCCATGGGTTTTCACCATGGTGGTGAGACAGGTTTGCGCACTGGTGAGGGCCCGGGGTGTTCGTCTGCGGGCTTACCTCGACGACTGGCTCATCTTGGGCCAGAGCGAGGCTCTTTGTTCGCAACACACCCAGATGGTTCTCCGGGAGGCTAGCTTGCTGGGATTCTCGGTCAACCAGGCAAAGTCGGAGCTCGTACCGTCACAGACGTTCACCTACTTGGGGATGTCTTTCGACACGGTCTCCTGGACGGTCCCCCCCTCTCAGAAGCGGGTGGACAAGCTCCAGGCTCTCCTGCGCTCGACTTTGCTTCTCCCGAGGGCTTCCCTCCGGACCATGGCCTCCATCTTGGGGCAGATGGAGTCCATGGCCCTCCTGGTTCCACTGGGGAGAGCTCACAAACGTCCACTTCAGCACGCGCTGAAGCCGTTTGTGGATTCTCCCTGTGTGGATTGGAACGCGCTTGTTCCCCTCGGGGAATGGTTCCAGACTGCATCCCTCCCGTGGTTGGACACGGGTTGGCTCTGCAGGGGGGTTCCGATCGCGGCTCCCCCTCCCGACTTGGACCTCTTTACGGATGGGTCCCTGCTGGGTTGGGGAGCGCACACGGAACGGCTCACGGCCTCCGGTCTGTGGTCTGCGGAACAGAGCTCATGGCACATCAACTCCTTGGAGTTGGAGGCCGTGTTTCTTGCTCTGGTCGCGTTTCTCCCTTCCCTTGTCACCAAGCGTGTCCGTCTGTTCACAGACAATACTACAGTGGCCGCGTATGTGAACAAACAGGGAGGTTCGCGGTCCCCCACTCTCTCACGCAGGACCTGCGAGATCCTGACTTGGTGTGCCCAGCACCAGATCTCACTCATTGCACGGTACCTGCTGGGAAGGCTCAACACTCTTGCGGATGCGCTCAGCCGCTCCGACAAGGTGTTGCAGTCGGAATGGACCATCACGCATGGGGCTCTGCTCCGTCTCTGGTCCCGGGCTCCGAAGCCTCTGGTGGATCTCTTCGCCACCAGATTCTCCAGGCGCCTTCCCATCTTTGTGTCTCCCTTCCCCGACCCGGAGGCTTGGGAGACCAATGCACTGGAGATCCCCTGGTCGGGTCTAGAGGCTTACGCCTTTCCTCCCTTCCAGCTGCTCAGCCGGGTGATCAGGAAGGCGGAGCTGGAGGGACCGCCTCTTCTTCTTCTGATCGCCCCGTGGTGGCCGTCTCAGACTTGGTTTCCGGACCTTCTGAGGCTGGCTCGGGGTCCTCCTATCCCTCTGTCTCTCGTGAGGGGAGAGCTCGTTCAACCTCGAACAGGCGTCCCTCACGAGGACCCGCAGTCTCTAAACCTTCACGCGTGGAGACTGTGAGGTCAGCTTTGAAACGTTCCGGTGCCTCAGAACGTACCTTGCACCTAGTTCAGCGCTCTCATAGAGCTTCAACTTCAATGGTGTATTCCTCTCACTGGAAATCCTGGGTTACGTGGTGTCAGTCTCACAGAGTTAATCCGGTGGCACCACGTACACACGGTGGAGAACTAACGCATGTTGAGTCAGCAGGGAATGTGTTATTTTTACACCGACCCTCTCCCTTCCATTTCCCTTCCCCCCACTCTCCTTCCCCTCCTGCGTGCGTACCGCCCTAGACAGTGCCACACAGCCTACCCACAGCACAAAGACGAACGCTGTGCGAGAATAGCTCAGTATCCATGCATTCCTAGAGCTGTCTGCGATTAACCGTCCATTGGCCCACACAAACTCACTTCCTCCTAGCACACACCGGACCAGCACAACACAGAACCACACAGACACTTGTAATTGTAGTCGTTATTTCAGCACAAAACAACACTTTTCTGTGTATATTCACTTGTTGATCGCAATGTTAATATGTTTGATGGACGAAATCCGTTCAAATGAAAGAATATCGGATAGGCACTGTTCTTTGACACTGTAGTGAAAAGAGCGCATTTTCACAGACAGACAGCTTCCCAACAAAGACAAAGAGGGAAGGTTCTGGAATTTTTCTCGGCGCTGTGCAAGCCGGCGTGATCGCTGGCGCGCGCGCATGGTTAAAAATAGCTACAGCAGAGCATATTCTCAAGTTGTTGTCTCAGTGCCAAGTGAAGGGACCGTGTACAATGCATGTGGCCCACCATTTGGCCGATTTGTCTTCACAGGGAGTCTCCTCTGCGTCGTTGAAGGTCCGTAGATCGGCAATCTCTTCGACCCTTAAACAAATCGGTCACTCCATCAGCCTTAGTACAGTAATTGCTGGGGTTATCAGGGGGGCAGCCCTTGAGGAGGTCAAGACGCGCTCCGCTTTACCCAAATGGGACCTCTTTCTGGTCTTAGAGTTTTTGCGCTCTTCGGCTTTCGAGCCTCTAGCTGACTCTAGTCTTCCTAACCTTACTAGGAAGGCTCTTTTTCTCCTCCTCCTGGCTACGGCTCGCAGGGGGAGCGAGATTCACGCTCTTTCAGGTAGTCCTCAGGACATCTCTAGAGAGCAGGATGGTTCTATTTCCTTGCGCTTCCGAGAGGGTTTTTTGGCTAAGAACCAGTCTCCAGGCCAACCTTCTCCGCTGATTCTGGTGAAGCCTCTCGCACATATCTTGGCCACGGATGATCCCGATATGGTCAACTGCCCGGTCAGGGCTCTTGAGGCCTATCTCTCCCGTACTAGTTCTATCCGGTCGAGCTCTCAGAAGCTTTTGTTCATTTCTTTGAACACCACTATGGATAAGGATATTACGAGAACAACCTTGGCCAGGTGGGTGTCGGCTACAATTAAACAGGCCTATGCATGGGACCTGTCTAGAAAGGGGGGGGGGGGGGGGGGGTCGCAGCCTGACTTTCCCCTCCGCTCTGCCCGAGCTCACGAATCAAGA
The DNA here is from genome assembly GCF_037325665.1 of Littorina saxatilis. Lineage (NCBI taxonomy): Eukaryota > Metazoa > Mollusca > Gastropoda > Littorinimorpha > Littorinidae > Littorina > Littorina saxatilis. Next base: position 57,362,664 of record NC_090256.1, on the reverse strand, counting down.
GCCTGGTCTTCTTCCTTGGCCGTTTTACGGTCTCGGAGGCTAGACGACGTCTTACGCACTGCATACTGGCGCTCAGACGATGTTTTCATCAGTTTTTATTTGAGAGACATTGCTGCACTTTGCCAGGATGGTTCAAGGTCCCTCCCTGCCTTGGTGGCAGCGGGGCAATGCCTTTCCAGAACATAAGAGTGAGTTTGAACTTTTTTGATCTTACCCACCACCTTGTTGGAGTTATCTGCTAATCATGTGATTCGGAGTAAGAATATGTAATTTAATCGAAAATTTTTAATTAAATTTTCATTTGATTAATATACTTACCCAAATCGCCTGCCCCGCTTTATAGTTTCTTAGTATTCTATAAGTCGATTGATTGGTTATCACGTGGTAGGCACCAATGGTGACGTAGTTCACCCACTAATGGGAGGCAACCGCGGGTGGCAAGTACCATGGTGCTGTCACTTTTTTAGTTGGGGTTGCTTCCCTTATACTTAGACGGGTAAGCTTTTATCAAGACCTAAGCATCTCGAAGTGTGTCAATGCTAATCATGTGATTCGGGTAAGTATATTAATCAAATGAAAATTTAATTAAAAATGTTCGACTTAGGTTCAACATCCCACCGTATAAGGTGTTATCTTTCATTATTATTGTGTTGCTCATGTTTCGGAACTTAACAATGCAAGACAGTTTTCAAAAGATAGATTTACTGTCAAGAATTAAATGCTTTGTTCATTTTTGAAAAATCACTTTTTTATGCACACATTCAAACAAGAATTGACTATTCATCGAAACTGACTATGGGACACTCCAAGTGCTAATACAACGAAGCCATTTCTAAGTTTTACAAAAGAGCACTCAAAGTAATTATATGTTAATTCATACAACTCTTCTCGCAAAAGATTACAAACATTTAGACATATTGCCGCTATATGAAATAAAGCTTCAAAATTAAAGCAGGTAATTTATGAACAGAACAACTACCGTTCTTCTTCTTTCTAAATTTTTCATTATTGATCCACGACACTCAAATAAATGTCTAACCGCCCCTCTCCCCGAACAAATCTTTATAACAAGCATAACACATTTCTGACAGCAGTGTCTTGAACTTACTCCCTAAAATTATCAGAGAAACCGTAAGTGCGAGAGACTTTATAAATACACTTGCGAACTTTTTACAAATTGATTGTGTTGAATTGAATTAGATGCTATTGCTGATTACTATATTTTACTCTCTAATTACATAATGTCTGGTAAATGGTTGTCTCTCGCTCTCTCTCTCTCTCTCTCTCTCTCTCTCTCTCTCTCTCTCTCTCTCTCTCTCTCTCTCTCTCTCTCTCTCTCTCTCTCTCCCTCTCTCTCTTTGTCTGTCTGTCTGAACCTACGATCTCGCATGTGAGGAATTGCATAAATCATTTTTGTTCTGCTTGTTCATGCAAAACTAAAGGTTTTAAACAATTTTGTCTCGTCATTATTGTTGAGTTTGTGAATGCAAAACCTCGTATACACAAGAAAACAGCCCATGACTTAGGGTCAATTCCTCGTATCTGCACATTTTTGTACCTACGCACTGCATTTGATTAACACAAAAAGATACACGAAACCTCCCCAGTACATTAGAAGTCCACGGAAGGCTGAATGTTATAGGTAACATTAACACAGATTTTTTAAAAACGTTTTTTTCGTTTTTCTCAAAACTGCAAAACTGCACGTACGAGGTCTTTCACTGTCAGCGACGATAGGCTGTCTTCAATAAAGGGGGGATGGGGTGTTGGGGGTGGGTGGGAGGGGCGGGCGGTATGATAGCGGGTGGGGGGCAGCCCTTGAGAATGACACGGAAAACTGGTTTGATAAGAGTTGTAGATATTGTTGTTCATTGCTAAGTCTGTTGCTACCACCAACATCATTTTGTTGTTAAAGAAATAACTTTCACAGGAGTTATCTCCCTTCCTTGGGAACATTCTAGATACTTGAGCAGTCAGGACCCGGCTTCGCCCGGTGTTTCTGATTTCCCAATCAGACATTCCTGCATAATCAGGGTATACTTCAAGGTATAACCAAGTAAGAGTTACCTCCCTTCGCTTCTTCAACTTTCCGGAACTGTCCGGTCTTTTTTTCTTTTTCTTACTTTCTTCCCGTCATAGGAGCAAATAAATTCCCAGGAGTTATCTCCCTTCCTTGGGACAACATTCTAGATGCTTCGCCTGGGTGTTTCTGATCTCCCCATCAAACGTGACTGCATAATCATAGTTACGTCCCTTCAATGTATAACCAAGTAAAAGTTACCTCCCTTCGCTTCTAAAAAATTCTGGAACTGTCCGGTCATTTTTCTTTCGTAATGTCTTCCCGTCTAATATCACGGGCATTATGTGCTTGCTACATGTGTACGGTAGGCATTGAACGGGGGACCATTGGGCGGGATGATAGCGGGTGGGGGGCAGCCCTTGAGAATGACACGGTATACTGGTTTAATAAGTGTTACCTCCCTTCCATGGGTGACAAAGCATGACTTACCTCCCTTGCACTATTATAGGCTGTATTCATTAATGGGGAGGGTCATTATCCGAGGAAGGAAACAATGTCTGGAGAAACTAAAACCCAGGTGCACATCTGTGGGTCCAGGGCAGTGTGCATGCACAAAATCTTGTGCTTATCTTTTGCCATCTCTGAGGTTTGGCGACCACAGACAGACAGACACACACACACACTTGCATCCATTTTTGACTCACATGCGAAGCAAAAGTGAGTCTATGTACTCACCCGAGTCGTCCGTCCGTCCGTCCGGACGTCCGGAAAACTTTAACGTTGGATATTTCTTGGACACTATTCAGTCTATCAGTACCAAATTTGGCAAGATGGTGTATGATGACAAGGCCCCAAAAAACATACATAGCATCTTGACCTTGCTTCAAGGTCAAGGTCGCAGGGGCCATAAATGTTGCCTAAAAACCAGCTATTTTTCACATTTTTCCCATTTTCTCTGAAGTTTTTGAGATTCAATACCTCACCTATATATGATATATAGGGCAAAGTAAGCCCCATCTTTTGATACCAGTTTGGTTTACCTTGCTTCAAGGTCAAGGTCACAGGAGCTCTTCAAAGTTAGATTGTATACATATTTTGAAGTGACCTTGACCCTGAACTATGGAAGATAACTGTTTCAAACTTAAAAATTATGTGGGGCACATGTTATGCTTTCATCATGAGACACATGTGATCACATATGATCATGGTCAAGGTCACTTTGACCCTTATGAAATGTGACCAAAATAAGGTAGTGAACCACTAAAAGTGACCATATCTCATGGTAGAAAGAGCCAATAAGCACCATTGTACTTGCTATGTCTTGAATTAACAGCTTTGTGTTGCATGACCTTGGATGACCTTGACCTTGGGTCAAGGTCACATGTATTTTGGTAGGAAAAATGTGTAAAGCATGTGAGTCGTATGGGCTTTGCTCTTCTTGTTATATATAGTACTAGCAGTTAAGCCCGGCTTCGCCCGGGAGTAAGCGGAGCCCTGTAGCAATTTAAGACGCTCGCTATCCCATTATCATTAGCTTTACCTCCTTTGTTTGGATACAAAAAAAGAGTTATCTCCCTTAATTTCTAGAAATTTCCGGAACTGTCCAGTTAATTTTTCATTCTTCATTTCTTCCCCTCATAGGAGCAATAGCGAGTCTCTAATATGCCTGGCATGATGTGCTTGCTACAGGTGAACAGTAGGCACTGAACTGGTCTTGCACCATATAGGCTGTATTCAATAAATGGGAGGTCCATAATCTGAGAAAGGAAACAATGAATCAAGAAACTAAAACCCAGGTGCACATCTGCGGCACCTAGGGAGTGTACGTGCACACTATCTTGTTCCTGCCTCTTGCCATCTCAGAGGTATGGCGACCACAGACAGACACACACACACACACACTTACATCCATTTTTATATATATACAAGTTCGGCAGCGGCGGTGCACATCTTCACAGTCACAGGAGTGCACATGCAAGACATCGTCTTCCTGCCCCCTCCCTTCTCGGAGCTTTGGCGATCACAGACAGACAGACACACACACACACACACACAGACAGACAGACACTCTCTTTTATTTATATGTATAGATAGATACTAGCAGTCAGGCCCGGCTTCGCCCGGGTGTTTCTGCTCTCCCCTCTCTCAGAAACCTCTCGAATCTTATTCCAATGTGGATAAGAAAAATGACAGTGTGAGCTCATACATTTGGATGTATAGGCAAGGCAAGTTTCTATTTGGTTCAACGTGTTCTTCATGATTTGTTTACCCCTTCTCACACCCACTGTAGTTACCGTCTGATCAAAGCACGCATACCTCATGAGTGAGCGCGTCATAACTTTTTGAACAGGGGAGAGAAATCTGTAAATTCTCGTGATCTTCCACTGAGGCGATCGTTTCGTAAACATTATTCGCGATGATCTGGAAGGCAGGGAGGGGGAGCAGGGGGCAGGGTTAGTGTGTGTGTGGGGGGGGGGGGGGGCGGGATGATAGCGGGCGGGGGGTAACCCTTGAGAATGACACGGTATACTGGTTTGATGAGAGTTACCTCCCTTCCGTGGGTGACAAAGCATGACTTACCTCCCTTGCACTATATAGACTGTATTGATAGATGGGGAGGGTAATTATCCGAGGAAGGAAACAATGTCTGGAGAAACTAAAACCCAGGTGCACATTTGTGGGTCCAGGGCAGTGTGCATGCAAAATATCTTGTGCTTATCTTTTGCCATCTCTGAGGTATGGCGATCACAGACAGACAGACACACACACACAGACAGACAGACAGACAGACACTCTCTTTTATTTATATGTATAGATGTAATAGATTTCTTCCCGTCATAGGAACAATAGAGAATCTCTAATATCACTGGCATTATGTGCTTGCTACATGTGAACGCTAGGCAGTGAACTGGTCTTACACTATAGGCTGTTATCGAAGGGGAGGTTCATAATCTGAGCAAGAAAACAATGAAGCAAGAAACTAAAACCCAGGTGCACATCTACGGCTCCTAGGGAGTGTGCATGTACACTATCTTGTTCCTATCTCTTGCCATCTCTGAGGTATGGCGACCACAGACAGACACACTTACATCCATTTTTATATATGTAATAGATAGATAGATATAGTAGATTTATTGTTAATCAATTATTCAATTTTGATGCTTTGAACTCTTATCTTGTCAGGGGTGGGAGTTGTTCTGTCCCAGAGGGATACTGGGTTAGTGACCGATGTGGCTGTGCTAGGTCAGACACCTTTCATCATGTCCCAGACCGTTCTAAATAAGGTTTTAGTGACATGTAGTAATAAGAGTGCAGCAATGTCATGTCATCCTGGGGAATGTGGCATCTTAGTTGGAAAGATGCTATGCTAACTTATATTTTTGTCCCCAGAACTAGTGTCTATTTGGGACATGACGTGGTTAAGCTGGTTCAGCTTCTTCTTTATATACACTTCTTGCAGGGATTCAGAGACCTTCAGTGGTAGAGAAAACTTGCATTCCTGATCTATGAAACAGTGGTATTTAGCTTCAGATACATTGGGTCCTTTAGAAAGTTAGCAAGTGAAACAAACTTACTTGAAACATATTTCTCTTTTAATTCAAGCTATGATTCAACAATCATTTTAGAGTTGAACTCCTGAAATGATGAATTGAAAAGCAGCATCAGAAGACTGCATAGCATCAGCAAGGGATATAACTCTGTTTTTTTGTGTGTCTAAACCTTCTTCTTTTTAACCTGAGCAGTAAACCCTTTTGAAGGTGTGCAAACTGACTTGAAGCATGTTTCTCATTTGGTTCAAGCTATTGTTCAACAATTATTTGAGAATATACTACCTGCAATGATAAAATCATAAGCTACAAGCAAAAATGTGTAATACAGTGGAGGTGACTGTTTCCGGTGTTTACCTAACTTTTTGTTAGCATGGCGATTTTCCTTTAATTCGGTAAACATTTTTTAAATCAAAGACAAAACTAGGTGATGAAATAAATATCTACAAGATTTTTTAATTTTGTGCATCTCCAATTTTAAGCAAGGAGAAGCTTCTTAAACCCTTCTTGAAATTTGTTTACCACTTGTTTTTGTAGACTCCTAGTAAGAGTGATGCAACCAAACACCTTCAAGTATAGAGGTTTTTGATTTTTTGCATTCATTACGCCCCCCAGGGAGAGGCTCAAATAGCACCTCTTGAAATGCTAAAATTTATTTTCAGCTGGTCAGTTACAAATACCTTCAAGTTTACAAGATTTTTCATATAATGCATCTCCAGAAAGCTTGTTTGTTCTTAGCAAAGTTACGAGTCAAATGCTAAAGTGCTAAAATTCGTTCTCGACCCCCCAGCAAGGGTGCTGCCCCTGCACCCCACCAAAGTGCATGATAGATTGCAAAATAAATCCTTTTCAGTCTAGGAAGCTTGACTAAAACGTAACACATTTCCAATTGGTAATTTATGAAGCAAAAAAGTGATGTGGTATTTTGCTTGCTTTATGTAACGCTAGATTGAAAAATCACGAGTGCGATCATCGGTACACTGTAAACATTGGGTGCACTGGGATTGACATGTCCAACTTTGTCAGTTTGTCTGTATCAGCTTATTACAAATTTGAAGCAAACCACTGTTGTATGCTGTGCTTCAGGTTGCCAATGTTCGCAAGACAACAGTGCTTGACGTGATGCGGAGGCTGCTTCAGCCCAAGAACATGATGGTGTCCACACCGGTACACAGACAGGCCAACCATTGCTACATCTCCATCCTCAACATCATTCAGGGAGAGGTGGACCCCACGCAGGTAGGACACTGGCAGCATTTCACATATCAAACATTGATACAATTTGTAACACTCTCACAATAATGAATATGGTGTTCGAGTTGGCACTCACATGTGGTGGCTATTTGAGCATCTCTTTAAATTAATGCGTTTTGATTTTCTACAGTTACTTCCATGGTTACAGATTTAATGTGCATTGTCTATTTTGAACATATTTCGAATATTTGAATATTTTTGAATGACTACACATACATACAAATGATACATGCATCATCATCATCATTTTTTCCCCCACTTTTTCTTTTTTATATTTGCTTTATTGTGTGTTTGTGTGTCCCAAGGACACATTAAATTACATATCTTATCCCAACTCACATATAGCAATTTACTTCAGTTTAGTGCTAGGACGCTGAACCACACATCACCTTGGTAACAAGGGAGGCAATTCTAAAAAAAAGAACTACCCTGACGTATAAACAGGACAAAGCCAGACCGAGGCTGACTTCCTACTTGTGCCGCCATCTTGTATCATTCTCTCTACAGCGGCCGTGTCTAACGGACGTGTTTCTGCTACGCTCAGGCTTTTCAGCCTTTTGTCTGGTCTAAGCTTTAGTCAGACTTCACCTTGGTTCTTTCTTCACATCCTTCTACTCTCAGACTGTGTTTTGGGTGAGCCCTTTCCAAACCTTTGACGTTTTATTGTTTGACACAGTTGGTTTTGTTTACTTTAATTTTTGTCACTTTCGTCCATCATGTCGGACAGTGGTAAGAAGAAGATTCTAAGCAGGTTTCCGCCGAGCTTTCTCCGGTTAAGAAACCCTCTAGGAAGGCTAAAGGTTCTTCCAGTTCAGGTGATAGTTAAGGTTTTAGACCCTTCGTCTAGAAATTTGTTGATGTCACTATCGATTTGCCAAAGTCACCCTCCATGCCGGCTCTACCTTCAGAGATTGTACCGGTTACAGCTAGCTTTAACTCAGCTAGCGATAAACATGATGTTTCTGCGTTACTCCTCTTTGAGTGCGCAAATTAACTCTCTTTCAGCGGAGCTTTCTTCCACTAGGGCAGAGTTTCTGTCCTTGCCGGCGGGAGTTGGCGATACTCGTTCCTTGGCTAAGGTGCGTGTTCCTCCCTCAGCCACCGTGACTTCGGTTGATGTACATGCTGCCCAAGATGCTGGTGACGGAGGTTTTCATCGGCGTACTCAGGCCTCTTCTGACGGTCGGTCCGATCGTATTCAAGGTATTTATCCTTCGTTAGTAGCTGGGTTCTCCGGCCAAAACGAAGTGCGACATTTGGAGTAAGTAGCTCTACCTGAATGCCGGGCGGCGAGTGAAAGTCTTGATCCCCTGGCCACTTCGTTCCGCGAGCCCAGGCGGGTGGTGCAGGGTAGGGACCCAAATGCGCGTTTGGTCTCTGACAAAACAGGGGACTCGCTACCGTCAGCAGCCTCAGTATACGGGGTCGGATTGGCACAGCGTTCCCCGCTTCCGCCCTGGGGGCAGGAAGCAGTCCTTAGGGAAGCATCACTTGGGTCTGGAATCCCTCGGGTGTCTTCCCTTCCGGTTTACGCGTCACCTGGCTACGACAGTCAGTGGGGTAGCGTACTTCCGGTATGCACGGACGTGCAGGACTACGGTTAGGATTTTGGTACTTCCGCTCAAGAAGAAGAAGACACCAACTTCCGGTTACCATAAAAGCTCCCCAATGCGGGTGTCTTCCGGTTAAAGCTTCACCAGACTGTAGCAGTCAGTGTGGTAGCGGAATTCCGGCATGCACGGATGTGCAGGACTACGGTTCGGATTACGGTGCTTCCGCTCAGGAAGAAGACACCAATTTTCGACTACCCATGCTTTAGCATCGGCAGCGGAAGTAGTTTCGCCGTATTTTGAGGAAGGGGTGGTTGCTTCGGCAAACTTGTCCGTACCACTACCTTCAGCTTTGGTTGACTTCCGCTCAGCTCGGGAAGAAACGCATTCCTTTCGATCTGCGAATCTCCCTCTGTTGCCTCATATATGGCCAAGTTTCTGAGCAAAACCGACTGCAAGTCAACGCACCGACTGACACAGTGCCGCTTTTGGCAGCTTACAGTACGGTGTCGGACTTAGTCAAACTGTGGCTCGCTCATGTGAAGCATCCCACTCCTCTCTCTCAGGGTGCCTGCCAGAAGTTCACTTCAACAGCCACTTTTACAACCTCATCGACACTTGCCCTCCCGCGTGCTACTCTTCCGATTACAACGGAACTGGTTACGCTTAGGGAAGACGGCTACAGTAAGGACAGAGCTGTACCTTATACTGAGTCTTGTCTCTGGGGGAAAAGCACAGGTATCTTTTCGAGTTATCCTCTCTTTCGAAAACTTTGCAAGGATCTCTCTCGCGCTCCATCTCCTCTGCTCTCGACAACTTCGAGTTTCGTCAGGACGCGGGGGAGAAGGACGTCATTACGCTGCTAGCCACTTTAGTTAAAGTTTCTGCTGAGCAGATGAGCCTCTCAGCGCGTCTCTTTGCACAATCTGTGCACGCGCGCAGGGTCTTCTTTCTCTCTGGGGCTAGGATCCAAGATAAAGTCACCATCGAGTCACTTTAGTCTTCTCCTTTCACAGAGGGTTCCTTGTTTGGTCAGCCGTCTCTTGGCTCAAGGTGCAAGTAGGAGGCGGAGCTACACCGGCACTCATTGCTTTTTGTGTTCAGCAGGGGAGTGTTCGCACGTCTACGCTACGTTGCATACTTCCCCATTTTCCGGCAAGAAACCGGGAACTGCTTCAGCTTTCCACATACTGCCTAAATTAGGCAAGATAATGGATAAGTTAGGCAAGCACACATAGGGTTTCAAGACCCTCTGGCTTAGGCAGCTTTGAGTGTATGTACGTCCACTTACGGTGAAGTTGCATACCCCTTTATTTTCGCCTTCTCGGATGAAGCTGCTAAGTGCCACCAATTTTCGCCTATGCGGCGGAAAACAGGTCAAGCCATTAAAGCAAACACAGCTTTTCCGGTTTACGGAATCGCTGGCATTCTCATAAGAGTCATAAGCTCTGGTTTTCTATCAGCTCTCCAGAACATGTCCAGCTAACTGGTGCACATTCTGACTCAAAAACCTTTAGGTTTACCGAGCCACTGTCCTTAACCTCTCAGACGGAACATTTCCGGCAAAGCCTACCCCTTACGGTAGCGGCATTCCGTCAGCGATTTTTGCCGGTCAACACGAAGGACTCGCATAAATTTCATAGATTCAGCTACTCATTGTAAGAGGTTACGGAAAGAACTAAGGACACCATCATGTGGCGACCCTTATGTTTGGCACAGAAGCTTTTAGCATCGGGGATCTTTTCCCCATACGCAAAAGATAGTGAACACTTATGTTGGCAATAATAAAGTTGGCCACAAAATTATTGCAACAAATTTCAAACCCAAATTAAAGCATTAATTCCTGTGTCATTTCATTAAAACTGTATATGCCAGTTAAGGCCGTTCACTTAACCTTCAGGATCACCTTCTGGATTAAATATTTCTTTTACAGGGATCACGTGACCGCCGCTCAAGTAAGGGTACCGTCAAAATCGAAAAGCGTGTTTGTAACTTGGATAGTTCTCTCTTGGACTCCGTCCAGGCTGTGTGAGATAGAACATGGACCTACTTCTAGGCCTTACCTGAATTAGGCAATGCTTTTCCCTAATCTTGTCAGTGTGACTGACTTAGCTCGCATTATAAGAGGACAGGTCTCTTTTCCCAGAGAGACCATATGCTAGATAGGGTTCAATACCAAAAGGTCACAGTAAGACAAGTCCGAGTCTTTTGGTACAGGAGTTTCTACGCTCCACAGATTAAATTACATATCTTATCCCGACTCACAACTAGCATTTACCTCTGGTTTAAGTGCTAAGACGCTGAACTACGCTTCACCCCTTAAGGGGAAGTAACCCTAAAAAAGAACAGCCTAGAACCCACAAGCTGGGTCACAGGTCAAGGCCATTCCGCCACGTGACTGATCACGCGAGACCGCCACCGCCATGTTGGAATACGTCACTCTTTCCTCAGCGGTTCTAGCGATAGGACGTTGTTCTCTCGAGCTACGCATTTTGGCGTTCAGCCTGCTGCCTGTTTGGCAGTTTATCTTCACCCCGGTTCTTCTTCATGGTCTCTGCTTCTACGGCTGTATTGGTGAGATCGTTCTTTGTTTGTTTTAATTGAATTTTTGCCTTGTGTCCGTCATCTTTGTTGTTGTTGTTCTACTCTCTGTGAGTTGTTTCCAACATGTCGGACAAAGAGAAGAAAAAGCCTAATACTCGACAGTTAGTTGCTGATTCTTCCCCTGCTAGCAGTAAGGCAAAAGATAAACCCAAAGGTACAACGGTTACTCTTGTAGACCCGGTTTCTAATGCTTCGCTCTCGGTTGATATTGATAACCCAGCTAGCCCTGTCATGCCTGTTCCAAAAGAATCTAAGAGCAGGAGTAGGGCTCGTTCAGCCAAGTCTAAGAAAAGTGATAAGCAAGATTTCTCTTCTCTTCTCTCTTCTTTCTCCTCGCAAATGCATACCATGTTTTCTCAACAGCAGCAACTTGCCACCGACTTACAGGCTACGCGAGATGAGTTGCGTTCGCTGCCTAAGGGTGTGGGTGATGTTTCTTCACTTTCCCGCATCCGGTTTCCTCCTTCGGCCACGGTCACGTCAGCGGATTTGCGGGCGGAAGAACTGGCGCACGCCAGCTTCGGAGAGATGGTCCCTCGGGACACTGTTGCTCCTGCGCAGCAGGCTCTCTCCTCAGGTACGTTGGGTTCGCCGGTAGCCAGGCTCTTTGGCGAAAGCGTTCCGCATAGACCGCAACTAGTAGCTCCCCCGCCTCATAGGTCAGGGAGTGAAAGTTCGACATACCTGGGGCAAACGACTCATACGAAGCGGAGCTCATGGGGTGTTGACGCGGGAATGCAATCGATTTTACATCGATCTGGTGACCAAGGTGCACACGGGTCGTCTATGACTTCCCCCGTTGGTGTATTCGCGTCACCACTTCCTCCTGGGCAGGAAGTTGGCTCCATGCAGGCTCTGCACCGAAGTTCTACTTCCGGTTTGCAGTCAGCCTCGCTTCCGGTTGATGATGTTCAAGACTCGGTGAGTCACGCGGACTTGTCTATGCATACGGAAGTGGAGTCGGAGCGAGGCGATCCTACCTCATTCAATGAGGATGAAGGTGACTTCCAGTTACCGCCAAGATTGAAGCCATCCTTAGCTGTTGCAGCACAGGTCGCTTACAAATACTTTCCTGAGGGTGTTGTTTCATCGGCGGGCCTTGTCTTGCCCCCACCCTCAGCGGTGGGTGACTTCCGCACAGCACCAACAGCAGCTGAAGGGTTTCAGTTTTCTGAGTCTCCTTTAGTTGCTTATGAACTCTCGAAAATTCTGGCAAGAGTTCCAGGCACGTCGAGCTCCTTGCCGGTTGGCACGGTCCCTCTCCTATCTGCTCATGGTCATGCTCCAGAGGCTGCCAAGGATTGGCTTGCTACGGACCAACTTCCGCATGCTAGTGTCCCTGCCCTTGCGCGCAGGTTTTCACTCACCCGTCGGCCTCAGAACCTTATCAACACTTTTGCCCTGCCGAGTGCAGCACTTCCGGTCACGCCGCAGCTGTCCACTCTTAGGGAGGATGGTTACCGTCAAGACAGACCTTGTGTCTACACGGAAGGTTCTCTGATCGGTTTGGAGGAGGCAGGCAGATACTCTCTTGAACTGGCCTCTCTTTCTGAGACACTCCTTCGGACTCTTTCTCGTTCGATTGCGTCTTCTCTAGATCCGTTTGAATTTCGGAATGACGCAAGTGTTAAGGATGTTTCGACATTGCTGGCCACTTTAGCTAAGGTCAATGCGGAACAGATGTCTGTGGCGGCTCGCCTTTACTCCCACGCCGTGTTTACACGCAGGGACTCTTTTTTGGCGGGCTCAAAGATTCAGGAGAAAGCGACTTTGGATGCTCTCAAGTCTTCTCCTTTTACAGAGGGAGCTCTGCTTGGGCAGCCCTCGCTTGACGCTCTAGACAAGCAGACCCAGAACGCCAAGGATTTGGCAATCGCTCGGTTTGCACAGCATGGCTTCACTAAGCCACAGGCAAAGCAGCAGGGTCAGCCTAAGGCTTCGTTCTCGGCAGCGAATCGCGGCCACAACACGCAGCGCTCTCAGTCTTCTTTTAGGGGAAGGGGCAGAGGTGCCCCTTATCCTAAGAGGAAACCATCGTTCGGGAACTCCAGGGGGGGTGGGCGAAAGCCCAACCCCCAATGATGCCTCCCCGAACCACTCATCCCTACAACCCCCACCCCTTTGGTGGCGGGAGGCCCCTCCCGGGCTCTTCCCTGCTGGATGCAGCTTGTAGACAGTCAGTGGATCGTAGGGATAGTGCGTTCGGGGTTCCGCCTACTCTGGAAAGAAGGAAAAGCTCCTCTTACCAGAGTAGCTCCAGCATTCCGGTTCCCAGCAAGACCAGAGGCAAAGGCGACAATTCAGTCGGAAATTGCCTCTCTTCTTCTGAAAGAAGCTATAGAGGAGGTTTTGGACCTCAACTCTCCGGGTTTTTACGGGAGACTTTTCGTCGTCCCCAAAAACTCGGGGGGTTGGAGGCCTGTTCTCGATCTATCTCCTCTCAACAGGTACCTCAGAAAGGTAAGGTTCACTATGGAAACCCCAACCTCTGTCAGGGAGTCTCTCAGGCCATCGGACTGGGCAACGTCCATAGACCTAACGGACGCCTACTTCCATATCTTGATCCACCCCTCGGATCGGAAGTGGCTCAGATTCAGGTGGGCAGAGAAGATTTTCCAGTTCAGAGCCCTTCCCTTCGGGTTGTCTCTGGCTCCCTGGATCTTCACGATGGTGACTCGTCAGCTGTGCGCCCTTGTCAGGCAGAGGGGCATTCGCTTCCGTGCATACCTAGACGATTGGCTGATTCTGCACCAGGATCGTCTGTCTTGCAGTCTTCACACTCAGTTTGTCTTGAGTCAGTCGGCAGACCTAGGTTTCTGTGTCAATCAGGGCAAGTCGGAGTTGACTCCGGCACAAACGTTTACGTACCTAGGTATGACGTTCGACACCGTGGCCTGGACGGTCCGACCTTCTCTCAGGAGAGTCGACAGGCTTCAGTCTCTCCTAACGTCGCTGCGGTGTCGGGAACGGGCCCCGGCCAGGCTTCTGGCTTCGGCTTTAGGCCAGATGGAGTCGATGGCTACACTCGTTCCCCTGGGAAGAGTATCCAAGAGGCCGTTTCAGGCGGCCTTCGGCTCGGTATGGGAAGCAGCCTCTCAGGGTTGGGACGTCTCTGTTCCCATTCAGGGCTGGATCAAGCAGACCACAGAGCAGTGGTTTCAGGATCAGCTCTTTCTCGGCGTTCCCATTGTCCTTCCTTCTCCGGACCAGGACATGTTCACAGATGCCTCTATGGTGGGATGGGGCGCTCACTTAGCCCATCTGACGGCCTCGGGTGTGTGGTCCGAGACACAGTCTCTGTTGCACATCAACATGCTAGAGCTGGAGGCTGTATTCCTTGCACTTCAGAGTTTCCTTCCCACTGTGTCGGGGCACCATGTGAAGTTACACACGGACAACACTACGGTAGCTGCTTACGTGAACAGACAGGGCGGCTCACGTTCCCACTCGTTGTCTCTCAGGACTTGTCAAATTCTGGTGTGGTGCCAGCAGCATCATATCATTCTTTCAGCCAAGTTTCTGCCAGGGTCTCTCAATGTTCTGGCAGATTCTCTCAGCCGGTCGGCTACCGTCATCCACACGGAGTGGACGATCGCTCACCAAGCCCTGCTCCGTCTGTGGGCTCAGGTGGACAAGCCACTGGTCGACTTGTTTGCCACAAGATTCTCAAGAAGACTGCCCGTGTTCGTGTCTCCATTTCCGGATCCGGAAGCCTGGAAAACGAACGCACTGGAGATACGCTGGTCGGGACTCGTGGCTTATGCGTTCCCGCCTGTCAAGCTTCTCGGCAAGGTACTCAGGAAGGCGGAGATGGAACGTCCGTCTCTCATTCTGGTGGCTCCATTGTGGCCCTCTCAGCACTGGTTCCCGGACCTTCTCCGTCTCGCAGTGGGGCCACCCATTCCACTAAACCTTCGAAAAGGGGAACTTCTTCAGCCGCGCACGGGCGTCCTGCACGACAATCCGCAGTCCCTGCGCCTTCACGGCTGGAGACTGTGAGGACGTCTCTGCGCCGCTCTGGTGCATCGGATAGGACTCTAGACTTGGTGCAAAAGTCTCACAGACAGTCCACAAGCTCTGTTTATGCCTCACATTGGGCAGCTTGGTCCAAATGGTGCACGGATAATGGCGTGAACGCTACTTCCCCCCGTTCCATGCAGGTGGCAAATCATTTGGCCTGGTTGGCGTCTCAGGGCCGGTCTCCTGCTTCTCTGAGGGTCAGGAGATCAGCAATTTCCTCAACACTTAGGCAGTTGGGGCGTATAATTTCTCTTGATGGGGTTATAGCAAGTGTCCTCAGGGGTGCTTCTTTGGACTTTGCTAAGACAAGGTCACCAGTCCCAGCTTGGGATTTGTTTCTGGTTCTCGAGTTTCTCAGGTCACGGGATTTCGAACCGTTGCATGCAGCGAGTCTCCACAATCTTACCCGTAAAACGCTTTTCCTTACGTTGCTTTCCACCGCTAGGAGAAGCAGTGAGATACATGCTTTATCCGGTCTTGCTAAAGACATTTCGTTTGAAAGGAACGGTTCAGTTGTGCTTCGCTTTCGTCCGGATTTTCTAGCCAAAAATCAGAGGCCAGATCAGCTCTCCCCCGTGGTCAAAATTCCTCCTCTTTCCACAATTTTAGCACCAGGGGACCCAGATATCGTAAATTGTCCTGTCAGAGCAATCAGCAACTATCTGTCGCGTACGGCGTCTATTCGTTCAAAAGATCAGAAACTCCTCTTCATTTCGATCAATACGGCCCGGAGCAGAGACCTGTCTAGGGCCACTTTGGCCAGATGGGTGTCTGCCTTGATTAAACAAGCGTACATCTGGCATCAAGAAGGAAAAGGGGGGGGCAGTCAGTCCTTCCCCAGTCGTCTTCTAGGACGCATGAAACCAGAGCCTGGGCGTCTTCGGTTGCCGTTCTCAAGTCTGGTAGACTGGCAGAAGTCTTGGATTCCGCTTACTGGAGATCCGAAGACGTGTTTATAAATTTCTACTTGCGGGACATCGCAAGTACTCGTCAGGATGGGACCAGTACTCTTCCGGCTATGGTAGCCGCAGGGCAGGTGCTCTCCAACTTGTAGAGTAAGTTTTTTACCCACCTCCTTCATTAGCAATCTGCTAGTTGTGAGTCGGGATAAGATATGTAATTTAATCGAAAATTTTAAAAGTAAATTTTGATTTGATTAATATACTTACCCGACTCACATCGTTTATACCCTCCCGCCTACCCCGCTTTATGATACCCTAAAAATGAACGTTTCGCTTCGGTCGAGTGACGTATTCCAACATGGCGGCGGCGGTCTCGCGTGATCAGTCACGTGGCGGAATGGCCTTGACCTGTGACCCAGCTTGTGGGTTCTAGGCTGTTTTTTTTAGGGTTACTTCCCCTTAAGGGGTGAAGCGTAGTTCAGCGTCTTGGCACTTAAACCAGAGGTAAATGCTAGTTGTGAGTCGGGTAAGTATATTAATCAAATCAAAATTTACTTTTAAAATTTTCGATTTCGAACCGCTACAGTCCGCTAGACTTCATAAAATTTACGCGAGAAATGATCTCCCTTTCACTCCTAGCTACAGCACGCAGAGGTAGCGAGATTCACGCACTCTTCGGCTTACCGGGAGACGTAGTTTTCAATAGAGGCGTTCTATCTCACTGCGTTTCCGGCCAGACTTCTTAGCCAAGAATCAGAAGCCAGGACAACCATCTCCGATGGTCTTAGTTTTTCCTTTTATAGGATTCTTGCCGCAGGCGATCCATTCTTATGAATCTGACCAGTTAGATCACTATGCTCCTTCCTGTCTCATACAAGGGGTTTAAGATCATAAGCAAAAGCTACTCTTATCGTCTTTGAACACAAAGGTAGACAAGGACATATCTAAGCTGGTGCTAAAATCGGGAAGATTATCTGAAGTCCTTGACTCCGCCTACTGGAGATCGGAGGACGTCTCTATCAACCTCTACCTGCGCGACATTTCCAGTGCGCGACAGGACGGTGCCAATGCGTTACCAGCAATGGTAGCAGCAGGGCCAATTATTGCCTAGCTCATAGAGTGAGCATCCCACCAACTACATTAGCAATCTGCTATATGTGAGTTGGGATAAGATATGTAATTTAATCGAAAATTTCAGTAATACATTTTTATTTGATTAATATACTTACCCAACTCACATCGTTAATTCCCTCCCGCCTACCCCGCTACTAGGGGTTTTCTCAAAAAAGAAGGTTTTTTTCTCCGCTTTCGTGGGAATGATGCAAGATGGCGGCACAAGTAGGAAGTCAGCCTCGGTCTGGCTTTGTCCTGTTTATAGGTCATGGTAGTTGTTTTTTTAGAATTGCCTCCCTTGTTACCAAGGTGATGCGTGGTTCAGCGTCCTAGCACTAAACTGAAGTAAATTGCTATATGTGAGTTGGGTAAGTATATTAATCAAATTAAAATTTATTACTGAAATTTTCGATTGTAAGAAAAGGCCTAGACTTAAATCTTAATCCTTGTAATATAAAGTTCAGTTCAGTTCAGTTCTTTAATGGTTAAAGATAATGGTGGCAGTTCAGAATTTCAAGTCCAGCAGTTAGATGTGCATTCACGCTGAGCAGAGTTGATGCGTCAAGTTGCACCCTTTCTGATAGCATCTCTAAATAAGTCATTATCTGTCATATATATACTTTGGTCAGTTGGATGAAGGACATACACACATGAAAATGAACATTACAAGCTCCATCCTCAGCATCAGATCTGCAACTTGATCCAGTGTGATGAAAGTGAGACAAAGGTCCTGTGTTGTTACAGGTGCACAAAAGTTTGCAGAGGATCCGAGAGCGCAAGCTGGCACAGTTCATTCCGTGGGGGCCAGCAAGCATCCAGGTGGCACTGTCACGCAAGTCTCCCTATGTCCAGACCGCTCATCGCGTCTCTGGTCTCATGCTGGCCAACCACACCAGTATCTCACATGTGAGGCTTTTCATGGCTTTGTGTCTTGCTTTGTGTGCTTGTTTGGGGTCTGTCGTTTGTCTGTACAGCAGCCCAGGATAATGGAAGTTGCTGTTTGTACGTGGGTTATTCTCCAGAACTATGTACCAGTGAAAACCATGTTACAAAGTTGACATTTCTTTACTTAACTGAGACATTCTAACCATACAAACTGATTTCATTAATAAATGCTGGTTCCATATAAATCCTTGGCCTGCAGATAAAGAGTTAGAAACACTTGCACATTTTGCTTTTCTACGTTCAGTAAATTACAAGGGTTTTAAAGTATGTCAACTTTGTAACATGGAAACCAAAGGTGACATGGATTTGAACGCTAACAATTATAAACAAGTCGTGTGAAGCGATATAAAAACATTTAGTCAATCTGTCGGCATCAAACTAGAAGATAAACACCAAAAACAGTCATCGCCAAGACTATATTAAGATAATCTCGACTAACAACACCCAAAGATCGAGACGGGTCACGCTTGTCTCTGCGAAGCGTGCGAACGTAGTACTTTTTAAAAACTTTTTTTAATGTTTTATTCAGGCAATTTTACATTTTGTCATGCAATGCATAGAAGTCACATAATAATAGAGTGGATATGACGGATAAAAACATATTCAATACAATATACAAGCAATTATAATAAATGCTGTTCCACAAGGGTAAAGTATGAAGCCCACTTCAGCCTAAATTTTCCATAATTCAATTCTGTACAGTGGATATGTTTATCAATCTTGTATGTTCGTTTAGAAAAATGTTCAATGTTGGCTTTATTTTATTTATTCTACATTTGTATACAAAAAACGTACAGCAGTCCCTCTCATGAACGGACACCCTTGGGCCATAGCAAAACTGTCCGTACATTGCAGGTGTCCGGTCACGGGAGGGGTGACCACACCACCCCCTCCCCCATACATTCACACAGAGACACACAAACAACAGGATTGAGTCTATGCTAATCAGTTCTTGTGGCTACTAAACAATAACAATAAACTCCTAATACTTCTTTAAACGTTCTGTAAAAATGATTTGTATGAAAAGTGTTGAAAAGAAGAGATAAAATAAATCCTCAAGGCAGTGAACACACTCACCATGCACTGACATACGAAAGCAGCCACACAAACACAGCACAGAGGAGCGTGTGCAGATGCTTTGAAAGAATAAGCTTGAAAACCAGTTTGAAGAAATAGCAGCAGATAGAGCTGCATGTCATAGTCATGTAATTTATTTTCTTCTTGTCTGGCTTTATTGACTGCATGCCGATCATGTGGCATGGCAGTGACTTTTCACTCTTCAGTCGGAAATACACAGTACATAACACAGCTCCCACTCTCCCTCACTAATGCCTACCCCAAGCCGTGACAACTGATGCTTGGAAATTGTGTGGAAGAGTACACCTCTCTATTTCTCTCCAATGCTCTTCCTGCTGACATGTAGTGACACCAGACACCCCACAGAGTTTAGCCAGCTACCCCTCCACCCCCCCTCCCCCTCCCTCTCTCTCACTCCCTCCCACTCCCTCCAGCCATGTACTGTTTGGGGCTGTGGCCAGAGAGGCAGCTGTCAGAACAAAACCAGTTGACTGTGTCGTAACTTTTGACAAAGCAAGACAACTGAAGGGTTCACAGATTAGGCAACCGACTCACTGGTCAAGGCTGAGGGGAAACAAGAGTATCTTGTCAATGAAAGAGGTTACACACAGACACACGATGCTGAGAACTGTGGCCGTTTTTCACTCTTTCGCTCAGGAGCTTCATCGACTGTACATGTGGTTTCTGTTGTTTACGTCCAACAGACAAGAATAAAGAGCACAGTGCAGTTTCATGTTGGCATCTTCGCATGTACTCCACTCCTGACCAAAACTACCCCTCCCCCCCTCTCCTGATGGGTACACGTGCACTCAAGTTATCAGTGACTGTCATCACGCCATTGCGGCTGTGATCTTTGTACCAAGCGCCGGACTGCTCTGTTATCGACTTTGTTGTGGTGAACATTTGATGATGGTGTACATTGGAGGTATGACCTGCTGTTGGGACCGAAAATGAGTGTCCGCGTCCACGTTTTGCAGGTGTCCGTTTAAGGGGGGGCAAATGTAGAAGGAAAACACTCCGTGCCGAGCAAATGTGTCCGTACATGTCAGGTGTCCGCTCACGCCGGGGGCCGTACATTGCAGGGACTGCTGTAGTACTTACTTAAACCCCCAGTCCGTCTCAAATGGTTTACAGAACGATTTAAATCTTCTCATGAAAAAGCAGTTCTAACCTTATCGAACACACTTGCAATAGCATTTATAACATTAAATGACACAGTTCGTTTGAATTGCTATTCAGCTCGCGTAAACCACACGCCTGTTTTCGTGGTTTATCTAACCCCTAAGCCATCGTGAACCCGTGTGATCCACTTTCCTTTTTTTCACAATTTAGTAGTCAGTTTGTGATTTCAATGCGACTTGCTGTATCTGCAATAGCACGTTATTGTGTACCTCTGAATCTGAAGCGCAACAAACGGCTGCCAGTCACACAAACTGAGCGGTGGCGGTTGACCGTTCAAAGAAACCGGCGACATGCAGAACATTCTTCTGCTAGGAGAAACACGTTTTGTGGGACACGCTTCCGGGCTACCTTTTTTTCAACTTTCAAAACTTCGAGTTGTACTGATCTTGTCTTGATGAAAAAAGAATTCTTTTATGATTTAAGAACGTTTGTGTAACAAGCTGTCAATTTATTATTTAGATTTTAAAAGTTAGGTCTAGCGCCAAAACGCGTCGTCCGATTGTCTGATCAGCCACGCAAAAATAAATTCTTTGAAAATTGCTCGTTCTTTACGAAGGGCACCAAGGATGTTCTCAAGCGGTGAGTGTTTAAACGAAAGGGTGTTTGTACTGTGTGTAAAAGCCTGACAGTGTCTGTGATGGTTTACGGGAAGCTGAGTGTGCCTTTAACTTATTTTTAGAGTAAACATTAATATATCTATATATTTTTTTTAATTTTGGAGAGGATAAGGAATACAATGCAACAAGTTTTAAATCTGTCAGTAAAAAATTCGATTTTAATGACAACTTTAACCCCTTCACTGCCTTTCAGTTTGTCATATACGTCCATAACCGTACTAGGTATGGGGCATGTACGTCTGCGAAAGTTCAGAAAACTAAATAGGAGGTTATTTGGAAAACTGGTCCAACTATTGGCAGGGTTACTAAAGCACAGTTCTTTCCCTTTGACCGTTTAGATAAGTTAGTACCAAGTGGGGAAAACTTTCTGAGAAATGTCGAACCGATAATCGTATTCAAAATGGCGGACCAAAGTCAGAGCTCAACTCGTAGACCTATTTTCAAACCAATACAGTGTTCTGGAAGCTCTACAAGAAGTGATTTATGGATTACCACACAGAAGAACACTTTCATTAGCTGTAATGTGAGTACCAGATGTTTGACACCAGTTTTTGCAGTGTTTTGTGTGGTTTTATGTGCTGCAATGAGTGTGTGTATGTCCGAAAACTGTCATTTTTTGAAAACAATGGTAATTATATTAATTTTTACTGTAACAATCACAAACAAAATCCAATTATCATGTTATCACATATTAGCCAAGGGTATAAGCGAAAAACATGCCAAAGATCGAAGAGATATCTCAATAAATGAATGAGCAGTGAACAGATTAGTGAATCTACCGAAGAAAGCAAACTTTTGCCCTTGAACACAGCAATACCACACTGCTATTATACTGTGGCAGTGAAGGGGTTAACCCATTTTTCCGCCTAGCGCCCGCTGTTTTTTCGCAGTCGCTGCCCGCAGAGCGCCCGAGACTGGCCGCCAAACACACGTGTCAGTAGAGCACGGCAATTGTTGTTGTGATAAACGAGACTCTCGCAAACGAAACTTCCGGTGTTTCGCCACTTCTGTCTGCTTCCGCACGTTGTATTTCCTTGAAAATTGGTTGACAGTGAGAGGAGCAACGATTTTTTTTAAATTTAAAATTGATTTGGGATCGAAATGAGTTTTGGCATGGCGTCATGGGGGACTCGGACGACGAGAACACTGATTTTGAAGGCTTTACAGACCTAGACTTGACCGCAGTCGATCCTGCTGATGCAGAAAGTGACTTAGATATCGACTTCAACGCTTTGAAAGCGGATTCGGACAGTGATGAAAATGGATCGAATGTCGATGTGTTGCCACCACTTCCTCATGGAGATTTTGGAATGGCGCTTTCACACGTTAGTTCTTCTGATTTCAAGAACG
This sequence comes from Littorina saxatilis, assembly GCF_037325665.1. NCBI lineage: Eukaryota > Metazoa > Mollusca > Gastropoda > Littorinimorpha > Littorinidae > Littorina > Littorina saxatilis. The sequence continues at coordinate 57,340,482 of NC_090256.1, read as the reverse complement.
ATGCCTTTTTTTTCTTCTTCATTGTGTGTTGTGTTATTGCAAAAAAATGACTCCTTACAGGAACAATGTGTTTAACAAAGGCAAGTCAAAAGTTTTTAGAAGTATTTTGTTTTATTATTTAAATGTGTGTTACTGTAAAATATGACGGAGTTGCTTTCCTTTACATGGGATACAGAACACCAATGGCTGCCGTTGGTCTTGGGCCAAATGGGTTAATAAGCAAACTAATGAACTAAATTTTAAGCTGCCGAGCTGAAATTCAATCCCAGTCTTGTCGAAGATTGCTTGACCAAAATGTCAATCAAATTTATCGAAAACTGAGGGCGTGACAGTGCGGCCTCAACTTTCACAAAAAGCCAGATACGACATCATCAAAGACATCTATCGAAAAAAATAAAAAAATGTCTGGGGATATCATACCCCTGGAACTATCATGTGAAGTTTCATGAAGATCGGTCCAGTAGTTTTCTCTGAATCCCTCTACACACACACACACACACACACACACACACACACACACACCACCCTCATCTATGTTAAAACATTGAGTCAAAACTTGACTAAATGTAAAAAAAGAAGACACAATTATGTTTTTTGTTGCAATTCTGTTTCATTATCTAACTGGAGTATTACTGAAAAAAGTAAAGGGAATACATTCTAGTTGCCATTTAGTATACGTTATAATTATTTACAGGACTGAAAATGCATGTCACAAAATGGTACACAGCTGAATGTTGTTTCATTGGTGCAGTTTACCTTTGGTTTTCTATGCAAGCATGGTAGAACTAGGTAGATTTATAACGACAGCAAAGACGATGATTAAAAGTCTCTCGTTCTTTCAATGCACCCATTGTACTCAGCATAGCTCTCATGCAGTGTTTTCATTTGGAGCGCTTACTTCCCTTTGATTCCTTTGTGAAAACGGTGTCCATCTTTTTTTAGAGGCAGTTCTGCATTACCAACAGAACCTCAGGCATATTTCAAAGAAAGCCGTCAAGCCAGCAGTCTCTTGCAGCTTTCTAAAACAGGGTTTCATCCAGCAGAAAATCGTTATAAAACGTTTTGATTATTGCAAATTGCAGTGTCAGTTATTAAGATATTCCATCAGTTAGCCTTTCTTGTGTTCTTATTCTTGATTAAATTACATATCTTACCCAACTCACATATAGCAATTAACCCTGGTTCAGTGCTGGTAACGCTGTACGCGTCCCCTTGGTAACAAGGGAGACCACTCTAAAAAAAAGAGTGACCACTACCCATAATGCCAGACCATTTGCATCATTCCAAAACTCAGCGGTCAGCTAGCTGGTCGCAGTTCTGTACGCTCTGGCTGTTTATTCAGCTTTGGTACTTGGTCCTTGGACTGGGTGCTTTCTCCTTGGTATTCTACTTGTGGTCTTGTCTTCGCGACTATGTGAGGTGAGATCGTTCTTGATTTTTCTTGATTTTGTGGGCGTTTCTTGGCCTTATTTTGACTTGTGAAATATTTTCTTGAGAAAATTTTTTCGTGAGTTGTTTGGCCATGGCGGATAACGTCAAGAAGGGGCAGGCTTCTAGACATGTGGCTGCTGAGTCTCCGCCTCCTAGAAAACGCCTAAGAAAGTTAAGCAGTCTGTACAGGCTGTTGTTTCGATGTTAGAACTGTCATCGAATAAATACATTGATGTGTTGTTGACATGCCCTCGGCGTCCATTTTACCCGGTAAACCGGCAGATAAGATTGCTCATGTTGATTGCCGGTTTAAGCGGCTCCTGTGGCTGTGATTCCCGGTCTTGCGTCTGCGGACGTTGCCGCTTTGCTTCTCTCTTTTAGTACACAGGTATTGTCTTTGGCGGAAGAATTTGCGTCGACAAAGGCGGAGCTGCGGGCTCTTCCGGCTGGCGTGGCTGGGGTTTCCTCCCTGGCTAAGGGCGTCCTTCTCCGTCGGCCATGGGTACTCGGGCGGATGTTCATGCGTTGCAGAACGATGATGGTGGACTTGGGTTTCCGGCGAGCGTTCCGTCATCCGGTGTCTCTCGTCAGTCACAAGGTATGTCTGCTGCACAAGTAACCGGGTTCTCCAGCGAAAGTGTAGCGCGTCTACAGGCAAAAGTAGCCACGGGCATCGCGCTCACGGGTGAAAGTTCTGATACCCGGTCTGGCCATCGCCGTTCTATCGGAAGGTCAGGCTGGGGTAAGGACACTGACACTGTAGAGCGTACGGAGGTTCGGCGCTTCCTGCCGTGTCAATGGGCATTGGTCAGGCTGTGCGGCTTCCGCTTCCGCCCTGGGGGCAGGAAGAAGACAGTAAAGATGGCTCTCTGTTTGACTATGGCAGTCAAGCAGGGGGTCAACTTCCGGATTGCGCTGAGGTGCATGAAGGCTGTCTGGACGATGGTGCTTCCGCTTTGGTGGATGACGCCGGGTTCCGGTTGCCGTCTAAGTTCAAGTGCAGTGGTGCTTGCAACTGAAACGGCATCAATCCACGGCCGGTTCCACTTCCGCTTTTGCGGCTGTGGCTTCCGGTTGAAGGATGGTATAGCCTTCTGCTGTTGACACTGTGGTGTTTGGTAGTCGGCACTCATCAGCCTTCGGCTTCCGGTTCCGTTACTGCGGTTCCTCTGCGGTTACACAGGCTGCATTCACTTCCTCTTCCAGTCTTTCAGCTGGCATGAGGCAGGTGGATGGAGGATCCGTTCACGGAGTTCCGGCTTTAGGGGATTTTTCCCAGCCTTTCCCGTTTTTGGCAGGTGTTGCCTCATCGGGATTGGTTTCCGGTTCTCATCCTTTCGAAGATCGTTGGGATACTACTGAACGGGATGATGAGGGTATAGAAGGCGAAGCTTCGGAGGCAGAGGGTGATACCTCTTTTTGTCTTACAGTTAAGCTGCCTTCTTTGTTAGCTCTGGCAGCAGGGCTTGCTACACGCTATTTTCCCGTAGGGATAGCAGTAGCATCGTCATCTGCCCTTTCTCCTCCATCTTTTTTGGCGTGTTTTGCTCCTTTTCAGGAACAATCTGCGAACCTAATCGATGGTTTTGCCCCACCTCTGCCTTTGCTGGCATCTTATGGGGAGGCTCCTGATTCAGCTTTGCCGCGGTTTGTGTCATTTTTAGCTGAGTTGAGCCTTCTAAGGAAAATCTTTGAACGTCTAGTTCTTAGATCCTACATAGGGGGCGTGTGGAATTGTGGAAGGTTTCTCATACGATTCTCCTTTGTCACTACTTCCTTTGTGGGCAGCGCTCGGCTAAGCACCTTAGGCGGCTTTGCTTTAGCTTGCGTCACCCGCCCAAGTAGCGCATCACTCGCTGAGTGCTATCCGTAGGCTCGGTTAACTCCAAGCCTAAGAACTTAAATTATTCTTTTGTTCTTACTACGGAACTGCCCCGGGTATCCCGGGGTTGACGGGCATCCATTTGGATGTTTATGGCAAGGAGAAACTGTCTGTTTGTAAGAACAAGGATCTCCTGGCTGTGGAAGTTTGGGCCGCGCTTCTTTATGTTTTTCGCCGTCGTATAGACCTTTCTTTTGTTCTCTCTCTTGTGCGGTTACGTCCTCAATGGATATCTTTGTGTTCCGTCAGGACGCAGATATAAAGGATGTAGCTTTGCTGTTCACTGGAGAATAGGTCTCTATCTAAAAGTTTTGTTCTTTTGGTGAGACTTTAATCTCTTCTTTGCTTGAAGGATGATCTCTTTCGAGTCCGCTTCTATGTTTGCGGACTCTTCTCTTACAAAGAGAAGCTCACTGCAAAAGAAAATCGCACGGCAGGTCTCGGCTTTGTCTTGTTATCAAAAGAAAAGCTATGGGCTCACCGTTCTTGGCTTTATCTTTTATCGCTATGCTCTCGCCTTCGCGGCAGGGCTCTGTGCCAAATACCCACCTCGCTTTCTCATGGGGGAAAGTTAGCGGTGGGGGTCGGGAGGCATACAAAAGCACACTTTCTCTCACACTCCCGGCAGTTATGTCAGCTGGGGTTTTTAGTGCTCGGCTTCACCCGTCTTTCCGCCTTTGTGTTTTACCACATCGGCTAGTGGGGACTAGGACTCCTGTTTTATGGGGGGAGTCACTGAGACCTTCCTTTTGGGGTCTCTTACATTTGGTTGTGACTTCCACTTTTTGATTCTCAAAAGAGATCGGAAGTGGCTACATTTTATTGGTTTCGGAGCTTCAGGGTTCTGATTTTGATTCTTAGTCAAACGAATGGTTGGACTCTTTGAGGAGACTGTAAAAGCGGCTTTTTCTGGGAGCTCTTTACTCCAGATGGAAACTGGATTTGCAGGACCGGAACACATTGGTTGGCTAAGGCAGCACAGCTTTGATATGGCCCTTTGTGGTCGGCTGGCGTTAGGCAATCGAACAAAGCGGTAGAATATGTGTTGATTCAATCGGACAACTCTACAGTGGTGCTTTTTCTCAACAAGCAAGGGGGCCTCTCTCTCTCTTTCACTTCCTCATCGAGCATGAGAGGTTCTGTTGTGGTTTTACCATCTTGGATCTTTTTAGCAGGGAAGTACCTTTATGGGAGGCTCAATGGCTTGGCGGGCTCTCTGAGTCTTTTTGTCAAGAATGTCCACTTAGTTTAGATTCTATCTCATCACGCTCTTCTACGACTTCGGGTGATTTGGAGAAGTCACTGAGAGAAGTTTTTGCCTCTTGGTACTATCGCCTTTCGCTTATGGCTTCTTCCGGTTTACGAATTCCTAAGCATGGAAGATCAATTGATTTTCCTTTGAGCGGCCTGCTGTTATCACAATTTGGGGCCCGCTCGGTTCTGCTTGCCAGGCCTCTTAAGGCTGGCAAGAGGTCGCTGTTTTTTCTCACACTCGAGCCACAAGGGTGTCTTCTGTATGGGAATCATTGAGACGCTCAGGGGCTTCTGCCTCAACTCTGGATTTGGTCCAGAGATCTCGGGGGAGGTCAGTGTCTTCGTTTTTCTGGTCACATTGTTTGGCTTGGCGCAAATGGCGTATTCTTTAACGGAAAGAACTCCTCTTCTCTCCGTTCATTGCAGGTGGCGAATCTTCTATCCTGGCTTTCCGAATTTTTCTCCCACGTTTTTTGAATTGAGACGTTACGTGATATCAGTTGCACTGAAACAGCTCGGTCGCAATATTTCTTTTGGGGGCTTTATAGCCAGCACGTTTAAGGGAGCCTCCCTTCGGCTGGCTGTAAACAAGTCTCCTTTCCCGTTTTGGGCTTTGCTCCTTGTTTTGGAGTTGTTTTGAGATCAGATTTTTTGATCCTTTACAAAAATCTAGCCTTGCTGGTCAACACGGAAAGCGGTCATGCTTACTCTAGTAGCTTCTGAGAGAAGTGGGAGTAAGTGTGTTTTTACATTTAGTCAAGTTTTGACTAAATGTTTTAACATAGAGGGGGGAATCGAGACGAGGGTCGTGGTGTATGTGCGTGTGTGTGTGTGTGTCTGTCTGTCTGTGTGTATGTGTGTGTAGAGCGATTCAGACTAAACTACTGGGCCGATCTTTATGAAATTTGACATGAGAGTTCCTGGGTATGATATCCTCAGACGTTTTTTTCATTTTTTTGATAAATGTCTTTGATGGCGTCATATCCGGCTTTTCGTGAAAGTTGAGGCGGCACTGTCACGCCCTCATTTTTCAACCAAATTGGTTGAAATTTTGGTCAAGTAATCTTCGACGAAGCCCGGACTTCGGTATTGCATTTCAGCTTGGTGGCTTAAAAATTAATTAATGACTTTGGTCATTAAAAATCTGAAAATTGTAAAAAAAATATTGTTTTTATAAAACGATCCAAATTTACGTTCATCTTATTCTCCATCATTTGCTGATTCCAAAAACATATAAATATGTTATATTTGGATTAACAACAAGCTCTGAAAATTAAATATATAAAAATTATTATCAAATTTTTTTTTTCGAAATCAATTTAAAAACACTTTCATCTTATTCCTTGTCGGTTCCTGATTCCAAAAACATATAGATATGATATGTTTGGATTAAAAACACGCTCAGAAAGTTAAAACGAAGAGAGCTACAGAAAAGCGTGCTATCCTTCTCAGCGCAACGAATACCCCGCTCTTCTTGTCAATTCCACTGGCACTGCCTTTGCCACGGGCGGTGGAGTGACGATGCTACGAGTATACGGTCTTGCTGCGTTGCATTGCGTTCAGTTTCATTCTGTGAGTTCGACAGCTACTTGACTAAATGTTGTATTTTCACCTTACGCGACTTGTTTCTATCTAGTTTTGCTATAGACAGCTCTTTGGAGAAAGACTGATCTATGGGGCTTCGTTTTCTTTCAAAATTTCTGACAAATAAGCGGAAACTGGGAAACCAGCTCCGATTCACAATTCAATCACTTAGCAATATTTTGGCTCCTCTAGAGCCATTTTCGGAGCTAAGTTTACATTTCGAGTTTCGAAAGCTTTTCTGACTTGCACTGATCTGTTTTAGATCATTGAATTAAAGGTTCTTGGTCATATCTATCAACTCTGTCGCGTTATAACCTTGTAAGGTTGAAAACGATGTTAATCACCAAATAAAGAAAAAGAATTTCTATCAACATTGGTAGAGGTAATGGCTTTTTGAAGTCAAATTTAGTTAGATGGACTGCCACATTTTTAGGCAGGCCTCCAACTGGGGCAGAAAAAAAGGGGGGGGGGGAGGGCAGTCAGTCCTTCCCCTTCAGGCAGCTCGGACTTAATTTTTCTCTCTTGAGCAAGTGTCTTGCTACTGGAGATTCTGGTGTACATAATTGTCTTGTTAGAGCCCTCGGCAGTTTTCTGTTTTGGTCTCTGCACATTCGATCGGAAACTCAGAAACTTCCTTTTATCTCACTTAACATGGTGCGGTGTAAAGGTATCTCGAAAGTCACGTTATTCAAGTGGTCCTCCACCATAGTTAGACAAGCTGTGGTATTGTGGCGGATTCAGTCGGGTGATGTCAGGGCGGTTTTGCCCTTTACTACAGCCAGGTCTCATGAGGCAAGAGGTGGGTTTTCCTCTCTAGCTGTTCTTCGATTTGGTCTCCTGGCATTGGTTCTTGAGTCGGCTGACTGGCTTGCTCAAGATGTTTTTTCATCGGTGTCTATCTCAGAGATGTCTCTTTTTTGAGACAGGATGCGTTTCTGTGTTGCCTGCTCTGGTAGCGGTAGGACAGATTCTCATTTCCTGATTGGGTAAAGTGCCCTCCACCTTTAGTAGCAATCTGCTATATGTGAGTTGGGTAAGATATGTAATTTAATCAAATATTTTAGTAATAAATTTTCATTTGATTAATATACTTACCCAACTCACATCGTTTATTCCCTCCCGCCTCCCCGCTGTGGGGGTTATATGTTTCTAAAAAAAGAAGTGAGTTGGGCTTCGTTTTGGAATGATGCAAATGGGGGAGTCAGACTAGATATTGGTCTGGCATTATGGGTAGTGGTCACTCTTTTTTAGAGTGGTCTCCCTTGTTACCAAGGGGACGCGTACAGCGTTACCAGCACTGAACCAGGGTTAATTGCTATATGTGACCCTCCACCACGGGATGAGTCGCATGTCACCTTTGCATGGTTTTCATATTTGTACATTTTCCTAAGGAGATTTTTAAGCTCTATCCAGTGGTGAAACCCGTTTTAGAAAAGAGCGAAAACTGTTTGAGTTATGAGCCTGTGACTAAGGTGACTCTCACACTGTTACCATACATTCCCCGGATTTATATTAAGCCTAGTGCAGAACCGTACGAGGTGACATGCGACTCATTTCGTGGTGGAGGGTCACATATGTGAGTTGGGTAAGTATATTAATCAAATGAAAATTTATTACTAAAATTTTTGATTTTGGAATGTTGGCAGTCTGCCTGTATTGGATTTATTCCCTGGCTGATATTTGATGTTGTGTGTAATTAGTGGTTCTTTGTGTTTCAGCTGTTTGAGCGCATCCTGCGGCAGTACGACAAGTTACGGAAGCGTGAGGCCTTCATGGACCAGTTCAAGAAGGAGGCCATCTTCAGCGACAATCTGGATGAGTTTGACAACTCACGCGAGACGCTGCAGCAGCTGGTGGACGAGTACCAGGCAGCCACGCGGCGTGACTACCTGTCCTGGGGCACACAGCAGGTGAGGTTTCAGACATGTGACGTTTTACTGCTGCATGGGATCATAAAGCATACTGTTATACGATTGTAGAATCACTGGCGGTTGTGTGTTGTGATGACCTGTCTTATTCAACCCAGCAAGTAAGGGTTCAGACACAGGCTGTGTTAGTGCTACATGTGACAATAGAACATGCTGTTACAATTGTAGAAGAGCTGACGGCTGTGTGCTGTGATGACCAGTTTTGGGGCATACAGCAGGTAAGGGTTCAGGCACAGGCTGTTTAAATGCTGCACGTGATCACAGAGTACCAGGCACAAGCTGTTTTACCGGTATGTGATCTCAGACGGAGGGTCACAGACAACCACTCATTAAATTACATATCTTATCCCAACTCACATATAGCAATTTACTTCAGTCTAATGCTAGAACGCTGCATTGCATCACCTTGGTAACAAGGGAGGCAACTCTAAAAAAAAAAAGCCACCTTGACCCATAAACAGGACAAAGTCACGTGACTTCCTGACCTTGCCGCCATAATGAACTCATTCTCTACTCAGCGCTCCGTGGCTACGGACGTGTTTTGCTTCGCTTAGGCTTTTCAGCCTTTCGTATGACTTTTCCTTGGGTCAGGCTTCACCTTGGTTTTCCTTGCACGTCCCTCTTCTCTTACTTTGTGTTTGGGGTGAGCATTTTGGCATATTTTTGTCGTTTTTTGCTTGACTTAGGTTGGGTCTGCACTTAGAAATTCTTTACATGCTTTCGTCCGCCATGTCGGGTAGCGGTAAGAAAAAAAGTTCTAAGCAAGTGGCGGAGCCTTCTCCTGTTAAGATAGGGAGGCCCGGCGGCCATTTTCATTTTTTTAACGTTTTTTCCCCAACTTTGGCCATTCATAAATCAAAGAGTTATGTCTTTAATCTTCTAAAATTTTGTAGATATGCTTAATATAATATTGTCTTAGGGATGTAGCTCTATAGGAATTTTAGCTATAAAGCACCAAAGTTGGGGGAAATGTCCATCACACCAACCCCAGAAAAACTTGTGCAGAGCACTAAACACACAAAACGCTCTTTTTCATCAACTGTTTTATTAATTATACTTATTGAATGTTAAAATGCATGTATATAGAAATTATTTGCGAAAAAAGTAGTTAATGAAGTCAATTTAGACAAATTAGAAAATGGCCGACATCACATGAATACTCTTATTTCTCAGATATGCAGATCTTCACTTTAACATGATTTATTCACTTAATATAAACTTATAATATATCAAATTAAAGGAAATTAGTTGCTCTTTATAGTTAAGCCATATTCAATCAGATTTGATGGAAAAAAATATCAATTTTAGTTAGAATAAGGAAAAAGGAAATATTACGTCACATAAAAATTCTTCCAAAAACCATCAAAAATAAAAATATTGTTCAAAGCAGAGACAACAATGGCAAGTCACAAGGAGACTTTTTGTTATATGGACCAAACTAAAAGAATAAAGTAACCAAATAAGTCTTTTAAAAAAAATTAAAAAAAAATAAAAAATAAAAAAATAAAAAAATTCAAACAGCGGATTTGTCAACTCAATTTAGCAGCACAACCAGTGCATAAGTTTTGTTTTTAAATCACAAAAGGATAACACCTCCATCATAAGTACATTAGAACTTTTAATAACTCAATCTTTTCTTCCAGAGAACTGTTCAGTCTAAGCTGTCTGTCAAGTCGGTAGGCAAGCAAGTCTTTTTCGGTATTGCAGCTCACCAAATCCTTGTCGAATAAAGTCTTGCCTTGACGAAGAACAATCTCACCGGCACAAGGAGCAGGGATGGCTGAAGGGGCTTGCTTCTCTGGAACAGTCACTATTCCATCTTGTTCAGAGCACACTCTATCACTGCTGCATTTTGACGAGACTTCAAGTTTCCACACGAAAGGCAGGCACAAAAAGTCGAACAAGATCAAGCAGTTCTTTTCAGTCGGTCGTTTGTTGTACTTGCTCACAAGCTTGAAGTAGTCCTTTTTCACACGCCCACACTTTGATTGCACGGAAGTTGGAGACCTGGAGTTGAACGCCTGCGTGGTGAACTTCATCAGCCAGAAGTGAAGAACTTCGAAGTAGCGACTAAGACAGGAGTCGTCCGGAAGAGTAACCTTGCCACACTTCTCCACATTCTCAGCCGAGACCATGAGAGAGATGAAGTCCTCATTCGTGATGTCTCGCAGTGTGCAAGCATCCTTCCCCAGTGGTCCTGATTCCGTTGTCAAGCAGCCGCTGAGAAGAGAGGTTCCAGATACAAGTGAAAACTTGGGTCCAACAGCCTTCTGATCACAGATGCAAACAATCTGAAAAACAAAAGAACATAAAACATAAAACAACCAATATATTCAAGCCTAAAAAATATTAATAGAAACAAAACATTTTGTCTTTCTTTGTAAATAATTCACATACTACAGTTGTATGGTAGTATTCCAAAAAGAACAGGAGTTGATCCTTGATTTACAAATTCACCAATACAGTGGTACTCCCCATGTAAGACCTCCCAAAATCTGACAAATTTAGGTCTTAAAAGGGGGGGGGGGTCTTACATGGGTCAGGTCAGAAAAAGACAGTGAGAGAGAAAAAGTCAGTGACAGAGAGAATTAATTTGATAATCTAATTCAATAAAAAGCAAGAGGTATGTATTTTTTCTATATTTTTTTTACTTTAATTGTATCCTCTACATGTATTTAAAAACATATTTGGGAGTAAAAAGAGTTTATGTTCATATGGGTGTCAGTATTTGGAAGAGGACTATACACCTGTCACATTTTACACTGGTTTGAAGAAAGATTTCATGGAAGTCTGAGAAGCTTGAGACTTTCTCTTCAAGTGTTCTTTCTTAATTTGACTGTCAAAATTGAGCAAGACATCAGCCATGTCAGGAAAGTTATTGGCCAAAGCAAACCGCATAAGGTACTGAGTGCATGAGGCTGCACTAGCAAAGTTCATAACAGGGTTATCTTCTTCATCCTCTTCTTCTTCCTCCTCTTCCTCCTCTTGTTGCACTTCTGAAGCACTGGGCTGGGAGTCACTTATCGTGGGCAGGTCCGGGTCCACCTCAGGGCATACTGGAGCGTCGTCGTCGACTGAGGCAAATTCCTCCCAGGTCATTTCGCCAAGTAGAACTGCCGCATCGACTTCATCAGACTCAGCTTCAGGTTCTGAAAATAATGGGTTGCTTTGTTTTATGGTTTTTGTGTGTTGGAGATGTCAAATAAATAAATTCCAAAAACATTGTTGCATTGCTTTGTGGTGTTTTTTTTTAAATTTATTTTGAATATTTCTTGGGGAGCAAGGGTGCATAAATTATGTGTCATGACTTAAAAAAAATTGTTGGCAATAAAAGAGCTCCACTTTAGTTTAGAGAGGTGAGACAGAGAAAAAGAGAGGGAGTGAGGGAGAAAAAGACAGGGTTAGAGAGAGAGGAGAGAATTTTTTTACTTACCTTCAGGGTCCGTGGAAGTTGTGTCATCAGCAGAGAACCCACACTTCTTAAAGCACTTGGTGATGGTCGAAACACGGACTTCTTGCCATGCCTTCTTCAGCCACATGACAGCATGGAGGAGGTTCACAGACTTGGCCAGTGTCGGTCCGGTCGAGGTTGCGTCCTTCTCCATCTCGAATAGGATGTGGCGTAGAAGACTTTTTCGGTAGAGGAGCTTAACATTTTGAATGATGCCCGCATCAAGGGGTTGCAGACGGGACGTTGTGTTGGGCGGAAGCATCACAAAGCTGACATTTGACAGCTGCATGGGTGGGTGCGCTGAACAATTGTCGATGAAAACAAGAATCTTACGTCCCTGAATACGCACTTTGTTGTTAAGTTTATTCGCCCATTGCTTGAAGATCACAGATGTCATCCAGGCTTTTTTTATTGAAATAGTATTCCACGCCAAGAGATCTCATATCCAAACCTTGGAAGCACCTTGGTTTCGCACTCCTTCCAATCAGACAGGGTTTCAACTTTTCGCCGGTGACACTTGCGCCGAGAAGAACGGTGAACCTTTCTTTTGAGGTCTTAACCCCCGCCGCGTCCTGTCCTTTGACTACCATAGATCATAGATGTGTATTGACAGGATCGCCAACTCGTTGCGCGCGCTCAGCAAGTAGCGGAAAGCGGAAAAGACGATTTTGACAGTAACTTTACTTCCGGTGCAGTCTTTCAACACATGGAGAAGAAGGAGAATTTCGAAGGGGAGGTGGAGTTTGTGGCTGAGGTATGTGAAAAGCAAACAAACCAATACAAAAAGATCATTGCTGATGATTGAAATGAGTCATGTGAATCAACAATAAAGATTCATTGTGGACGGCACGTCATTATTTTTGTTTTTAACACTTGAAACGCGAGAGCATCTGACACACTGGTAAATCCGAAGCTGTGCACGCAAGCTGATCAGCAGATCGTTTTTCTGCAGATATCTCGCTCACATCGGCCACTATTTTAGCTCAGCGAACCGACAAATTTGCAACAGAACAATTTCTGAATGTTAGAAATTCGGCTGTAGATTTATAGATACCCTTTCTATTCCATGGTTGTTGTTTTTTCAGGGGGAAAGTACCGACATCTCAATCGCTGAAAAGATGACAGCATCACCACAAAAGAAACTGCAAGAATTGCCAAAAGTAAGTAAAAATATTGACAGATCTATGTAAAAGACTATGAAAATTTAGAACTGGAACAACAGATATTCAAGAAATAACCGATAAGTGATATATTATAACTGAACCATTGATTGATTTGAATACTACATCATGCATGGAAGTTAAAAATGGTGCAGGAACTGAAGTCAGATCAACACATCAAAAAGATCAGTGCAATATATTTGTTTTCTCTCCCCTCTAGCATAATTCTGTTTTGATATATATGCTTGGTGTCTTCTGTTGTTTTTAAATTCATTGTCACTTCTACATTGCATGCTTTATTGCAGAACGCTTGTTCTTTTTGCCTTTCAACTGCCTTTCACCGGAGCTCAGAGAGCTTGTCGACCTATTCTCCACCAAATCGTTCAACCTCAAACGTCTATCAACTGCCATTAATTAGCTATCATCCAACTATTTGTATGGACAGTTAGACTTATTTCTCTAGAAATTTAGTTTTACTAAGGGTTTATTGTTCTGCTTTTTTTCAGACATTCCGTCCCGCACTAGAATTGCCAGAGGTTGTTGCAACTACAACTTTGAAGAACTGTGTCGTGATGTACAGCAGCTTCCCGAGTCGTGGTGCCTCGCGAAGAACGAGGTGAACCAGGTGGTTAAGGTTGTTGTGCTGGAGCCTGGAGGCCAGCTTGGTTAAGGTTTGACTTTGACTTTGAGTCAGCATTTTCAGTGATTTTTCTACGCAGCTGATGGTGTTTGGATTTAAAGTGTAAAGGAAAAAGTCCACCCCGAAGCAGCGTGCTGCAGTTTAGACTGGCTTGGCGACAGTGTTGAAGTGAGTGACAAGTAACATTTTCAGTAAATCGCTTTGTGTTACAATCAACACCAATTCTGAGCCAAGAGAATGATTTTTTTTTTCATTTGGAATGTTGTGTTTTATAGGTTAGGTGTGGAAAATTGGATTTGACTGTAAAGCTCTTTAGCAGAGAATGTAAATAAACTTGACCAAGAAATTATTGCGACAAATTTCAAACTCCCAAATTAAAGCATTGATTAATTCCCGTTAATTAATTAATTAAATTCAATGTCACAAGAATGTATGCTTTAATTTGGGTGCAACATGTTGAAACTTTGTTTGAGAATGTATCTACTTCACTGATTAAATATATATGCATGTGTATGAATAGGAATCTTTCTTGTGTCAAATTGTGCGAATTGAGATTGAGTGAGATAGTGAATGTTGCTACATTACAGGGCCGGACTAAGCAAAGAGGAGGGGGGGGGTGGGGGGGTTGCCAATGGTGGTCCAGGGGGATGTTCCTCTGCCCCTTGTGGAGGTCAGGGGGCGACGCCCCCTTAAGCTGAAGGGTAGGTCATATTCTGAGATAGGAAAATGGTCGCTCCTTGAAACGGCATAAAATAAACAATAATACATTTTTTTTAAATAAGTGAGGTACATGTTTAGGGGGGGAGGGGGGGTTGCGCAACCCCCATAACCCCCCCCCCCCCCCCCCCCCCGTAGCCCTAGTCCGGCCCTGCATTAATTGTCACTGTATGGTGTGTGTGTGTGTCACTGTGACCAAAGATACATATGCTCTATTTGAGTTCATACAACTTCCAATTCCATTCAAACGTTAACAAAGTGTTGCTTTCTTTCTTTCTTTCTTTATTTGGTGTTTAACGTCGTTTTCAACCATTCAAGGTTATAACAAAGTGTTGCTGGTATGCGACTGAACATGTTCTATTAGGAAAGCAAAGCAAATTCCAGTGTACATAGTGGTCAACATAAAAACAATCAGACGCATCGATGCAAGACATTTATCAAGTGGCTGACAATTGATTTTGAAATGAAAACTGTTTGCAAAATATCTCGCTGTCAAAATTATATCTTGAACAAGTACACAAAGGAATTAGGTTTGAACCATAGCAAAATGAATATGTTTCAATTTTTCATGTTGCAGACTTAAATTTACATGGACTCATGAAAATACAGAACAGGCACTGAACAAGCCATGTGATACAATACTGAACCAAATAGGAAGAGAAGTAAATTTTAACGACAGCAGATTTTAACACCAAAAATCGACACCTAAGACAACAATCAAGAAGTTCAAATTCAATGTACATGCACTTGATCAGATAGGATAGTTTGTACTGCATGAAGAAAGATCATACTCAACACACTACAGAGATCCTTCCTGATTGTTCTCAACATTGTATGTTTTCAGCTTTTTCCTCAAACTCCTTTCTTTCCATGTGCATTTCATTTTGTCCAACATTGTATGTTTTCAGCTTTTTCCTCAGTCTTTTCTTTCCATGTACATTTCATTTTGTCCATCATTGTCTTCAGTTTGTGGTGGAGTCTTATTTAAAAAAAAACAGAACATTTTGTAAAGTGTCTTCTTGAACAGCTTGTGAAAGATCAAATGAATACAACGTGTCATAAAAACACACCGGAACAGCATCACTGTTCCTGCATGGTTCAATAAAGTCATCTGCTTTTGCCTGTGTGTTGATGCACAGGTTTCACAGAAAATATGTTCCATGGACATCAAATCACCAAAGGGAAGTAATCGCTCTTTATGCATACGATATGTGTAATAGATTAAGCGAGAGTTGTACGGAACCTTTTCTCCTGGCACGAGAGGAAGAAAGTCACTTGTATATTTCAATGCTTGTTATTCTCTCAGGTGCCAGGAGAAAAGGTTTTGTACAACTCTCGCTTACTCTATTACACAGTCATGTCGTATGAATAAAGAGCAATTACTTCCCTTTGGTTATTTGATATCATCAACGCTTTGCCTCATTCTGTTTAAGATTTCTGCTTTGTGTTGCATGGACAGACACATCTGCAATACATTGGGCTTGACAAAGGTCAGTTTGCCCTTGTTCAGCATGCTTGTCATGTCAGGGGTGGTTTCACTGTAGGATTCAGGTGCGCAAGTCAGGGCTTCCAAACACTGCAATTTCTCATCTCTGTAGGCACTCTTTTGGAGACACCAAACTCTGTTTTAGCTTTTTGGCAACACATACTCAGTGATGTTCCGAGGTGTCGGTCATCGGTCATAGACCGATTTAGGTTGTAAAATGACCGATTGCAAACACCTCTGTCCCGTCAAATGTTCGATCCGATCGCGAAGTCAGCGGTCATTGTCCGATAGTATTACGTCTAGAGCGGTCACTGCAAGAAGAATCTGTACAAACTGAAGTATCAAACCCCGTTAAAACGAGTTCGAATCGGGGCCTACTTGAACTTCAATTTTCACTCTCGGTCGAACAATAACACAAGGGACGCAACTCTCGACCGAACAATATTACAAGAGCCACAACTCTCGCTACTGTTCACAGCGACACTTTACTTCCGCCGCCACATTTCTGCAAAGATGCCGAAGAAAAAGGTTTGCGTGGGAAAAGATCACTTATGACATTCTGAAGCATGTGTCTGTGTGTGTGTGTGTGAAAGTAACCCTACTGAACACTGTTGCATTTAAAATATTAAAATAAATTTGGAACTGTTCAGTTTTTATTTGCCTTTATTCATATATTCTCAGTCATCTAAAAAGGTTAGGTGCCATGATTGGTTCGCTTGATCTGAATGTCCTATTGTTTTTCTGTAGTCAGGACATGATGTCCTATTATTTTTTTGATTCAGGACATTTTGTCCTGTTGCCCTCCAGTCTTAGGAACATCCCTGCATACTCCAACATACTTTGCATTGTCCTCTTCATCCTCTTTGATTTCTAATGCACTTACTGGTTCCCTAGTTTTTCTTCATAGGCCTTTAAGACACCAACAGGATAAACATGTTCAAGGCAATCCAGGCTGAAACTGCAGGGGATACTGTCAACTCAGTAATGCCTGAATGCTGGGTTGAAAAAGCAGAGTAGTACCTGGCCCACGCCTTCTCCTTGGCAGCATTCCCAACCTTGCCTCAGGGAACTAGGCAGTCATGAAGAAGCAGAAGTTTCTCTTCCAGATCTGCACCTAAAACACAGAAAATAAAATATTATAATTAAAACACACAAATATAGCAGAAATCAACCCAAGAGTGAAACTGAAGATGTAGATGCATGCACACAATCAAAACCAACAACACATGACAACAACCCAAAACTACACTTTACATGAATGGATGTGAACATATTAAATTTTGTATTCCATTTGTCGTTATAGAACGTGGTGACAAACCACTTTCATGAATCCTTATCATGTCTTACAACTATGACATGTGCTATTAATGATCCGAAAAAAAACATGAAATATTGTAGTGGCAGGCATGTACCTAAAATATTTGTAAACAGTAGCCTCTCTGTGCAACGAAGCAGTATTTTTGCTCGAAAACTATGAATGAAAGTGATCTTTCAGGTACTGGGACTTTGCAAGCTGATTTTTTTTATACCGCCTTACTCAAAAACTTACTTTTCAATTACTGAATTGGTCGACAAGCCCTCTGAGCTCCTGTGAAAGGCAGTTGTCATTCTTGATAGATGCACAAGCGTTCTGCAATAAAGCATGCAATTTAGAAGTGACAATGAATTTAAAAACAACAGAAGACATCAAGCATATATATCAAAACAGAATTATGCTGGAGGGGAAAGAAAACAAATATATTGCACTGATCTTTTTGATGTGTTGATCTGACTTCAGTTCCTGCACCATTTTTAACTTCCATGCATGATGTACATTCAAATCAATCAATGGTTCAGTTATAATATATCACTTAGGCCAAAAAAAAAAAATTGTCTGTTTAGGGTAACCCGACCGACCCTATCAATTTGGCGCCGACCCAAAAACTTTTTTTTGATTTCAAAAAAAAAAAGAAAAAAAAAGAGGTAAAAATGCTAAAAAGAGACATTTGGCGTTTCTTTCTCTCCCTTTCTCTCTGTTTTATTTATACGTTAGTTTTGAAACATGTATTCATCAAATATAAGAAGTGAATGTTCAACCAACATAGCATTTACACACACAACCAAAAAAAACAAAAAACAAAAAAAAAAAACCTTTACCTACCTACCGACCCTACTTTTTTTGGTCATGTTACCCTAAACAGACAATTTTTTTTTTTTGGCCTTATCGGTTATTTCTTGAATATCTGTTGTTCCAGTTCTAAATTTTCATAGTCTTTTACATAGATCTGTCAATATTTTTACTTACTTTTGGCAATTCTTGCAGTTTCTTTTGTGGTGATGCTGTCATCTTTTCAGCGATTGAGATGTCGGTACTTTCCCCCTGAAAAAACAACAACCATGGAATAGAAAGGGTATCTATAAATCTACAGCCGAATTTCTAACATTCAGAAATTGTTCTGTTGCAAATTTGTCGGTTCGCTGAGCTAAAATAGTGGCCGATGTGAGCGAGAATTCTGCAGAAAAACGATCTGCTGATCAGCTTGCATGCACAGCTTCGGAATTTACCAGTGTGTCAGATGCTCTCGCGTTTCAAGTGTTAAAAACAAAAATAATGACGTGCCGTCCACAATGAATCTTTATTGTTGATTCACATGACTCATTTCAATCATCAGCAATGATCTTTTTGTATTGGTTTGTTTGCTTTTCACATACCTCAGCCACAAACTCCACCGCCCCTTCGAAATTCTCCTTCTTCTCCATGTGTTGAAAGACTGCACCGGAAGTAAAGTTACTGTCAAAACCTCTCGCAGCCGCAGACGGGAGTTCGAAACAGAGCCAGCGTTGGCGCGCGCGCAGAGTTGGCGATCCTGTCAAGGGATATCTATGCATAGATTTAGTAGGCATGGCTCTGAAGTACAGTCCCGTTTCGTCACAGTTGAAAATATCTTCTGCCCTATAACCATCACAAATACTGGGTAGTCTTTTAACCCAGTCGTCCACAGTATCCTCAGAAATTTCACCCCTGTCCCCGGACAACGCAGATGACTGGATGTTGTGGCGCTTCATCCACTTGTAAAGCCATCCGTTTGAAGCAGTAAAATCGTCATGTCCAAGAATCACTGACTCCATCACGGCTTTTTCTTGGATGAGTCTTCCTGTGATGGGTATGTTGCGTCGACGTGCATCACAAAACCAACTCCAAACGCGTTCGTTGAGGTCACCATAAATACATTTCCTTGCCTTGGAGTATTTGCGGTCACAATTTTCGCCGGTCTCCCATCGATTGACCACGTTTTCTTGGTCGCTGACGATCGATTGAATCTGAGTCTTTCCTACCTCAAACGACCGCGCGATCGAAATTGCCGTTTCGCCCTTACGGCTCCGTTTCACCACTTCCATTCTCTGTTCCAGAGTCAAAATTTTCCTCTTCTTTCCGCGCGATTGAGCGTTTGAACTTGAAGGAGAGTTCGAAGCCATGGTCGAAGAAGAAGATCGTTGATGCTCGCGCGTGTGTTTGTTGATTTTTCGAAAGGAAGTGAACAAAGAAAAGGGCATGTTGGGATCGTAAAATTGTGAACGCCGGACATGCGCAATCGAGACCTAAACGCGTCTGTTATATTTCCAGCCGAGTGATTTTTGCGATCTTTTTTCAGAGATTCAAGCAAAACGTTACGATTTTTTGTTAGGTTTTGATTTGAAAATGTCGTTACAAGGTCGCAAATTGTAACAACTAGTCGGTCGCAAATCGGGTTCTGGGGGGAGTCGGCCATGGGGGGTGATTTATATAGCAAAACGAATCCGTCAGCAAGAATGAGGTCTGAGAAGGGAGAGGGTCTCTGATGGGGAGGTCGTTCGTCGGGAGTACCACTGTAGTAACAATTTAAATCAGCTCCAGTCATCATGATTCATATTCAGCAAACAAAACTGGCACAGTAGTATGCATGCATTTCTCCTGTTTAGTCAAAAATGAAAATGGAGCTATGAGTATGAAAATTGAAATAACACATTGTCACAGGTCAGTCTAATTTATTTGTATTTACTTGTTTAAATTTATTTAAACTCTGTATTTGTGGGTGTAGTATTACTCAACTTACTGTTTATGATAGGGGATGTCAAGGCAAACAAAGTGATAACCTATGTATTGAGAACACTGCAAAACAGGTTTTTGTGTATGCATCCAAATGCTCAACCTATAAGAAGCTTATAATTAAAAGCCAAAAAATACAAATCTTCACACTGTGACTGTGAGACTGAGATTGAGAAAAACAAATATTGAGTCCTTACAGTTACAGCTACTAGTAACTAAACGTTATTAAAATGATCATCAAAAATACAAAGCAGACGATAATAAATACACTTCTTTATTGTCCGAAGTAAATAACTTATAATAAATAACATTTAACTAACTTTTATGCACAATTGCCGACGTCAACAGTCTTACTTGTCTGTCATTCAGTCGCACTTACGGCCACGTTTCATTCCTGAAGTGTCACTCTGATCTATCATAAATTGTTACCATCCAGAAGAAAAGATCAAAAGTACAGATTTATTGTAAATATCTCATCAATCTTATGTTTAATGAGATTCAGGATGCGTTTACTTAAGCTTACTTTAAAAAACAAAACACAGCTCGATCAGCGAAACCTCGGGGATTGTCCGACAGTGGTATCGCCCAAATACCGGGGATGATGATCTCCACATCAAAATCGAATATGTTGCATCTAAGCCGATTTACAAACACAATTTAACCTTCGATAGCTTGAAACACTAGAACTTAGTTATAATTTGATTTTCATTTAAAACTAATGCATATTTCGACAGAGAAACGGTTCAGATCAAATACATACCCACTCAACGCCCCCACAGCAGTTAGTTGACTCGCCCGCCATAACACATTCTGCAGCGTGGAACACAGGCACTCAGTCTCCACTCGGCTTTGACAGGAGTGCGATTCGACGCTCAAATTCTCGTCTTGAAAACGCTCGTGTTGAAAAACCGCTTCGATTACAAATGAGAAACTTTGGCACAAGAAAATTGAAGATGTTGACGATCAATACGCGATGCGTAGAACTTCGAACAATGAATGGAACAACTGTGACCTCTTCGTTTGCAAATGGTTCGTGTGTGATATGTTACAGTGCTTCCCATTGGTTCTTTGCTTGATATGACGTAAACAAGGGGGAGATCGTTACTTCCGCCAAGTTTCATTGGTGAATTATTTATAGTTTGCAAACACGAACCAACCAAAAACAGGGTGTTTTGGGACCGATTTAGAACAAAGCCGTGGCTTGGGGCGAAATCGCTGTACAGCCAGCCAGCGGTGAAGTCCGACGCACGCGCGCGACGCTTTTGGGCATTTTACACATCCAAATACAACTATGTTAACAAATTTTTTGCACATCAAACTTAGATGAGTGTACTAAGATGACTATACTCAAGAGCATTCATACTTTATTTGTTTCTAATAAAAATTCAAATAAGCACAATTTTGAGTTGAAAACAGCTCTTTGTACTCTCTGCTTGACTGCCGGGGCCGCGGAGAGCGTGAGCCTCCCTAGTTAAGAAGCCTTCTCGTAAGTCGAAAGGCTCTTCTAGTCAAGCTGTTGTGAAGGTGTTAGACCCTTCGTCCAAACAGTCTTTTGATGTTAAGATTGACATGCCTAAATCTCCCTCCATGCCGATTCTGCCTTCAGAATCTGTACCGGTTGCTTCCGGTTCTAGCTCTGTCAGTGATAAACAAGATGTTTCCGCTCTTTGAGCGCTCAGGTTTCCTCCCTTTCAGCAGAGCTTTCGTCAACTCGGGCAGAATTTTTGTCTTTGCCTCCGGGTGTCGGCGATACGCGTTCCCTGGCCAGGGTGCGTGTCCCTCCCTCGGCTACAGTGACGTCGGCCGATGTGCATGCTGCATTCGATGCGGGCGACGGAGTCTCTCTTCTGCGTACTCAGGCCTCTTCTGGTGTTCGGCCTGACTATGTTCAAGGTATTTATCCTTCGTCAGTAGCTGGGTTCTCCGGCCAACGCGAAGGGCGTATCCTGGAGGAAGTAGCTCCACCCGATGGCCGGGCAAGGAGTGAAAGTTCCGATCCCCTGGCTACGCCGTTCCGCTCGCGCGGTAGGCTGGTACAGGGTAGGAGCCCAGATACGCGTTCGGTCTTGGATCGAACAGGGGATTTGCTACCGTCGGCAGCCTTCGCATTGTACGGGGCCGGATCGACACAGCATTCCCCGCTTCCGCCCGGGGGGCAGGAAGCAGTCCCTCGGGGGGCACCGCTTGGGTATAAAATCCCTCGGGTGTCTTCCTTTCCGGTTGACGCTTCGCCTGGCTATCACAGCCATGGCGGTAGTGTACTTCCGGTATGCACGGAAGTGCGGGACTATGATTCGGAGTTCGGTGCTTCCGCTCAAGACGAAGAAGATACCAACTTCCGGTGACCATTACAGCTCCCCATTACAGGTGTCTTCCGGTAAAGCTTCACCAGACTATAGCAGTCAGTGTGGTAGCGGAATTCCGGCATGCACGGATGTGCAGGACTACGGTTCGGATTACTGTGCTTCCGACCAGGAAGAAGACACCAGTTTTCAGCTACTATCCGAGTTTACCCATGCTTTAGCATAGGCACCGGAAGTAGTTTCGCTGTACATTGAGGAAGGGGTGGTTGCTTCGGCAACTTGTCCGTACCACCACCTTCAGCTTTGGTTGACTTCCGCTCAGTTCGGGAGAAACGCGTTCCTTTTGGATCTGCTAATCTCCCTCTGTTGCCTCTTTTATGGCCAAGTTTCTGAGCTCAACCTACGGCAAGTCAACGCACCGAATGACACAGTGCCGCTTTTGGCAGCTTACAGTACGGTGTCGGACTTAGTCAAACTGTGGCTTGCTCATGTGAAGCATCCCACTCCTCTCTCTCAGGTTCACTTCAACAGCCACTTTTATTACCTCATTGACACTTGCCCTCCCGCGTGCTGCTTTTCCGTGCACAACGGAACTGGTTACGCTTAGTGAAGACGGCTACAGTAGAACAGAGCTGTACCTTATACTGAGTCCTCTCTCTTGTCTCTGAGGGAATAAGCACATGATCTTATCGAGTTATCCTCTCTTTCGGAAACTTTGCAAAGATCTCTCTCGCTCTCCATCTCCTCTGCTCTTGTCAACTTCGAGTTTCGTCGTGACGCGGGGGAGACGGATGTCATGACGCTGCTAGCCACTTTGGCTAAAGTCTGCTAAGCAGCTGAGCCTCCCAGCGCTTCTCTTTGCACATTCCGTGCACGCGCGCAGGTTCTTCTTTCTCTCTAGGTCTAGGATCCAAGATAAAGTCATCTTTGAGTCACTTTAGTCTTCTCCTTTCACAGAGGGTTGCTTGCTTGGTTAGCCTTCGCTTGGCTCAAGGTACAAGTAAGAGGCGGATCTACTCCGGCACTCTTTGCTTTTTGTGTTCACCAGGGGAGTGTTCGCACGTCTACGCTACGTTGCATTCCTCCCCATCTTCTGGCAAGAAACCGGGAACTGCTTCAGCTTGCCACATTCTGCCTCAGATTAGGCAAGATAATGAAGCTAAGCAAGCACACATAGGGTTAGACCCTCTGGCTTAGGCAGCTTTGCGGTATGTACGCCCATCTATGGTGAAGCTGCATACCTCTTCTTTTCCGCCTTCTCGGATGAAGCTGCTAAGGCCACTAATTTTTCGCTTAAGCGACGAAAAACAAGTCAAGCTATTAAAGCAAACTCAGCTTTTACGGGTTACGGAATCGCTCGCTTTCTCATAAAAGTCATAAGCTTTGGTTTTCCGACAGCTCGCCAGAACATGTCCAACTTACTGGTGCACATTCTGGCTCAAAAATCTTTTGGGTCACAGAGCCACTGTCCGTAACCTCTCAGACGGAACATTTCCGGCGAAGCCTACCCCTTACGGTAACGGCTTCTGTCAGCGACTTTCGCTGGGCAACACAAAGGACTCGCAGAAAATTCCATAGTTTCAGTGTTTCATTTTAAGATGTTACGGAAAGAACTAAGGACACCATCATGTGGCGAAACTTAGGTTTGGCACAGAAGCTTTTAGCATTTTTTTTTTTTTTTCCCCCATACGCAAAAGACAGTGAACATTTATGTTTTTGCCAATAATAAATAGAGTCACATTCCTTGTGGTCAGTGATTCAACTTCGGCATTACGCCTCTCAGGGCCTTCTCCCGCGAGTTAACAAGCTACACTCTTTTTGTAGCCATCACTGCGGCGGCCCCTGGATTTTTCTTTACTTTGCAATGTGCCAGGAGTTTTCTCCTACATCGCAGAATAGTACGCATTTGTTCGCCCTGTTAAATTCTCAAGCCTTCTCGGCTAAGCCATCGAAGTGACGTCACACTTGTCACAGTATGGTATAGGCTTCCGGCTTTACCGCACCTACCCCTCTTTTCCTCTGAAGGCTGAATCACGGTACTCCAGAGTCCAGTTCAGGGATTCAGCTTTGGATACTTTCTCAGGTCTCTCTGCACGCTTTCTAGCGGCAATATAGGCTGTGCCAATTTTCGCACAAGGGGCAGAGGGAGGGTACAACTTACCTTTTCCCTCAGCGCTTACCCAACTTCAGGTTTCCAGCACTTGAATTACTAGTTAACGAAACCTTGGTATAATAGAGACCTTCTCTATCCCTGGGCCAGTTCTCTTACCTTGAGGATATTTTATCAAGGCTTCGGAACTAACTCCATGTAATGCCTCTAGCGTTACGGTTATCGGGAAACTGAAATCTCAAAAGACGCTCACGCACCCCTCCCTCGGGACGGGGAGCAATAGGAGCATGGTTTGAGAGCGTATCAGGTTACTGATACCCTCATGTGTCTTTCCCAATGGCGGGCTGGGTTAACATAGAACTAGCGCGCAATCAGGCTTCAATACTCCCGACGTTTCACTCCTAATTTTGCAACAGGGAAAGTATACCCTCATCTTTGCAGCCTCGGCATAGTCTTTCTCGTTTTTCAGCAAAAGGCCGCAACACGGTCTCGTTCCGACCACCGAGGTTAAGTGGCATCGGTCTCGGTTACTACCGGGATGGGTGACCGTTTTTGAATACGGGCCTGTCAGGCTTTCTTTCTAACTTCCAAGCTGCGGCCTTACGGCTTCAGCTATCGTACTGTCGTTTACTCACACTCAAATTCAGCAGTACTTCGCTCCCGCGAGGGCTACATGTCCGGTTAACAGAAGTTCGCCCTCTTTATTTCAAGCCAGCGTGTAGGGACATGGGTATTTAGCTCTCACTGATACCACTCCCTTAGCCATTGAGGACAACGGTTGTCTTCTCTGGTGCTTGATTTCCTCTCAGAACTTCAGCCTTTGCTTTGAAAAGACCGGTGACATTCTGTCACACTCTTGCAAACGGGTCCTTCCTCCTCACTCATTAGCCTTTTGAGAATAAGGCCGAAAGGGAAAGAAGGGGGGGGGGGGGGGGAGTGTTTTTGTATCTTGGACAGTTCTCCTTTGGGCTCAGTCCAGACTGTGCGAGATAGAACATGGGCCTACTTCTAGGCCTTACGTGAATTAGGCTATGCTTCTCCCTAATCTTGTCAGTGTGACTTGCTTAGCTCGCATTATAAGATGACAGGTCTCTTTTCACAGAGAGACCCTATGCTAGATAGGGTTCAATACAAAAGATCACAGCGAGACAAGTCCAAGTCTTTTGGTATCGTAGTTTCTACGCTCCACAGATTTTGAACCGCTACATTCTGCTAGCCTTCATAAACATTACGTGTGAAACATTCTCCCTTTTACTCCTAGCTACAGCGCGCAGAGGTAGCGAGATTCACACACTCTTTGGCTTACAGGGAGATGTAGGTTTCAATAGAGGCTCTCTATCTCCCTCTGTTTCCGGCCAGACTTCTTAGTCAGGCATCAGAAGCTAGGACAACCATCTCCGATGGTCTTATAGTTTTTCCTCTTTATAGGATTCTCGCCATAGGCGACCCATTATTATGAATCTGACCAGTTATATCACTATGCTCCTTCCTGTCTCATACAAGGGGTTTAAGATCATAAGCAAAACTACTGTTATCGTCTTTGAACACAAGGGTAGATGGGGACATATCTACGTTGGTGCTAAAATCGGTAGGATATTCTGAAGTCCTTGACTCCGCCTACTGGAGATCGTAGGAGCTCTCTATCAACCTTTACCTGTGCGACTTTTCCAGCGCGCGACAGGACGGTTCCAATGCGCTACCAGCAATGGTAGCAGCAGGGCAAGTTATTGCCTAGCTCATAGATTGAGCATCCCACCGCCTTCATTAGCAATCTGCTATATGTGAGTTGGGATAAGATATGTAATTTAATCGAAAATTTTAGTAATAAATTTTCATTTGATTAATATACTTAACCAAATCACATAGTTAATTCCCTCCCGCCTTCCCCGCTAGTGGGGTTGTTCTAAAAAAAAAGAGGGAAGTTTTTTCTACGCCTTCGTGCGAATGAGTTCATTTTGGCGGCAAGGTCAGGAAGTCACGTGACTTTATCCTGTTTATGGGTCAAGGTGGCTTTTTTTTAGAGTTGCCTCCCTTGTTACCAAGGTGATGCGATGCAGCGTTCTAGCACTAGACTGAAGTAAATTGCTATATGTGAGTTGGGTAAGTATATTAATCAAATGAAAATTTATTACTAAAATTTTCGATTCTAGCAGCTGTTGTACTACTGTACATGGTCAGGAAGAACAAACTAGGTACACATTATGTCTTTGAGCACACAGCAAGTTAGAATTAAGACATGCTTGTTTGTCTTTTTATTTTGCTTATGTGGCAGTTGAGGATGCGGAGTGAGTCACTGAGCCAAGACACAATTAACTGTCCTGGGAAACACAAGAGATTCTTTGATTACTTGATCACTTATTATTATACATACTAGGTTCGAATCCCGGCAGCGACGGACACAGGTCAACTGTATGTGCAGACTCAGAGACGGTATCCATGTCACGATCATTCTGCCATAAGTGCAGGTGGCTGATTACACCTAAACATGCATACCTCTGGGTAGCGCGACTCTTGTTGCTGCTAGCTTTGCACTGGGAGGAAGCGACCCGAATTTCTCAGCATTGGGATACATGTAATAAAGTAAATAAAATGAAATGAAATACTGTGGGTGAATTTTCATGGCTGTAGTCAAACGGGTCTTTTGTTGAGCTATGCAGACAGTGAGATGTGTTTTATGTTAAGTGTGTGTGTGTGTGTGTTCACCATTTGAGCTTGAGAAGTAGTATAATTTCAAATACTTGTCTTTTATACATTTTCAGGCCCCAGCTGCAGAAAAAATGTAAACTAAGCGCCAAGCGTTCATGTAAGTACATGTAATCCACTTGAGAAGGAATCTGGTTTCAAGGAATCTGCTGTGTTACGAGGAATCTGTGAAGAAGATAAGACATTTTTGTTGTGAGAACATCAGCGCAAGAAATGTGTGTATGTAAATAATGTCGAATATTGTGATCTGTCAGAAACAGACCTGTTATTTAATACCACAGGCAACTTCAGAGAGGTAACAAAGAATATGTGAGTGCAACAGCATCTGCTGATATTGTGATGCTGGACACTCTGTGCAGTTATGTGTGGTGTGAGCTTGGAACGGAAACAAGTTAATAAATGTGTTAGTGTGTATGTGTGTGTGTGTGTGTGTGAGATTTACTGAATAAACAATTTCCACGTTTATGGGGTGTTAACTGTTGGGGGCCTTTCATAATCCCAAAATGTTGAATCTGAATGTTTGGGACTGAGTTTGTTACAGTGAAGGAGTTCTCCACCTGCTGTTACACTACAGTCAAATAAGAATCAAAGTGCATGTACTTACATTTGTTTGAATATATATGAGATCAAACTAGCAGAGTGAAGAAAATGTACATTGCTATTTGCATGTTTACTTCTGCATGTAAGCGTATTTGTAAGAATACCTGCATTTGACCAAGTTGTCATCAAGCAAAATAAAATAAAATATACATTTACGTTGTGAAGAAGTTGTTTGGTCATTTATGATACTGGCAGGGGTGGGATTTCTTCCGTCCCTGACGGATTTCCGTTCCAGGAAGAATTTTGGCTTTTTTTTTTATACCTTTTTTTGTTAATCCCTGGCAGCTGCTGTTTACACTCCGTTCTGTGAACAGAAGGTCAACTACCATTCACCATTACCAAATTAATACCTTGAGTGACATGTAGGGAGCAGCAATGACATGTCATCCTGGCGAATGTGGCATCTTAGTTGCTATCTATTTGAAAACTCTGCTCACCCACAACTTTATATACCCCTCTTGCATGGATTCAGAGACCTTCAGTGGTGTAGTAGAAAAAAATGTGCATTCCTGATCTGTGAACCAGTGGTATTTACCTTCTGATACATTGAGTCCTTTATAAAGTTTGCAAGTGAAACACACTTAATTTAAACATATTTCTCTTTTAATTCAATCTATGATTCAACAATAAGTTTAGAATATAACTCCTGAAATGATGAATTGAAAAGCAGCATCAGAAGACTGTGTATAGAATTAGCAAGGGATATAACTGGCGGTTTCTGTTTTTGTCTAAACCTTCTTCTTTTATAACCTGAGCAGTTAGCCCTTTTGAAGGTGTTTAATTGAAACAAACTGACTTGAAACTTGTTTCTCATTTTGTTCAAGCTATGGTTCAACAATTATTTGAGAATATACCACCTGCAGTGATAAAATCATAAGCTACAAGTAAAAATGTGTAGTACAATGGAGGTGACTGTTATTTTCTGTGTTTGCTTTGTTTGCATGGCGATTTTCCTTTAATGCAGTAAACATTTGTTTTAAACAAAGACAAAACTAGGTGATAAAATCAAATACCTTCAAGTTTACAAAAATTGTTAATTATGTGCATCTCCAATTTTAAGTTTTTGTTTAAGCCGCTTCTAAAACCCTTCTTGAAATTTGTTTACCACTTGTTTTAGTAGACCCCCCAAGCAAGAGTGATGCAACCAAACACCTTCAAGTATAGAGGTTTTTGATTTTGTGCATTCATCCCCCCCCAAAAAAAAAAAAAAAGTCGCGTAAAGCGAAATTACTACATTTAGTCAAGCTGTGGAACTCACAGAATGAAATTGAACGTAGTCCGCCGCTAGTGCAAAAGGCAGTGAAAGTGACGAGCCTGTTTGGCGCGGTAGCGGTTGCGCTGTGCTTCATAGCACGCTTTACTGTACCTCTCTTCGTTTGAACTTTCTGAGCGTGTTTTTAATCCAAACATATCATATCTATATGTTTTTGGAATCAGGAACCGACAAGGAATAAGATGAAAGTGTTTTTAAATTGATTTCGAAAATTTAATTTTGATCATAATTTTTAATTTTTTTAATTTTCAGAGCTTGTTTTTAATCCAAATATAACATATTTATATGTTTTTGGAATCAGAAAATGATGAAGAATAAATAAGATGAACGTAAATTTGGATCGTTTTATAAAAAAAAAAATTTTTTTTTACAATTTTCAGATTTTTAATGACCAAAGTCATTAATTAATTTTTAAGCCACCAAGCTGAAATGCAATACCAAAGTCCGGCCTTCGTCGAAGATTGCTTGGCCAAAATTTCAATCAATTTGATTGAAAAATGAGGGTGTGACAGTGCCGCCTCAACTTTTACAAAAAGCCGGATATGACGTCATCAAAGACATTTATCGAAAAAATGAAAAAACGTCCGGGGATATCATACCCAGGAACTCTCATGTAAAATTTTATAAAGATCGGTCCAGTAGTTTACTCTGAATCGCTCTACACACACACACACACACACACACACACACACACACACACACCACGACCCTCGTCTCGATTCCCCCTCTATGTTAAAACATTTAGTCAAAACTTGACTAAATGTAAAAAAAATAATAAGTGTGTGCTGTTTTCAGTTTTAAAGCAAGGAGAGGCTCAAATAGCAACTCGTGAATTGCTAAAAATTCACTTTCAGCTGGTTAGTTACAAATACCTTCAAGTTAACAAGATTTTTAACTTTTGTGCATCTCCAATTTTAAGATTTTTCACATTAGTCAAAACTTGACTAAATGTAAAAAAAATAATAAGTGTGTGCTGTTTTCAGTTTTAAAGCCAGGAGAGGCTCAAATAGCAACTCGTGAATTGCTAAAAATTCACTTTCAGCTGGTTAGTTACAAATACCTTCAAGTTAACAAGATTTTTAACTTTTGTGCATCTCCAGTTTTAAGATTTTGTTTAAGCTTATACAGTCCTGAGACATCCTGTTTGCTGGCTCGCGCGCAGAGAAAAATTTTCCCTCTTTATCTTCACTCTCGCTTGCTGCAAAATCCCTCTCGCGGAGGGTTTTTTAGACAGGCCAGGCACTGGTTTTCCCTTGACTGTATAGGGGCTTCAAAAAAACCTTGAAATGTGTTTACCACTTGTTTTTGTAGACCCCCTAGCAAGAGTGATACTGTACAACCAAACATCTTCAAGTATAGAGGTTCTTGATTTTGTGCATTCTTCCCCCCCCCCCCCCCCCCCCCCATTTGTTGTTGTTTGTTTGCTGTTATCAGTTTTAAAGCCAGCAGAGGCTCAAATAGCCCCCTCATGAAATGCTCAAATTAATTTTCAGCTGGTCAGTTACAAAAACCTTCAAGTTTACAAGATGTATATATTATGCATCTCCAAAAAGCTTGTTTGTTCTAAAATTTAAAGTTAGGAGAGGCCACCTAAACCCTCCCTAAAATGCTAAAATTCATTTTCGGCTGGGGGGCAGCGCCCCCCTAGACGCCCCAGCAAGGGCGCTGCCCCTGCACCCCGCCGGAGCCTTAGCGGCCCCTGGACCCCGGCCTTCCAAAATGTTCAGTCCTGGCAACATTTTCGGCTCCCACCCATGTTAAACTGGTCTTTCGTATTTTTCACTGGTGCTTCTGTCAAGCTTCTGTCAAGCAATCTCAGGCAAGTCCATTAGTTTGAAGTTTGACATTCAGTAAGTCTTTAATACACTCTACAGGGCCCCCACTGTTTGGCAAATTCTGAATTCCGAGAACTGTAAAACAAGAAACCTGTAAATGCAGTCCTCGGATCTGCATCATTGTGAATGCAATATTTAAGTTTTTTTACCCCCACCCACATTGTCAGAGATATTTGCTTTTCCCTCAGTGGCAGCCCTTTTTATGTCTGTATGCTTTATTTTCCAGGTGATCTTTGTCTCCTTGAGAGTGTGCAAGCTAATGCACTCTCATGCTCAGCTTATCATAAACAATTTGCATTTCTTGGTTAAAGAGCATGGAAATCCAATCCACTTTCAATGTCTTTTCTGATGTCCATGCATAATTTCTCTCATTTTCCCAGCAAAAACCCCCTGTCCTTCCAAAAGTTTCTAATAAGCCCTTGCGGGCTTTCAATCTTGAAAACCAGTGGTAGGGTAATGATTTTGACAGGATACAAGGCACAAAGAAAACTTGTCTTCACTAAACGAGCAAGTGAATTGAAGAGGAGAGAACAATTTTTTTAAAGAACCAGGGGGGAGAACGGGTTACAGAGTTTGACATTTTGATGGTGCTTGAGGCGGAGGGCAGAAAATTGGCCAGTGATGGCAGAGCAGTGTTCAAATTTACCCCCGTGATGAGGACTGAACCTGGGGGACTGAAGTAATACCAGGCGGTAAGACAGGCCCCTGCCCCAGGGCTGCAATTTCACTGCTGCTCAGATTGAAGCAACCTGGGTCATTCCAACTCTGCATGTCTTATTATTATTATTAGGGTATATTGGTAGTTTTTCGTGTGTTGGGAAAAATGTTTTTACAAAATTAACAATCATGCAAAAACAAAAACATCCGAAGCAGAAAATGGCTCACGTTCCAAAATCAAGAATACAAACAAGTCGCACAAAGCGATATAAAAACATTTAGTCAATCTGTCGGCCTGAAACTGAAAAGCCAACACCCAGACTACATGTACTAAATCTTCACTGGCCAAAACCCGAAGACTAAGACGGGTCCAGCTCATCTCCGCAATACATGCAAACACAGGCCTGAAAGTGGCGAGTATTTTACTCGCCATGGCGAGTAGAAACATGTAACTGGCGCGTAGAAGTGTTCATCTACTCGCCAAATGCGAGTAAAGTTGCTGAAGCAAATTGTTGGTTTGGCTAGTAAAGTTTGTTCTTTGGCTAGTAAATTTTCAGAATCACTAGCCAAAGGTGAGTACACCATTTGTTGGACTTTCAGGGCTGAAACATAGTGCCTAATTAACATTTTCTTTAACTGTGAGTTCATTTTCTGAGTAAACATGGCATTTCTATATATATTTGGATTCGGGAAATGATAAAGAATAAGATGAAATCATTTTTGGATTGATTTCTAAAATTTTAATTAGAATTTTGAGATTTTTAATTACCAAACTCATTAATCAATGATTAAGCTTCCAAGCTGAAATGCAATCCCAGAGTCTGGGCTTCGTAGAATATTCTTTGACCAAAATTTCAATGAATTTGATCGAAAAATGAGGTTATGTATATGACGTAATCAAAGAAATTTATCGAAAAAATTATAAAAGGTCTGGGGATATCATTTGCAGGAACTCTCATGTAAATGTCCATGAAGATTGATACACACATACACCACCACCCTTGTCTCTATTCAAAACTTGACTAAATGTAAAATCAAGAAAAGTGAGGTATTGGTATTATTTGCATGGGTGGGATTCTTCCGGTATATTCCGGAAATCCGGATTCGTAATGTCTGTGGTGATGGTTTTGTTTTTTGTTAATTAGACAAATCCTTCAGCGTCTGGGAGCCCCCCTCCCCCCTTTAAAATTCTTCAGGATGCATGACATTTTTCAGTCCCACCCATGTATTTGGTGTATATCTTATTATCCTTGGGGAAAGTAAAGCTGTTATCCGTAGGGATAGCGTGCAGCAACAGAATCCCACTACCCAATGTGTTTGGTCTCGTGCATGTGTTAGTATTCATGTTGTCCAAGGCCTGAAACTTTCGCTGTGAACCTTGGGATCTTTATCGTGTGCATGCATGTACACAGGGGCGTTCGGGCACCGAGGAGAGTCTGCACAAAGTCGACTGGGAAATAAATCCTTCGTCAAACGTCACGGATCGAGCTCGCACCCATAGCAACAACTGGTTTCAAAGCCAGTGCAACTACTGGCTGAGCTATCTCCCCACCCGGGACGTTTAATCATAGACAAAAACAAAACATTCACAAGTAAGGTGACCTTAATGGTCCTGTTATTTGATGGACAAACAAATAAGAATGAGATAATGAACATAAGAAGGTCTTGGCTAAGTTAGGCCTTGACTCTTATATCTGAAGATGGCGGGAGTCCAATCATCAGATCATGCACTCTCAGTCTCATCATCCACCTTAGCCGAGAAACAAGAACACCCAC
The DNA here is from genome assembly GCF_037325665.1 of Littorina saxatilis. Lineage (NCBI taxonomy): Eukaryota > Metazoa > Mollusca > Gastropoda > Littorinimorpha > Littorinidae > Littorina > Littorina saxatilis. Next base: position 57,307,626 of record NC_090256.1, on the reverse strand, counting down.
ACACACGCTCTCACATCACAGACAAGCAGATCAAGACACGCAAAAAGCAATAGCAAGAGGCCTTCATTGTGAGAGTTCTTTGACTTATGCTTGGGCCCTGGGGATACTGTGGAGGGAAATGGCTCCGGAAAACTTCAGCTGCACGAAAATCACGTTCCTCCAACTTTCAGTTCATAACTACAGATTTCTTGTCGCGCAGTTTGTATCTGGAATCTTCTTTTTGACACCAATGACATTCTGATTCATGAGAAAAGAGGGGATGTATTGGGGGGGAAAAGCATGAGAAGGGAAAGCGCTGAGGGAAAGAGAAGGCGGTAGTCGAATTTCATGCCCTAAATGCTGTGTGTTACTAAAAACGAGGCCTGGCAAAGAACTAAAAATGTTCTTTCTTTATTTATCGATTTGCAAGAAGGAGCAGTGTCACCGTTTGCTCAAAGGCTGATAATTCTCCGGACGCTGGATAGGACGAGAGGGGGCCCGGAAAGGGGGGGGGGGGGGGGGCGGCTGGGTAAGAAGTATGAAATCAAAGGAGCACGAACTACGGCAAGATAAAAGAAACTTTCAAGCTCACAATGTTCTTTTAATGTCCCTGCCGCTTAAGACGTGCAGAATTGCAAATTTACCATGGAATTGCGTGTGTTGTTTGAAAACAAAGAGAAATAGCCAATAAAGGACTTGCCTGCGCGCGCAATTCCATCCTAAGTTCTCTTTAATGCCTCCATTTTTGTTGTCAGCTTTAATGCGGGTTTTTCAAAGGACAGGACATTTTAAAAGCAATTTCGTCCCACTTGCACTCGCAATCTTCCAATTAATAGCCTTTTCATTGTCTAACGCTGCTGTGACTTAACTTAAATGTCACTTAAAGGCACAGTAAGACTCCCGTAAACCATCACAGATACTGTCAGGCTTTTACACACAGTACAAACACCCTTTCATTTAAACACTCACCGCTTGAGAACATCTTAGGTGCCCTCCGTAAAGAGCAATTTTCAAAGAATTTATTTTTGCTTGGTTTATCTTACCCCTAGCCCTGAGCCATCGTGAACCCGTGTGATCCAGTTTCCTTTTTACATTTTGTCAAGTTTTGACTAAATGTTTTAACATAGAGGGGGAATCGAGACGATCGGTTCGTGGTCTGTGTGTGTGTGTGTGTGTGTAGAGCGATTCAGACCAAACTACTGGACCGATCTTTATAAAATTTTACATGAGAGTTCCTGGGAATGATATCCCCGGACCTTTTTTTCGATAAATACCTTTGATGACGTCATATCCGGCTTTTTGTAAAAGTTGAGGCGGCACTGTCACACCCTCATTTTTCAATCAAATTGATTGAAATGTTGGCCAAGCAATCTTCGACGAAGCCCGGACTTCGGTATTGCATTTCAGCTTGGTGGCTTAAAAATTAATTAATGACTTTGGTCATTAAAAATCTGAAAATTGTAAAAAAAAAATAAAAATTATAAAACGATCCAAATTTACGTTCATCTTATTCTTCATCATTTTCTGATTCCAAAAACATATAAATATGTTATATTTGGATTAAAAACAAGCTCTGAAAATTAAAAATAGAAAAATTATGATCAAAATTAAATTTTTGAAATCAATTTAAAAACACTTTCATCTTATTCCTTGTCGGTTCCTGATTCCAAAAACATATAGATATGATATGTTTGGATTATAAACACGCTCAAAAATTTAAAACGAAGAGAGGTACAGAAAAGCGTGCTATCCTTCTCAGCGCAACTACTACCCCGCTCTTCTTGTCAATTTCACTGCCTTTGTCACGAGCGGTGGACTGACGATGCTAAGAGTATACGGTCTTGCTGAAAAATTGCATTGAGTTCAGTTTCATTCTGTGAGTTCGACAGCTTGACTAAATGTTGTATTTTCGCCTTACGCGACTTGTTTACATTTAGTCAAGTTTTGACTAAATGTTTTAACGTAGAGGGGGGAATCGAGACGAGGGTGTGGTGTGTGTGTGTAGAGCGATTTAGAGAAAATTACTAGACCGATCTTCATGAAATTTTACATGGGCGTTCCTGGGTATGATATCCCCAGACATATTTTTCATTTTTTTGATAAATGTCTTTGATGACGTCATATCCGGCTTTTCGTGAAAGTTGAGGCGGCACTGTCACGCTCTCATTTTTCAACCAAATTGGTTGAAATTTTGGTCAAGTAATCTTCGACGACGCCCGGACTTTGGTATTGCATTTCAGCTTGGAGGCTTACAAATTAATTAATGAGTTTGCTCATTAAAGTTGTCATTAAAGTCGATTTTTCGCAAACAGATTTAAAATTGATTGCATCGTATTCTTCATGACATTCTGAATCTAAAAATATATACATATGTCATGTTTACTCTTAAAATATGATCTCAATTAACGAAAATAGATTAATTAGTCTTACGATTAAAATTTAAGAAATCGATCCAAAAATGATTTCATCTTATTCTTTATCGTTTCCTGATTCCAAAAACATATAGATATGATAGGTTGTATTCAAAACAAGCTCAGAAAGTTAACACAAATACAGAAAAGCGCGCTTTCCTGCTTATATGAAGTCTTATATCGCGCGCGTATCTCCAGACTCGGACTCAAGGCGCAGGGATCTATTTATGCCGTGTGAGATGGAATTTTTTACACAATACATCACGCATTCACATCGACCAGCAGATCGCAGCCATTTCGGCGCATATCCTACTTTTCACGGCCTATTATTCCAAGTCACACGGGTATTTTGGTGGACATTTTTTTTTTATCTATGCCTATACAATTTTGCCAGAAAAGACCCTTTTGTCAATCGTGGGATCTTTAACGTGCACACCCCAATGTAGTGTACACGAAGGGACCTCGGTTTTTCGTCTCATCCGAAAGACTAGCACTTGAACTCACCACCTAGGTTAGGAAAGGGAGGAGAAAATTGCTAACGCCCTGACCCAGGGTCGAACTCGCAACCTCTCGATTCCGAGCGCAAGTGCGTTACCACTCGGCCACCCAGTCTTGCTTAGCACAATACGCTACCGCGCTATTCTGGCGTGTGCATATCACTGCGTTTTGCACGTGGGAGGTGAGCGATTTTCTTCTCGCGGGGATTGACGAAGCTGTACTGTCTTGGTGAAAAAAATACAGTGCGTTCAGTTTCATTCCGTGAGTTCGACAGCTTGACTAAATGTAGTAATTTTGCCTTACGCGACTTGTTTCATAATGTAGTCTTTCTTTATTTGGTGTTTAACGTCGTTTTCAACCATTCAAGGTTATATCGCGACGGGATAATGTAGTCGTCAGTTTGTGATTTCCAATGCGGCTCGCTGTAAGCTTATCTGCAATAGCACGTTATTATGTAAGGGAGAATTACTGGTTCCGTACCGGTTATGGGAATCGTACCACTTGTTTTCCCAGAAAACGGATGATGATACAGAGCCAATGACTACATAGCACGAAAGGGTAGTCTAAATGAATTAACTCGCTGAATTGAAAATGGCGGATAACACCATGCGGCGGCTAGGTGAGAAAGAATCAATGTCAACGCTTTTTGATGTTATTTTACATAATTTTGTTTTGCGTGACACTGTATCTGAATACGCAAAGACTAGATGCAATCTTGTTTTGTCACAAAGTTCAATGACTGACCTGCGATCCAGCTAAGTTTAGAGCAAACTGTCTCAGCCTCACCGTGTGTATGGCTTCGTTTAATATATGACTATACATTTACGTGTATCGTACTACTCTTGGTCATCTGTATTGTGATGATTCCAATGAATAGACACTTGACTGTCAAAACAGTGATTTGAAAGTGAATAGCCTGATTTTGCGTAAGTGTTTCCATACTGTGTGCTGCAAATTTTGGACTGAAACGGTTTTGTTGTATTGTTTTTATTTGAATAAAACAGATCATGCGGGTTATTGTTATAGTACCGGTGGTACGAATCCAGTGACCTGGTGGTACTTATTGGAGACCCAGTCTCTTGATTCGTACCTTTCGAAGAAAAAGAACAACATTGTGTGGTGTCTATTGTGTGTACCATCTGGTAATATAAAACATACTATATGGTAGAACCATATTGGCACTATGCAAGGTGCAAATAACAGTGCTCTGGGATGACAGTGCTTGTGACGCAGATGAGTTTTTTCTTAAGTGGTACGGAACCAGTAACTCTCCCTTACCTCTGAATCTAAACGCACCAAACGGCTGTGATTCACACGAACTCTAGCGATGGCTTTTGACTGTTCACAGGAACTTGCGATAGGCATTACCGTCGTCTGCTACGAGAACCACGACCTTGCGTGACCCTGCTTCCGGACTTTTCTTTTTTCAAACTGTCAAAACTTCGAATTGTACTGATCTTGTCTTGATGAAAAAAGAATTCGTTTGTGATTTAAGAATGTTTGTTTAACAAGCTGTCAATTTATTATTTAGATTTTAAAAGTTAGGTCTAGCGCCAAAACGCACTGTCCGATTTTGATATCAGACAATCCGCAAAATTTATTCTTTGAAAATTGCTCGCTCTTTACGTAGGGCACCTAGGATGTTCAATCAGTGCACTTCTGGCGGCCGTAACTGCTAGCACAGCGACGCGTACCAAAAAAATACACATGCTCTTTTCCTCAGCCGATGACACGAAACACACTTGCATATTGGGACACTGCTATTGATGCATTTCAGTTATAATACATCACATTACCTGATCAAATGACCTTTGTTGCTTTAAGCCTCTTGTAATCTCCACCATTTAAAAAAAAAAAATTCCCAAATCGAACAATATCAACAAATACGACGCTGTCACAAATCTAAAACAGAAGCCTCAAAAATTAAACCGATAACATGTTAATCATCATGCAATCATGAATCCGCTGACACCAAATAAACTTTGCTGGCTTCGATAATTACGCCGCAGTAATTATTAGTTTGGAAGTTACACACTTTTCGCTCTCGAAACCTGGTTGACTACCGGACTGCAGACCGGCACGGTTGGCCTAGTGGTAAGGCGTCCGCCCCGTGATCGGGAGGTCGTTGGTTCGAACCCCGGCCGGGTCATACCTAAGACTTTAAAATTGGCAATCTAGTGGCTGCTCCGCCTGGCGTCTGGCATTATGGGGTTAGTGCTAGGACTGGTTGGTCCGGTCACAGGCGGAAGGTATCGTCCACTGGACTACTACTATCACAGAAAGACTACAAGGTACGTCGCTCACCTTCGAGTCTTCTGTGTTCTTGGAGTCGCTTCCTGGGGAAAAATATTGTTCAAGGCGGTTTGCCTCTTCCTACAGTCTGTGTAAGGTCAAATAAATACAGTTGAATGATTGTTTGAACTATATGCACCTTTAGTTTTCAGCTTCCGTTCGCTGCAGGTTGTTTTTAACCATCATTTGGACGAATCTTCGTTTGCGAGCCGCTAATATCCACTTGGCGGCTAATTATGCATCCACACCGAATATGCATACCAGCGCTCATTGGTTAATAACAGGATATTCGATGATTATTTTCATTGGTCGACTGAAACGTTTTCCTCATTTTGAATGAAGTGGCAAACGGTTCTTCACTAATACCGAAAGTGAAAACTCCCGTGGGTAGCTTCCCTTTGCTGCAAAATATTTACATATGTTTTAGACCAATGAGCGCTGGTATGCATATTCGGTGCGGATGCATAATTAGCCGCCAAGTGGATATTAGCGGCTCGCAAACGAAGATTCGTCCAAATGATGGTTAAAAACAACCTGCAGCGAACGGAAGCTGAAAACTAAAGGTGCATATAGTTCAAACAATCATTCAACTGTATTTATCCCCGAGTACGCAGTAGGAGGGTCCAGCAGACTTTAATTGTGTGTCTGTGTGTGTGTCTGTCTCGACTTAACAGCTTATTGCTGGGAAACTACTGGGCGCAGTTCGTTCAAAAGTTGATACACTAACTTGATAATAGGTCCGATTGATCGTATTAAAACTTCATAATGTTACCTGGGACCTAAATGCCAAATAAATCACAAAATCCACTCTTAACGGCGGGCGCAATTCGCGGTGGGATAGAACAGCCGTTCGGCTAATCCGCCAGCCAGCCAGCCACAGCGACACCAGGCTTATTGCGTGCGTGCGTGCTTTGCGTGCGTGTACCACTGTGCGTGAGGAGTATAGGCATTTGAGTTCACTGGCGAATGATAGAATTGGTGGCTTGGTGGAAAGCGTTTCCGACTATGGCTAAAGTGATCCGGGTTCGATTTCCGGCATGGGCTGTCTATTTATTTTTTTTTTAATTTATTTTTTTTTATAATAAATTCTTGTTTACTATTGTTTATTATGAATGTTTTAATGTTTTATTTTACTGTAATAATTTTTTTAATTGTGTAAAATAAATAAATATTTTTTTTTTTTTTTTTTTTTTAAATCCAAGGGATCCAGGTTCGATTCCCGGCATGGGCGCTCTATTTTTTTTTTTTTTTTTTCTTTAAATTCTTGTTTACTATTGTTTATTATGAACGTTTTAATGTTTTATTTTACTCTAATAATTTTCTTAATTGTGTAAAATAAATAAATTTTTTATTTTTGAGTCACTTGAGAAAATGTGACTCTATGTAATCGGTCAGTGTTAGTCTGTCCGGCCGGCCGGCCGGCCATCCGTCCGGCCGGCCGTCCGGCCGGCCGTCCGTAGACACCACCTTAACGTTGGACTTTTCTCGGAAACTATCAAAGCGATCGGGCTCATATTTTGTTTAGTCGTGACCTCCAATGACCTCTACACTTTAACGATGGTTTTGTTGACCTTTGACCTTTTTCAAGGTCACAGGTCAGCGTCAAAGGAAAAATTAGACATTTTATATCTTTGACAAAGTTCATCGGATGTGATTGAAACTTTGTAGGATTATTCTTTACATCAAAGTATTTACATCTGTAGCCTTTTACGAACGTTATCAGAAAAACAAGGGAGATAACTAGCCTTTTCTGTTCGGCAACACACAACTTAACGTTGGGCTTTTCTCGGAAACTATAAAAGTGACCGGGCTCAAATTTTATGTGAACGTGACTCATTGTGTTGTGAATAGCAATTTCTTCCTGTCCATCTGATGCCTCATATAATATTCAGAACTGCGAAAGTGACTCGATCGAGCGTTTGCTCTTCTTGTTATTTTTTTAAATCCACGTGCACAAGACAAAAACTTTCATACTGGGGGAGCGAGCCAGTCTGAAGAGTACTCGGGTCCAGCGCCAGCGTTTTTTATTTGACCTTACACAGACTGTAGGAAGAGGCAAACCGTCTTGAACAATATTTTTCCCCAGGAAGCGACTCCAAGAACACAGAAGACTCGACTTTCTGTGATAGTAGTAGTCCAGTGGACGATACCTTCCGCCTGTGGTCCGGTGTCAGAATAATGTGACTGGGTGAGACATGAAGCCTGTGCTGCGACTTCTGTCTTGTGTGGCGCACGTTATATGTCAAAGCAGCACCGCCCTGATAAGGCCCTTCGTGGTCGGCTGGGCGTTAAGCAAACAAACAAACAAACCGGACTGCAGAATGCTGTCGTAACACACGGCGATTTTTCTGCCGTAACACTTCCCCCGGCGTGATAGATAATTATGCAAGTTTAGAGAGTTAAAAAGCGCGCTTTCCGGTTAAGCGCAAGGCTTGTCAATTTCTGTACGTTTTTCACGTGAAAGTGTTAGCGATTTCCTTGCCGCGGGGTATTGACGAAGCTGTATTGTTTTGGTGAAAAAATGCAGTGCGTTGAATTTCATTTTGTGAGTTCGACAGATTGACTAAATGTGGTAATTTCGCTTTACGCGACTTGTTTTTAATTTCCTCTTTAAACAAATCTAAAAACCAATGTATTTTGGGGGGGATTTGAATGCTATGTTTATAAGTCTTTCCCGTGTCAGGGACTCTCATACATTCTCACATGTAGTTTTCATTAAGGTTGTGAAAATCTAGAAATGCTACATCCCTTTTGGCTACATAGGGCCTTGAATTCGTGCTGGAGACATAGCCGTCGTGTGTGAGCGCTTCGACCCCATCCCCGCTTTTCCCTCTTTTTGGGTATTCATCTGTTTTTATGCCTGACTTTTAGACATGCTCAAAACGTTTGTTCATCAGCATATCGCTGTGCCCTGCGATGGCCTGGGTTGCTGTTGTTCTTGTTGAGCGTACCCGCGCTTAACACGAGGGGGGGGGGGGGGGGGCACTTGGTACTGAGAAGGTCACTGTCATCCCCTGAAATGGGAAGATTTCGTGTACGACCATTTCAGCCACCCATATAGGCAGCCGCACTCTGTCTGAGTTCGGAGGATGTTAAAACAGGATGAAGCATCCGTGTACAAGGATGTGTAGGGCAGCTGCGAGAGAAGGTGGAGGTGCAGGAACACATAGGATCGCGTACTGCTCATCATACATAATAGTTCATTCCATACCACGCAAAGCAGTGTAACTGCTTACTTTTGCCAACCGGCTTATATTTCAAACCAGCAACTCGCCAGAACAATGCCACTGGACCCAGAAAGTGCTCGGTGATATATGTGTACTACTCGTACAAGGATGAAAACAAAAAGAAAACACAACAAAAATGTTTACAAGGATGGTAAGAACACTGGCCCAGGGCCAGCCTCAGGGGTATGCGCAGAGAGCACTGACCCGGCATCACCTCCCTGCCCCTTCTACCGGCATCTTCAGGCAGAGGCTCGCTCGTGCCACAACGTTCACTCTTAACAGAAAAACTGATAGAGAATACAAATTTGATGTACCGTACTTTCCGGGTGACAAGGCGCTTCGTTATCTAAGACGCACCCCCTTCTTTTTAAAAAAAAATTGTAATCCAGTCACCCATTGGACGCAGGGGGCCGATAGGGCGCACCAAAATGACCCAGTTTTTGCCATGAGAGGTGGTTCCCCTGTCATATCTGAGAGAGGAAACACTTCCTGCATCGGGGTCAGTGACCGGTCAGTGACCGACTTTAACTGAGTGAAAATATGTGTGCTCTGTGTGTGCGGCCAGATCAAAGGCATTGTGATAGCTGGGTGGCCTTGTTAAAAGACACGATCTTCTTCCCAGGGGTCAATGACCCAGTTTTTGCCATGAGAGGTGGTTCCCCTGTCATATCTGAGAGAGGATTAATTAGAAAAAAACACAGTAAACACCAAGTTTCAAAGACTTTCAGTGAAATGAATGTAAGCAAACAATGACCAATGACGTAAAATTCTTGATTAACAAAAAGAAAAAATCGTCATGTAAAACGTCACAGCCAAACGTCATAAGTTTCGTTCTCTCTCTCTCTCTCTCTCTATCTCTCTCTCTCTCTCTCTCTCTCTCTCTCTCTCTCTCTCTCTATTTCGTTATCTCTCTCTCTCTATTTATCTCTCTCTTTCCATCTCTCTCTATCTAACACATACACACACACACACACACACACACACACACACACACACACACTTGCAGGAAACAAACTGCATTTTCATCAATCCCTTAGGCACTTCCAAAAAAGGAAAGGTAGACTTCCAAAGGCACAGGTAAGCCCCAAGCGATACAAATCGCGCAACACCTATCCTGAGTAGGCTTATACATTTCAGTCAAACACATTCAGGCCCTCAGGATAGTTGGTACGCAACTTATACCGCCAGAACCTCTCCCTCTGCCTCCGGATGTCCACGTTATCGACTTTGACCTGTTCAATTACAGTCACCCTCATGTCAGACAGGGAATGCTCGGGGGACCTGAAGTGTTTCGCCACCAGGGTGTCCACGTCCTTCCGAATGGTGTATGTGTGGCCATAGAACCTTCGACGGACAGTCTGACCAGTCTCCCCCACATATTGCTTGCCGTGGCACTTTTCACAATCTATGAGGTACACCACATTAGTGGAGGTGCACGACAAGCAGTCTCTGATGTGGAAAGACTGGCCAGTAACCACACTACTGAAAGTAGTGGTGTCCCGCAGGTGACCGGCACACAACACACACCCCGGACAGGAGTGGCACCCGGCGCTGGACACTGGTGTCAAATTCTGGGAAGGTGGGAGGCCAGAGGGCATGAGGAGGTTGCGGATATTGTAGCAGTTCCTCTCTCCTACAATGGGTGGGTTTGGTACAGCTTTCTTCATTCTAGCACTGGTGTGCAACACTGGCATGAAGCCTTTCAACCAACGCCCGAGGGGAGGGTTGCTGGGGTTATGTCTGATGACGAATGGGACTCTGTCTGCTTTGGGCTGGTTACTATTGACGTACTGCAAGACAGAGTCCCTAGACCTGGCTCCCACTGTCTCTACAGCTGCGTTGATGAGACCTGTAGGGTATCCTCTCTTCTCGAGTTTACCTTTCACCTCGGTGCATCTGCTCCTGAAAGTTTCCTCATCAGAGCAGATGCGTCTCAGTCGCAGGCATTGACTGTACGGGATGCTGCGAGGACAATGGCGAGGGTGACATGAGTGGAAAGGGAGGATCATGGCCGCATCAGTGGGTTTGACATGGAGATCTGTAGTGAGGAGGCCATCTGGAGTGATAGATAAGTTCACATCAAGATAAGGGACGTTAGATCTCCCATATGAGTATGTGAACTTGATCGTAGGGTGCTGCTCGTTCAGCCACTCTATGAACTTCACCAGCTCCTCTTTCCCATGTAACCAGATGGTGATGATGTCATCAATGTATCTTTTCCACATAGCTGGATCAATGTCCCAGGGACACCTTGCCAAAATGTCTCGCTCAAGCCAACCCATGAAGATGTTTGCGATAGTGGGGGCCATGGGGGTACCCATAGCTGTGCCGAAGATCTGCTTGAAAATCTGACCGTCAAACTGAAAAACGTTGTTATGAAGAACGTGGTCAATAATTTTCAAGAGCAAGTTCTTGGGAGGGGCTTCAGGGACCAGATGTTGACCAGTTGACAGTGTGTCAGCGACGGAAGTACCTACATCCTGGTGCGGTATATTTGTGTAGAGCCCCACCACGTCGACAGTGACTATCAGGGCGTCAATAGGAAGGGGGCCATAACTAGTCTTCCAGTTTTCAACCAGCTGCAGAAAGTGTGTCGTGTCCTTGACGTATGAAGGAAGCTCCCGCACTAGAGGCTGTAGCCAATGATCAACCAATTTAGACATTTTCTCTGTGGGGCCTCCACATCCAGATATGATGGGACGTCCAGGTGGGTTCTGCCTGTCCTTGTGGACTTTGGGTAAGTGGTAGAAGACGCTGGTTCTTGTAGTCTCAGGATCTAGTAGAGCCCAACGGTAACAGTTTTCATCAATGAGTGCTCTGGCCTGCAAGCTGTTCCACAAAGTCGTTGGACGTTTTGGCAATGGAGGGAGTGGGGTCAACATCTAGCCTGGTATAGTGTGCTGGGTTGTTCAGTTGTCTCAAAGCCTCCGTTTCATACATAGTGCAGTCCTGGACCACAGTGGCTCCTCCTTTATCAGCCTTTGAGATACGGATTTGCCTTGATTTGACCATTTGACGTAGTCCAGCGAGTGCTTTGAGACAAGGTTTGTTCAAGTTGTGCTTTTTAACAGGAGCAGGTATATGACCATTAGCAAGAGAAGTCACAGTATCACTATAAGCGTCTAGACCTCTATCTCTCCCTGTAGGGGGGGTCCACGTTTTCTTCTTGTAGAATTTAGGTCTGGATGGTAGTTGTGTCGGCGCGTCTTCCTTGTAGAAAAATTCTTTCAGACGCAAACGTCGCACTCCTTCTTGTATATCATCGAGAAGGGTTAATTGATCATGAGAAGTAGGGGTAGGACAAAGCGTACTTCTGCTCATCACTGAGCACAGTGCTGGACAAATTCACCACTTGGTTTGGGTCCACATTCATAGAAAGTGGTTTCTTCTTTCTGAAATGACGGTTCTTTTTCTTTGGCTTCTCCACAGTAACATGTTCATGGCCCGTAGCACTTGTCGTGGTCACAGACTCCACAGCACTAGGTATAGAGTCAACAGTCTCACCAACGATGGGCACAGAGTCAATAATTTGCCCAACAATAAGCACGGAGTCAACAGTTTCTCCAACGGCGGGCACAGAGTCAACAGCTTCTCCAACTATGGGCACAGAGTCAATAGCTTCTCCAACGATGGGCACAGAGCCAACAGATTTTCCAACGACGGACACAGACTCTCCAACGAAAGACACAGAGTCAACAGCTTCTCCAACGATGGGCACAGAGTCAACAAGTTCTCCAACGATGGGCACAGAGTCAAAAGTCTCTCCGACGATGGGCACAGAGTCAACAGTCTCTCCAAAGATGGATACAGAGTCAACAGTCTCTCCAACGATGGACACAGAGTCAACAGCTTCACAAACGATGGGTACATAGTCAACAGCTTCTCCAACAATGGGCACAGAGTCAACAGTCTCCATAACGATAGGCTCAAATTCATCAGTGTGTGTGGAATCAACAGACTCCACAGTAATGGCAGTTGTCTCCGCCGTGCGAGACACAGGGTCATCAACATGAGGCTCATCTTGCAAAGTAGTCTTGGTCGTAGTTACTGTCGAAACTTGCAAATCTACGAGATGTCGAAGTTTCTGATTCTTTCTTCTAGCACAGGTAGACGTAACATGTTGTGTTTGACGATGGACATCAAAAAGGAACGAATCAAATGCAGTACATACAATCAATGAGTTGACGAAGTAAACATTTAGAATGTTCAATCACATTAGACAAAGTGAGACAATCGGAAGCATAAAAATCACGACATAATGAAATAATATATAGTTCTGTCTCTAGCAACGATGACCGAATTTCACGATGTGGTCCCCATGGTGGAAGCCCAGAAGAAGAAAGCCTTTCGGGACGATATGTTGCTGGAGACAGTGAGATAAAAAATACTAATGACTAGTGTAGCGTGAAAGTTTATCATGAGATGAAATGATACGGCTTTTCAACTCCCTCACTAAGTCAGATCCATGACTGGATGCAAATGCTGGAAGATCTAACGGCGGTTGGCCTCGCGGCGAAAATGACATGGTGAAGGAGCTGCAGTTGGTAAATAAGCCATGACTTGATGGATCCTATGTAGAATGCACACTGTGTTCTCACATGAAGTGGAATATATGATTAATTAGTCCCGCAGTGGGGCACTGCGGTTATGAAATTAAAGGCCCCTCCTGTTTTTGGAACCGCAGGAGCTTTCTAGTTTGCTGTTAGGTAGATTTTTGGTTCCTCTTTCCTGTCATGCTCTCTTTTTCTTCATGAATTCTTTTCTTTTTTCTGCCTTCTTGCTCATTCACCTGTATTTTTTCCAAAAATCTCTTCTCTTGCCGCTTGTCTCGTGATTCATGTATAGTTTAATCTGTTAGTGTTCTGATGTAAGTCCAGCAGTAGATAGGTTAAGCCTATTTTAACATACTGGAAACTGGTAATCTTCCAGTAGGTATTAATTTAGTTTTACTAAAGCCTGCTGGGACACAAGTAATGGGTTAGTGCATTTGTAAACAGGAATCGCTTGACAAGTGGCCCCCTTCATCCCCCCCTTCCTCGTCCTGATATGGCTCTGCGTAGTCGGCTGGACGTTAAGCAACAAATAAACAAACAAACAAACAAATGATTAATTAGAAAAAAACACAGTAAACACCAAGTTTCAAAGACTTTCGGGCCACGCCCTTCTTCAGTGAAATGAATGTAAGCAAACAATGACCAATGACGTAAAATTCTTGATTAAAAAAAAGAAAAAATCGTCATGTCATCTGAGAGAGGAAACACTTCCTGCATCGGGGCCAGTGACCGGTCAGTGACCGAGTTTAACAGAGTGGAAATCTGTGTGTGCGGCCAGATCAAAGGCAGGGCAGTACCTAGTAGCTGAAACATGCATTATCACAAGTTGTTTGACTGGTACTCAAGCGGTCTCTTTGATTTTTTTCGTATTTCATACACGGATTAGGCGCTTCGTTATACAAGACGCAGGGGTCGAACTCGAGGAAAAAAGTCGCGCCTTATGACCCGGAAAATACGGTAAGATGTTAGGAGCGCGGGTGCCTGGAGACGGACGTGATTGGACATATGCCTTGCTAACAAGAGGATGGACAGATTTAATTAATCCCACTAATTTGTGAGAGGCTTCGACCTCGGTAAGTGTCAACGGAAAGAGAAACCAGTAAATAGTAGTTTTGCTTCCGTTATTTTCAGATTTCAATCAGTACAAAAAACAGGCCTGCACCACTGCGCACAGTGTCCACATGTTCTGTACATCTGGAGCTTCAGAAGTCCAGCTTGGCTCACTATAATCACTGACACAAGAAGACAGTGCCAAAAGTTCACCTTCCCGTATCGTGGTTTCAGGCCATCAATGGAAGTATCGTCCGAATGCCCTCACCCCCCCCCCCCCCCCCAAAAAAAAATGCGAAAAAAAGACACAATGAACACCTAAAATAAAAGGACGATGGAGGATTCGGGAACTGTGGCGTCTTACACATTGCGATTTTTATTTGATTTTTTTCTTCCTGTTTTTTCTTTCTTTCCTTGTTTCGCTGCTGTGGCACGTGCTCGATAGACCCTTGATTAGGCCAGACGGGCTTGCGGTCTCTGATCATCACATTGCGTAGTGTAAACAAGCACACAGCGGGCGACGACCTTGTTAGTTGTTGCTGTCTTGAATTCAAATCACGCCTTAGCTGTCAACAAACGAACGATCTTCATTTCTCAAGTCTGGAGTTTTTCAGCTGACACCAAGTCGAACAATGTGACCTTGCTAAAACTAAACATGGAGACACTAAAAAACTAAAAAAAAACAATGGCAAACTGTCACGAAAAAAAGTTATGGATGTTAACACTAATTATACAATATTACGAAGCATTGCCCTACCCATATGAATATGTACTCAAAAAGAAAACATTGAAAATGCAAAGAAACAAACAAACAAGAAACTTAAAATTACAAATTTGATTGTTTAATAAATTGATTGAGTTTCTGATTGATTAGATTGTTGGTTGACTGGTTGAGTGTTGGCAAATTATGATTGAGTTGAGACCTGTCCGAGCGCGCGAGATTGACTGATTGATGGTCCGTTTCATGAGGTCGTTGACAGGGCTGAAAAGAAAATGTGATCTAAGGAACATGTAATCAAGTCCGGAACCCACTGTGAGGCTCGTTTCTTTGCCAACAAATTGTAAATGAAATGAGATGACAGGAGCACTGGCGCATTTTGAAAGAGTAAATTGCAACACAAATGAAGAAGACGTCTGACAAAAAGCAAATAACCTGTTGTTGTTTTGAGCTCTTCCCCAAAAGCCGTTGCTATTTGTAAGTGTCATTGAAAAAGCAATTTTTATTGCAAATTTGATTCCCGCTGATGTTAGGCGTTAATGTTTCCAGTCATGATTTTAATCTCTATCATATGGCAGTGAGCTTGTGTCCTCGATCGTGTAGCTGATAGCGGGTACGGTGTGAGACCCGTATATTCTCCTGACGGAGGCTGTTACATTTTTTAATATTTAACGTTTAGCACATTCTTATTCTGTGAACGTTCAAAACAAACATTACACCTTGCGACATATTTAATCAAAAAGGCAAGAACCCACCGTTGTTATATTTTTTTAATATTTTTTTCTCCATGTCAGCGCCAGGTAAAATAATCCTTTCCACGCAAAAACAAGAAGAACAACAACGAAAACATAAGCAACATAAACACCAGAAATAAGAAACAAAACGCTTTTCAGGAAGATAATTTTCACATGTAGAAAAATCCAGTCAAAAAAATCCTTGCGCAACATCCACCTAAAATGGGAAATGGCTTCTCAGCAGATTTCACAGATCTGGTCAATAACTAGAGAAATGGCAACAACAGACAATGTTGCACCAAGAGCCGGAACAAATCGGCTTTTCTCGGCCGCAAACTGAAGCTGAAACACCATTGAGAGGTCTCATCAGGCTGGAAATCTGGAGTAAAGAACATAGAATATGTAGTCCAGTTCTCTCTCTCTCTCTCTCTCTCTCTCTCTCTCTCTCTCTCTCTCTCTCTCTCCGTCCGAAACATTCCTGTAGTACAGCTCTTTCATCACTATGTGATAACTGGCTATCGGCAATTAATCGTTCGGACATATCAGGGGCTGTATTTCTTGATTTTAAGAAAGCTTTTGATCTTGTAGATCACACATTACTTTTACATAAACTCGCATTAAATTACATATCTTATCCCAATTCACATATAGCAATTTACTTCAGTTTAGTGCTAGGACGCTGAAAACTACGCTCACCCTGGTAAGGGGGAAAGTAACCCTAAAAATAGAACAGCCTTGACGGTCACATGACAACGTCAGGACAAGGTTACCTCCCAGCATGCTCTGCGCACGCGTGCTCTCGCCGCCATCTTGTATTCATTCTACTCTTCAGCGACGTTGGTTGAGGACGTGTTTTGGTTTACGCTCGGGCTATTCTTTAGCCCACTGCTTCTTGGCAGTACCAACCCTGGTCACAGGTCTGTAGCTTAGCTTTTTGGCTGAAATTGGGTGAGATTTTTTCAGTTTTTCTTGTTTTGTTACTTTCGTTTGCCACAAGTTAGTCTTTGTTTACGTTTTGACGTTCAAGACTTTCGCCAGTATGGCAGACAGTGGGAAGAAGAAATCTAGCGCTAGACAGGTAGGGACAGCAGAGTCCCCGTCTAAGAAGGCGGCGAAGAAAGCAAAGGTTTCGAAAACCACAGTTAGTGGTTTGAACCAGTTTCTAAGAGTTCGTTTTCAGTAGAAATTGATGACCCTAAGAGTCCTGTAATGCCGGCGTTGAAGCAAGAGTGCAAGACGGCGCCGGTTAAGCCTAGCGCAGTGACGGAGAAGGACGATTTGTCCGCCATGTTTGCTTCCTTTAGCGATCAAATGCGTTGCATGTTTTCAGCGGAGTTAAAGTCGGCGAGTGCGCAGTTGCTCTCTCTCCATTCGGGAGCGGAAGAAGCAAGCGCGCGAGCGAGGGTTAAGGCAACCCCGTCAGCCACGGTTACGATCGCCGATGTTCACGCTGAACAAGATGGAAGTGCGTCTTCTCACCGTGCATCTTCTGCCGGGATCGACAGCTTCACTAAAGGCACCGTAACTGTCCCACAGGGAATTACGCGAGTGCATGCCTGGCCCGTTAAGGTTCCAGCGACGGCACAACGTAGTTCCCAACTTCCGCCCGGCGTCGGGCAGGAAGCCGTCAATAGACAGGCATCGGGTTGGGGAGTCACCCTTCCGGTGCTTGCTCTTAGAACGGGAGATACGAAGTGCATGCCTGGCCCGTATGGAGTTCAGCGGGATTTGATGGGAGCATGGTCTGAGAGCGGATCAGGTTACCGATACCCAGTCGTGTCTTCCCCGATTGCGGGCTGGTTAGCACAATACTAACAGGCAATCAGGTTTTCAATACTCCTGACTTTTCACCCCTGCTTTGCAAACAGGGAAAGTATACCCGCTTCTTGCAGCCGTGGCTTAGACTTCCGTTCACAGCCAAAGGCAGCAACATGGTCTTTTCCGACCACCGAGGTTAACAACTATTAAGCCCGGTTTCTACCGGGATGGGTGACCGTTTGGAACACGGGCCTGGCAGGCAATCTCTTTAACATTCAAGCTGCGGCCTTTCCGGCTTCAGCTATTGTACTGTCGTTTACTCAAACACAACATCAGCAGTACTTCGCTCCCTAGAGGGTTACACTGCCGGTTTCACCGGAGTTCGCCTCCCTTTCTTTCAAGCCACCGCTTAGGGACTTGGGTACATAGTTCTCACTGATACCACTCCCGTTACCATTGAGGACAACGGTTGTTTTCTCTGGAGCTTGATTTACTCACTGTATTTCATCCTTTTCTTTGAAAAGATTAGTGACATTCTGTCACACTCTCGCAAACGGGGCCTTCTTCTTCACTCATAAGTCTTATGAGAAAAGGGGGGGGGGGGCATGTTCGTACTTGGACAGTTCTCCTTTGGGCTCCTTCCAGACTGTGCGAGGTAGAGCATGGACCTACTCATAGGCCTTACCTGAATTAGGCTATGTTTCTTCCTAATCTTATCAGCGTGTCTTTATAAGATTACAGGTCTCCCTTAACAGAGAGACCATAGGCTAGATAGCGTTCATAACCAAAGGGTCACAGCAGGACAAGTCCGAGTCTTTTGGTACTGGAGTTTCTATGCTCCACAGATTTTGAACCGCTACAGTCCGCTCTTCTTCATAAATCTGACGTGTGAAACGCTCTCCACTTTGCTTCTAGCTACGGCACACAGAGGTAGCGAGATTCACGCACTCGCTGGCTTACCGGGAGACGTACGCTCTATCTCACTCCGTTTCCGGCCAGACTTCTTAGCCAAGAATCAGAAGTCAGGATAACCAGTCTTATGAATCTGACCAGTTAGATCACTATATGCTCCTTCCTGTCTCATACAAGGAGTTAAGATCACAAACAAAAGCTACTCTCATCGTCTTTGTACACAAAGAGAGATAAGGACATAGCTAAGTTGGTCCTAAAATCAGGAAGATTATCTAAAGTCCTCGACTCCGCCTACTGGAGATCTGAGGATGTTTTTATCAACTTTTACCTGCGCGACATTTCCAGTGCGCGGCAGGACGGTACCAAGGCTCTACAAGCGATGGTAGCAGCAGGGCAATTGTTGCCTAGCTCATAGGTGAGCATCCCACCACCTTAATTAGCAATCTGCTATATGTGAATTGGGATAACATATGTAATTTAATCGAAAATTTTAATAATAAATTTTCATTTGATTAATATACTTACCCAATTCACATAGTGAAGTCCCTCCCGCCTACCCCGCTTTAGTTCCCCTAAAAATAATAGGGCGCTTCGAGCGAATGAATACAAGATGGCGGCGAGAGCACGCGTGCGCATCCCGCAGTGGGGCACTGCGGTTATGAAATTAAAGGCCCCTCCTGTTTTTGGAACCGCTGGAGCTTTCTAGTTTGCTGTTAGGTAGATTTTTGGTTCCTCTTTCCTGTCATGCTCTCTTTTTCTTCATGAATTCTTTTCTTTTTTCTGCCTTCTTGCTCATTCACCTGTATTTTTTCCAAAAATCTCTTCTCTTGCCGCTTGTCTCGCGATTCATGTATAGTTTAATCTGTTAGTGTTCTGATGTAAGTCCAGCAGTAGATAGGTTAAGCCTATTTTAACATACTGGAAACTGGTAATCTTCCAGTAGGTATTAATTTAGTTTTACTAAAGCCTGCTGGGACACAAGTAATGGGTTAGTGCATTTGTAAACAGGAATCGCTTGACAAGTGGCCCCCTTCATCCCCCCTTCCTCGTCCTGATATGGCTCTGCGTAGTCGGCTGGACGTTAAGCAACAAATAAACAAACAAACAAACAAACAAACGCGTGCGCAGAGCATGCTGGGAGGTAACCTTGTCCTGATGTTGTCATGTGACCGTCAAGGCTGTTCTATTTTTAGGGTTACTTTCCCCCTTACCAGGGTGAGCGTAGTTTTCAGCGTCCTAGCACTAAACTGAAGTAAATTGCTATATGTGAATTGGGTAAGTATATTAATCAAATGAAACATTTTTATTAAAATTTTCGATTGTACGTGAACAATCCCGCAACGTGTTCATTCTTTAAATCATATCTTGTCCACAGAACACAGTATGTTTCTATAAACGGTAAAACATCTCCCAAAGGATGTTTAAAGAGTGGAGTCCCCCAGGGGTCAGTTTTAGGGCCTATTTTGTTTTGTGTATTCATTAATGACCTCCCCCTTCATATAATCTAATTCCAAAGTTAAAACGGAATTTTTTGCAGATGATTCGACGCTTCACACAAGCTGTAGGACTGTTCAAGAAATTGAAATTTCCTTACAGTCTAGTCTGAATGAAGTCAACAGTTGGTGTAACCAGAATTTTATGATAGTGCACCCAGGAAAGACAAAAAGCATGATTATTACAAGACAAAAACACCAGTCACAACCTCTTAAGTTAAATCTTTCTCTGGAATCACAACCTGTTCAGCAGGTAACGGAACATCGTGTTTTGGGTGTGATAGTCGATCAAGAATTAAAATGGCAATCTCATGTACATTATATTTGTCAAAAAGTATCCAAGAATTTATTTGTTTCTGCTATCAAAGTTAAAGCAATATGTCGATATCGCAACACTAAAACTATTTTATCATGCCCACATCTTATCCCATATTAATTACGCATAAACTCTTTGGGATGGCGTCTCTGATATTCACATGAAAAAGTTAAACTCTCTACATCGTCGGGCAGCTAAAATCATGTTAAATGGTCCACAATTATCAGCTGATTTGAAGTTAAAGAATCTAAACTACCTGCCGCTAGTTAAACAGTTACAGTTTAATCACATATTCTTACTCCAATTCTTATGAATGCATTGACTTTAGTCCCACATGCTAGATGTCGAAAAACCTCTCAAATTACCTGCCCTTAGTAGGGTGGTAACCAAGCTAAAAGCGACGCCATAGCCGTTGCTATGGCCTGACCTTGCTCGGTTACCCATAACACCCTGCGCACCACGTGAGCGCCAGCATCCGTAATAATCATTCTCGACTTTCGACAACACACGGTGGACGTGTCCGAATTTCGCTCTCACTTTTGGCCTTCACATGCCTGCTCGTCCGTGAGACTAGCCGGTTCTTGGGGGTCTACCTGTCCGTCTACCTTTTGGGTGAGATCTTTCCTTTTTACGTTTGGAATTCCCGCAGTGGGGCACTGCGGTTATGAAATTAAAGGCCCCTCCTGTTTTTGGAACCGCAGGAGCTTTCTAGTTTGCTGTTAGGTAGATTTTTGGTTCCTCTTTCCTGTCATGCTCTCTTTTTCTTCATGAATTCTTTTCTTTTTTCTGCCTTCTTGCTCATTCACCTGTATTTTTTCCAAAAATCTCTTCTCTTGCCGCTTGTCTCGCGATTCGTGTATAGTTTAATCTGTTAGTGTTCTGATGTAAGTCCAGCAGTAGATAGGTTAAGCCTATTTTAACATACTGGAAACTGGTAATCTTCCAGTAGGTATTAATTTAGTTTTACTAAAGCCTGCTGGGACACAAGTAATGGGTTAGTGCATTTGTAAACAGGAATCGCTTGACAAGTGGCCCCCTTCATCCCCCCCTTCCTCGTCCTGATATGGCTCTGCGTAGTCGGCTGGACGTTAAGCAACAAATAAACAAACAAACAAACGTTTGGAATGTAAATGTTGATAGCTTTGTTTTGAACACGCACGCAGATAATTTTGTTCTGGGTGACTGTTTTTCGCCGGTCTTAAAATGGCCGACAACAAAGCTAAACTGAGTGCGAGACTGGAAGGCGACAAGGCTCTTAGCCCAGTTAAGAAAGCTAAAGCTAAGGGTAAAGCCAAGAACGTTGATTTGCCTATTATGCGGGTAGAAGATCCGTCAAATAACACTTCGTTTGATGTTCCTATCCCTCCGAGGACGGGTTCCGTTCGTTCACAGCTCGCGTCCCCTGATGGGGGTGAGGAGCCGGGGCCTTCAGCCCTGGGCTCGTTAAAGTCCGAATTGTTTGATTTTATTTCTCAACAGTTTGCGTCTCGCTCTGGGGTCCCTCCTCTGCCTCCGGCGGTAGGGGATCTTTCCTCCCTGGCTCGGCTGGGGTCGTCGTCGTCGTCGACTCCGGCGACTCCTGCGGATGGGGGGGGTGGCCGGGCGGCCATTTCTTCTGCGCACTTGCTTGGTGCACCTGACCAGTTCGGGCCTTCCCTCTCTGCCTCTGGTAGTGCTGCGGTTGCGCTCGAACACTCTCTCCGTAAGGAGAGGGGGTCTGCTTCCTCTCTTTCTCTTCCCGCTCAGCTTGCTTTTAGCAACACTGCAGTGGGAAGTCAGCTCTCTCCCCTTGTGGGAGAGGGAGAGAGGGGGCATGGTAAGTCACAGCCTGGGCTTGGTCCCACCTTGTCCCACTGGGGGCAGGGGGCTGTGTCAGCTTCTCACTCTTTCCCACCCACTGGGCGGGACTGGGTGGGGGCTGGTGTAGCGGCTCACCCTTTCTCGCCCGCTGGGCATGATCGGGTGTCCGCTGTTGGACTGGCGTCTCAGTCAGTGCCGCTATTGTCCACTGCTAGCAGCCGCCCCTCTCCCCAGCAGGGGTGGTGGGGTGGTGGGGCAACGGGACTACAGCAGGTTGACGGGTGGGGGCGGCCTTTCACGGTCTCGCCTCTCACTCAGTCTTACCCCTCGCAGGGTTCGCTTGCTGCAGCTACGAGCCAACTCCCACCGCATGCAGCGGGCGGGGTAGCTCAAACTGGCCAGACCGGTTTTGACTGTTGGGGCCAAGCGCCCGGTCAGCGGTCTACCGACAATGGGCCTGGCGCGGCTTTGTTGGGTGGCCCCCTCCCCCCGCCTTCTTGGCGGGCCTCTGTGCCTACTGTCTACCCTTCTACCCCAGTGGGGCAGGGGGGGGATGGTGGGTGGCAAGCGGGATCGGGTCACGCTTTTGTTGCTCCTGTCTCCCCTCCTGTGTACAGTGATACTGTAGAGGCTGGGGATTCGGATTCTTCTGTGGAAGATGAGGAGTGTGTAGTCTTGCCTTTTGGGTTTAGGCAAGCCATGAGAAGAGCGGCTTGTGTGGCAGCTCGTTACTTTCCGGAGGGGGTGGTGGATTCAGGACAGGATGTCTCTTTTCCACCATCCGCTGCGAATGATTTTCGGCCTTCGCAGGAGAGTTCACAATCGTTTCGTTTTGTGGAATCGCCTGCCGTGGCTTATCACATGTCGCAACTTTTGGCTCGACCGGCCCCTCAGGGCAGCGGTCTGTCGCCAACTCCTTTCCCTTTGTTGCATGCTCATGATACAGCGCCTGCTTCAGCCGATCCATGGCTAGCGTCAAACGCGCAGGCCACTGCTTTTTCGCCGTTAGTGCAGAAAAAGCTGGACTGGAATGTGAAGTCAAGGAACTTTGTTCAGACTTTTGCTTTGCCGAGGGCAACTTTGCCAATTCCGCCGGAGTTGCTTGCCTTGTTGCCAAAGCAACCTTCTGCTAAGGAAGGGGTCTCGTTCTCGGACGCTTCTCTCTCTTCTCTGGAGGAGATAGGGCGTCTTGATCTTGAATTGGCTTCTATGGCAGAGTCTTTGCTCCGAGCTCTTACTCGAGCTGTTGCTGGCTCTTTGGAGCCTTTTAGACTCAGGGAAGACGCCTCAGCCAGTGACATCTCCATACTGCTTGCTGCTTTGGGGATGGTGAATTCTGAGAGGATGAGCATTTCAGCGAGGCTGTATGCTCATGCTGTCTTTTCACGGCGTGATTTGCTGCTTTCTCAAGCAGGCTTTTCCCAGCAGTCCACTGTGGACTCGCTGCGTTCCTCGCCTTTTGTTGAGGGCTCTCTCCTGGGTAGAGTAGCCCTGGATGCGAGGCAGCGGGAAGTTCAGGAGGCTAAAGACAGACATCTCGTTGGGATTTCGTTTAAAATCCCAAAGAAATCTCAGTCTTCTTCTAAGCCTTTCTGGAACAAGAAGCAGCACAGCTCCTCTCGTCCTAAGGAACAGGGAGATAAGGCCGCACCAGCTAAGGGTGCTCCTTATCCTAAGAAACCCTCGTTCGGGAAGGGGAGGGGTGGGGCTCGAAAGCCCTCCCCCCAATGAGGCTCTCCCGATCACATCACCCCTGTTCCCCCCACTCTTGTGGTGGCGGGGGGCCCCACCAGGGCTATTTCCATGTGGCAGGCGTTAGTGCACAGCCAATGGATTTTACGGGTGGTGCGATCGGGATTCCGGCTGTTGTGGGAGGGGGAAAAGGCTCCCTTGACCAGGGTTCCTCCTCCCTTTCGTTTTCCGGCCAGCCAAGAGGCCAGAGTGGCCATAGAAACAGAGATCAGGTCTCTTTTGGCCAAGAAGGCTATAGAAGAGATTGTGGATCACTCCTCGCCGGGGTTTTACGGACGCCTGTTTGTAGTGCCCAAGGCGTCGGGCCGCTGGAGGCCTGTTCTCGATCTTTCGTTCTTGAACAAGTTTCTTCGGAAGATCAAGTTTCGTATGGAAACTCCAGCTTCGGTCAGGGAGGCCCTACGCCGGGGAGATTGGGTGACTTCGGTGGATTTGACGGACGCCTACTTTCATATCCTTATGCATCAAGTGGACAGAAAGTGGCTTCGTTTCCGCTGGGGTCATCGGATCTTTCAATTCAGGGCTCTGCCCTTCGGGCTGTCCCTGGCCCCGTGGGTTTTCACTATGGTGATCAGGCAGTTGGCCGCGCTGATCAGGCAAAGAGGTATTCGTCTACGGACGTACCTCGACGACTGGTTGATTCTGAATCAGAGTCAATCAGTGTGCCACTTGAACACTCAGGTGGTGTTGAACCGGGCTCTGAGCCTGGGGTTCTCTGTGAACCAAGCGAAGTCGGAATTGACTCCCTCGCAGAGGTTTGTTTACCTCGGTATGGCGTTCGACACTGTCGCTTGGACGGTCCGGCCTACGCAGGAGAGAATTCAGAAGCTTCATGCTCTCATTTTGGCCGTGGCTGGCAGCCAGCAGGCTTCGGTGAGGGTCCTTACCTCGATTCTGGGCCAAATGGAATCTATGGCAACTCTGGTTCCCTTAGGGAGGGTGTACAAGAGGCCTTTCCAGGCTGCGCTCAGCTCTCTCTGGGAGCCGGCTTCGCAGGATTGGGACAAAATCGTCCCCACGCAGGGATGGTTCAGTCACGCGACTGCTCGGTGGTTGGACCTAGACTGGATCTCTCAGGGGGTTCCCATCTCTCTGCCCCCTCCGGACATAGACCTATTTACGGATGCGTCAATGGCCGGGTGGGGGGCTCACATCGGGGGCCAGGCGGCCTCCGGTCTTTGGACTCAGTCCCAGCGTCTTTGGCATATCAATCGCCTGGAGTTGGAGGCGGTTGCCCTCGGTTTGCTTGCGTTTCTCCCTCTGGTGGGCGGCAGACATGTCCGGTTGCACACGGACAATACCACTGTCGCTGCTTACATCAACAAGCAGGGAGGAGCTCGGTCGTTTTCCCTGTCAGACAGGGCGTGCGAGGTTCTGGTGTGGTGCCACTCGCATCGGGTCATGATCTCAGCAGAGTTTCTTCCGGGCAAGCTCAACGCACTGGCGGATGCGCTCAGCAGGTCCTCTCAGGTGTTGCACACCGAATGGACGATCACTCATGGGGCGCTCCAACGCCTGTGGGCACAGGTGGAGAAGCCCATGATCGATCTATTTGCAACGAGGTTTTCAAAGAGACTTCCCATTTTCGTGTCTCCCTTTCCGGACACGGAAGCTTGGGCAAGCAATGCGTTGGAGATCTCGTGGAGCGGCCTTCAGGCCTACGCATATCCTCCCTTTCCTCTGCTCAGCAGAGTGGTGAGGAAAGCCGAGCTGGATCGTCCGGAGCTCCTGCTGCTGGTAGCCCCCTGGTGGCCTTCCCAGCAGTGGTTTCCAGATCTGCTGTTGTTGGCAAAAGGAGTTCCGATCCCTCTAAATCTAGTGCGGGGAGAGCTCGTTCAGCCAAGAACAGGCATCCCGCACAGAGACCCGCAGGCCCTGCGCCTACACGTTTGGAGACTGTGAGGTCGGAACTGCGGAAATCTGGCGCTTCAGACTTGACGCTGGATTTGGTCTTTAAGGCGCATAGGTCCTCGACTGCGTCTGTGTATGCTTGCCATTGGGCTGCCTGGGCCAAGTGGTGTAGGGAGGCGGGGGTCAATGCTGTGGCCCCGCGCTCTTTACAGGTGGCAAATCATCTCTTTTTTGTCTGCGCAGGGCAGTTCGGCCTCTGCTTTGAGAGTCCGACGTTCTGCTATATCTGCTACTTTGAGACAGATAGGCAGATTGATTAACGTTAACGGAGTGATTGTTAGTGTGATCAAAGGGGCCGCTCTCCAGGAAGCGCAGAGACGGACCTCTGTCCCGGCATGGGACTTATTTTTGGTTTTAGAATATTTGCGGTCTGCGGCGTTTGAGCCTTTGCAGGCTGCTAGCCTGACTGATTTAACACGCAAGACGGTTTTTCTGCTTCTTCTGGCTACCGCTCGGCGAGGCAGTGAGATACATGCCTTGTCGGGTTTGTCGGAAGACATCGCGTTTGAGCGCGATGGTTCAATGTCACTTCATTTCCGGCCTGGTTTTCTCGCGAAAAATCAAAAGCCAGGCCAATCCCCGCCCGTGGTCCGAGTCCCCCCGCTTGGGACTATTCTGGCTTCGCACGATCCTGACTTAGCTAACTGTCCAGTTAGGGCCTTGAAGTCTTACTTGGCTCGCACTCAGTTGGTTAGGGCCAAAAGCCAAAAACTTTTGTTCATTTCATTGAACACAAAATATGACAGGGACATATCGAAATTGACCCTTACAAGATGGGTGGCGACCCTCATTAGACGAGCATATGAGTGGTGGCTCTCTCAGGAGAGGGGGGGGGCGTTCAGTCCTTCCTCTGACATCAGCTCGAGTACATGAGGCCAGAGCCTGGGCGTCCTCTGTGGCCGTCTTACGTTCAGGGCGATTAAGCGATGTCTTGCAGACAGCTTACTGGAAGTCAGACGATGTTTTCATCAGCTTCTACCTTCGTGACATCTCTTGCACGCGACTGGATGGCTCCAGTGCATTGCCGGCTTTGGTCGCTGCAGGGCAGGTGCTTGCAAGGACATAAGTAAGTTCCCTCCGCCTTTAGGAGGAATCTGCATTCATAAGAATTGGAGTAAGAATATGTGATTAAATCGAAAATTTTTAATTAAATTTTGATTTAATATAATATACTTACCCAATTCTTATAGTTAATACCCTCCCATCCGTCCCCGCTGGATTATGTCCTTGGGGGTTTGTTTGACTAATAGTCTCGAATGATTATTACGGATGCTGGCGCTCACGTGGTGCGCAGGGTGTTATGGGTAACCGAGCAAGGTCAGGCCATAGCAACGGCTATGGCGTCGCTTTTAGCTTGGTTACCACCCTACTAAGGGCAGGTAATTTGAGAGGTTTTTCGACATCTAGCATGTGGGACTAAAGTCAATGCATTCATAAGAATTGGGTAAGTATATTATATTAAATCAAAATTTAATTAAAAATTTTCGATTTAATAAGACTAATGATGTATAAAGTATATCATGGCGAAGTGCCCATCTATATTCAGGACCTATTTCACAGAGTCGCCGAAAGGTACGGGTCTATCAATTTTCTACCACCAATACCCAGGATTGATTTGTTCAAAACTAGTCAAGCCTTCTCTGGCGCTATGGTGTGGAACTCCATTCTGTCTGTAATAAGATCATTAACCTCACTAAAGAGTTTTAAACAAGCTCTGCATAATCATTTTATGTCTACCTAGATGGCTATACTAGTCTTAACACGTGCAAGTAGCTGTCAACAATTGGCAAAGCTTTATGAATTACACAAATATGTTCTTTATTATATGTATTATGTGGAATTTATGTTGCGATTTTCCATCATCATCATCATCATCATCATCATCATCATCATCACTTGATCATCATCAACATCTTCATCATCATCATTTACACCATATAATCATTATTAGCATTAGTGTAAACGTTAGTATCGTGTGAATTTTACCGTCGATCACTTTACATGTGTAACCTCAATTAACATGTTACATGTTTCGCTTTCGATTTGTATGTTGCTTACTTTGTCATTTTGTTGTTTATGTTTATTTGCTTGTTTGCTTACTTGTTGATTGTTTGCAGGTTCGCTCGTTTACTTTGTGTATTTGTCATGTTGCTTTACTTGTTTATCATTTATTAGACATTTGTATTAGAAGTAAGGACCGGTTGTAAGAAAAGGCGTCGCCTTAAACCTCTATCCTTGAAAAATAAAAAACGCTCGCACTGGACCCAAGTACTCTTCAGACTGGCTCGCTCCCCCAGTATGAAAGTTTTTGTCTTGTGCACGTTTAAGACCAAGTGATTGCTCTGTGTGAATTACAGGCATTCCCTTTGCTATATAACTACATTGCATGCGAGCCGAGGATGTGCGTGGTGACTGGCCTTTCTCTTTTATTTGATCACAGTGAAAAATATACTGCCGACCCTCTTCATAACTGGTGAACTGGTGGCCCACGAAGTTCTTTTACTGTCCTGGCTCGCGGATTCTTGCATGTAAAGTGAAGGTAAAAGACTGAAACATGTAAACAAAGGAAACCATAAGAAAAAATACAAATTAATATGAAAAGAATCAAAACACAAAATCGCGACCTCTAAACCACGTCACTGTGTGACGCGTTCGGCTGTTCTATCAGCTCAATGGCTGGCTGTTGCTCCGTCTGAATTCGTCCCACCGCCAAGTCGTTTTTGTGGTTTATTTTGCATTTAGGTCCCAGGTAACATTATAAAGTTTTAATACGATCAATCGGACCTATTATCAAGTTAGTGTATCAACTTTTGAACGAACTGCGCCCAGTAGTTTCCCAGCAATAAGCTGTTAAGTCGAGAAAGACACACACATGCACACACACACACACACACACACACACACACACGATTAAAGTCTGTTGAGCCCAAGTACTAGCGTACTCGGGGAAAATGGAATATATGACAGTAAATCACGAAATGCAGATGATGAAGATTTCAAACGTACCTGTTGTTGAGGCTTCGTCTTCAGCTCCAACACCCACGCAGACAGTCAGGCAGGTCTAATCTGCACCAGCGGTGTTGGAAGGTTTTGATTTAGAAACACTCGAATGTTACTTCGACGAGATAAACGAACCAAAAGTCAAAAGTGTGCCCCAAATTCGGAAAATATTCTTTCAAAACGGCACTGTATAAACCATCAACATCACTGTGAGAAAATAAACAATACAAACACAACCAGTTCCCCTGTGGAACATTAAGGGTGGACTTTCCCAGGGGCGGATCAGTTGCTTTGTAAGGGGGGGGGGGGGGGGGCACTTTGAATCGAAAGTGAATGTGATGGGCGCGAAGCGCCCGAATTTGCTAGGGGGGTCCGGGGGCATGCCCCCCCGGAAATTTTTTTTGCCCAAAGAAGCAAAATGGTGCCATCTGGTGCCATTTGAACTTAGAAATGGTCATAGAATCAGCATAGAAAAATCTTTTTTTTTTCTTCTTCTTTTTTTTTCTTTTTTTTTCGGGGGGGGGCACGTGCCCCCTGTGCCCCCCCCCCCTCGTCCGCCCCTGTTTCCCACAACCTGACCTACAAAAATCCTCTGCGTGCGTGTGATGATGCGGGAAATAACTAGCGCGCTGGCTGGCTGTTGCTCCGTTTGAATTCGAACTACGCCAAGTCGTTTTTGTGGTTTATTTCGCATTTAGGTCCCAGGTAACATTATGAAGTTTTAATACGATCAATCGGACCTATTATCAAGTTAGTGTATCAACTTTTGAACGAACTGCGCCCAGTAGCTTCCCAGCAATAAGCTGTTAAGTGGAGAAAGACACACACACACACACACAGACTCACACACACACAGACACACGATTAAAGTCTGCTGAGCCCAAGTACTAGCGTACTCGGGGATAAAGTATGCTTGGTCGATGTATGTATTGTAAAGCGCTAAGAGTAGACATTTTTCTAGAATAGCGCTATAAAAGTTTGCATTATTATTATTATTATTATAAAGTTCCATCATCATCATCATCTCTCTCTCTCTCTTCCCCCCCCCCCCCCCCCCCTCTTGATACTTCATATTGTGGATTCATTACCTTAGTTTCTGTTTGTAATTGTTCGTGGTTTGATTGTCTCCATGTTTACGTCGTAGTTTTAGCAGGGACAGATTGTAAGACTAGGCGTCAGCCTAAAATCTCCAACCGTGAACCATTAAGATCGTGTTTTTCTCTCTCTCTCTCTCTCTCTCTCTCTCTCTCTCTCTCTTCTTCTTCTTCTTCTTCTTCTTCTTCTTCTTCTTCTTCTTCTTCTTCTTCTTCTTCTTCTTCTTCTTCTTCTTCTTCTTCTTCTTCTTCTTCTTTCTTTCTTTCTTTCTTTCTTTCTTTCTTTCTTTCTTTCTTTCTTTCCTCCCTTCCCTTCCCTTCCCTTTCCTTTCCTTTTCTTTTTTTTTCTTCCATTTTGGAAAGTTTTCTGACGATTCGGACCTTAAAAAGTTCACGGGACAATCGCTGTATATTACCCGCTATACACCCTTTCGGAGTCTCAGGCGAGAGTCCGCGCATTGCATGCTGGGATTGCAAATTGTACCTAACACGAGGTCTTCAGAAGAGGTACATTGCTGATTGCGTTCAAGTTTTCCCTCGTAAGCTCTTATCTCTTTGATATTTCTGTGGTTTTTGTCCCACGATAGTTTCATGATTTAAAGGCCCGGCAGGAGTATATAAGGAGCCTGACCTTCTGCTTTGGCAAATCATTTCAAACCTCTTGCAGGCAACCGACAAATACTGCTCCTACATTTTCTTTAATATCTCGGTTAAGCATGAGTTACGGTGTCAGATTCTTTGTTCACACAGCTGGTTTTCACACATTTACCGCCCTATGCGCTTAGATAAGGTTAATTCTCCATAATAAAGAAGATATTTGTAAACAAACATTTCAATGGGGATCTTGTTCAAAGAAAAGGGCGGAGTCAACACTCTCCGACGTCACAGATTTACACCATGCGTTCCAAAAATAGCAAAACACGTGGCATGCGGCAATTTCGTTCCAGAGCATGCTGTCTCAGGTGCATGTGTATAAAAATTTGTTACATCGGATATGAAGAAAGAAATGCAACTAACCTTTACCACCATTTGTGGCCTTGATAGGGTATTCCTGTGGGGTTGGGATAAAGCTCTCTCACTAGTTTGAGCACACAGTCGGGCATCATTTCTCGGTTAATGTTTACCCGTGTTGGATTGTCTTGGTGTAAGGAAGACGTCTTTTTCGCTAAGTACAATGCACAATTCCAAGCACTGCGTCGGTCTAGCATGGACCAATACTTCTTGTAGAGTACTTTTCTAACGCCGGAATTCCTGCGGTGTGGCAATTGGCCTGTACCTAGCCACCTCTGGCGATGATTTGTCACACAAGGGCTGCAAAAACAAAAGGCACACTGCACTGGCCTACCCCAGAGGAGAGCCCTGTACTAGGACCCGTGTCTCCGCTTTCACCATCGCCTCCAGGATCAGATAACCACGTCTGCACCCTAACGGTACTACACACACGAGAGACAGCCTCTGTATCGAGGTCACACCACTCTTTGGTCACACGATGATGGCCCAGCACCTCTTGGTACACAAGTCGAATCTTTTATTACACACCTTCGAGTTTCAAATGGCCACTGATTCTCAGTAAATAGTCTCCTTATTGCGTTCTCCTGGTCACTGTTAATGTTGAGAAGTGTTAAATCAAATTTCGCCATTTATTTCCACAGACAGAAAGAGATGTCAGTGCAATACAGCTTACAGACCGCAGCCTAGCCCTTACTAAGTTACTATCACCGTCGGATGTTGGAATGTGAAACACTCAGGTCTTCCCGCCTTCGAGCTTCATCTGTCGACAACACTGATTGTGTTAGAGGCTCTCGCTGGGTGGCATAACAGACCTTGTCCCAAAGTATGCGTATACACTACGCAGATTATCACCGTTGACTTCGTCTACATGGTCCCGCTAACTATTATTACTGTCCCCGACAGTGCCTCACAGGATGGGCAAGTTTACTTTCAAAACAGGAAGGGGTAATCTAAACTCGGTTTGTTCTAAGTGGACATGGGAAACAACGTGACTCGGATCTTGGGTCGCCCCTGGCAACACAAATGGAAGAATCCAGGATATGCAAATGGTCTTCTGCAGTTTATTCCAAGGTGGTAGGGGGTTGAAAGGGGGAACGAACGGGAGGGGGGAGGGGACAGTGGTCGGTGGAGCTACTTTACTAAAGGCCTGTCCAGACACTCCCGGCCGACCCTGTCCACATTTGACTTATGCTCAAAACGGCGCGCGGCAGCGTGCTATGATCGCGAAGCGTTATTTGCAGAAGAATAGCGCGTGTTCTAATTTCTATGACACAGACATAGAACGACGGAAATTTGACCAATCAGAGCAAACCAGAGCGATGACGTCAGCCGCTCGCGGCGCGGCAGTCGAATGCAACTGAACCTTCTTGTCAGGTGACCCGCTCCACTGATACCGCGTTGTAAAAAGAATCGTCGATG
The DNA here is from genome assembly GCF_037325665.1 of Littorina saxatilis. Lineage (NCBI taxonomy): Eukaryota > Metazoa > Mollusca > Gastropoda > Littorinimorpha > Littorinidae > Littorina > Littorina saxatilis. The sequence goes on along the minus strand of NC_090256.1, from coordinate 57,275,698 downwards.
TGTGGCCACTCGGCAAATCCCGCGCGACGCACAAAACGGCCTGCGGCGCATAGAGCGTAAAACGGCGGCCAAGTCTGGACAGGGCTTTAAGGGCCGACCACATTTGGACGCCGTTTTACGCTCTATGCGCCGCAGGCCGTTTTGTGCGTCGCGCGGGAATTGCCGAGTGGCCACACATCGACGATTTTTTTCACAACGCGGTATCAGTGGGGAGCGGGTCTCCTCAGTTGCATTCGACTGCCGCGCCGCGAGCAGCTGACGTCATCGCTCTGGTTTGCTCTGATTGGTCAAATTTCCGTCGTTCTATGTCTGTGTCATAGAAATTAGAACACGCGCTATTCTTCTGCAAATAACGCTTCGCGATCATGGCACGCTGCGGCGCTCCCACGTGGGCCGTTTTGAGCATAAGTCAAATGTGGACAGGGTCGGCCGGGAGTGTGTGGTCGGCCCTTTAGACTGCAGCAATGGACTGGTGATGTGAAATCATCACCCACACATTTCGAGGTACCCTCCCCCCTCACCATTGGGTTCACAAGCCTGTTTTTGTCCTTGGTCAGTTTGAAAATGATTGGTTTGTTCAAGTATTCCGCCAAAAAAATGCGCCAAGATTTCCCTTCTCATTTTAGTGGTGTTTGACGCTTGCCCCACTCACTTAGTCAGAGTCTGATGCAAAAATTGACTCGAGAATTCTGTTCATTGACGTTGTGACGTACTAAACTTGTTTATTGTTCGCGGTTTTGGCTGATTCTGTGTTGTTTTTCTGCAATATCAGCGAAAGTACCATTATAGCGGTGACTGAGTTACAGCAACCAAGACTAAGTTTCCTTTTGTCCGTTTGACTATCCTGACATCTACAGCCTTGACATTGTTATTCTGTTTTTCTCTGTGTGACTGATTTCTTTGACACAAAGGTTCTCTGTGTGAAAGTTCAATTGTATTGTAAATATAAACAAGATACGCAATCAATATGCATCACAAATGTTCAGTAACGAAAATATGTGAAAAACTCTGAAGAAGCTGTTAAAAGAAGAAATGCTGCTCGCACAGACAGAAAGCCAGATGGTAAAATTCAGTTTAGCGGTGAGAGAGAGGAAATTGATCTTATTTACGCCCAAGTTCAAAAGGTTAAAACATTTTTGGGAGAAGGAAATCCAAACAAAGTGACAAACAAAGAGCTTGTGGACACTATCTTGCGCTTTTTTATTGACAAAAACATTGAAGCTGATTTCATTAGAGCGCCCTGATGCCCCTGCGTCCCCAGTGCACTTTGGCCTGTTCGTGTTTACATCGCGTGCCACGCGTTGTGCTATTTTTGCTAAGCCCCGCCCCTTTTTCTGTTGCATTATGGGAGAGGCCGGAATGGATCTCGAGTGTGTTTGGTACAACGGAGCGCCCCCTGCCGCCAAAAATGTGACTAGCCGCACATGCGCACTCGAAACTCCGAAGGGGTGTATTGCGAGTTAGTCGTGTGACAGAGAGTTTTCTTGCACACAAGACTGTAGATGTCATGACGGCGTAGCCGGAGTGAGTCAGCAGCAGTCGAGTGTGCAAGAAAATCCTCTGTCACACGACTAACTCGTAATAGCGATTATGTCTCACAGCATTGGCATAGAAAGACATAAATGAGTTTTTGGAGACGAAATAACAGGCACAAAACAAGACTGAAAACACAATTGCCCTTTCACGCATACCGTACACAAGCATGCGCGCAGAAGATAGATCCAATGCGTTTCGTGTTTTTCAGTTCCTGGTTGAATGTATTCAACAAAGTATCAACCAACGTTTCTAAATATTTCAATGAAAAAATAAACTTCTTTTGAACCAAACAGCACAAACCAACGAAATCTAAACACACGAACACACGCGCGCACTAACTTGCACAGATTGAATGCAAAGCGCGAACGAACACGGATACATTTTATAGGTCAGGTCGTGGGAAAGTCCACCCGAAATGTTCCACAGTGGAACTGGTTGTGTTTGGATTGTTCATTTTCTCACAGTGATGTTGATGTTGTTTACAGTGCAGTTTTGAAAGACCATTTGGGGCACACTTTCGTCTTTTGATTCGTTTATCTCGTCGAAGTAACAGTCGAGTGTTTCTAAATCCAAACCTTCCATCACCGCTGGTGCAGCTTGGACCCGCCTGAAGCCTCAATCGCCACCCCATGATCTGTAGTTTCTGAGCATCGGATGTACGTTGATACGTGGTGAGATCCGCACGGATCTGTCAGTGTATCTTTTCGTTGTCACAGGTGTACGGTTCGATCTTTTCTTTGCAATTTTGTCCTCTGTGTACGTGGCAAAGCGTTTTGCTATTTTCTGTTTTCGTTGCAGACGAGGAATTTGAACGCAGTGTACCAGTGAAAATGTCGATCGCGCGTGTTGTATAACGTGGTCAAAGATTCGATGACACTGGATGCGCGAACAAATGGAAATGGGAGTGGGTGTCGGCTGTTGTGGAAGTGAATTGAGACAAACAGCGCGTCGGCACCCGATTTAGAAAAATTGATATCCGTGGTTCAGCATGTGCATCGTCTGCAACACCTACTAACTGTTACTGACCATCTCCGCAGGAAGAAGCACATTGAAACGTGCTCTTCTCTGAAGAACAATCAACGTTTGCCAGGTGGGTTTTTTTCTGCTCAAGTAAGGCACAGTGCTCCTGAATTGTTGGATTTTCCTTCGATTTTATACGGCAGAAGAAGAACAGATTTTGGCTCAAGTCAAGCGAAGAACACCGCTCTAGATCTGAACTTTGCGCATCTGTTTCAGTTTTTCTCCATTCGAATGTCACTGTGCTGATCGTATTCGTAATCTTCGAACTATATTTACCAAATTTAAGCAAGGGTTGGAGCTGGGCTGGTACCCAAACCGCTAACCCACAAATCGAAGAAAAATCTATGCGTTGAGCCTTATTTTCTTCTTTTTTTTTATACTTTTTTTTAGAACTCATTGTAAGAGATCATGGGAAAGTAACTTAAGTAGGCAATTCTTATTGGTGAGCCTTTGTAACTTTTATGTTTGAAAGTAAACCAGATTCGATTGTGTTACAAGTTACATTTTCCTGTTTGTCTCAACAGATCAATTTTTTAACAAATTTCAACCATATTATACATGTATATATTTTTTTTCTTCAAAAAATCAAAAATTGGTACTAAAAACTCTGATTCTAAAAACAGAATTTAATGGCAAACTTGGAGCTCAGATGACACCAGATTGCACCATCTGGGTTCTTTGGAGAAAAACATTTCCGGGGGGGCATGCCCCCGGACCCCCCTAGTAAGGCTAGGCGTTTCGCGCCGTCGACTTGACGCTTCGCGTCTTCAGTTAAAAATGTTCAGCCTTTTTTACAATTTTCAATTCCCATGCCTGGAGAATAGTGAAAGTAGTACTTATTGTTTTGTTTTGACCTTTCGAACAAGTATTCATGGTTCTTAATTTAAGCTTGGTAAAGGGAGCTTGTCGTGTAAATGGAAAGTTGACGAAGCTTTTGAAAAAAGAAATTGAATGAAGAAGAACATGTGGCTTTCATATGTACAGGAGAACAGGGTTGGTGTTATTCTTTTTACGTCAAACACGAAGTACACACATAAAACGTGGTTGACTGACCAAGGCCTGTTGGCACACTATTCAGAATGCACAACAAAATGTAACAATACTTTGATACCCATTTGTTTACGTTCCTGATCACTTAAAATGAGTACCGAAAACATAAGTGTTTAAGGTAGTGACTAAATGTATGTAAAGATAACATTTTTAAGAAATAAATGCATAATTGAAGTAATTGATTTCGGCATCAAAGCGTGTAACATGCAATCTTGCACACGTTTGCTGTAGTAGTGGCAAAGAAGGAATGTGTGTTACATACTGTAATTTAGAAACACCTGCAATGATTTGCTCAAAACTGCTCCGAAACTGTGCCAAATAATTAAATGAATTTTAATCAGCGAGCGGTTTGCTTCGCCCAGCTCTCCTGTCAGGAGTCCGGACTTCCGGTCGTCATCATCATTTATTTAGTTTTCATAGATACCCATTCCACGGGGGATAACCTGACATAAGCGGGGCGGAGGTTATGCGCGGGACCTGACACGATTGAAAGCACGTTTTGTCAGTTTTCTTGGAATTATTTGATTTACGTCGGGATTTAAGGTAAGCTACTGATTCAGCAATGACATAATTTGTTTCTCGATGCATAAAATGTCATAGAGCGGTTGATATTTGCTCGTAAATTACCCTCAAAGCTGTTCGATGGGTTTCGAAAGTAGAAATGTGCTTTATTTCACAAAATCAGCTCGTGTTTGTCATCGGTTTGGGATTCTAATGGAATATGGAGTCATTGAAGATGCAAAGAAGTGCTATTTCGGGGGTAGAATATATCTACCGACCCTGTAGACGAGAGGCGGTCAATTGTGAGAGATGAGCGTACGCGGGGCTGTCGACCGCGAATGGGACAGCAAAAGCACGTGTGAACGAAATGTCAGAAAAGCGTTCAGTTGTGCAATAAAACGGTTCGACGCATCATTTTCAATTGAACTTTTGATCAACCTAGAAACGCACGTACCCTGTTGCCCTTAGATAACGGCACACACACACACACAGTTTACACATACACACCACGCACTTAGTCGTTAGAGAGGTGCTTTCGGAGCTGTCTTTTAACCTTCGCCCGACCGGGTTATCGACTACACACGGAAGACATCGTGGGGCCGTGCGGACCCATGCTTCTCAAAGAAAAAAAAATATGCATACCCTTCCGTAGACCCATGCTTTTCAAAGAAGCAAAAACGTGCATCCCCTTCCGTAGACGCCGTGGTTAAATTTCCGCGAGAAGTAATTACATTAAATGATTAATTTGATTATTACTGTGCGGATTAAAGCTTCTCAAAAAAGGAAAAACGTGAATACCCTTCTGTAGACGTCGTGGGGCCGTGTGGACCCACATTGTTATGTATTAATTTCGCTCCACGCGACTTGCTTCTAGTAACTCCAAAATTAAACAGATCGTAGAAAACGATGTTTAAAGCCAATACCTGAAGGTTTGTGACTTCTCTCCCTAGTTTTTATGTAAGTTAACTAGTTTTAATGTCCCGCAGCAACACACGTACAGATCCACTTTAAATTTGAATAACTGTGTAATAAGGTGTTCCTGGTGTGTGATGTCATAGTTTTAACCCCAAAGCCAAACGTATAGCTCTTGGGGGAATAAGAGGCAGTTTTTGACCCATTAGGTCCCTTTATAAACCTACAATGTGTGTTTTCTTTTGCGCTGAGTGGTATCCATTCCCTGCGCTGAGCGTTAACCACTCGATTATGATGCTGGCGCTGTTTCGTATCACCACTTTTCTTCAGTGATCAGTTTTGAACGATAATTATGCCCTTATCCTTCCAACGTCGGCGTCAACGTTGTAGTACAGCAGCGAGAGGACGTCATACAAGCTATTGTAATCGATGTTTCCCGTACAGGCCCAAACAAAACTTTGTAATAAGCACATAAAATACAATTTTAGTAAACAAAATTCAACACCTTCGCTTGTTATTGCATTGGTAGCTCGACCCATAGCCAATTACTGAATTTAAATTTATATATCCTTTTCACACATGTCTCGATAACAACATTTGAGCGTATTGGGCCAGTTTTCTGTCATTATTTAACACTTTTCTGGAGACACCCACGTTTTCTTGACCGGCACGGTTGGCCTAGTGGTAAGGCGTCCGCCCCGTGATCGGGAGGTCGTTGGTTCGAACCCCGGCCGGGTCATACCTAAGACTTTAAAATTGGCAATCTAGTGGCTGCTCCGCCTGGCGTCTGGCATTATGGGGTTAGTGCTAGGACTGGTTGGTTCGGTGTCAGAATAATGTGACTGGGTGAGACATGAAGCCTGTGCTTGCGACTTCTGTCTTGTGTGTGGCGCACGTTATATGTCAAAGCAGCACCGCCCTGATATGGCCCTTCGTGGTCGGCTGGGCGTTAAGCAAACAAACAAACAAACAAACAAACACGTTTTCTTGATGACGTCACAGCATAGACACAGGGCCGCTCCTCGGTTGGCGTGCTGCGCCGGGTAACCGGTGTGAATATACTCTCTTCTTTTTACATTTAGTCAAGTTTTGACTAAATGTTTTAACATCGAGGGGGAATCGAAACGAGGGTCGTGGTGTATGTGTGTGCGTGCGTGTGTGCGTGCGTGCGTGCGTGCGTGTAGAGCGATTCAGACCAAACTACTGGACCGATCTTTATGAAATTTGACATGAGAGTTCCTGGGTATGATATCCCCATACGTTTTTTTCATTTTTTTGATAAATGTCTTTGATGACGTCATATCCGGCTTTTCGTGAAAGTTGAGGCGGCACTGTCACGCTCTCATTTTTCAACCAAATGGGTTGAAATTTTGATCAAGTAGTCTTCGACGAAGCCCGGACTTCGGTATTGCATTTCAGCTTGGTGACTTAAAAATTAATTAATGACTTTGGTCATTAAAAATCTGAAAATTGTAAAAAAAAATATTTTTTTCTAAAACGATCCAAATTTACGTTCATCTTATTCTCCATCATTTGCTGATTCCAAAAACATATACATATGTTATATTTGGATTAAAAACAAGCTCTGAAAATTAAATATATAAAAATTATTATCAAATTTTTTTTTTCGAAATCAATTTAAAAACACTTTCATCTTATTCCTTGTCAGTTCCTGATTCCAAAAACATATAGATATGATATGTTTGGATTCAAAACACGCTCAGAAAGTTAAAACGAAGAGAGGTACAGAAAAGCGTGCTATCCTTCTCAGCGCAACTACTACCCCGCTCTTCTTGTCAATTTCACTGCCTTCGCCATGAGCGGTGGACTGACGATGCTACGGTCTTGCTGAAACATTGCATTGCGTTCAGTTTCATTCTGTGAGTTCGACAGCTACTTGACTAAATGTTGTATTTTCGCCTTACGCGACTTGTTACATTTAGTCAAGTTTTGATTTCCCTCTTCTGGCAGTTGCCGTCTTAGCTCAGTTGTTAGCGAACAGCGCTGCTGAGCATGAGGTCGTCGGTTCGACCCCTGCCATCGTCTTTCTTTTTTTCCTTTTTTTTAAATCTGTTGAACTTCTTTTTTTTTTTTTTAAATTGCTTTTCATTTTATTTGCTCTATTTAGAATTCTACTTTATTCAAAAGCATTTTGATGATCGAACTGAGATTGAAACAACAAAGCTATAGTGAGTAACGAGTCACTGCAGTTCGTCCGCACACCAAGCCGCAAACTGGTGAGGTACTGGTTTTGAGGCTAGAAGCAGCATTAGTTGACAAAACTTATGCCGTACTTACTGAAATGAACATGGAAAAACAGCAATTTGTCGTGCATCTGATACACTTTTTACACAAATAAAGAAAAGTTCACAGCGGCACAAACGGATGCATCATTGCATACAATTTCTTTAAAACCATGACTCTTCGTTCGCATTCGTCTTTTTAATTCCACGTTCCTGCCTCGTCCCGAAAACAAAGAACAAATGTCCACACGGCAAATACAATCATAATGTACAGTTTCATGTTCTATCCATGGTTAAACGCATCACAATCTTACAGCCAATGGCTGATCCAAATCGTTTAACCACAGGTACCACTGTATATACAGTAATACCGCCCTTTTAAATACTCTGCAACAAATGTAAGTTTTGTAACCCAATAATAGTCCGTACATAACCGTTTCTATTATTGTAACACAGTTTCGATCCCTGTTGATTTTAATCAACCAATTTTCTTGGAAGTTTCTGCTGTCGGGGCTGGGTAAAGGGAGTGGGGGAGTGGGTAAGAGAGGCGTAAGGGGAAAGAGGAAACTCGACAAGGAAAAGTCACTGCCTGAAGCATTCAATAAAGCCAGACAAAAAGGAATTACGACATACAGGTTTTCAATTGATAGTTTTGCAAAGCATCTGCACAAGCATGTGTGCCTCTGTGAGTATGTGCGTGGCTGCTTTCATGGTGTGCCTGTGTCCTCAGTGATTTGAGGATTTCTTGTATCTCTCTTTTTCTGACACCGTTGATTTAACGTCATTTTTACAGGACAGTTTTTTTGTCCTTTCAGTTATAACTTGTATTAGTTTGACGTTATTGTTTTAGTACAAGTAGAGCTCGATCACGAGTAGCAAAGAATCACTCAGTCCGTCAGTGTGTTTGAGTGTGTGTGATGGGGGGGGGGGACCCCTCCCGTGACCGGCCACCTGCAATGTACGGACATAGTTGCAATGGCCCAAGGGTGTCCGTTCATGAGAGGGACTGCTGTAGCAGCAAAACTAGTGTGATACATAAGTAGTCAATTTACCCACTTGACTATATTCACAACACTGACTTATCACTCTTCTTCGCATGTTTTTATACCTACGTATTATCAAATACTCTGCAAAACATGTAACGCAAAATACAACTTGTGCCCGTACAATACCGCTTCCTTTATGAAAACACTGCTTCGGCCATGTTGATTTTAATCAACCAATTTTCTTGTATCCTTTGCAAAGTACCTCACGAATGCGACAAAAAGACTTGCAGAAAACGAACCGCTCCCGCGAATCTTTCGTTCCCTGTACAAACATACATCATGCTCTGATTGTATTGATGCATTCCCCTTAACAAGAGATTGACTTGAAAGTGCAGAATTCGTGAACTCCTTGGCAGGTTACTATACCTTTCTAATTAAGCTTACCTCGAGAATTGTGTGCGTGTGTGTGTGTGTGTGTGTGTGTGTGCGCGCGCGGACGTGCTTTTGCTCTCGAGGAAATATTAGTTACTTCAATTGTTTCATTGCCTTTAATGATTATTTCATAAGTGTCATTTTTACATTTAGTCAAGTTATGACTAAATGTTTTAACATAGAGGGGGGAATCGAGACGAGGGTCGTGGTGTATGTGTGTGTGTGTGTGTGTGTGTGCGTGCGTGCGTGTAGAGCGATTCAGACCAAACTACTGGACCGATCTTTATGAAATTTGACATGAGAGTTCCTGGGTATGATATCCCCATACGTTTTTTTCATTTTTTTGATAAATGTCTTTGATGACGTCATATCCGGCTTTTCGTGAAAGTTGAGGCGGCACTGTCACGCCCTCATTTTTCAACCAAATTGGTTGAAATTTTGGTCAAGTAATCTTCGACGAAGCCCGGACTTCGGTATTGCATTTCAGCTTGGTGGCTTAAAAATTAATTAATGACTTTGGTCATTAAAAATCTGAAAATTGTAAAAAAAAATAAAAATTTATCAAACGATCCAAATTTACGTTCATCTTATTCTCCATCATTTTCTGATTCCAAAAACATATAAATATGTTATATTTGGATTAAAAACAAGCTCTGAAAATTAAATATATAAAAATTATTATCAAAATTAAATTGTCCAAATCAATTTAAAAACACTTTCATCTTATTCCTTGTCGGTTCCTGATTCCAAAAACATATAGATATGATATGTTTGGATTAAAAACACGCTCAGAAAGTTAAAACAAAGAGAGGTACAGAAAAGCGTGATATCCTTCTTAGCGCAACTACTACCCCGCTCTTCTTGTCAATTTCGCTGCCTTTGCCATGAGCGGTGGACTGACGATGCTACAAGTATACGGTCTTGCTGAAAAATGGCATTGCGTTCAGTTTCATTCTGTGAGTTCGACAGCTACTTGACTAAATGTTGTATTTTCGCCTTACGCGACTTGTTCAAACTTTTGTTGATTTGTTCATTGTCTGTCTATCTGTCTGTCAGGGTGCGTATCATTTTGCTCTCAATGAAATGTTATCTTGTCCAATTGTTTCATTGCACTTAATGAACGTTCGTACTAGTTATATATATTGTACATTGTTTTCTTGTTAATGCCCATCGCAGGTATGTAAGTTTATACATGTATGGCCCGCGGGGACGTGTGTGTGTGTGTGTGTGTGTATGTGTGAGAGTGTGTGTGCGTGTGTGTGTGTGTGCGTACGTGCGCGCGTGTGTGTGTGTGTGTGTGTGTGTGTGTGCGGACGTTCTTTTGTTCTTGAGGAAACGTTATTTCCGGTACTTGTTTCATTGCCTTCAGTGATTGTTTCAGATGTGTACATTTTGCATTACATTTGTACGTATAATATGCGTGTGTGTGTGTGTGTGTGTGTGTTTGCACTGGTACGTTTGTGTGTGTATGGGGGGGTGTTGTGTGTGTTTTCTATATTTTTGCTTTATTACAATGCTTTTGTATGTTTCATGCACTTTTTGATACTTCCCTTTATACTCCGATTCTATGCATCGATTCCATGTCTGATCTGGAAATTGTAAAAATCAATACAATGATTGATGCAATAAATTATCCATCAATCCATCTCTCAATGATGCTTTTGAGTGCGACTTTCTTCTCATGTCTTCCTTCTTGTTCACTCACTTTACTGACTGACAGACTCAGACTGTTCATTTTCAACCTTGTAGGCCTGCAGATTGACAGAATATTTGATCACGCTTTATCCAACGTGTTGCGTCTGACCATGTCCTTCGCGTTTGTAAGAAGTTTTTTCCAAAAGTCATTAAATCTTGGTGCAACATTGTTGGAAAACAAAACTAAAAAGTAGGTAAATAAGTAAGTAAGTAAAAACCGAGAGAACACAACAATGGAAGTAAAGAAAGCTGGTATAACTTTAATCAGGGAGCATCTCGTTACTCCCCCGTATCGTTACTCCCCCGGCTCGTTACTCCCCCGTATCGCTACTCCCCCGGCTCGTTACTCCCCCGGCTCGTTACTCCCCCGTGCCTTTTTATTACACTTAAGTAATGCAGTTATTACTTAATTGAATTTTCAAGAGAGAGAGAGAGAGAGAGCATGTTTAAAGAACTTACAACTGTCAGATCTGCCTGTACATTCGTGTACAGTACATCTTTGAAAAAAAAAGTATATATTTTAAGCAGAAGAGATACGGGGGAGTAACGAGATGCTCAGCTCGTTACTCCCCCGGCTCGATACTCCCCTGGCTCGTTATTCCCCCGGCTCGTTACTCCCCCGTATCGCTACTCCCCCGGCTCGTTACTCCCCCGTACACAGAAAATGACTGGATAACCCTGTGATAGTAAGTTAGCATGAAATATTGTTTTTCCGGAGAAATTGTCTGGATAAACAAACAAAGAAACAAACAAAACAGCTGGACAGGGGGGGGGGGGGGGGACAATATTTCATGCCCACTTACTATCACAGGGTTATCCAGTCATTTTCTGTGTACGGGGGAGTAACGAGCCGGGGGAGTAGCGATACGGGGGAGTAACGAGCCGGGTGAGTAGCGATACGGGGGAGTAACGAGCTGATCCCCTTTAATCATTGTACAGTAGTTGACGATGGCTCCTGACGACTTTCCATCTCCCACTTTAACGATCATTCAGACGACATCATGTTCCCTTTGACAGACATCGACAGAAAGTTATTTCCGAGGCCGTAACGACTAACGGATGAGATGGATCCACTGATTGTGGGAGGACCAGACAGGTGGACCGCAACGCTGCTAAATCCGGGCATTATTAATGGTGGACAGGCTGCGTGGTGGCTTGATGAATGGGCTGCGGGCAGCCTGTCGCCGTAACAAGCGCTCACTTGATCGGCCATAAGTGTTTGTTAGTGAGCCGTCCAAGGGGGGTGGATTTTCCCTCCTGTCCAATTTGTATTGATCTTTGGTCAGTTCAGATCCGCTTGAAGGCCGAGGCGTGAAATGTCGCTCTTTAAAGAGGACCGAACGTCGCGCGCCCTCAACAAGGCGCAGTCATTTTCACGTGTGTGCAGGGCCGGACTACCGGGGGGGTTATGGGGGTTGCGCAACCCCCCCCCCCTAGCCTGAACATGTACCTTACTTATTTAAAACATTTTTTATTATTGCTTATTTTATGCCGTTTCATGCAAGGAGCGACCATTTTCTTATCTCAGAATATGACCTACCCATCAGCTTCAGGGGGCTTCGCCCCCTGACCCCCACAAGGGGCTCTGCCCCTTGACCCCGCCCAGGGGCGGACGAGGGGGGGGTTCTAGGGTTTCCGGACCCACCTTATAAATATAAAAATATTGAATGAGGTATGCATTTCTTTATTTTACATTGAGTTTCAATTTTGGGGGTTATAATCAGTGACAAAATCTGCTGCCTGAAACTGGTAATGATCATCCTCAGAATGCACCAGATTGCACCATTTTGAATCCTTTTTTTCAAAATTTTCCGGGGGGGCATGCCCCCGGACCCCCTAGCAAGCTAGGCGCTTCGCACCCATATCTTCACAATATACTTTTGAACCCCCCCCCCCCCCTAAAATTAACTGATCCGCCTCTGCCGCCAGGGGGGATATCCCCCTGGACCACCTCTAGCAACCCCCCCCCCCTCCTCTTAGCCTAGTCCGGCCCTGGGGTGTGTGTGTGTGTGTGTGAGACTCTGTGTGTGTGTGTGTTTTGCTTTGTTTTGTTGCTGGTAGACGTGACCAACACCGTCGACATTCCCTGTGCAATTCACAAAAAGAACACGAAGGTGTCATTAACTATCACAACGCCGAGGATGAAATTCAGTGTTAATAACATACACACACACACACACACACACACACACACACACACACACAGATTCCGAAAAACATACCACACAAGTTCATTATGCATATGATTATAGAGAATACTAAATGGGATGCTGTGTCGTACCAGATTTACACGAGTTGTTTTTTTAAAGCGATTTGGAAGGAATAATCCCATCTGGAACAATTTGGTCTTTTTATATCCACTGGTACCAAATAATGTTCCTCTGTATTTTGCAATTATTATCATCAGAGCTACTAAAGAACATTTAAACGTTCTCATAATGCATTGTTCTTTCGCCTGCAATACATACAATGACAAGATAAACCTTATTTTGTCTGTTCTGCCGCTTTGTGCACAACTGGAACGTCTTTGGAGTCCTCGCTGAAAAAAGGCTCCCAACAGGAACATCGTCTAAATTAATTAATCAAATTACAAGCTAGTCTAAACCTAACTGATTGCTTTTGGTACAATGAAAACATATCCTCAGCAATGTTTTTACTACACATAACAGTCTATGTGGTCTAATACACAATTTGATTTACGACAAAAACACCAAAACGTGTCAAAAACAGGCATTTTCGTCACATAACGCACGCTTGTTGACAACCTAGACCCCCGGACAGCATTTCTATAACATTTCAAGGTAGTCCAGCCATTCTGTGAGGTGATGCACCTGATATTGTGAGCAGGGTCTGGCTGACAATCCTACCTTCGTGCGATTCAGAGCAAGTGACAAAATAGCGACTATCCACAACCGGAATACATCGCTCCCAACCAAAATGGTGCGAAGCAGTATTTTCAATATGAAAAATATTGGGGCAAAAACACCATTTTATCCTACATACATGCACGTGAGAGAGACCACTCATGAGATAACACTCAAAATGCCCCCAGGGGTTATGGACTAATAAAAACTTGAACTCACTACCGTTCAAACAACACGTGTGTAGGCCTATATCATGTAAACTAGGTCATGTCAAACTAGTCTGGCAGGGACCTGATTCTTCCACTGCACATGATGTCAAAGTCACCGAGACAAACGTCATTCTGGAACACGTTCTTGCCTTGCGGTCGTTGGCGATTTCTGTCTATACCAGCATGGGACAAAAACCGTAAACAGAAGTAACATTTGATCATTGTTCAAAGGCACTAGTGGCCACGTTGTACTCGATTTAGATATATATATATATATATATGATCAGGGAGAAAGACAGGACTACGGTTGAATTAATTAGAATTGAGCGAACAGTTCCCGCGCGTCACGACAACGATCATAGACATCCCGGTTGTTCCGTCATTACGAGCACCAACGGGTTCGATATGCGACCGGCGGGTGACACATATTATAATTATGATGTACTGGAACGTCCTTACTAATCGACACTGTTAATCAAAGACGTACCAGCTGTTTGCTCCGTGATCATGGTCAGATATCTAGGCTATCTAGGTTTAGAGCACCCTTCGACATTTGACGTGATGGCGAATTAATGATGACAGAAGAAGGGTCGTCACGTATTAAAGTTAACATGCACGTAGATTTACGGGGTATGTGGCAGCCTGGACATTCGGTGTATGAATATTAGTAAGGACGCACTCACTCACACATACATTTACGGCATATGTCCGGTCTCGAATAGCATTAATTGCTGAAGAGACGATAAATATAATAACCAACGGCAAATGTGGCTGCCTGGACATACGGTGTATGATCATCAGTGAGGACGCACTCACTCACAAATAACTTGAATTTATGGCGTATGTCGCTGCCTGGACATTTGGTGTATGAATATCAGTGAGGACGTATTCACTCACACATAAAGTTAGGCATATGTCGCTGCCTGGACATTTGGTGTATGAATATCAGTGAGGATGTATTCACTCACACATAAAGTTAAGGCATATGTCGCTGCCTGGACATTTGGTGTATAAATATCAGTGAGGACGTATTCACTCACACATAAAGTTAAGGCATATGTCGCTGCCTGGACATTTGGTGTATAAATATCAGTGAGGACGTATTCACTCACACATAAAGTTAAGGCATATGTCGCTGCCTGGACATTTGGTGTATAGATATCAGTGAGGACGTATTCACTCACACATAAAGTTAAGGCATATGTCGCTGCCTGGACATTTGGTGTATAGATATCAGTGAGGACGTATTCACTCACACATAAAGTTAAGGCATATGTCGCTGCCTGGACATTTGGTGTATGAATATCAGTGAGGACGTATTCACTCACACATAAAATTTAGGCATATGTCGCTGCCTGGACATTTGGTGTATGAATATCAGTGAGGACGTATTCACTCACACATAAAGTTAGGCATATGTCGCTGCCTGGACATTTGGTGTATGAATATCAGTGAGGATGTATTCACTCACACATAAAGTTAAGGCATATGTCGCTGCCTGGACATTTGGTGTATGAATATCAGTGAGGACGTATTCACTCACACATAAAATGTAGGCATATGTCGCTGCCTGGACATTTGGTGTATGAATATCAGTGAGGACGTATTCACTCACACATAAAGTTAAGGCATATGTCGCTGCCTGGAAATTTGGTGTATAAATATCAGTGAGGACGTATTCACTCACACATAAAGTTAAGGCATATGTCGCTGCCTGGACATTTGGTGTATAAATATCAGTGAGGACGTATTCACTCACACATAAAGTTAAGGCATATGTCGCTGCCTGGACATTTGGTGTATAGATATCAGTGAGGACGTATTCGCTCACACATAAAGTTAAGGCATATGTCGCTGCCTGGACATTTGGTGTATAGATATCAGTGAGGACGTATTCACTCACACATAAAGTTAAGGCATATGTCGCTGTCTGGGCATTCGGTGTATGAATACGACCTTCTACTTCACGCAGGTATCATATTTTAAATAAATAAGACCAACAATACTGCATGCACGGCATCAAAAAGTAAGACTATGAATTAGTTGATGACAGAATCTTGTGGTGAGACTGTGTAGCTTAAACATCGTTACTGATAAAGAGCAATCTTCACGACACTTCGCAATAACTGCAGTGAATGTTCCAAGACCTCAGAGAAAGAACCTCGTTCGGAAGCATCTCTCAAGAGACTACGAGTACCCCGCTAATGCTGGCGCAGTATATATTCATACATGTACAATTTCCTTGTCTGGGGCATCATTTGGTGGCTAAATAGAGACTGAATCCATCTGTCTCATGGCACAATTACCGATGTAGGTTCATGACGGGCGGTCAATTCTGCTGTCATGAAGTGGATTGTAGTGTGAATAAAGGAGTTACTTTTATGTATACGTGTTCTGCCCTATCTAATTACACTGACTCTTCACTCTCTCACTCTCTCTCTCTCTCTCTCTCTCTCTCTCTCTCTCTCTCTCTCTCTCTCTCTCTCTCTCTCTCTCTCAAATTAAAATAGCGCATTCCAGTTACAATTTCAGTGTCACCTGAATTTTAGACACACGTGGTCAAACTTAGCAAGCATACTTCAGTCGAACAGGAGAATTTTAAACACGTATCTCAGAACCTCAAACACACGGGGTTGTCGACACACACCGAGATTGAGTCAGCTTTAACGCAGTAGACAGTGAGTGACCACTTAATTTTGGACCGTCTCGGCCAAATTTCCACAGAAGTCAATCCAGTGATGGTTGTCTCCGGATTTCGTCCCCGTTCATTCTATAAGGCCAGGGATAGTGGCTGTGATCCAGCGGGACTCGTGTCAGTGATTGACTTGGAACAGTCACTGTGCAACGGCCGCCCGTCTCGGGGCGACGCCTGTCAGCCACACGCTGCTGGAAGCAGACTGAGAATGAGGCTGCGGGTGGACCGCGCCGATAACTGATTTTGAAAGGGCTGGTGACAGTGCCGTCCCATGGTGTCTTTGTGCTAGATGGGCATCAGGTCGCGCCTTGAAAAGAAGGGGTCACCTGTGTGCGGAGACGGGCAGTGGATCGCTCCTTCAAAGGAAGGGCACGGAGGGGTGAGCTTTGTGCGAGACGGGCATCCTCATGTAAAACCTTTAATTTGGTGTTTTTTCCCCCTGGCTGGCTGCATAAAGGCGTATAAAGCTGATATCTCCCGTAATTTTTGCACACACCGTATGCGCCACAATTCCAAGCTACTCACCAAATTTGAGCTCAATTGACCCCAGAGTACCAGAGATACAAGTCTAATTCGTAGACAAACAGAGAAACAAGCAAACAAACAAACAGACAGAGTGAAACCTATACGCTGCTTTATTATATAAAGGCGGCGTAAAAATCAGGAAAGACACTGTCAGCTGGAAGACTACAGAGCGTCTTCGTGCTATATGCTCCCCTTTAGGAAAGAGAACAGTAATCTGTGGAGAGAGTAGAAAGGGGGATGGATCGAACTCTGTTCCGCGGAAGACCCTGACAAATGCAAGGATCAAGGGGCTGGAAAATGGTAGGTGGAACGAAAGGTTGGGGGGGGGGGGAACCTTTGATGTACAACCCCCCTTCCCAGGCCCCGTCCCCAAGACGGATTGAAGGACAGGAACAAGACTATGGAGACAGCCAAATATTGGAAATCCAGAGCGTGCCACTCCTGCGGCATTTACTGTGTCAACGATTTACTTTGTTGCCGATCTCGCTTGGCCCTAACAGTAGAGCTGGCATCACGTCTCTCCCCATCTCCTCTTCCCTTGCACAGCAAACCTGTTCGTGTGGAGAAGAAAAACAAGACACAAAATAAAATAAAAGCACAAGAAGAAAGAGCGGCTCGGGGAGGGGGGGGGGGGGTCAAGAAGGAGAATAAGAATACAAAAGCAAAAGAGGAGAAAAACACAAAAATAACGATTAAAGAAGAAGTAGGGGAGGGTGAGAGGGGCAGACAAGAAAAACAGATAGAAAGAAGGACTGATACCCATTGCCCTTTTTGGTCACACACACACACACACACACACATACACACAAAATGAGAAGTTCTACTATATGATGGGACGCGGTATTTGACCCATTTATTGTCAGCACTTGTTATTGCAAAAACGCAAGAAAGATAAATCCTGTTGTTCTAAAGAAAGGAAAAATATTGCTTCAAACAGGATTGATGTTGCCGTTCCCTTTTTTCAGACGCCATTTTAAAAATAATTCCACTTTTAACCCCTTTTTTCCCCACATTACCAAGTATCGATCAGACTGTCTTTGCTTGTGCTGTTTCTTCAGTTTCCATATTCACATAAAAGTAGTGTTTCAAAGGGATCGTAATGCAAGCTAATATTTAATCACTTTGAAAGAGAGAAACAGTTGTCACCAGTAGTGAAGAATGACTGATAAACATTCTTGCAGATCATACCCCCAGATGTTGTTTTTTCTCTCAATTTGTTCGATTAATATCTAAAACATTTAGTCAATATGAAGCTTCCGTACGGCCTTGAATTCACGTCTTCAAAACAGCCGAGTACCATTACATGTCCATTACATGAATTGCCGCAACCGGCACAGGCTGGGTGTAGGTTCAGTGCTCGTTAAAAAATTTTTTAAACATGACCTCATATCCGGCTATTGGTGAAAGTTGAGGAGGCACTGTCACGCCATCATTTTTCAGTTAAATTAATTGAAATATTGGTCAAGCAGTCCGAACAATTTTGCGTGTCAGGTTGGAGGCTTACACGTTAATTAATTAGTTTGCTCATTAAAGTTGTCATTAAAAATCGAATTTTTACCAACAGATTTAAACATTATTGCATTGTATTTCTTATTTTCTCCTCAAAGGCACAGTAAGCCTCCCGTAAACCATCACAGATACTGTCAGGCTTTTACACACAGTACAAACACCCTTCCATTTGAACGCTCACCGTACGGGAACATCCTAGGTGCCCTACGTAAAGAGCTAGCAATTTTCAAAGAATTAATTTTGCGGATTATCTGTCAGACAATCGGACGGTGCTTTTTTGCGCTTCTGACCTAACTTTTGAAATCTAAATAATAAATTGACAGCTTGTTACACAAACATTCTTAAATCATAAAAGAAATCTTTTTTCATCAAGACAAGATCAGAACAATACGAAGTTTTGAAAGTTTTAAAAAAAATAGCCCGGAAGCAGGGTCACGCAAGGTCGTGGTTCTCGTAGCAGTTCCTCTGAACCGTTAACCGCCACTGCCCTAGTTCGCAGCCGTTTCAATGTTGCATTTCAGATTCAAAGGTACACAATAGCGTGCTATTGCAGATAAGCTTACAGAGATTTGCATTGAAATGACAAACTGGCGGCTAAATTGTGAAAAAAGGGAAACTGGATTACACTGGTTCACGATGGCTCAGAGGTAAGATAAACCACGCAAAAATAAATTCTTTGAAAATTGCTCGCTCTTTACAGAGGGCACCTAGAATGTTCTCAAGCGGTGAGTGTTTAAATGAAATGGTGTTTGTACTGTGTGTAAAAGCCTGACAGTATCTGTGATGGTTTACGGGAGGCTTACTGTGCCTTTAATCCAAAAGTATATAGATATTTCACGTTTACTCTGAATTAAAGAAAATCGGTGTATGCATATTAGGTACTACGTTCGCATGCTCTGCCGAGACGAGCGCAATCCGTCTTTGTCATTGGATTTGGGCTAGCCAAGCCTTACTACATGTATAGTCTCGGTACCGTGATGACCGGTTTTCAGTGTTGTTTTAGTTTCAGGTCGACAGATTGATTAAATGTTTTGATATCGCTTCACGCGACTTGTTTTCTTCACCCCTGTTTTTGTTTTAATTAAACGAGCACTGAACCTACACCCAGCCTGTGCCGGTTGCGGCAATTCATGTAATGGACATGTAATGGTACTCGGCTGTTTTGAAGACGTGAATTCAAGCCGCACTGAAGCTTCATATTGACTTAATTTGTTAACATAGACGTGGAATCGAGACAAGGGTGGCGGTGTATGTGTGTAGAGCGATTCAGAGAAAACTACTGGACCGATCTTCATGAAACTTTACATGAGAGTTCCTGTAAATGATATCCCTAGAATTGACATTTTTTTGATAAATGACTTTGATGAAGCGGCACTATCACACCCTCATTTTGTTGATCAAATTGACAAAGCCTGGACAATAAGATTGCACTTCACCTTCGAAGCTTAAAAATTAATGAATGAGTTTGGTCATTAAAAATCTGCTAGTAGGAAGGAAAAGTTAAGGGGATTACTGTCCGTCAGGTCTAAATTGCCTATAGTGGACATGACTTGGTTTATACAATAGTTTAATAAAAAATTTAAAAAAATTTAAAAAAATAAAAAATAAATCTGCTAGTTTTGTTGCAAGAATCTATATATATATATATATATATATATATATATACGACTTGTGTGTGTGTGTGTGTGTGTGTGTGTGTGTGTGTGTGTGTGTGTGTGTGTCCGCGATGCACGGCCAAAGTTCTCGATGGATCTCTTTCAAATTTGGTGGCCATAGTCAGGTACACCCCGGACACAACCTGGTCGATGAGATATTTCAACACGTGCTCCCAGCGCGCAGCGCTGAACCGATTTTGGTTTTTCTCTGGATCCATTCCCAGTAACTCTTCCTTATCTTCTCCAGTGTTTTCAGCGTTTATCTCCCTTCCTTCGTGTGGCGTCAATCCATATTCCCGTTTCTATTTTTAGAAGGTCACTGTCGACAACGCTCAATCCATATTCCCGTTATACTATTTTTAGAAAGTCACTGTCCCGGCGAAGCTGGGTATTACTCTTCCTTATCTTCTCAAGTGTTTTGCGCGTTTATCTCCCTTCCTCCGTGCAAAGCCGGGTCCCCGGCGCAGCCGGGTATTCGGCTCGACTTCTTCCCGGCGAAGCCGTACCCGGCGAAGCGGGTATTCATCTAGTGATATATATATTCATCTGCAAACACGATTAGTTGCCTTTCTAAAAAGTATTAATTAGAAACACCGTCATTGCTTTTTTTAATGGAAGTGACGAAATGCCATTCAAACGATACATGTACACTTGCTCAACTAGGACAACAATTTAACATTATGTTTTACCAAGCAATCACAAAATAAAACTCAAAACAGACTATTTTTGAGAAAAATGAAAATAAGAATCAAGGATGAAAACTCTGTTTGTCGAAGCCCCTCGCGAACGTTTACAGTCACGCATTCGGCTCATTTCAAGTCATTCTGAGACAATCTCGTTAGTTTAAGTACTGCGGACAAGTTTCGGCTTTTGTTAACTATCCAAACTGTGCTGTTGAAGCACTACAATTACACGTTGCAGTGAAAGCGTCTCCGGCACGTAGCCTCGGGTCACTGTGTAGTGTTCAATGCGAGTAACTCTCGAACAAACCAATCGTGGATCTTCTTCTTCTTCTTCTTCTGCGTTCGTGGGCTGAAACTCCCACGTACACTCGTGTTTTTTTTTGCGCGAGTGGAATTTTACGTGTATGACCGTTTTTTACCCCGCCATTTAGGCAGCCATACGTCGTTTTCGGAGGAAGCATGCTGGGTATTTTCGTGTTTCTATAACCCACCGAACACTGACATGGATTACAGGATCTTTTTCGTGCGCACTTGGTCTTGTGCTTGCGTGTACACACGGGGGGTGTTCGGACACCGAGGAGAGTCTGCACACAAAGTAGACTCTGAGAAATAAATCTCTCGCCGAACGTGGGGACCAACTCACGCTGACAGCGGCCAACTGGATACAAATCCAGCGCGCTACCGACTGAGCTACATCCCCGCCCAATCGCGGATCAATTTCAGCAGCAGAGTCATTATCTAACTAAGATTATTTTTTACCAAAGAAAACTATAAATGAAAATATAGGCATTATGTTATATCAATTTGATGTTGTTCAAATTCAGTCATTCATGCGGGGAAGGAAACTAGTTTCGCGCATGGATATTGTTATGCGGAAGGTCTCGGCGAGAGGAAAATAGGCATGAGCAGAATTGTGTTGAACAAGTTAGTGTTTTTGATCAAAACGTCGTGGTCAAGGAATAAATAGCTTACACACCTCGTCCTGAGTAGCTTGCCTATTTTCCATCGGGTAGATTGTCATGTAGAGGCTCGGGAATACCTGAAAATTGACCCTCGGGAAAATATGCAAGTTATTCAGAACTCGGAGTGTGTAACCTATACTGTTCAAAAAAAGAAACGCATAGTTGCTACTTGCCAAATTTGTTTTATTTTTCGAAAAAATTAACAGAAAATCCAATATTTAGATTATTTGTTTGAAATTTGGTATGGACACAGTTGAATGCACACACAGTCCATTTGCATCTTCAAATCAATCAGTCAATCAATACGATTGGGTGCCGAGGCTGTCAAGTCAGTAGGGGGTGTGACTGCCTTGAGCAGCAACAACTGCCCGGCACCTTCTGGGCATGGACTGGATCAGATGCCGGATATCTTGCTGTGGGATGGTGTCCCACTCCTCCTGAAGTGCCTGCAATAGATCGCGGTGATTTGCCGGCGCTTCTTCTCGCCTGCGCACACGTCTGTCCAATTCATCCCAGAGGTGTTCTATCGGGTTCATGTCTGGCGACATGGATGGCCAGGGAAGCACCTGGACATGGTGGTCGGTGAGGAACTGGGTGGCGAGTCGTGCTGTGTGCGGGCGAGCGTTGTCCTGCTGGAATATGGCATCCTGGTCAGCCAGAAGAGGAAGGGCGTGTGGGCGCAGAATTTCCTCCACGTATCGCTGGGCAGTTATGCGCCCTTGGACGTGCACCAGGGTGCTCCTTCCAGCGGTATTGATCGCCCCCCACACCATGACGCCTCCACCACCATGAACGGGTGCCTCATCCACACAGTTGGGCGCGTAACGTTCGTTTACTCTCCGGTAGACCCTCCTCCGACCATCATGTCGCTGGAGCAGGAAGTAGGACTCGTCGCTGAACCACACGTGTCTCCAGTGATTCCGGACGGTCCAGCGAAGGTGCTGGTTGCCCCACTGCACTCGGTTCTGGCGATGGCGGCGGGTGAGGACAGCTCCTCTGTGAGGTCTGCGAGCTCTCAAACCAGCTTCATGCAGGCGGTTCCGCACGGTCTGGTCCGATAATCGGTGTGGCCCGGGGAGAGCCTGGACAGAAGATGAGGCCGACAGGAAACGATTCCGGAGGTGGCGGAGCCGTATGAAGCGGTCGTGAGCAGCAGTTGTCGCCCTTGGTCTTCCCGCTCGTGGCAAGTCAGCAACGGAGCCAGTGGCTTGAAACCTGACCCACAGTCTACTGATGGTGCTCTGGGACACGTGGAAGTGCCTGGCGATTGCACTTTGACTTTGGCCTGCTTGTAAACGACCCAATGCAATTTGGCGGTCTTCTCTGCTCAATCGGGCCATCTTTCGTCGCTGAATTGTCGTCTAATTTCTTTGTGGTGAACAATCCGCTTTTATGGGTTTTGGAAGACATGGTGAGAGCTCAATATTCCCCGAGTTTCACGAGATTACACTGAAGCATGACGAGTGGTCATGCCAAATGAGCAATTTTGACATTGTAGCCACTGATAACGCATGCGTCACGTGCAGAGCTCACTTGTGGCAATGGACGAAAGGTCGACGACCAGATAAACATTTTCTGCAGTTTGGTGGATATCCTTGTAGCCATATAACTAAATTAACCAAATATTACAAGCTATGCGTTTCTTTTTTTGAACAGTATATATGTATCAAAGATCACTCAATCTCTCTGTCTCTGTCTCTCTCTCATTTGAAGCAAACGCATCTTATCACTGAGGGCGAGGATAAAGGGCGATTTGTTACCTTGGTAGCAAATGAAGCGCTGACATTTGCTAATGCAAAGTTAAGGAGATGTTTTTTTCTGGTTGGGAATCAAATACTGCAACACAAGAAAGTGACACGTGTTTGGTTATTCGGCGGTAAAATATAGGCCTTACTTGTAGCAGTTTGATGAAAAGGGACTTTTTGTCGAGAGTTAACTCCAAAAGAAAAGAATAGACTTCGGCCAAGAAGGAATTCTGTTAAAATGCTATAAGTCTGACACGAACAGTCCTTCCATGTAAAATTTAATGAGGACATTCGTATAGCACGTCAACCGACAAAATAGCTGACAGGCTACTCAACGTCAGTAGCAACCCAGTTTCAATAAAAACTGGCGAACCTAGCGGGCAGTGATAGTGGCATAGGGACGGAGTAAACGAGGCTCCTGTTGAATGAAAGGAATACTGGCATTTGATAGTCCAGCCAGTCTACTGGGTCGTCTTCGTGTCTTCCCCAAAGACCCGACAAGTGGAACGCCAGGCGGAAAAGAAGATAGCCCAGGGCCCGTATTCTTGAAAAAGCTGCAACTCATATACTGGCCTGTAGAACCACTTCCGTTCGATAAGTCCGCTAAGTGTTATTTATGAAACCCCGATAAGGCCTTACCGGCGGGTGTCACCGAGTTGTAAAGTTAGAGGACCCTCCCCCTCCTCTAAAGTTGCTACCTGTCAGGTAACTTCACGAAAACTGTTCATGTCACTCTTTTCATACGTTTCAATTCTGAATAAATCTTGTTCAAATATTGTTAGTAGGTTTATGTCCCTCATGGTCACACAATGATGTCATTTAAGCACCAATGCATTGCGGACAAATACCAGATATTGCTCGCGAAAGATTTCAACCGATGCTCGATCATACCGGCTTTGTGGCGAAAGCGTGCAAGCGTCTTCTTTAATGCATTACAGTGTCGAAACTTTGTAAACTGGTATCGTGGCCGAACGGTTATCGCATTTGCCTGATACGCGAATGAGTCGAGTTCAAATCACCATCTGGCCATTATTAATTTTTACTCTTTGTCATTTGTTTAGTTTTGTTTATTTTCTTCATGTGCAAGAGAGTACGTTGTAAGGAATATCAAAATTGATTTTTAACATTAATTTTAGGCAGGAATTAGTTTTTTAAATCTTTGGTTAATATGATATTAGTTTATTGATACAGTCTGTTAAATTAAAAAATGTAAACATTTGATTGAGAAAAAATAAAGCCTAATAAAGAAGGATGCTCCCGGGTTGAATTTTTTTTTTTAATTAGAGAGAAGGCAGCGTTAAAACTTTTTTTTTTATATCCCCCCTTGTTTTTATTTCATTTAGTTTGTTTGGTTGTTGCTATTGACTTTGAAACGGACATGCCGGCGAAAACGCCAGTAACGCATGTGCAGAGAAGAGCAAGCATGGGGAATCTCCTATTCTAAAAATAACCAACACTGGTAGCTGCCGACCTTCTACCAGCCTCACATGAATACCAGGGGAAAATAAATAATTACCGGGCTATATAAAAAAAAAAAAAAAATACCGGGCGGTAGTTACACGACAGTTTGACTTTGACAGACACAATTTTGCAGACTTTTCAAGATTACGGGCCCTGATCTTCAAGTCTGGGGGGTGTGGACCTATTACGGTCTGGAAGATTCGAGCTTGTTAACGCGTGATTTGTAAAACATTTTACAAATTACGTCGAACCTAAAACCGCGATTTGTAAAAATGTAAAAATGTAAAAATATCGCATTCCACAAAGTAATATTACGTACATGTCTTTTATTATTATTAATATTTGTTGTTTAGAGCCTCAATGGCAATGCTGGGTGGTGGGGGGTGGTTTGGGCCCGATAGATAAAATATTACGATTTTTAGCATAACAAAGAAAACAAACCCGAATTTCCCAGCGATGCCGATGGGACAATAAAGTAATGGAAAAACAATCTAATAGATCCCTTGACTTTTGGGTAGCGCGACTCTGTTGCTGCTAGCATTCCACTGGGAGGAAGCGACCCGAATTTCACAGCGATGGGACAACAAATTAATGGGAGAAAAAATCTATTAGATCCCTTGACTTTGGGGTAGCGCGACTCTGTTGCTGCTAGCTTTCCACAGGGAGAAAGCGACCCGAATTTCCCAGCGATGGGACAATAAAGTAATGATTTTTTTTTTTAATCTAAAAGATCCCATGACTTTGGGGTTGCTGCTAGCTTTCCACTGGGAGGAAAATAACCGAATTTCCTAGCGATGGGACAATAAAGGAATGAAATTTAAAAAAAATTAAATATAAATAGATCCCTTGATTTTGGGGTAGCGCGACTCTGTTGCTGCTATCTTTTCACTGGGAGGAAGCGAGAAACAGATCCCTTGACTTTGGAGATGACAAGAAAATATGTTTTGTAAAATGTTTTACATTTTTACAGATCACGGGTTAACAGAGCTTTTAACATTTATTTTTACCGCTGGCTGTCCGCGTGTACTAGCCGTGCTAATGTTGAGCGGAATGCTTTGAGTGCAGTATTAAACCGGCGCTCACCTTGACACAATTTGCTGAAAAAGTTTCTAGCGTTTCTAGCAATTCTTGTTCGTTTTAGAGGCACCGTCTTGATTTTTTAAAGAAATATTTTAAAACGATCTTTTCGAAAATGTGGCCTACTGGAACAATGCCTCATGTGCTTTAGATTTGAAAGCAGCTTAGGTGGTGATTGCTTGAATTTAGCAATGTTGGTCGTGTGAGGTCAAAATCTGCCTTATTCAACCCCTGACGCGGTTCACACCTGCTTCGTTGGGTATTCGATCAAATCAAATGTGCATAAGATAGCCGAATTTAACTAACTTTAACTAGGTAGTTAATTAATTGTTCTTTAACCTGGTGAGCAAATCCAAAAACAAAGAGACTGCCTACGTTCCAAAATTCAGAATAAAAAAACAAGAAAGCTAAGTTGTAGGAACGTTTGTTATTGACAAAACAACACGTTACAGTCACAAATATATCGACCCAACGGTCTTTTAAGTGAACAGACGAACAGTTTGTCTGTTTACTTAAAAAGACCGTTGGGTCGATATATTTGAGACTGTAACGCATTGTTTTGTCAATAAACAAACGTTCCAACAACTCAACCTTTCCTGTTTTTTTAAATTTTGACCTGGTGTACAAACGTCGCCGCATTGTGTACAATCTGATTTTTTTGTCGAATTTTAAGTTTGAACCTTAAATTATGCTCGTTTTGATTTTGGGGGCACTTTTATTAGAGAGACTTTCACGTGACCTCTGTGAAAGATGCCTTTTATCCAACAAAATCTGCAAACTATCGAAAACACTTGCCTTTTTCAGTATATGATCTCTGTAGAAAATAACATTTCTTTCTTTATTTGGTGTTTAACGTCGTTTTCAACCATTCAAGGTTATATCGCGACGGAGAAAATAACATGCGTATGAATTGTTAATTTGTTAAAAAAAAGTAGTGAAAGCTTTTTTTTTTCATAAGCCTCTGAAGGACGTTTGCCACTACACACAGAAAAGTACATCAGCTTCTTTAGAACATCTGTCCAATGAAAGAAAACCGCTAAAGGGTCTTAACAAGTGAACGCATGTGCACCCGCAGATTGATAAAAGTTCGCACCGACAACCAGGTATTACCGTGGAAAACTCTGGCTTTGCTAATGAACAGTAATGTATGGCCAGGCAATGGCTTTTTTTTGTTTGTGTTTGCTTAACGCCCAGCCGACCACGAAGGGCCATATCAGGGCGGTGCTGCTTTGACATATAACGTGCGCCACACACAAGACAGAAGTCGCAGCACAGGCTTCATGTCTCACCCAGTCACATTATTCTGACACCGGACCAACCAGTCCTAGCACTAACCCCACAATGCCAGACGCCAGGCGGAGCAGCCACTAGATTGCCAATTTTAAAGTCTTAGGTATGACCCGGCCGGGGTTCGAACCCACGACCTCCCGATCACGGGGCGGACGCCTTACCACTAGGCCAACCGTGCCGGTCAGGCAATGGCTGGACCCCACTGATTATGATGTTTGTGTATGACTTAACTCGCTCGCGCGCGCGCGAGCGTGTGTGTGTGTGTGTGTGTGTGTGTGTGTGTGTGTGTGTGTGTGTGTGTGTGTGTGTGTGTGTGCGTGTGTGTGTGTGCGTTGGTGCGTGCGTGCGCGCGCGTGTTCAGTAGACGTACTTTTGATATACATGTATTTATCTATATCCTGTATTCATTCGCTTGGGTCTGTGCGCCGTGTACATCACTTCGATCTAGTCGTGCAGAAAATAGTAACCCTCCCCAGCGGCGCAGCGCAAATTACGGAAGCTAATCAGCCCATCAAAGGGAGGCTGCAATACGATCTAAATTAGCTCCATACATCGTACAGAAACCCGACCCCACAAATCACAATGCCCTTCGCTGCACAAAAGAGTACTTTGGCATACAATCATGTGAGTGGCAATATGAGAGTTATCATTCTGGAAGCACCTTTGTATGTCAACAACAGCGTTGTAGACCTGATTGTTCATAAAAAATATAAAAAATAAAAAAGAAGAATGGTTAATTTATAGAACTTTCAATCATCACAAATTAAAGTCTTCGTCCTAGTAGCATTTGAAGTGGACGGACGGAAAAATGATGAGAAAAAACACAGAAAATGAGGACTTATCAGTTAGGCGTTACTTCTTCCATCTCAAAAGATGGTGAGAGTAAAATATTTACAAACTTATATTAAACAAGGATAAAACGAGTAAAAACCAATATATTCCTTCTTCTTCTTCTTCAGCGTTCCAGAATTTTCTGGTTACGTGTCAGCTCGTTTGCCCATTTGGGTTCCCCACACTATACTCTGAGAGCATAGTCAGCTCACTCCGCTTTCGTTGAGTAGGCATGCTGGGTATTTTCGTGTTTCCATAACCCACCGAACTCTGACATGGATTGCAGGATCTTTTCCGTGCGCACTTGGTCTTGTGCTTGCGTGTACACACGAAGGGGGTTAAGTCACTAGCAGGTCTGCACATAAGTTGACCTGGGAGATCGGAAAAATCTCCACTCTTAACCCACCAGGCCGACGTCTTACCACCACGCCACTGCGCCCGTCTTATCCAAACACAAAGGAGTACAAATAGGCAGATTGTGAGCATTCATTAGGAAAGAATACTCTTGAAAGATTCCTGCTTACATTTAACGGAATTTTGACTAGACGCAGTGAAATTTAGGTATATGGAACAAAAACGTATTTGATTACGAGCGTATGCAGCCAAGTGCAAAACTGGCTACTAATTCATTATAATGTTTTTCTGTCATTTGTGTCTTGTGTACGTTTTGCCGATCGCTTTATGTTTTGTGTGATGTCATTATCTGTTCTACTTCTAACTTCTAAGTTAACTTTAGAGATGTGCATGTCCAACCACCTGCAGATCGTAAACGCGCTTGTCCATCACCTTAAGGCTTATCTTTGATGCTTTTCAAGTGCCGCCTCTCTTTGCGAGAGACGGGTACCTCGGGCCAGCAACACAACTTTATGACAAGTTACACAACTTTATGACCGAGTCTCCGGTAGCATGTTCTTGTGATGATGTTTGAGGCGCTCCGATCAAAGCCTCGTTAAGAGGGTGTTAGAATGTCGCTTTCCTCTTCCGTCCTACGTTTCTTTGCAAGAGCGCCCTCGGTAGTCGCTTTCTGTGCTTAGGAAACAACATGCTTTTGTGCGAACGGGTACAAGATGGCGGACGAATGTCAGCCAATGAGGGATGCTATCGAGTTTGACAGACGAATCAGGCATTGGTTACAAGCGAAGAAATGTTTGATGACATCGTTGTAGAATACAATCGTTATGGGAAATATTTTTGGTCAAAGTTTTCTTCACAATGATCTAGAATTAAAATACTTTTTCATCATCCCTTGATTGGTGCAATTCATGCGCTAGAACCGTCGTATCTAAGAAAGTATCGTCGTCGAAATGAAACCCAAACACTACGGCCGCCATTTTTGTTTGCTGTGCACTACCTCATACAGACGCCGCGCGGCGCTGCACAGCGCCTGCCGTGAGAACCGCGTTTCATTGGCGAGACGGTAAAACGTTCTGGGACGCCTTCGCTCGGAAACGGCCTGCTGTTTGTACGATTGTGATTTGTTTACTTGTTTGACCAATGAGATGCGATGTCAGCTTTGTTAGCTAACTTCTGATTGGTGGCTTTGACCCAACCCATGTCTATGTACTTGGTAGCGTTTGAGATTTTTGGCAGAACTTAACTGTCCAGAGAGAACTGTCCAGAGAGGGAGAACTGTCCAGAACAGAAGTAGAGAGAAGGCGAACTTGTTTTTACAAGCTGTTATCATATAGACAGAATGATGTAGACTGCATTGGTATTGTTGTGTGGCCACCCAGCCATTGGCTGGGTCGGCGAGGAAAGGAACAGGAATTAAAGAGAAATGTGAACCAACAGTCATGGTTTTTCCAGAGTTTAATTTTACATCAAGTGATTCGTCGGTCTGTGCCAGTGAACTCTTGTCTATCATTCGTTACACGTTTGTGAAGTCCAAGACGAGAGAAAGTGTTGTTTGTTCAGTGCAAGACACATAAGAGGCACTCAAATGGTGTACTCCTTACCTTTGGGGGTCTACTTCTACTAGGTGACTACATTCACCTACCTAGTACTCCAAATCACTACTTCCTCCTCCTTCCGCCCCATCACATTTATACTCAGAAGAAGGGAAATATTAACAGCTATTGTGTTTTCAGCGTAGCAATTAATAGGGTCCGATATTTAGACGAGACAAGTATAATGCCGACGAGTCTAAATATCGGACCCTATCGCTACGCTGAAAATACAATAGCGATTATATAGCTGTTCTGACCTTGATTTGTTGTTCCAAACTTACAAAATGACAGTTTTTGTGTCGATGCGTTGATCTCAGGTTTTGATAGCAGACGCCGTTTCTTATGCTCATTAGTTTTGCGCAGGCGCCACACTGACTTTGGAAAAAAAACTCGATTTGACAACACAGCTGTTAAACAGCTTTTTATTTGTTCATTCGTATACAACAAAACGAAGTTTGAGTTTTTTTAATTTTGAACAAGACTACTTATGAAGAAGACCAAAACACAACATCAACGGTAAACTAGAAACAACTGAAGAACTAGGATGCAACAATTAAGGGGGAGGAGAAGAGAACAGCTAATCCGTACAACGCGAGCAGGCGGCAGCGAAGTTTTCAGTTTGGGTGAATGGCATTTATGCTTGTCTCGTCATGAAGCGAATTTTTCAACCTCAGTTATAAACGACTACATGAATTTTAGTGCCATGGGTTGTACATCAATACTTCAGAGGGGAAGTGGGGTATTTAGTGTGGAGTTACGAGATAAGAAAAGCCGAATGCGAAAGTTTGTGTCAGTCGGCAACTGGCACACAAAAACGGCTGTTCCAGTTTACTCCCCTGTTTGTACTACATCTTTCGACTTTGGGCATTTTGTGGTGTTTAGGGACAGAAAATAATTGGTTTAGTCCTGTTTCATCGGGAAGTTAGCAGAAAAGGGCATGCTATCGACATTGTAAAGCTAAAAAACATTCCCGAGAAGAATTTCAAGTTGTCAGTGTATGCTGTTGTCGCCGGATTCAGTGAAACATCGTGTGGTACAGATGGGTAAACCGGTACCATGCGTCTTTGTTATTGCCAATATGCTTTTGGATATTGGCAAAAATGGCCGACTTCCGTAGCATTATGCTTTGATGATCGGAAGAGACCATCCAATCACAGCCCCCGAATTCCCCCACGTGTCCATCAGAATAGCTATATTGGACAATTATCGACCACCTTTTGCTTTATCGCGAAGAGGTTTCATTTTGTGGCAAACGTGAAGCCTATTAAGAACGAATTAGCCTAGCTTTGATAGACATTCAGCACAAATTAAAGACAGAAAAAAATGACAACGGGGCCATATTAGGAGCCGGTCCATTTTCAGGGGCCATTCCCTTACATGCAGCATGGGACTTGTACATGACTGATTTATGAAGGGTCCAAAATGACTCTTGGTTACGTTACAAAATGCGTCTCGTGAACTGACGTTAAAAAAAAAACTCGGTCATAAAATAAAAGTAGATCAGTATTGGATATTTGTGTTCCAGGCCTCTTGCTTTCAGTCACAAGTGTAGCTGTGTGTTGTGTGAGGGATCATCATGTCCCATTTTCTACTTTTGGAGTTTCTCAGAACGCACACGAAGGATGTGGTTCCACAACAAAGAGATTTTGCAGGCTCTACCTAAACCAACAACAATGAATGTGGGTGATCTCAGTAAGAAACGAGACCCCACAATCATGTTGATAAGAGATAAACTTTGCATTGAGGAGGTCAGCTTATCCCCTCGCACAGGGCACGCAGACAGACAAACACACAGACAGACATACCTACATGCAGTTAGATAGACACAGAGGCCCACAGTGACACAGTCACATACACAGATAGACAGACAGACAGAAAGACAAACAAGCGCACGCACGCACGCACGCACGCACACTTACACACACCCAATCAATCACACATACATACACACACAAGGCACACACACACACACACACGCATACACACACATACACACACACACACACACACACAATCACACACATACACTCACACACACACACACATACACACACAATCACACACACACACACACACACACACACACAATCACACACACTGTGCCCATCAGTTCGCGTTTGAATTGTTTCGTAGAAAATCAATACACGCAATGATAGCGTTCCGTCAACGTGTACGTTATAATAAGTCTTTTACTCGGATGAATTTGTATTGATTTTCTTTTCATCTCAATAGCCACTCTTCGTGTGCAGTACGCTTGTTATTCCGAGATTTTGCTGCTGTCTGGCGCCAACTGCATTAACGCTGGAGTATCGTTTGCATAAAAAAAAAACCGTGTGAATCGCGTACACCAGAACGTGCGTATCAGCTCCATACAAACTTGAATGTCGTTTGCATTAAAATGTGTAGATAAGATGCATTAATACTTGTGCGTATGTGCATTTAAATAAATGTGTTTTGCTTGTATAAAACACACACACACACACACACACACACACACACACACACACACACACACACAAAGTTGCGTATCGGTTGTAACCAATGAGGATGGTCGGTCGGTGCCACGCTCGAATACATGTGGTATTCGTTATTTGCTGACCAAACCTACCACAGATTTGGTCGCTTTACCGTGACTCTAATAACAAACGACTGTTGACGAGACAGTTATAGAACAGATACACTGGAAACTTGACATTGGACAAGTGTACAGATGATTCCAGTTTCCATTGTTTCTAGTTTTACTGTGATACTGAAACGCACGTGACTGATAAGAGATACGTAACGAATTTCCTGGGTTATAGCAGGGCGGTGCTGTCAGCAGAGAGTTAACGGCGACCACAGAATACGTGTTTGACTTTGAAACTTACACACTCATTTTTAGCTGCATTGGCTGAAGAAGTGTAACATGAACTTGTTAAAATACTTCATAACTCGAATAACTGTTCACAGTTATTACCTGTACGCCACAGAACTCCGTAAACGCCTATTACGAAAAAAAAGGACACATAATCACACTAGAGAAATCTTCAAGCATTAAAGCATGATAATTTTCCACACTATTGTATCGGTGTTTTTGCAAAAAGAAGCACTTCGTACAGGCAGACAATAGGAACTGCGAAACAAACAAGCCGACAAACAAACAAACAAACCTGAATGATTGTTTGTACGGACTGCTAGACTTGCGTTGTAGAAAATGGTTAAATTCCATCCTTTCCGGAAAGTAGTACAGTGGAACCCCCATTTTAAGACCTCCAAGAATCTGGGGAAATCAGGTCTTAACAAGGAGCGAGTCTTAAAATGGTAAATTTACAGATGTTATGAACAATAAGTCTGAGAAAACAGGGTCTTAAAAGGGAGGGAGTCTTAAATTGGGGGGTCTTAAAAGGGGGGTTCAACTGTACAACTAGGTAACTTTGTTTAAGATCGTTCGATTAGCGCAGCGGGCTACGGGGCCGGAAAACGAATCCTATCGGAGTCATGTGTTTCTCTCGGGCTCCGACCGTCTTCTACCCAGAGTTGAAGTGCTATTGTTCCGGTGGATACAATATGACGGTAAGCATACAATGACTAAAACCAAAATAAAACTCCTTAAAGGCACAGTAAGCCTCTCGTAAACCATCAGAGATACTGTCAGGCTTTTACACACAGTACAAACACCCTTTCATTTAAACACTCACCAAACGGGAAAATCCTAGGTGCCCCACGTAAAGAGTGAGCAATTTTTAAAGAATTAATTTGCGGATTGTCTCTCAGACAATCGGACCGTGGTGCGTTTTGGCGCTAGACCTAACTTTTAACATCTAAATAATAAATTGACAGCTTGTTACACAAACATTCTTAAATCATAAAAGAATTCTTTTTTCATCAAGACAAGATCAGTACAATTCGAAGTTTTTAAAGTTTGAAAAAAGAAAAGCCCGGAAGCAGGGTCACGCAAGGTCGTGGTTCTCGTAGCAGACGACGGTTTATGCCTATCGCCAGTTCCTCTGAACAGTCAAAAGCCATCGCTAGAGTTCTTGTGAACTACAGCCGTTTGTTTCGTGCATAGTCAGAGGTACATAATAACGTGCTATTGCAGATAAGCTCACATCGAGTCGCATTCAAATTTCTAACTGACGACTACATTGTGAACAAGAGGCGAAGCCTTCACGGCTCACGTAAGAAATCGACAAACAGTAACACAAACTCAATCACTCCGTCACACATACACACACACAGTAAGCATACCGTCGCGATATAACCTTGAACGGTTGAAAACGACGTTAAACACCAAGTAAAGAAAGAAAGAAACAGTAAGCATAAGTGATACGGTGCAAGAGTGCAAGACACTAGATCTAGATCTGTCTGTCTGTAGCCTACTTTTTAGTACTTACGAGGACACGATGGCCAGATCGACACTGCGCTTTCAGTCGACAGCGCTTCCTCGCGCAGACACTGGAAACACGCTGTGCAGATTAACCTGTAGGAAATCTCCTTTGGTATCTTCTTTATCTATTTTTCTGGAGCTACGAAACCGAACAATGTGAAATCATGAGTCGTCTTCTTCGAATCGGCGAACTGCAGCTCGGTGATAACTGTATCTATACCACAATCCTTCACGCGATCTGACCTAACCTTGACCCCTGACCTGGTCTACATACCTCACACGACACAAATCAGTCAGCTGTTTTTACCCCCCCAAAACCCCCCACCACCCGTTTTCTTTGGATACACACTTTAACTACATACGTGCCGACGAAATGTTGATCATTGCTTCAATATTTTAAAGCTGTTGCTTGGATAATAACCAGGTAAAATTAGTATTTCGGTGTTTAGTCAAATGTTAAAGTTTCTATCACATACACACACACACACACACACACACACACACGCACAAACAGACAAAGTTTATCATCGCATAGGCTACACTTACGTGAGCCAAAAATGAAAACTGGATCACACGGGTTCACGATGGCTCAGGGGTAAGATAAACCACGCAAAAATAAATGCTTTGAAAATTGTTCGCTCTTTACGGAGGGCACCTAGGATGTTCTCAAGCGATGAGTGTTTAAATGAAAGGGTGTTTGTACTGTGTGTAAAAGCCTGACAGTATCTCTGATGGTTTACGGGAGGCTTACTGTGCCTTTAATATTCGGTTAGCAATTATAAACAGGCAGAAAAGGCTATGCTTACTGCGGATTACTACCCCGCAGTAGCGACAGCACGGCTATCATGAGCGT
Organism: Littorina saxatilis; assembly: GCF_037325665.1. Lineage (NCBI taxonomy): Eukaryota > Metazoa > Mollusca > Gastropoda > Littorinimorpha > Littorinidae > Littorina > Littorina saxatilis. The sequence goes on along the minus strand of NC_090256.1, from coordinate 57,240,652 downwards.
GTGGCGTGTTGCACACAGCTGGTCGGAAGCTTATCGAGTGACATCAGTTACAAAATCAACACAGTCCATTAGCTTCTGTCAGTATCATTGTTTCGATACAGCCCAGCAACAAATCAGTGTCACAACTATTCTGATGGCTCTGCCCCCCCGCCCTCCCACCCACCGCCCCCGTGAATGGGGGTGCATAGGTTTTACTCTGTTAGTTTGTTTGTCCTTCTGTCCGCATTCAGATCTCTAGTGTTTATGGGTCGATTGAGCTGAAATTTGGTGTGCAGCTTGAAAGTGGTTTCCACCTATTAAAAAGAGAAAAAAAGTCGAATATCATTCCCAGGAACTCTCATGTCAAATTTAATCAAGATCGGTCCAGTAGTTTAGTCTGAATCGCTCTACACACACACACACACACACACACACACACACACATACACACACACACACACACACACACACACACACACACACACACACACATACACCACGACCCTCGTCTCGATTCCCCCTCAATGTTAAAGGGATCCGACACCGATCAGTGCACAGCGTAGTGACGATTGCGAACAAGTTCCGTAACTCTTATCTTCCGGGCCTTACCTCCCCCTGTTTTCATGATCCCCTAAAACAAATGAGTTTGCTTGCCTTCGTGTGTCCTTCGTCTTTACATTTAGTCAAGTTTTGACTAAATGTTTTAACATAGAGGGGGAATCGAGACGAGGGTCATGGTGTATGTGTGTGTGTGTAGAGCGATTCAGACTAAACTACTTGACCGATCTTTATGAAATTTTACATGAGAGTTCCTGGGAATCCCGGACGTTTTTTTTCTTTTTTTCGATAAATGTCTTGGATGACGTCATATGCGGCTTTTTGTAAAAGTTGAGGCGGCACTGTCACACCCTCATTTTTCAATCAAATTGATTGAAATTTTGGCCAAGCAATCTTCGACGAAGGCCGGACTTCGGTATTGCATTTCAGTTTGGTGGCTTAAAAATTAATTAACGACTTTGGTCATTAAAAATCTGAAAACTGTAAAAAAAATATTTTTTTTATAAAACGATCCAAATTTACGTTCATCCTACTCTTCATCATTTTCTGATTCCAAAAACATATAAATATGTTATATTTGGATTAAAAACAAGCTCTGAAAATTAAAAATATAAAAATTATGATCAAAATTAAATTTCCGAAATCGTTTTAAAAACTATTTCATCTTATTCCTTGTCGGTTCCTGATTCCAAAAACATATAGATATGATATGTTTGGATTAAAAACACACTCAGAAAGTTAAAACGAAGAGAGGTACAGTAAAGCGTGCTATGAAGCACAGCGCAACCGCTACCGCGCCAAACAGGCTCGTCACTTTCACTGCCTTTTGCACTAGCGGCGGACTACGTTCAGTTTCATTCTGTGAGTTCCACAGCTTGACTAAATGTAGTAATTTCGCCTTACGCGACTTGTTTTCTTTTGCTCCTGTAGTGTCATTATGACGTCAAACATAACGTCACGGAACACGTTAAAGAAAGTCCATGTTTCTGGTCCAAGACGTTTAGTTCCACCTATTACAAGTCTCGGACCGGCACGGTTGGCCTAGTGGTAAGGCGTCCGCCCCGTGATCGGGAGGTCGTGGGTTCGAACCCCGGCCGGGTCATACCTAAGACTTTAAAATTGGCAATCTAGTGGCTGCTCCGCCTGGCGTCTGGCATTATGGGGTTTAGTGCTAGGACTGGTTGGTCCGGTGTCAGAATAATGTGACTGGGTGAGACATGAAGCCTGTGCTGCGACTTCTGTCTTGTGTGTGGCGCACGTTAAATGTCAAAGCAGCACCGCCCTGATATGGCCCTTCGTGGTCGGCTGGGCGTTAAGCAAACAAACAAACAAACAAACAAACAAGTCTCGGTCACTATGCTTGCCAAGAATCTTTCATTCTTTGTGCGTGGTTGTGAGTGCGTGTTCGTTTCTGTGTTTGCAGGTGTGTGTGTATGTGTGTGTGTGTGTGTGTGTGTGTGTGTGTGTGTGTGTGTGTGTGTGTGTGTGTGTATGTGTGTATGGGTGTGTGAGTATGCGTGTGTGTGTGTGATTGTGTGTGTGGGTGTCTGTATGTGTATATGTATGTTTGTGTGTGAGTATGTGTATATGTGTGTGTGTAATAATTACATGTGATGAGCGTATCTTTTATGATTTTCAACAACAGAATTTCTATATCAAAGTTTTAAAACGAATAACGTTTTTGTTTCGTTGTTCTCATTCGTTTATAGACGTAGCATCGACAACCAATTACAATTTCTGAAACTGTTCTTTACAGTCCAAAGTAATATTAACAACTGCTCGCAAACATTATGTGCTGATGACATACACGACAGTGAAGATTGTTTGTTCAGTGTATCCTATACTGTTCAAAAAAAGAAACGCATAGTTGCTACTTGCCAAATTTGTTTTATTTTTCGAAAAAATTAACAGAAAATCCAATATTTAGATTATTTGTTTGAAATTTGGTATGGACACAGTTGAATGCACACACAGTTCATTTGCATCTTCAAATCAATCAGTCAATCAATACGATTGGGTGCCGAGGCTGTCAAGTCAGTAGGGGGTGTGACTGCCTTGAGCAGCAACAACTGCCCGGCACCTTCTGGGCATGGACTGGATCAGATGCCGGATATCTTGCTGTGGGATGGTGTCCCACTCCTCCTGAAGTGCCTGCAATAGATCGCGGTGATTTGCCGGCGCTTCTTCTCGCCTGCGCACACGTCTGTCCAATTCATCCCAGAGGTGTTCTATCGGGTTCATGTCTGGCGACATGGATGGCCAGGGAAGCACCTGGACATGGTGGTCGGTGAGGAACTGGGTGGTGAGTCGTGCTGTGTGCGGGCGAGCGTTGTCCTGCTGGAATATGGCATCCTGGTCAGCCAGAAGAGGAAGGGCGTGTGGGCGCAGAATTTCCTCCACGTATCGCTGGGCAGTTATGCGCCCTTGGACGTGCACCAGGGTGCTCCTTCCAGCGGTATTGATCGCCCCCCACACCATGACGCCTCCACCACCATGAACGGGTGCCTCATCCACACAGTTGGGCGCGTAACGTTCGTTTACTCTCCGGTAGACCCTCCTCCGACCATCATGTCGCTGGAGCAGGAAGTAGGACTCGTCGCTGAACCACACGTGTCTCCAGTGATTCCGGACGGTCCAGCGAAGGTGCTGGTTGCCCCACTGCACTCGGTTCTGGCGATGGCGGCGGGTGAGGACAGCTCCTCTGTGAGGTCTGCGAGCTCTCAAACCAGCTTCATGCAGGCGGTTCCGCACGGTCTGGTCCGATAATCGGTGTGGCACGGGGAGAGCCTGGACAGAAGATGAGGCCGACAGGAAACGATTCCGGAGGTGGCGGAGCCGTATGAAGCGGTCGTGAGCAGCAGTTGTCGCCCTTGGTCTTCCCGCTCGTGGCAAGTCAGCAACGGAGCCAGTGGCTTGAAACCTGACCCACAGTCTACTGATGGTGCTCTGGGACACGTGGAAGTGCCTGGCGATTGCACTTTGACTTTGGCCTGCTTGTAAACGACCCAATGCAATTTGGCGGTCTTCTCTGCTCAATCGGGCCATCTTTCGTCGCTGAATTGTCGTCTGATTTCTTTGTGGCGAACAATCCGCTTTTATGGGTTTTGGAAGACATGGTGAGAGCTCAATATTCCCCGAGTTTCACGAGATTACACTGAAGCATGACGAGTGGTCATGCCAAATGAGCAATTTTGACATTGTAGCCACTGATAACGCATGCGTCACGTGCAGAGCTCACTTGTGGCAATGGACGAAAGGTCGACGACCAGATAAACATTTTCTGCAGTTTGGTGGATATCCTTGTAGCCATATAACTAAATTAACCAAATATTACAAGCTATGCGTTTCTTTTTTTGAACAGTATATGTTCGGGCGAATATAGCAAACACAAAAAGAGAATATTTTATGAAGTCGACATTACGCCTGCTACAAGATGTTGCTATGTTGTGATTGAAAAGGCTGTTCTTTGTTATTCGTACACAAATCCAAAACGGGTAAAAATGTAAATGAAATATGTATTTCCTTCTTCTTGGCTTATTATATATGGCTTACATCTCTTCCAAAGATGTTCCCTCACCCGTTAAAATTGTTTTGAAAAGAGAGAGAGAGAGAGAGAGAGAGAGAGAGAGAGAGAGAGAGAGAGAGAGAGAGAGAGAGAGAGAGAGAGAGAGAGAGAGAGATTTTATCGTTGATGTATTTAGCGATGGATATAGTGCATCGGCATTCGCAATCTCGTTTGTTGTTTTTCTTCTCACATGAAATAACCTCTTTGTGTACTCTTTATGTACGACTTATTATGCAAATTTAAAACGGATATAAATGGACTGGGTTTCCCACCCAACGATTATTATCAGAAACGTGTGTGTGTGTGTGTGTGTGTGTGTGTGTGTGTGTGTGTGTGTGTGTGTGCGTGTGTGTGTGTGTGTGTGAATGTGTGTGTATATGTGTGTGGGCGTGTGTGTGTGTGTGTTTGTGTATGCGTGCGTACGTACGTCAATGCGTGCATGTGTATTTGTGCGTGCGTGTATCTGTGCGTGTGTGTTTGTGCGTGAATGCGTGCACGCGCGCACGCGTGTGTGTGTGTGTGTGTGTGTGTGTGTGTGTGTGTGTGTGTGCGATGCACGTGCGTGTTTTTCTAAAGGCATGTTGATATATCAACTCAATGGTAGATATACACAATTGGTTCAACTGCTTTTACCTACCACACAACATATAGATAATTGCATTTTCTTTTTCCACTGCAACAGTGCAATATTGGAGTAGCATCAGTTTTGCCTGGCTAGGTTTGTTTTGTTTATTGTTTATGGTTGATTCAGTCTGTGTTTTTTCTATCTTGAGCATCTTATCATTACAACTGCTCGATCGATTGATAAAAGTGGACATGCATTTATGAAAATTATGCAACTGATCTCAATTTACCATCAAGGCCGTCACTTTTGCTGGCTATTATACAATAGCAATGTCAGAAAAGCACACGGTAAAAACATTTCACACATAAATACGCGTTAGTGCTCAAAAGACAAACTAACAATTTATCCCAAAACACACAAAGACACACACACACACACAGACACAGACACACACACACACACACACACACACACACACACACACACACACACACACACACACACACACACTTACGCGTTTCTGATTATAATCAATGGGTGCGAAACCCCATCCAGCTTCTTTCACGTGATTCATTGCATTTCACATTCGACAAAGTCCTACAGGTACATTGTTTTCGTCATTTTGTCACTAGCGTTTGACTAGTCCATAATACATCTGACACAGCTGTTTGTAGTTTGGGTAATGCATTCACGGGCTATGGGGAGATCTCCTCTCATGCGCCCGTTTCTTTCACTTTTATAGCGTTTTTATAGATATAAAACATATAAATGAAAACAACATAAAAACAACACGCAATCATTTCTCATGATTGTATAAAAAATAAAAAAATAATACAAGCACATTACAATTACACAGGCAACAACAACAACAAAAACAACAACAATGATAATAATGGTAATAATGATAATAATAATAATATAATATTAATAATAATGTCGCCCCGACTGGCAGCCTTATGCTAGCGTGAGAGGTAAGCGCTCTAATTTTTATGCCTATCCGTACGCTTGGGTCGAACACCTCTAGCTGCGCTCAGCGATTGAGCGGTCGCCCATGCTTTGTTTCAGTTACAACTCCAACGATTATTAAGCAATGTTTTTGAAGTGTTGCGCCAGGTTTAAGCATCAGCATATCCACATCCACACGAAATTTGTGGTGAATCGGTCAAGAAACGCTGGAGGTATAGGCAAAGGAAATGACGTGTGAGCGCTAAACCGTGTGCAACCTCGGTACTCACGTAGCCATTGGGTAGAAATGTTAACCACATATATACCATAACAATGGTATATGTCATTCCAAATTTCACGATAACGGGCCCACAAACCCAGGAGTTATTAGCGATCAAAAGTGTGGCGGACGGACGGACATACGGACGGACGAACGAACGGACGGACGGATGGAAACACGGACAGATGCCTAACAATATCGATTTGATGTAACACACAACGAATATGTAACAACAACAAAATCATTAGATTCAAGCGTGTTTTCCATACGCAACGAGTGTCATAATGTCAACCTTCTTTTGTACTAAAATTATAAATGGGGTTAGGGTTACGTTTTGTAAACTTATGCAAAAATTTAACGATCGATTTTTGTGTGTGTGTGTATCTAATTGTGTAGACCCAGGTGTGCATTATGTCAAACTTTTATGAAAATTTAACGGTTCTATTAGCAGATATATTCAGTTGAAGTGAGCAGGTGGTCTAATTTTAGCACATAAAATGTCATGTAAATTAACGAATATTAGCCATTTCAGAAAGAATGGAAACACTTATTCGTAACAAAACCCATCATTTTTATGTGCACAAAGTCGGTATTTACGCCACATACAAAAACAAGTATTTGTGATTTTAATTAATCAGTTAGATCCCATATCCAATAACCTACCCTGATTTAAAAAAAAACGTGAAATGTCAACATATTCATGAGGCTGTATCTTAAAAACGCAACGATCGATTTCTCTGATTTTAACACATTTTTTTGTCAGACTTTAAACATACATCAGGCAAAATATTGGCTATTTTTAACGGTTGTTTAATCGGTGTCGTATGTCTTTAAAACATTTAGTCAAAACTTGACTAAATGTAAACAAGTCGCGTAAGGCGAAATTACTACATTTAGTCAAGCTGTGGAACTCACAGAATGAAACTGAACGCATTGCATTTTTTCACAATGACCGTAGTCCGCCGCTAGTGCAAAAGGCAGTGAAAGTGACGAGCCTGTTTAGCGCGGTAGCGGTTGCGCTGCGCCGCATAGCACGCTTTACTGTACCTCTCTTCGTTTTAACTTTCTGAGCGTGTTTTTAATCCAAACATTATATATCTATATGATTTTGGAATCAGGAACCGACAAGGAATAAGATGAACTTGTTTTTAAAACGATTAGGGAAATTTAATCTTAATCAGAATTTTTATATTTTTTATTTTCAGAGCTTGTTTTTAATCCGAATATAACATATTTATATGTTTTTGGCATCAGAACATGTTGAAGAATAAAATAAAAGTAATTTTGGATTGTTTTATACAAAAACAATTTTAATTACAATTTTCAGATTTTTAATGACCAAAGTCATTAATTAATTTTTAAGCCACCAAGCTGAAATGCAATACCGAAGTCCGGCCTTCGTCGAAGATTGCTTGGCCAAAATTTCAATTGATTGAAAAATGAGGGTGTGACAGTGCCGCCTCAACTTTTACAAAAAGCCGGATATGACGTCATCAAAGGTATTTATCGAAAAAAAGAAAAAAACGTCCGGGGATATCATTCCCAGGAACTCTCATGTAAAATGTCATAAAGATCGGTCCAGTAGTTTGGTCTGAATCGCTCTACACACACACACGCACAGAAACACACACACACATACACCACGACCCTCGTCTCGATTCCCCCTATGTTAAAACATTTAGTCAAAACTTGACTAAATGTAAAAACACGTGTTGATCACGTACGTGAAATAAATTGCTTTGTTAACAACGTCCAAGTAGCATTTCTGGGTTTTTTGGCGAATAGGCACATTAAAGTGTGCCAGTGTGTGTGTGAAGGGGTGGTGTGGTGTTGGTCGAGGGAGAGAGTGATAACGCTACGCACATTCTGGCATCGATCTGGCACCGCAGACAGACACACACACACACACACACACAGACACACACGCACGCACGCACGCACGCACGCACGCACGCACACACACACACACACACACACACACACACACACACACGCACTCACTCAAAACACCTCTGATAACGCTACGTAAATTCTGGCATCGCTCTGGCAGCACACACACACACACACACACACACACACACACACACACACACACACACACACACATTTATTATTGGTAAAATAAAACAAAAGATTAGTGGTGAAGTGTAAGTGTCTCTATTTGCATTTTCTTTGTTCTCATTCTGTTTACCAAATACCCCCCCTCCCCCCCCCCCCCCCCCCTTATTTACCGCCTGTACTGTACGTATGTAAATGTGTAACTTGAAAATGGGATTCTCACTTTCGAACAGTAAGTTATGATAAATGTGGTCGAATGGCTCACTTTCTTCCTTTCATAATAGTATAGCTAAAGGCATTGAGTGTAAAATATTAACAGGTATTGCCCATTTACAGAAACTAACACAATTGTTGGAAAGCCTTTCTTTTGTTTGTGACGTTTTTTCTCAAAAGGGCATCATCATGCAATAATACTTCCAACGTTTTAAACTGCTAAAACTTTTGTTGAAAAGAGATGCAATTTTGAAATTGTCTGCGCTGGTCGATAGTATAGTCGTTTCCAAAGTATGTATCCTTTTTACATTTAGTCAAGTTTTGACTAAATGTTTTAACATAGACAGGGAATCGAGACTAGGGTGGCAGTGTATGTGTGTGTGTATGTGTGTGCGTGTAGAAAGATTCCGAGAAAACTACTAGATCGATCTTCATGAAACTTCACATGGGAGTTCCTGGGTATGATATCCCCAGACCTTTTTTTCGATAACTGTCTTTGATGACGTCATATCCGGCTTTTAGTGAAAGTTGAGGCCGCACTGTCACACCCCCATTTTTCAACCAAATTGATTGATATTTTGGTCACGCAATCTTCGACGACGTCCGGACTATGGGATTGCATTTCAGCTTGAAAGCTTTAAAATTAGTTCATTAGTTTGCTCATTGAAGTTGTCATCAAAATCGAATTTTCAGTTACAGATTAAAAAAAATGATTGCATCCTGAGTTCAAAATTATATATGTCGCGGATATATAGATATGTCATGTTTACTCTAAAAATGTGCTCAGAATGGAAGAAAATAGGTCCAGTAAGTACTTCGGTCGCTTGTAACCCGCCTCGGTCTTCAGGTTAGCCGAGACTATCTGAAGTTAGTCTCGGCTGGTCTCGGCGATGACTGTTTTTTTGGTTATTGATCTTTATAGTTTGTTAACGATTGACTAAATGTTTTTATATCGCTTCACGCGACCTGTTTTTTGATAACTTTAAAAAAGTTAACTCTTCGTTTTTTGTCCAAATCGTCACTCAGTTCTCCCAGATTGCCACAATCATTCTGTATGAGGACGGAACCGTGTGCCATGAATGACAGACATCGTGTGCGTAAATGACCATCAGTGCTGCCAGGCGCGCTCTAATGGGCCACGAGACACTGTTGGAACAAATGGTCAGTGCACACGCCCTAGATCGATACTGTGCGCCGCTGTATCCAAGCAAGGAATCATGGAGATAACAACTAGTCTGTATCTCTGTGATGGGCACGCATGCTCTGTGCCTAGTTAGCCAGGCCTGCCAAGTCAGGGGAGAGTGCAACCACTCGCCCGAGTTGTATGTGCTATCATCAGTGAACACAGCACTCCTGTTTTTGCTCTCTTTCTTTCAAACATTACACCTGGCTGGATACGTTGGTACGTTGTCCCTTTGATGGGGACATGTCAAAACTATTTTCTTGTCTTGTCCAAAAGATCGTGCAACCACCCTCTTTGCTTCCAGGTATTGGTAGTGTTCAAGAAAAGTTTTCCATATTCGAGGAGCTGTTGCAAGGTAACAAACTTAGCAGATGAAGAGAGCAGTGGCAAATTCGTATATAAACGAGGCAACATCGTGGAAAAAAGAGACTTATTCTGAAAACTTAATGCATGTTCAATCATGTTCAAGGGATACCTAAAGGGAATATATCTAACGAAAAAACTGTCTCAAATCGCCCCAGTTAAAAATACAGTTCAGCTTGGGGGTTGTTATTTGTGACCACACACCAGGAACACCTTAAAATAAACGTTTGAGCGCTGAGTTACTCAAATTGAAAACGGATGTATTTTGGGTAGGAATCCCAAATTGTAATTTTCATTGTGACGCACTTTGCGCGACTCCTAGTTTTCGTCCTACCTTTTGATCCGGCCTGAGCATTCCATGCGCTATTCCTAGAGATAAAGATTTGAAACTGAGCCGAGAGCTGCAGAGTTCGTTTTGAAGGTAAAAAAAACACACACGGAGAAGGTCTTAGAATGAGTGTTTGAGCGTTCTGTTTTTCAAATCTGAATACTGTGTTTGGTAGTCATAGCAGACCGTAATATTCTCCAACGTACATTTTGTTGTGTCTGTTATTCGAAGCGTGCGGCACGAAATTTGCATGCGTTAGCTAGATTGTAGGGTTGACTTCCTCAATCCAACGATCTTGATCTCACGCCGGGGGAAGTGTTACGGCAGAAAATTCGCCGTGTGTTACGGCAGCATTCTGCAGTCCGGTAGTCAACCAGGTTTCGAGCGCGAAAGGTGTGTAACTTCCAAACTAATAATTACTGTGGCGTAATTATCGAAGTCAACAAAGTTTATTTGTTCTTAGCAGATTCATGATTGCATGAGGATTAACATGTTATCGGTTTAATTTTTGAGGCTTCTGTTTTAGATTTGTGACAGCGTCATATTTGTTGCAAACTGTCATAAACTTTGGCAATAACATTATTAAACGAATAAAATGAGTGCCGGCTGCCGTACACCAAACAGTCAGCGGTCGTAACAGAGAAGCGGGGTGGCCGTATCAGTGCACTGTTGGCGGCCGTAACTGCTAGCACAGCGACGCGTACCAAAACACTACACATGCTCTTTTCCTCAGCCGATGACACAAACACACTTGCATATTGGGACACTGCTATTGATGCATTTCAGTTATAATACATCACATTACCTGATCAAATGACCTTTGTTGCTTCAAGCCTCTTGTAATCTCCACCATTTAAAAATAAATCCCCAAATCGAACAATATCAACATATACGACGCTGTCACAAATCTAAAACAGAAGCCTCAAAAATTAAACCGATAACATGTTAATCCTCATGCAATCATGAATCCCCTGCGAACAAATAAACTTTGTTGGCTTCGATAATTACGCCACAGTAATTATTAGTTTGGAAGTAACACACCTTTTGCGCTCGAAACCTGGTTGACTACCGGACTGCAGAATGCTGCCGTAATACACGGCGATTACTCTGCCGTTATACTTCCCCCGGCGTGTGATCTGCTTTGACGACTGGGTATCTATGAAAACTAAATAAATAATGACGACGACCGGAAGTCCGTACTCCTGACAGGAGAGCTGGGCGATGCAAACCGCTCGCTGATTAAACTTCCTTTCATTATGTGGCATAGTTTCGGAGCAGGTTTGAGCAAATCATTGCAGGTGTTTTTAAATTACAATACAGCGAATGTCTCTTGAACTTTTTAAGGTCCAAATCGTCAGAAAACTTTCCACTCGAACGAATCACTCTCTTCTGGCGTTGTCCCCACGGAATTCAAAACCGCTTTAGTAAAGCCACTGCTGAAGAAAGCTTCTCTCAATTCCAACGAGTTGAAAAACTATAGACCCGTCTCAAACCTTCCTTTTCTATCGAAAATTCTCGAAAAACTTGTTCTCCGACAGCTTGCCTCACATCTCTCATCCCACAACCTTCTTAGTGCCCACCAGTCAGCCTATCGACCACGGCACAGCGCGGAAACGGCTCTTCTTCGTATTTTGAATGACCTTCTGACCGCTCTAGACCAGGACAAAACATCCGTCCTCTTGCTTTTAGATCTGTCTGCGGCTTTTGATACGATAGACCATGACATTCTTTTTTTATCGTCTAGAGCACTACTTTGTCATTAGCGAGATGGCTCTCTCTTGGATTCAAAATTATCTCTCAGACAGGAAACAGTTTGTTCTGATCGATGGCCAACAATCTGCTGAAACCTCTCTTGTGTTCCTCAAGGTTCTGTGTTAGGCCCGGTGCTGTTCATTATGTACACAGCACCGCTGACAACTCTCATAGAGAATCATTGTGTGCTACACGAAATCTTCGCAGATGATACGCAGATCAATCATTCCGCATCACATGACAAGTACCCAGATTTGGTTCTGTCGCTACAGGAGTGTGTGAGAGATGTCGGGGCATGGATGGAAGAGAACAAACTCAAACTAAATGACGACAAAACTGAAGCCATGCGTTTTTCATACTCCACCCCTACCCATGCTAAGTCTATTTCAGAACTCCCACAGGCCATCTCTTTGAACAATATTGACATCAAGTTCTCGGATACATCCCGTGATCTCGGAGTCTTTTTTGACAAAGATCTTAGCATGAAACAGCATGTAGTCCAAACATGTAAAGCAGCGCGAATGGAGATCCGGCGTATAGGTTCCATTCGACAGTACCTTACCGAAGACGCAACCAAAAGACTAGTCTGTTCCGGCATACTCTCTAGATTAGACTACTGTAATTCACTGCTCGATGAATGTCCCAAATCTGTCACCAAGCCCCTGCAACTAGTCCAAAACGCTGCCGCTAGACTCGTGTTTCGAACACCTATGAAACAAAGCGTCACGCCTCTACTCAAACAGCTACATTGGCTTCCAGTCGAACAAAGAATTAAATACAAGATCTGCTGCATATTCTATCAAATTGCCGCGAACACGGCTCCACAGTACCTGTCCGATCTCGTGCAGAAAAACAATCCTGAAAGGGTTGTCCGCTCTGCCTCCCAAAATAAATTTGTCAAAGCTCCTAAGTATCAGAGGGACGATCATGGTGGCCGCTGTCTTTCAGTCGCAGCTGATCATATCTGGAACAAACTCCCTTTGTCTCTACGTCTCAGTCCATCTCTGCCTTCTTTTAAAGCAAATCTCAAGACTCACCTCTTCAGAGAAGCATTCTAGAAGGTTAATGTTGATGATGTAGTTGTCGCGACCCTGTGAATGTGCACTTTCGGATGAACAATGTTTACTCTGTGTGTGTGTGTGTGTGTGTGTGTGTGTGTGCACATGTGTGTGGGCATGTGTGGGTGGGTGGGTGTGTGTGTGTGTGTGTGTGTGTGCATTATAATTGTTGTGTATACTGAGAGTTCGTTCCTGTAAGAGCCTCTGGATTTTTGTAACATTTATGTTTTGTTTTTGGTTTTGTTGTAAAGTGTTTATGATTGTGTTCTATTCCGTCAATGGCGTCATTCTGGTAATGATGTTGTTATTGCTTTTGTAAAGCGCTTTGTGTGTTCGAAAGCGCTATAGAAATCACCATTATTATTATTTATTATTAAAATGGCGCCTTCGGTATACTATCTTTAAGTACTTCGTTTTGACAGTTTGTTTGATCCAGTAGTCTAAACTCCTATCCCCCCTCACCCCATTTGCCCCCTACGCTATACACCCGTCCCACATCACCCCACACACACGCGCGCGCACACCCACACACAAAATACATACACACACACACACACACACACACACAAACACAAACACAAACACACATACCATCTCACATACACGCACTAACACATACACACACACACACATACACACACATACACACACAGACACACACAGACACAGACACAGACACACACACACACACACACACACACACACATACACACACACATACATACCTGTTTAAAGTCTGTCTTCTAACGCTCTCGAATCATTGTATTTTTCTTTAGCAGACGAAAGTGGGTGAAATACAAAACCCCTTTCTGCCCAGTAACTTCATTCGAAAGATTTTGTGCGGCAATGGTGTCAGAGAGAGAGACAATCAGCGACACGACTCTTCTTGATCATGATTTGCTTGTTTGTGTGTGTGTGCCTGTGTGTGTGTGTGTGTGTGTGTGTGTGTGTGTGTGCGTGCGTGTGTGTGTGTGTGTGTGTGTGTGTGTGTGTGTGTATGTGTGTGTGTGTTTCTTAAGTTACACGCGGTAAAATAAGACCATTTTCTTGACATTGCGAAATGATGTAGGTTACGGTTACACCATTAGTAATATATAAATGAGAACTATAAAAAAGAGAAGAAGGAGATTGAAAAACGTTTTTGCAATGTCGTTTTCAACCAGAGAATCACATTACACTAATCAGCCTCACAAACACCGCCCGTGAAAACACACACTATAGCTATAGAGCAAAGCATGTCACCAGTTACAAACCTTCGGAAATTATTACCTATTATTTTATATTTGTAAGACAGACTTTTTAATTCCAGACATGAGCGCCCTTCCCTATTGTGCGCTCGTCGAAATCAAGCCTCTCTTAAATATATCAACCCCTCCACACATCGAGAGCGCCGCGGGACGATGTTTCAAACCCAGACATACGCAATGACAGTAAACATTCAGTTTAAGTTGAAAACGTCTTTGACAACAGCTGAAACGAATTAAAAAAACATGTTATCTGACTAGTGTACACGCCCATGCTTTGTACAAGCTTCCATGCTTCGTGTATAACGGTTTTAGGTCTCACTTAGCACATGTCTTCGACGTCAAGTGTTAGGTTGAAACGCGCGTCCTCATGCACCCGCTTTACAGGGATTTTGACACAACTCAACTCAACTCAACTCAACTCAACTCAAATTTATTAATCCATATGGAAATTATGTTGTAACAATACTCATTTCCAATCAAAAGAATAAGAATGCATACTAAACACAGTCTCACTAACGCAAACAGTCATCCGTCAAGTCAAGTCTGCCAACTCACAACTCACTCACACAACAACAGCAACAGCAATACAATTTAACAAAAACCATAATTCCAATAACAAAAAGACGTCCAAGAGTCCACCTCCACATCCACGCACACACAAGGTTTACAAAGCACCACATGTCGACTAGAACACCGCACATTTGGGCTACGGTAATACAGTTACTAAAAATACATACTTTACAGATAACCCAGCAACAGAGTACAGTAATAATTATGACAGAGAAACATGATAGAGGCCTCTAACATGTGATTGGTTGAAAGCATGGATAGCTCTGGGAACAAAAGAATTGCGGAAACGTGACGTTCTAGCAACCATAGCCCTCAGTCTACCACTCCTGTCAATGCGTCGAGAGTCAAATTCAGGTTTCAGTGGGTGTGTCTCGTCAGCCAAAATTGAGGTCAGTCGGTCAGTCAGTCGTCTCTGGCAAACTGATTCAATGGTCTCTTGTTTCCTGCCTACAACAGATCCAGCCTTCTTGACTAGCTTTTCTAGCCTGTCACTATCCTGTTTACTAAGGTTACCCCCCCAGCACACACATGCATATGTCAACACGCTACCAACAGTGGACAGATAGAACATTTGCAGGATGTCATTACGAACAGAGAACGATCTAAGCTTCCTTAGACAGTACATGCGCGTGTGCGCTTTCTTCAAGATTTGGTCAGTGTTGGCATGCCAAGACAGCTTGTTGTCGATCACTACACCTAGGTAGCGATAGCTTTCAACCTGCTCGACTTCAACACCAGCTATCACGATAGGCTTGTGTGCTACCTTTTTTCTTCTAGTGTCAAAAATCATTTCTTTAGTTTTTCCTGTGTTCAAGTCCAGGTAATTCTCGTCGCACCAGTCCACAAAGCTGCTAACTTCTTGTCTGTAGTGTGTGTCATTGTCGTCAGTAATCTGTCCTGTAAGTCCAGTATCGTCAGCAAATTTGTCGATGAAGCACGACACACGCACACACACAGACACGCACACACATACATACCCCCCCCCCCCTCGAAACACACACACGCGCGCACGCCCTCGTTACCTCATACAGTGAAGTATTGACTGAATGGGAAAAAAACACTATCCATTCTGTCATAATGGACTGGAATGGAAGCCTTTCAACACGCAAGTACAAACTGTTGGGTTTAGAAAGTGTCGACAAAACTGGCGAGTGTTTTCTCTGCCGGTAGTTTGAGAGGGCTTCTAATGGGCAAATCCGATTGATTTTGTGCATTTATTTCCATTTGATTGAGCCCACGGACAGCGTAAAGCAGCTCAACGAGTGACAGGATGCGCCCAGCTCGCCGTGAGATTACGCCACTGAGTGCCAAGCGTCGTTCTCTCACAAAATCAGTTTTATGCACCTCGCCACCTGTCCCATTCGCTCTCCATCTCGGGTTTTGTTCTTTTGTGTTTTGTTGCTAGGCCCGGTGTGGCGGGTTGAATGGGAATGGCGCAATAAACGATGCACGAAGAAAGCAAAGTGTGGTGAGAAACTGCACATAATCACATTGCTGAAACAATGTAGGGCAGTTATTTTTGCCTCTCACATCTCCGTCGATCTCACTGTTCGTTAAGTTAATAACTGACCCTATGCTCCCGTTCACTACATATCAATTTGGAAACTGAGCAAACTCAAGTAGCATTAATTTTAAGTGTTACCGACATTATATTGACTCTCGCTTCGAAATGCATTGACCAATCGACGAATTGCGCTGACATCATATCATATTATATGGATTTTCCTACCAAGAATTCCAAACGTTTTAGGAGATTTTGAAGATTTCGTTCGGGATATGAAGCCCTATCACCGGTGTATTGTATAAGGGGACGCAAGCGGTTAAAAACGGGCGTCAACAGAGCCAATGAAGGGGTAACTCACTTATGAGATGATATACCAAAAAAACCAAAAAAACAAAAAATCCATCTCACACGGCATAAATAAATCCCTGCGCCTTGAATATGTGCGCGATATAAATTGCATAAAATAAAATAAAATAAAAATAAATAAATCCCTGCGCTTAGAACTGTACCCACGGAATACGCGCGATACAAGCCTCATATTGATTGATTGATATACCTATGGTTTAAGGAAAAGAGTATCCGTGAAAAAAGAAAAGTTATTCGAGTTTGAGTTTGAATCCAGTTTTATTACAAATGTTCTAAATTAATTGTTATCAAACATGCTCAGAGTTTGTGATGGACGACTGGACATTCTGCATTATACAGATGAAAACAAAGATTTCAGCCCTTCATTTGAGTGGGAGGTACTAATAACTATTGTTCCTTGCTTTTAGGTTAAAGTTTAGAGTTCAGGTTAGAGTTCTCGGCCACAATGCTATGGGAATATGGATCACTGGAAACACAGAGGATTCTTTTAGCCAAGTCAAGTCAAGTTTTATTTCTAGAAACCCCATGGGGGTACATGAAAAAAAAAAAACGAAAAAAAACCAACAACAACCAAGAACAATAAAGAGAGGAATGCACGTTGTTCCATCAATACATACACCTAAACTCGTTCCGTTGAAAAAATAAAATATAAAATAACTTGTTTTACAATGTGGTGGTTCAGGAAGTGAAGGGCCACATGGCTGGGACGACTCTGTTGTATGGAAACATTGACATTGCCACGATCTGGGCACACCATGCACAATCAGCCCGGGCAGACAATAGTCATCGTAAGACAGACAGACCGATTTCATATAGATATCACCCCAGGACTTTTCTCACCTCTATTCTTCAACTTCCGAAAAGGTTGACAGTGCGATAAACAACTAAATTTAGTAATCAAACTAATAACCGCGTTTTTCTTCATTGGTACACACTAATCACTAAAAAAAAATCAAAACAATCTCATTAACCTCTTTTCTCCGTTATTAGTTATCCGCAAATTCACTGACCCAGGATCTTTGAATGATCACAAATACAAAACATATCTTACTGGCCCTTTATTTCCATCAGTGGTGCAATCACAAATGCCAAACATATTTCCCAAATACTACTTACTTCCCAAGTGAGTCCTATTCACAAATGTCTGACCCCACCGATAATCACAAGCTCGTGGGAACGGCTTTGGCCCACAAGTACTAACAAAGCAATGTATTTTTGTCCCGGTGACTTCCTATCACCATCCCAGACATAAATTTATCGCTAATTCAAAACAACCCGGCAGTAAATGTAAAGAGACATCACCAGTTAGTCTTGCGAGAGAAAACCCTTTCGCCCGACCATAGACCAAATAGCCTGGACCGCCAACTCGTCACGTGACCCTTCGAGGTTACGACGCTCGACTTTCAGGGGCGCTTAGCGTCCGGTTTGAAAGGCCAGCGATTCGAAGACAGTGAAAAGAAAGCACGCTCCAGTTATTTGTGACAATGGGAGGTGACAATGAACTGGATTTTCCAAAACTCCAAACTAAACTTAACAAAACTCATCGAAAAACATGGTCCATATGCACTTTAGCTGAGTTTATTTTAGCATTTTCAGAACTTACCTCGGCAACTTCGTCCATGTTTACAATCGACACCGGATATGACATCCCCCTGATTTCTGAAAAGCCATGTAAGCGTAGGTTCCTAAATGCGAGAGGCCGCTACCTCGTAATAGAGAGAAAGAGCGGAGAGAGAGCTAGTTGGCGGTCCAGGATAAATGGTCTATGGCCCGACGGAGCGACTCTTGAATCTGTGAATTAATTCCGGCGGAAGTACCGAGAGACTTTTTACCCACCCCATCCACTTGAGCCCATCCTCAGGCCCCCCCCCCCCCCCCCCCCCATCCCCTCATTCCCCATTCTGAGCCGTTGTATCGTGGTTCTCATAGAACGCCACAAGCACGAAAGTCCTGTCTGCGGAAATGAGATTGGACCACAGCAAGCGCCTCCAAGTGCGGCAGAAACCATTTCGGCGTGGAACCACGGAGGAAGACGGATAGAGAAGTGGTCGTTACAATGTTGTCCCTTATTGCATTGATTTTTCAGTAAAAAATCTTCGCGGGCCACAAGGGAGCCCTGCAGCTGATGTACATTTCCTCGTTCTCGTTCGTTAAGGTGTCAGGCACAGATAACTCACGTCTGAATCGCTTCCTGCGCTCAGTGAGAGCTGTCTGATATCGCCAGTTTGCCGCGATGCGCCTTGTCTTTTTGACGAAAACCTCCGCCACAACGCTCATCCTGGTTTCAAATAACATTACATTTCATAAGCTAATGACAAGGGCGTTGTTCAATTTCTTGTCGGGAAATTTCTGGAGAATTTCTTTTACTGGATTTCTTATACCTGTTGTGATAGCCGCAGGTATCTCATTGCTGTATTTTTCAAGGATAAACCTCTGATGACTCTTTATAAGCTACTTCTCAAGAGCTTCCATCCAAAGCTAAACACGTGGCAGGTATCTCATTGCTGTAATCCGCTTTTGTGGGAAAGTTTGTATGCCGAGACAGGTTAAAACAACGCCGTGCGGACCGCGCACGCCCTCGCCCATAAAGACTTTGGACACCGATTGATCCCCCAAATCCACTTCGCTTATATTTAGCTAATATTTTGCCAGTGAAATGTTCACAGTGTGTTGAAAGAAATGTTTAGAAAAAAAAGAAATCTGCTATGATAATGACATGCAAAAAATCATAAAAACGAGGGTTGGGTAATTTGATAGGGTATGTGACCAGTCAGTTACAATCACAGGAACTCTTGTGTGAGTGGTATAAATCCCTGTTTTGTGTTTGTTAGAATGATGTGTTTCTATATGAAGTATTGCAGGGTGTCTTTCCCTTTTCTTTAGGCAAAAATAAGATCAGTTTCTCCATGTACATAAACATATTTCCTAAATCATCCGTCAGATTTTAACCAAAAATTGACACAGCGCAGAGTAGAGTCAACACCATTGCATATTAATTTTTATTTTAAATTGAACCCGACATCGTTGCACCAATCTGCAGATAATTTCACAAGAGTGTCATAATTTAAACTTTCTGGAGGTATACTGATATCAATCTTCGGACATCGCAGATTGTGAAAACTTTGAAGCAGCGCTTACATATCACTCAACATGCATAGTTTTCAGAGTACAATCCCGTTTATCTTTTCTGATGCCATTTTTAAAATTTCAAAATGGGGGTATGGTACAGTTTGCAGATCGGTACAAAGATGTCGTGGTTAATTTTTTTTTTAAATATTTGATTGTGAGGACTCTGCTCTGCATTGTGTCAATGTTTGGTTAAAAATCGGATGGATGATTCAGGAAATATGTTTATGAAAATTGAAAAACTGATCTTATTTTAACCTAGAAAAAACGTCACATAATTTAGCTATTTTCAGCCGTATCGGCAAGACGCGTTACGTTACAATAATTCAAATCGAAACACACCATTCTAACAAACGCAAACCAGGGATTTTTGTAGTCAATCGGTGTCTTTAACTCTTTAACGCGTTGTTTTTTCCCTGGATCGAGCACACCAGACTGTCAGCTAAAATGGCTACTTCTGGCTTGGCGGGAGAGTCCCACACGCTCCACGTGGTCTTTCCATTGACGTCACGCGGTCCTTTACAGTCTCAGTTGCATTTTTAAATTGTTTGTGTATAGTATGCCGAGTCCGGGAACAGACTACTTCCAATTCAGTATATCTATCCTCAACCCGGGGGGTCCCCAGGTGGCGGATAGGGGAACCGTGAACGGCCCCCAGATATGGGGGCCAGCTGCGAATAATAGAATAAGCAGTCCCGGACCAACTAGCGGTGTCTCTACCAGGACGGGGTGGGTTGGCAGATGGCACAGACTCCCCTATAAATGCCCTACGTGTCCGGTGACGGTTACACCATGCGAGTAAGAGCCGCATTAAAAGCTCTAGCCCCGGGGTGGGACCCCCGGTAAGAAATCCCCCATGTGTTCCAGGAACCCTGAAAGAAACCTAAGTCGGAGGATCTCGTCCAACAGGCGCACCTTAACCAACCACAGATCCACGCAAATCACAAAATGAAATGTCGACAGTCCGAAATGCACGCGATGGTGCTCGCCCTGTGAAGTCCCGCCCAGCGAACGACAAGAAGAAGAAGTATGCCGAGTGCTGCAATTCACTGCTCTCCGTCTAAATGTGATAGGGTAAACTATCACCAGTGTAAGTTTTGTGTTGAAGGGAAGTAGAACAGAGCTTGGAATCTTAATTTGCATTTCGTTTTGGTAAATAAGAGTAAAACATTTCTAAATCGGTTGTTTTTGTCCAGTTAAGTGTTTTTCGTTCATGTTGCCGATCGCTTTATGTTTTTGTGTAATGTCATTATCTGTTCTAAGTTAAATGTTGATATGGATGTAAACAAACGCTGGATGCGTCAGAGAAACAGGCAGTAGACATGAGTTATAGTCTGTCGTCCTTCAAGGAGTATGTGTTGGGACTGAAAGATCGAGCGGCTGTGCGTTCAGTGAAAAATATGCACAGAAACAACTCTCTACGAAGGGTGGTCCATGACAACACAGGCAACAGGCAGTCACTACTCTATGAAGGGTGGTCCATGACAACACAGGCGACAGGCAGTCACTACTCTATGAAACTGACGATTTCGTGTTGGTCAAAGACTGCAGCAGCGACAAGAGTCCTGAAACTTACTGGATGATCAAACAGGCAGCTCGTCACATGCTACGAGAAGAGAAGCAGTTCGTCGGCAAACTTCGCCATGGGTCACCAGTCGACAGAGGAAAGTTCGAAGATCAACTACGATCAGTGCTTCACGAAGTCTCGGTTCTGAGAGATGTTACGAGTTTCTATCTCAGTTGACAGTAATTATCACTCGGTTCGCACATTTGTTGTCTTCGGATATGCTTCGCGACTCGAAATTCGAGAGAACTGTGTAATTAGTTGTACACGCACAAAACGGACAATACAAAAACTGACGCGGAAATTACCATGTCGGCTTAGGGATGGAAATAGTGATCCCATCCTATTGATGTGGACATTGTGTAACGTTTTTCGGTTTCGAAATTGTTTCCAATTTCCCCCAATCTCCCCATCGCAATGAGCTTCTAAGTTTTGGCGAATAAACTTTCTGACTGACTTCTCTCTCTCTCTCTCTCTCTCTCTCTCTCTCTCTCTCTCTCTCTCTCTCTCTCTCTCTGTCTCTCTCAGAGTATGGAAACAGTCGCGGATTAGAATCCAGCCCGGGTTGGACACGAGTCAACTGTTTGTGCAGACCCAGAGACGGTATCCATGTCCCACCCCCGTGTCACCACGCTCTCTCTCTCTCTCTCTCTCTTCCTCTCTGTCTGTCTGTCTGTCTCTCTCTCTTTCTGTCTGTCTGCTAGTCTGTCTGTCTGTCTGTCTGTCTCTGTCTCTCTCTCTCTGTTGATACCGGCACGGTTGGCCTAGTGGTAAGGCGTCCGCCCCGTGATCGGGAGGTCACGGTTCGAACCCCGGCCGGGTCATACTTCTTACCTAAGACTTTAAAATTGGCAATCTAGTGGCTGCTCCGCCTGGCGTCTGGCATTATGGGGTTAGTGCTAGGACTGGTTGGTCCGGTGTCAGAATAATGTGACTGGGTGAGACATGAAGCCTGTGCTGCGACTTCTGTCTTGTGTGTGGCGCACGTTATATGTCAAAGCAGCACCGCCCTGATATGGCCCTTCGTGGTCGGCTGGGCGTTAAGCAAACAAACAAACTCTCTGTTGATAATTTCTTTTATTTTCCCCTCTCTGTTGGTGACTTCTCTCTCTCTCTCTCTCTCTCTCTCTCTCTCTCTCTCTCTCTCTCTCTCAGTATGGTTTGAAACAGTTTTGCGTGACTTAAGGTCGCGAATTAGAATCCGGCCCGGGTCGAACACGGGTCAACTGATTGTGCAGACCCAGAGACGGTATCCATGTCCCACCCCCGTGTCACCATGGTCACGGGGAGTTTTCTTGACCCCGTTAAGGCCAATGCTTGTTTTGTTCAGACAAAGCACGCATTAGTTTGCAGCCCGTGCTTTTGCCCATCATGTCACAAGGCTGGCCTTGCCTCTCCCTGGTTAAGGATGAAGGATTGCTGTCACGAATTCCCTTGTAACCAAAACATCTGAAAAGTGGACAGCGTAAAATATAATCGACAACGGAAAAAGAGGAGAAAAAGTTTGCCAACGGGACGCGCATTGAAATTATGAGATGGGAAGGAAGGTCGATACAGCATGGAGGGGAAAGAATTGGCATTATAAGGACAGGCGTGTCACTGCTTGACCGATATGCTTAATAGGGGCGAGGGGATGGGCCACGACAACAAGAGCGACAGAGAGAGAGACAGACAGAAACAGACAGACAGACTGACACAGACAGACAGACAGACAGACAGACATTCAGACAAAAACAGACACACACAGACAGACAGACAAAAACAGGCAGAGAGACAGACAAGTTGATTCGTGGTCCAGTTTTGTACACTTAGATTTTTAAACGAAAAAACACTGTTTTGAAGGTAGACAGGCCATCAAGATGCCTTTGGCAGTGTGGCAAAAAATTAGACGAGAGAGAAAACACATGTTTATAGTGAAAGGGTGTTGTGGGGTTGGGATGTCGAAGTACAAAGCTTTCTATATACCGAAGCATGCACGATCGCACAAAGTTCTCGCTACTGGAAGTCCGATAGAGAGTCCACTGCATTTGTCAGAGTCAGGGATACCTTGACTCACACTGCACACCGATACCATGCATCATAACATCATGATTTGATCAGTCCTTCAGTCTGTTGTTTTCTTCTGTGTGGTGACATATATTGTAAGTCAATAAAACGTGCGTGACGGCCCTTTTTAGCATTAGACAGTCCAAGAATGAAAATAAAAATGAAAAAAACACGGTGTTTGAAACTGTTCATCCTAAGTAAAAGCGGACTACTCGAGACACTATTCTCAGATCTTCTTCCAGTTCTTCTTTGTACAACTCAGCGTACCGATCTTTGCTGATCGGGTGCAATGTCCGAAGACACGACATGGCATGTTTCTGAGGCTTGGTCATGCTGTCTGACTGGTCGAAGAACCAGCGTTTACGATCTGTTTTGAAATCATACATGAGCACAACATCATCAATTTTGCAGTACAAACTCTGAGTGCCAATATGTTTTTCAAGTACAACAGTATCAAAAGATTCATTTCTTCTTCTATCGCGGAGAAGTCTTTGTTTACGGCGGTCTCTCAGTTCCCTAACCAGCAGCTTGATGTGTCTGATGTCAATACCTCTTTCAGACGTTATCTTTTCCATGTGTGCCAGACTCTCGCTGTTGTCGTCTGTCTGATTTACTGCACTGTCATGCGAACAGTCTTTGGTCTGCCTACCACTTGCGCCCAAACACATGGTGTCGTCTTTATTGTTTACATGTTCCTCTCCACTGCGCCAAGTGTCAGTGGCACGCGGTAGGCCTGTCTCACGTGCAGAGCGTGGTGTGTCAACACAAGAATGTGTACTGTCATGTTGTGACGGGAGGCATGAACTCAGGGGTGGCTAAAAATAGACCGCATGGCGAAGTATGCCTACTGTCAACAATGTTATCACTTGCCTTATTTTCTTGTTCTTGTCTTTTGTTTGTTTTATTGTGGAGCACTGTGTCACAATGTTTTTTGTTCTTGTTTCGTCAGTCCGTGAAGTAGCACGCCTGTCTTCTGCTCTTTTCTTGTCGCGGCGTATCTGTGACGGGAGTTTGTGTCCGGTGCGTCCCGCTAGCGCTACGTGTCATTTGTGCTACGTATCGTTTGAGCTATTTTCTGTAGTGCTATCGACACAAATTGCCCAAAACAGTAGTGCTATCGGCACGTAGTGCTATTGCCACAATTCACACATGCCATTATCACTACGTTTCAATAGAACTACGTGTCGATATCACTATTTTTGAAAAACCAATGTACTGTAGCGCTACGTGTCGATAACGCTACGTGTCGATAGCACAATACTACATGTTCAAACGGCAGACACTTCCCTTTGTGTGTGTGAGTGAGTGTGTATATATATTGTCTGCATGGCTGTCTGACGGATCTGTATGTCTGTCTGTCTCTGTCTCTCTCTGTGTCTCTGTCTCTCTGTCTCTCTCTCGCTCTCTCTCTCTCTCTCTCTCTCTCTCTTTTTCACCACGTATTTATTTCATGGTTGTTGTTGGTGTGTTTTTTTCTTGTTTTTTTCTTTGTTCTTCCCCAATCCCCCGTGGTTTGTATATGAGTCTGTGGCCTTAGTACAGTATAATAAACCATTCTGAGCTCTCTCTGTCTCTCTCTCTCTCTCTCTCTCTCTCTCTCTCTCTCTCTCTCTCTCTCTCTCTCTCTCTCTCTCTCTCTCTCTCTCTCTCTCTCTCTCTCTCTCTCTCTCAGTGAACCATTCATTGCAGTCCACGAAGTCGGGCGACTAATAACTGACTTGAGTAATAAAAAGTCAATGGGGACCCGATAACATACCAGCTTCCTTACTCAAGTTAGCGTTACCCTTTCTTGTTGAGCCAATTACGTATGCGTACAACTTATGTATTGACCGAAATGTGTTTCCAGACATATTTAAAACCGCAAAAGTAATTCCACTTCCCAAAACAAAAGACTTAACCGACATAAACAATATTAGGCCAATTTCGCTATTGTCTGTTCTATCAAAACCATTAGAAAAACATGTACAAAAGTGCTTGCTTCTGCACATGGAAAGCCGTGGTCTTTTCGCTTCATCTCAATCAGGATTTCGCCCTAAACATTCGTGTCACACAGCTCTCGTTAAACTATGCGATACATGGCTCTCTGCCATTAACCATTCGGAAGCAGTCGGCGCTGTCTTCCTTGATTTTAAGAAAGCGTTTGATATTGTTGATCACACAATTCTGTTAAAGAAATTATCTTGTTATTTAGGCGACGCATCCTACTTACCTTTTTTTCGTTCTTATTTAGCGAACAGAACGCAGTTTGTCTCCCTTAATGGTAACCGTTCTTCCATAGGACGGCTAATGCACGGCGTCCCACAAGAATCAGTTTTGGGCCCACTTTTATTTTGCATTTACATTAACGATCTACCACTCTATATATCAGACAAGACGGTTATTAATGACCTTTTTGCAGACGACTCGTCTCTTTACACGTCCGGTAAAAGTTTACAATCTATTGAAACCTCTCTCCAAACGAGTTTGAACAACATATTTGATTGGTGTAAACAAAACTCAATGAGTATACACCCAGGAAAAACTAAATGCATGGTGATCACAACACGACAGAAACACCAACTCGCTCCTCTGAATCTTCATCTCAGTTTAAATGAGTCACCCATTGAGCAAGTAACCAGCCATCGTGTTCTCGGGGTCACAATAGACGCTGAATTAAAGTGGCAGTCGATCCCACATCAACCGTGTTACCAAAACCTTATCTAAAAACTTGTTCCTTCTCTCCAAATTAAAGCATTACGCTAATACCTCAGCACTCAAGTTGTTTTATTTTGGTCATATTTTACCTCATCTGAATTATGCATCTACATGGTTGTAGCGATGTTCACTTAAAAAAAGTAAATTCTCTTCACCGTCGCGCAGCTAAACTTATCATGCCGGGTCCGCAAACATCAACAGATCAAAAGCTTAGCAGCCTTAATTTGTTATCTCTTAAAGATCAGTTATTATTTAATAAGGCGCTTTTAATGTTTAAGGTTCAAATAAACGAGACCCCACAGTACATGCGATCATTATTTCAGAAAGCAACAGACAGATATGGCTCAAACAAATTAATTTACCCGCTACCCCGTATTGATTTATATAAAACCAGTTTAGCGTTTTCGGGCTCAACAATTTGGAATTCGCTACCATATGAGATAAAGGGGTCAAGCACGATTAAACACTTCAAAGCGCAGCTTCGCAAATACCTGATGTCACGAACAGTTACATTCTAAAGCTGTTTCTAGCAAGAATGCATTGCTATCACTAACCTCTATATATTTTGTTGATGATGATAATGATGTCAACGATGATCATGATGATGATGATGATGATGAGGTTGTGGTTGTGTGTGTGTGTGTGTGTGTGTGTGTGTATGTGTGTGTGTGTGTGGGTCTGCGTGTGTATGTGTGTGTGCGTGCGTATTTATCTGTGTGTGTGTGTGTGCGCATATGTGTGTGTGTGTGTGTGTGTGTGTGTGTGTGTGTGTGTGTGTGTGTGTGTGTGTGTGTGTGTGAGTGTGTGTGTTGTATTGAGTGCGAACGTGATTGCAGGCATGCGGCGCGCGTGTGTGTGCGAGTCGACTTTTCTTTTCCTTTGTATTATATTGACATAAATGTACATTTCAATGTTCTATCATGCATTATGTATTCGTGTAGGTAATGTTGTAATTAGTAATACTGTATGATTGCGATTGACAATTGTCCTTTTATTGTCTTTTTTTTTATGTCTTAAAAAGCAGGGACAGATTGTAAGACTAGGCGTGAGCCTAAAATCTCCATCCTTGAGTAATAAAGTTCGTTCGTTCGTTCGTTCGCTCTCTCTCTCTCTCTCTCTCTCTCTCTTTCTCCCTTTCTCTCTCTATCTCTCTTTCTCTCTCTCTCTATCTCTCTCTCTGTCTCTCTCTCTATCTCTCTCTCTATCTCTCTCTCTGCACGTCTCAATCACTCTTTCTCTCTACAACAACTTTGTGTCTTAAATATAAATTTTGTCATAGATTTATACTGTTCAAAAAAAGAAACGCATAGCTTGTAATATTTGGTTAATTTAGTTATATGGCTACAAGGATATCCACCAAACTGCAGAAAATGTTTATCTGGTCGTCGACCTTTCGTCCATTGCCACAAGTGAGCTCTGCACGTGACGCATGCGTTATCAGTGGCTACAATGTCAAAATTGCTCATTTGGCATGACCACTCGTCATGCTTCAGTGTAATCTCGTGAAACTCGGGGAATATTGAGCTCTCACCATGTCTTCCAAAACCCATAAAAGCGGATTGTTCGCCACAAAGAAATCAGACGACAATTCAGCGACGAAAGATGGCCCGATTGAGCAGAGAAGACCGCCAAATTGCATTGGGTCGTTTACAAGCAGGCCAAAGTCAAAGTGCAATCGCCAGGCACTTCCACGTGTCCCAGAGCACCATCAGTAGACTGTGGGTCAGGTTTCAAGCCACTGGCTCCGTTGCTGACTTGCCACGAGCGGGAAGACCAAGGGCGACAACTGCTGCTCACGACCGCTTCATACGGCTCCGCCACCTCCGGAATCGTTTCCTGTCGGCCTCATCTTCTGTCCAGGCTCTCCCCGGGCCACACCGATTATCGGACCAGACCGTGCGGAACCGCCTACATGAAGCTGGTTTGAGAGCTCGCAGACCTCACAGAGGAGCTGTCCTCACCCGCCGCCATCGCCAGAACCGAGTGCAGTGGGGCAACCAGCACCTTCGCTGGACCGTCCGGAATTACTGGAGACACGTGTGGTTCAGCGACGAGTCCTACTTCCTGCTTCAGCGACATGATGGTCGGAGGAGGGTCTACCGGAGAGTAAACGAACGTTACGCGCCCAACTGTGTGGATGAGGCACCCGTTCATGGTGGTGGAGGCGTCATGGTGTGGGGGGCGATCAATACCGCTGGAAGGAGCATCCTGGTGCACGTCCAAGGGCGCATAACTGCCACGCGATACGTGGAGGATATTCTGCGCCCACACGCCCTTCCTCTTCTGGCTGACCAGGATGCCATATTCCAGCAGGACAACGCTCGCCCGCACACAGCACGACTCACCACCCAGTTCCTCACCGACCACCATGTCCAGGTGCTTCCCTGGCCATCCATGTCGCCAGACATGAACCCGATAGAACACCTCTGGGATGAATTGGACAGACGTGTGCGCAGGCGAGAAGAAGCGCCGGCAAATCACCGCGATCTATTGCAGGCACTTCAGGAGGAGTGGGACACCATCCCACAGCAAGATATCCGGCATCTGATCCAGTCCATGCCCAGAAGGTGCCGGGCAGTTGTTGCTGCTCAAGGCAGTCACACCCCGTACTGACTTGACAGCCTCGGCACCCAATCGTATTGATTGACTGATTGATTTGAAGATGCAAATGAACTGTGTGTGCATTCAACTGTGTCCATACCAAATTTCAAACAAATAATCTAAATATTGGATTTTCTGTTAATTTTTTCGAAAAATAAAACAAATTTGGCAAGTAGCAACTATGCGTTTCTTTTTTTGAACAGTATATATCATAAAATAATAAATAAGATGTACATATAACAATGTGTTCCTGCCTTTTGCCATGTGCCAAATGTCAAAGTGGTGCTTGATGTCAGGCTCGTTTCTTGCCATGTAGCTCTTGATTTGGACATGCCTGTCAGTCACAAGGTGACTGATGCTGAGGTGACGTTTCAGGACAGCAAGGCCCCCAGCTCCATTGCATGGGAATTTTTAACAGTGTTGCTCTGAAAAAAAAGTACACAACATTTTATTCAAAAAAAGAATTGGGTTCAGCTTTGCAATCTATAGGAATGTACATTTGGAGTAATTCTGTACAAACTGCTATGTCTTGAAATTGCAAAAAAACACACACACACACACAAAAACTGTACAAGCAACACCAGTGCTTGTTATCAGAAGATGTTCACACAAAAATACACACAAAGTTGTGAGATGCAACCAGCACAGCTGTACTTTAGTTACCTGTATCAATTCAATGTGAAGGACTTCCATTGTTGTGGCATCCAAGAGGCTGTATGCACCATATTTTGCGCAATGCCTAGGCGAATCACATCTGCCATCTCCGGCCAGTTTTACTGGGCGTGCCCTTGGCCGTGGAGTGTCAGGCTGAAGCAACTCATTCACCATCTGTACATGATGGGAAAAAATAGGTTGATACATGTTTTAAATATTTTATTAATATACTGTTCAAAAAAAGAAACGCATAGCTTGTAATATTTGGTTAATTTAGTTATATGGCTACAAGGATATCCACCAAACTGCAGAAAATGTTTATCTGGTCGTCGACCTTTCGTCCATTGCCACAAGTGAGCTCTGCACGTGACGCATGCGTTATCAGTGGCTACAATGTCAAAATTGCTCATTTGGCATGACCACTCGTCATGCTTCAGTGTAATCTCGTGAAACTCGGGGAATATTGAGCTCTCACCATGTCTTCCAAAACCCATAAAAGCGGATTGTTCGCCACAAAGAAATCAGACGACAATTCAGCGACGAAAGATGGCCCGATTGAGCAGAGAAGACCGCCAAATTGCATTGGGTCGTTTACAAGCAGGCCAAAGTCAAAGTGCAATCGCCAGGCACTTCCACGTGTCCCAGAGCACCATCAGTAGACTGTGGGTCAGGTTTCAAGCCACTGGCTCCGTTGCTGACTTGCCACGAGCGGGAAGACCAAGGGCGACAACTGCTGCTCCGCCACCTCCGAAATCGTTTCCTGTCAGCCTCATCTTCTGTCCAGGCTCTCCCCGGGCCACACCGATTATCGGACCAGACCGTGCGGAACCGCCTGCATGAAGCTGGTTTGAGAGCTCGCAGACCTCACAGAGGAGCTGTCCTCACCCGCCGCCATCGCCAGAACCGAGTGCAGTGGGGCAACCAGCACCTTCGCTGGACCGTCCGGAATCACTGGAGACACGTGTGGTTCAGCGACGAGTCCTACTTCCTGCTCCAGCGACATGATGGTCGGAGGAGGGTCTACCGGAGAGTAAACGAACGTTACGCGCCCAACTGTGTGGATGAGGCACCCGTTCATGGTGGTGGAGGCGTCATGGTGTGGGGGGCGATCAATACCGCTGGAAGGAGCACCCTGGTGCACGTCCAAGGGCGCATAACTGCCCAGCGATACGTGGAGGAAATTCTGCGCCCACACGCCCTTCCTCTTCTGGGCCCGTATGCTTATGGGGGAAGTTCGCGACAACTCCCGAAGTTTTGAGTGACATCGGAAGTACTTGCCTCACTTTCGTATGCATGGGCCGGAAAAAGGGTTTACCTCGAAGCAAAGCGAGGAAGTAACTCAGGGTATTTTGCGACTACTTCTAAAGTTTTGAGTGACATCGGAAGTACATCCTCACTTTCGCATGCATGGGACGAAAAAAGAGTTTACTTTGGAAGCTAACGAGGAAGTAAATGAGGGTAAATGTACTACAGCCAGACCCAGTAGTAAACACGCTACTTCCACAGTTTCTCAGTGCAAAAAGGCAGGGCTTTTCTTCAGTTTTTCATGTCAAACCGAGCTGACGCTCCCAAAGAGAGAAAATAGAGGGAAAAGTCGTATCTTCTGCATGCATTTCGTGCAAATTTCCCTGAATACAAACCTGAGTTGCCAGCTTTGACTTTTGTTTGTTCTGGGTCATTGGCCACCACGCTTTCATTCCCGCTTATTATACGAGGGGGTTACTGTGTTTCTATGAAAATGGGCGTCGTTGTGTGCATGTGTGAGTGTGTGTTGTGTGTGTGTGTGTGTGTGTGTGTTTGTGTGCGTGCGTGCGTGTGTTTGTGTGCGTGTGCGTGTGTGTGTGTGTGTGAGTGTGTGTGTGTGTGTGTGTGTGTTCGAGTGTTGAAGTGTAAGTTTCTGCTATTTTTTTTGTCATTGCTTTATCTGTGTGTGTGTGTGTGTGTGTGTGTGTGTGTGTGTGTGTGTGTGTGTGTGTGTGTGTATTTGTGCGAGTGCCTGTCTGCCTGTGTGCGCGTGCGTGCGGGTATAATTGTGCGTCTGTTCCTTCATACGTTTGTTTGCGTGTTCGCGCGTGCCGTGTGTGTGTGTGTGTGTGTGTGTGTGTGTGTTTGTATGTGTGTTTGATGTTTGTTTGATTGTGTTTGTGTGTGTTTGTGTGTGTGTGTGTGTGTTTTCGATGTTATGTGTGTGTTCGACGGTGTGTGTGTGTTCGACGGTGTGTGTGTGTTCGACGGTGTGTGTGTGTGTGTGTGTGTGTGTGTGTGTGTGTGTGTGTGTGTGTGTGGGTGTGTGTTCGACGTTATGTGTGTGTTCGACGGTGTGTGTGTGTGTGTGTGTGTGTGTATGTGTGTGTGTGTGTGTGTGTGTGTGTGTGTACCCACTCCCCACACTATGATGAGCTGACTATATTTGCGCCTTGATATTTTATTCATGTTCTTACGTTTTATGCTGTTTATTGTGATTCACCACACCCGAGTTTATCGTAATTGAGATAATAAAGTGTTCTATGTCTATGTATTATGTCTAATACACATGCACACACGCACGTAGGCTACAAAAATCCAATCTTGACTTTGAACTTTATATAAACATACACCCTCTTCACAATTAACGAGGACAAACGTAATTTACAAACACCTAAGTACAACAATTTTTCTGTTTTAAACATTCGGACACACATTTTCTCAAATAATATGGAATTCACTGAACTTATCTTCTTTTCACTACACCTTATATCTTGATTCCCAAAAAATGGAGTTCTGCCTTTTTAAATTTACCAGTAACACAAACATTCGCTCTGACCAAACTATTTTTGTCCAGCAGTTTTACCGATACACAATCATTAAAAAAACACTACAAAAAGAGTTTTAAGTTAACCGACTTCGCTACCACATAAACAACCTTTTTTTATTGTCCCCAACATTCTGGTCAACGAAATCATTATTATAGACAGTCATTCTATTTAAGGACAATTATCACAGCTTTCGTTCAACCAGTTAAAAACAACAATTATACAGCTACAGCGCGATCAACGTTTGCCCATTTACGAACTCGCGATGAGATTCGTTTCTTCTGGTCACCAAGCCTACCGTTTACAAACGCATGCGCACTAATTGGGATTCCCCCAATTTTCTCGACCTTGACCTCAGAACTCTCGAAGCCACTACTTCGGCGTTCAATTTAGCTCGTGCATACCGAGTAGCTGGCAACTTTGCTTTCGAAGTTCCCACTTCCAATGTCAAGGGCCTCTCGCTTGACATAATTATACGACGATATCGCATCTCAAGGGTCCTTACCCATCCAAAAGAAACCTCCAGCGCATACTACAATTGCAGGACATTCCGTTTTTAAAGGCAGCTCATTGGGAAATGATCTCAGACACAATATCGAAGACGTGAAATGCGTCAATCGAGCAACTGTCGTAACTTGGCTACAATGAGACGGTCTCCTACCTTGCACCATAGACACGGACTGTGACATTCTTGTTTAATTTAGGTGAAATGCTTAAAACAGAGTGACTCAAAAGCGACAGTTCGATCAGTTACTGACCGAAAAAAACGTGCTCGAGTCATTCGGCGAAGGTGGCGAGCTTTCAAACCAGCACGACTGAATAACTCAGAATGCCTTTTTTCATCATGCCTCTATTCTACACGAGTAACATAGTGCAGTGGTAACGGTTCCGGACTCTCGTTCATTCGCTCCGGGTTCAAGTTCCGCCAGGAGCTATATATTTTTTTTATTAATCTTTTCCTTTTTAAGCCTCCGCAATTGCATTCCGGCTGCAAAAACCGGGTTTTGCCTCTGTGTTAATTTTATTCATTTGCAAAAGAAACCTTCCTATGCTTTGAAAAAATCATATCATGTCTTGACTTTCAACTGTACGCGCGTGTGTATAATTATGTGTGTCACTACGGTGAGTGTGTGTGTGTGTGTGTGTGTGTGTGTGTGTGTGTGTGTGTGTGTGTGTGTGTGTGTGTGTGTGTGACGTGTCACTTGTGTCATCATAGTTTCAGTGTGTGTATGAGTGTAGATTGAGAGAGAATGAGAGAAAGTGAGAGAGAGTGAGTGTGTGGTTATTTGTTTGTGACTGTGTGCGTGCGTGTATGGGTGCGTGTGTGTGTGTATATGTGTGCGCGCGAGCGCGCGCGTGTGTGTGTGTGTGCTGTGTGTGGTGTGTGTGTGTGTGTTTATGTGTGCCGTCAGTGTCACTTGTGTCATAGTGTCAGTATGTGCATGAGTGTACGTTTGTCTGTGTGTGCGTGTGTTGTAAGAGAGAGAGAGAGAGAGAGAGAGAGAGAGAGAGAGAGAGAGAGAGAGAGAGAGAGAGAGAGAGAGACCGACACTTCTTTGGCAATTTTGGACCAGACAGCGTCTTTATGTTTAACAGTTAGACTGTTCTGAAATTTGGACAGAATAACCGTTCTTTCGTAAAACACTTCTGTCAAGGGTACAGCAATTTCACCATCTGAAAAAGGCGCAGAACGCCCCTCCGTGTCTACTTTCGTTTTGAGCGGCACACGTGCCTTGCCATTTTCGTTGACTGCCATGTTGATAGAAACGTGCGCATGCGTATTAGTAGGCATTCCCCCAATTTCCCCGACCTTGACCTTAATACTCTCGCTGTCACTACTTTGGCGTTCAAGTCAGTTCATGCATTGTGAACAGTGTTAGAAAGTTGACTTCGGGAGTTCCCACTTCGAAAAGAGGCCTCTACTTCCAGTGTTTCTTACTTCTAGTTCATGCATACGGGCCCTGGCTGACCAGGATGCCATATTCCAGCAGGACAACGCTCGCCCGCACACAGCACGACTCACCACCCAGTTCCTCACCGACCACCATGTCCAGGTGCTTCCCTGGCCATCCATGTCGCCAGACATGAACCCGATAGAACACCTCTGGGATGAATTGGACAGACGTGTGCGCAGGCGAGAAGAAGCGCCGGCAAATCACCGCGATCTATTGCAGGCACTTCAGGAGGAGTGGGACACCATCCCACAGCAAGATATCCGGCATCTGATCCAGTCCATGCCCAGAAGGTGCCGGGCAGTTGTTGCTGCTCAAGGCAGTCACACTCCCTACTGACTTGACAGCCTCGGCACCCAATCGTATTGATTGACTGATTGATTTGAAGATGCAAATGAACTGTGTGTGCATTCAACTGTGTCCATACCAAATTTCAAACAAATAATCTAAATATTGCATTTTCTGTTAATTTTTTCGAAAAATAAAACAAATTTGGCAAGTAGCAACTATGCGTTTCTTTTTTTGAACAGTATAGTTTCAAAAGGTGAAGTAATGATTGTTTCAAAGATGAAGTTTCTGAATAAGGCATACTCATTACAGTTATCCCCTCTCCTCCTTTCCTTCCTTGTGATTTAATTTGCTTTTACAGATAATTATCAACCTACCCTCCTACCTGTGGGTAGCAAAAATGAGAAGAAAAGTTGTGTTTTGCAGATTAACAAGTGAGTGCCAGTATGCAGCAACTGGTGTAAAGTGTCATCAAGTTCTGTGACACCAACAAAACACCAGCTACCTCGGACTCACCTATCGCCCCCAAAATACAAATTCAATAAACACATTGCCATCTCACCTCCTTCCAGGCTTCCTCCTGCGCTTTACTAGGCAGGTCGAGTGTTGTCAGCCTGCGTACCCCGTTTTCTCTGGTCTTCAAGGCAGTGGAGAAATATTGTTGGAACTGCATCCGACTGTAGGCAATTCCCTCTTCGCGGCTCAACAGCGTACGCAACGTGAAGCAGGATGGTTCAAAATGTCTCGAACAGAGGACATCGTGCGGACCCGGCTTCCACAGCTTCTTCGTATTTGGGTCCAGCCGATTCATTTTTACAGCCCATTCCTGCTTGAGCCTTGAGTCCGATGGAAAATGATGAAAACTCAAGTCTGAGTTCTTTGTTTGCGTTTCCGAACATTCGGCAGCAGCACATTCTTTCGGCATGATGTCGCGAGCACGCGCGCATCCACGGCTGCAGCAAAAACGCTGACGGCGAACGTTGCTACTTTCGTTTCTGCTACCCCTCTGTGACGTCACAGCCAAGGGCTGGCCGCCGCGAGGAATTTGAAGTCTCGCGTAGCAGACGAATTTGGCCGATTTTTGAGCATGCATTTTGTGTAAAATTAGACTGATGCAACACAAAACCTGAGATTTACTGATCAATCGGTTTTTGCATCTTTAGATGCTTACCTATATCCTTAAATCAACCCCAACTGCTTTATCTAACTTTAAAAAGAGCCTGTTGGGGTCCTCAGTTTAAGATTGGTTCCTGTGAGATGCTGCTTTTGAAATCATGAAAAGCTGCGGAGAGCATGTGTGTGTGTGTGTGTGTGTGTGTGTGTGTGTATGTGTGTGTGTGTGTGTGTGTGTGTGTGTGTGTGTGTGCGTGCGTGCGTACGTGCGTGCGTGCGTGCGTGCGTGCGTGCGTGTGATTGTGTTTTCTGTCTTTACTGGGCCTGCTCAGATGTCAAAAATTTAGTATATCTCAAACCAATGTGAGACATTTGTGTATCGATAACTACCATTTCAGGTCTTACAGGCAATTCCGTCATTCCCTTGACCGTTGGTGACGATGAGATACTTGGACAACATGCCAAAAGGACGATAGTTGTGCTGCACGAAAGACAACCCCACATAACAACAAGGACGTCGTGCAGGTGGACGACATGTTGGCAGACGATGTGTCAACAATGACAACATCCACAATACTTTCCCCTGGGATTTTCCAGAGCTGTTCAATGAAAGATGATGATTTGAGGACGTTAGACCGTGTATAGGTCCTTCAAACCCAATCAGGCGGGGCCAATGCGAAATGCCAAGCGCTTCACGAAAGACCGTAACTTTACCGTCCATGTTACAACCGTCAACAGAAGTCCTAGCCATATACCGTAGAAACCGACATAGACATAAATCAACCGAAATAAGGACTGTGATAGCATTCACGAGCCAAACAACTTCCTTATAGATTGATTTAAATTTCAAGTCACTGAAAATCCCAAAAGACGTGGCTACATAATCATGAAATATACAGTATATCGCCAAACTGTTCAAATAAAGTACACAACAAAATACGATGAAAGCGCACACCACCCTTGATGCATAATGCAGCCGTAAACAGTGTATTTACTTTATCCTTTTGCGATGAGTCAGCCGTTTTCCCTTAGGTGAAGTGCGCAGCTCCATTACCTCGTTAAGCATTATTCACCGTGCCTTCCCCTTGATTAGAGATGCACAGCGCGTCAAGTTACCTCCCATGAGAGATGCTGACGCTCTGGAAAGCAAATGCTGTGATTGGTTGAGTAGTAGGCTAGCGAACGGACAGAGCGATTTTGCAATGATGACCGTCCTCCGCTAGAATCCTAATGTGATCTTTCCCAACGCCCACGTTTATTGTTTAGCAGGATTACATCTTTGTGTGGAAATTTCACAATGTTGCTGGCGTGTCCGACGCAATTCATTAACTGTATGTTTAAGGTTGCAAGTTCAAAAGGTGGAGGAGGAGGAGAGGACACAATTGAGACATTTTGAACACGATATTTTGAACTTAGTACACGTGCATTAAGGCTATTAAGACCGACAGACAGACAGACTCACTTATGCCATTCGTTTTTGCTGTCTATGTGCGTGTAGGAATAGAACGCAAGTAAACAGTAACTTTATAGCTTTTACGATAACTATTTGTTTAAGCGGTAGTAGTTGTAGCAGCAGTAGCAGCGCCAGTGCATGAAGTACCGTAGTTATACTAGTACTATTAGTAGAAGGAGGGGAAAGGCTCGTAATATGAACCAGTTCCTAATATGAACCACATCAATTCTGAGAAAATTATGACGCGAGAGCGCTCAGATACGATTTCGTTCGCCACGATAACTCTTTAGATAACCTGCACATGTAGAATAACCAAAAAACAACAACTTGGCAGCCGACGCTCTTAATGTGATGCTTAAAACAGATTAGTTTTTGCACACACACAAAAAAAGCTAACCAGATAAAAAGAAAATAGCTAAATTAGACAGCCAATACTATAATTAGTACACGTTTGCAGTGTTGTTAATGTCTATCTCGTGTGAATGAAAACATTATGGGAAAATCTCAAAGTTGACTTTGTGTGCCCCGTAATATGGACCACTTGCAATAAATAGAAGAAAATGGCGGAAAAAGACTTGTTTCAGTCATTAACGAAGGGCGATCTTAAACAGCGGTCTTTAACAAACTTCAAACAGTATTGTTTTTTTGTTTTGTTTTTACTTCCTTCTTGCAAATTTCATTTGCTTCGTTTCTCTGTTTCATTAGGTTATTAAATGTTTATGATGTGCTTCAATTATTTTGTGGGAAAATAATTTTGATTTGTATTTGAACTAATCTGACTGGCATTCTAAGTCGTAGCGTGTGTTGGTTTAAACAATGTTTATTCAACAATTCATATGTATTTGAACATGATACATGTTACGGATCATCAACAAGCTCAAGCTTATGGTGGTGACCCTAACGGGAGAATTTAACATATTGATTACGATAACTTGCGACGAGACTTCGACAAGTACTTTTTAAACCAAAACAAACGAGAAACAAACAAAATGTGCAAACATACATCTATATCTATATATACGGCTTGTGTGTGTCTGTCTGTCACTTCGCGATGCACGGCCAAAGTTCTCGATGGATCTGCTTCAAATTTGGTGGGCATATTCAGGTAGACCCCAGACACAATCTGGTCGATAAAATTTTCAACACGTGCTCTAAGCGCGGCGCGGTGAACCGATTTTGGTTTTTCTGTAGATCCATTCGCAGTAACTCTTCCTTATCTTCTCCATTGTTTTGCGCGTTTATCTCCCTTCCTTCGTGTGGCGTCAATCACGTACGGTATTTGCAAGAATACTGAATGAGAAAGTTTTATCTTCCGATCACAGCTACGGTATCATCCCGGCGAAGCCGGGTATTCCTCTAGTATATATAGATATACATATTTGACAAAAAGAAAAGGCATAATGGAGACAGGACACGACAATAGAATGAACAAAGAATATAAAAGGGAAAGAGAGAGAGGAAAGGAGAGGGAGAGAGAGAGAGAGAGAGAGAGAGAGAGAGAGAGAGAGAGAGAGAGAGAGAGAGAGAGTAGCGTGTGTTGTTGGCTATTTGACAGTGGTGCAAATTAGGCACTTCACGGGTATATATTACGCACCAAGGCGTGTTTTGACTAAAAGTTGTACGAGGTATGATCCAAACAAAATGATCAAATGTGATTTTCGCAGAGACTATTCGGCGTAACCGGCCCAAAATACAGCAGTCATTAGACCTATTCTCCTCCTACATCGATGCAAAGTCACAAGTGCCTGAGCCAATCAGAAGAGGTCTTAAGGTGGCCTTAGTTGGGGTTGCTTTTGAGCTCTGATTTGACGGCTTTTCTTTAGGTCCTGGATGCAATGAAACTTGTTGACAAAAAGTCTGATTTTCAAAGAGGGTGTAACCAGAAATCACAAAGGGTGTAGTCAAGTCTGAAGAATGTATGAGGCAAAAATGGGATCATTTGGTCTTTTAGGAATGGAGGTACTGCCCTTCTTTTGTGGAGACTGATATTTTCATGAAGGAGAAGGGCAGTCTGGGTTTCGCAGTTTGGTCGCTGATTGCTAAACTCGTTAGTAAGTTTGGTTAAAACGGTTTCTGCATAGTACGTGACAATGACTGTGCTATTAGTAGACAGAATATCAACAGCACCTTCATGGTCGAAAAATACAGCGAATAGCCTTGTTTCTGCTTTGAAAACCTCGGTTACAATTGTGATGCATCTCGTCATTATGGTCTGGACACGCTTTGTTTCTGTGTTCTCTGGCACTCAATTAGAAGGAAGCCAAACGTCTCATAATCAGTGACTACAGTAACAACAAATTTGGGGCTACTGGGTTCACAACGGTTGAACAGATCGCGTGCAAGAGGACCCTGATGCTCCTTCCGTTCCCCTGTCAGCTAATGAGGCACCCATTTTGCGGCCAGCTTTTGAAGCGGAAGATCATTGACTTTAATTATCTGGACTGTTGCATTTGAAAGTTTAAGTTTTGCACTTTATACTTGCATGTACACTTTTTAATCTTAGTCCTTAATTGTTGACACAGCAGCTACATTATTCTCGTTTGAAGCGCTCTTCGGAAGTTTTTTTGGCTTGTCAGAGTTATTCCCCTTTTCCCCAGTTTCGATTTCCCTTTTCTTTTGTCAGATAGTAGAATATGGAACAGCTTTGATTCATGTAACGTTCTTCAGCTTTAAAGACATTTTATGTGTATCATCATTTTGCTACACTCTTTCAAAGAAGTGAAGATTTTCATGGCGCTTGTAAGTTTTACGCCCTCACGGCAAACCCATTAGGGGCATTCATTGCGCTTGACAAAAGACCCCGTTTTGAAGCATAACCCAAAAGTGACGTATTTTAAAACCTCGTCATTTATGACGTAGTGACCTAATGACGTCATTTTTTAGAGGTATACCAGTCAAATGGTTAACCTTTCAAATGATATATTACTTTTTATGATCAGTGGCCTGAGATTTGTATAATCGCGGTTTGATCATTTTGTTTGGATCATACCTCGCAACATAGAGAAAACAACTGGACCGATCTTCCTGAAACTTTACACATACATTCTTCCAGATCATATCCCCGGACTATTTTTCCTCTTTTTTTTTTAATAAAAGTTTTTGATGACGTCATATCCGGCGTTTTGCAAAAGTTGAGGCCGCACTGTGGTGACGTAATTTTTTACTCAAATTTATTGAAATTTTGGTCAAGCAGCCTTCGACGAAGCCCGGACTATGGAATTGCATTTCAGCTCGGAAGCTTAAACATTATTGAATGAGTTGAAGCTAATTAGCTCTGATTAAGCTTTAAGGTAACTGAACAGAGAAGATTCTGGAAGCACAACATGAATCTTCTATGCGATAAAGTAGTAATAACTAATAGTAGTAGTGCCAGCAGCAGCAGTAGTCCCTTGTCGGCATCCGTCGGTACTGAAGGGGCCATGGAACTGCGCCTAAAAAAGTCATTTGGCGCTGTAACAGCGCCTGCTGTGGCTGTGCAGCCCGATGCGAGAG
Source organism: Littorina saxatilis (assembly GCF_037325665.1). Taxonomy (NCBI): domain Eukaryota; kingdom Metazoa; phylum Mollusca; class Gastropoda; order Littorinimorpha; family Littorinidae; genus Littorina; species Littorina saxatilis. Next base: position 57,200,343 of record NC_090256.1, on the reverse strand, counting down.
TGGCAGTCTCTGCCGCAGCGACCACACTTGTGAACAGTTATTATCTGTCAGTATCTGATGTTGTTACTTTACTGTTCTTTACTTTGGTTTTGAGCCTTTGTGCTTCCGATGCTAGTTGGAGCTTCTCTTCTCCCTTGGCTAGACTTCTCTTCAGTTCCTGCCTCCAGCGAGCTCGATCTTGAGCAAGGTCTTCCCAGCCGTTGATGTCCATGTCGAGGGCCTTCATGTCTCTTTTGCAGACATCTCTGAAGCGGAGTTGGGGGCGTCCCTGTGCTCTCTTGCCTGATGCCAGCTCACCGTACAGTAGATCCTTGGGGGTCAAGATTCTGGAAGCAGCAGTAGTAACAGCAGTAGTGGAGCAAAGGGACTGGAACAGGACTTGTATCATTATGTGCGTATGTCTGTCCGCTTGTGTGTACACGCGCGCTCTTTTTGCCTCACACGTCCTCTAAACGTTGTTTTTTTAAATTCGAAGCAGAAATTCTTGTGTAATGTTGCACTATATAACGATTCTTGGCAGTGTTGATGGTAACGTGAAGAGCAATCCCTGTGGCTTGATTAGTGATGTCAGGGTCAGGCCCACCACAACATAGCACTAGGCTTTCTGTCCCTTGCTGACAGCCATGGTCTGCAAACAGTTTCCTCCTTCATTTTGCCACCGCTCGACCTTGACTGAGCTTGAGAATGGGGTTGTCTGCTAAACAGGGCATTTTCTTGAAACATTTGACAGCCAGAAATCTTGTCAGTAATAACGATACCGGGGGAGCCTTTGAGATTATACCTGTACATTGTTTTGGGATATTTTTGGGATATTTCTTTGCATTTTGTATTTCTCTTGTGTTTACTTTAAAGTGGTAAACGTCGCAAAAGGCTACCTTGAGCCACCATCGAAAATAGGACCGCTGGATATCCAGATCCTGTTTTCATGTAGTATACTTACATTGTTTCACAGCTAACAGAGTAAATAAGTAAAGCACGCGGCAACGCACAAACGCAAATAAGCATGAATGAACGCATGGTCACACCAACACCAGGCAAACAGAGAGAGCACACACACACACACACACACACACACACACACACACACACACACACACACACACACACACACACACACACACACACACAAGAATGTTTATCACTGTTTGACACATAAAGTCAAAGAAACGCAAATTTAAAGATGTACTGATAAATAAACTTAATGATGATTTTAACAAGGATACAAACACTGCATGGAAAATCTTAAAGGATTTACAAACAATGGGTGAGAGAAATACTTATACCCACCATATGAATACTTTATAATGGATTTCTCATCTTGAAAAACCAATTGGGTCTGAAACCCAGGTAAATCAAGAACAGAAAGAAAGGATAAATTAGGAACTAAATAATATAAAAATATGTCCTTCCAATTCTTCATCAATAATGCCTATTAATTGGATAGAACAATTTCAGACAAAGAAATGAATGATGAATGGTATCATCAAAAGAATAAAACATCTCCAGAAAAAGATGAAATCACTGATGAAATGATTAAAGTGAGTCTTCCAAAATGTTTATCACTTATTCATAAAATATTTAATATTGCATTTATGACAGGCGTTTATCCAGCAAATTGGAAGAATGGTGCAAATATTCAATTATACAAAGGCGGTAATCCAACAGGTACAAATAATCATCGTGAAATAACATTAAGAAGTACCCTGGGAAAAGTTTTAGCACAATCTGCAATGTAAGAATAAATACATTTTTAGAAAGTGAAAATAAATTGATACGAGAACAATCTGGTTTCAGACAAAACAATAGAACAACAGATCAAATATTCATTCTTAAGAAACTTGTAGACCAAGCCCTAAAAATAAAGAATGGCAGATTGTATGAATGCTTTGTTCCCCTTCAAAAAGCATTCGACAATGTATGGCATGATGCGTTACTAGTCAAACTAAATCGAATAGGAATTACAGGAACATGTTTTCAAATTATCGAAAATATGTATTCTGATGCCACTGTTTGTATAAAATCCTCAGATGGATACTGTAGGGAATTCGTTGTGAGAAAAGGAGTACATCAGGGCAGTCCATTAAGCTCAACTTTATTTAACGTATTTTTAAATTATATTACACAGAATTGTTGGATAATGATTCCCCAAAAATTGAACTCATTCGAATGATCGAATTCCATGTCTTTTATACGCTGATGATTTAGGTGTTTTTTCAGCTACAAAGAAAGGCCTTCAGCGGAAACTAGATTATTTATATGAGTATTGCCAAAAATAGGGATTACGGATAAACAGAGACAAAACCAAAGTAGAAGTATTTTCACAAATAGATCCAAAGGTGCCAATATATTGTCATTGTGGAGAAGACATTATTCAAACATCTGAAGAATATAAGTATTTGGGAGTTGTCCTACATAAAAACGGCAGTCTAAATAGAGCACAAGATCATCTGAGCAAACAAGCAAACAAAGGACTTCATGCTTTATGTCGAACGTTTTGAAAGACTGACATCAATATTAAAGTTATATTACAATTGTATGATAGTTTAATAGCACCAATATCAACATATGGTGCAGAAAATAATATGGTTTCCACATCAGATTAATCCAAATGAACAATTTGATTTATCCGAAATTTTGAAAGGATGTGGGACTTGTAAATATCAACATGAAAAAGTTCATTCAAAATTCTGTAAAGAGATTCTTGGGGTACATAAGAAAGCAATGGTATTACCAGTACTAGGAGAATTAGGAAGATTCTCAGTTAGTATTAAAATAATATGCAGTATCATTACCTATACTGGCTACACATTTCGGATCTTCCCAAAACATCTCATCTGAGTAAATTATACTATCGTAAATACACTAAAGGAAATTATACATATCCATGAATATCATTTATAAAACAAGTGTTGGATTAGATCATGTGTTTACTTTTAATGTGAAAAGGTTCAAATATGTTATATGTCAAACATTAGAACTCTATTATATACGATTCTGGAAAGGTCAAATAAATAGTTCACCTGAGCTAAAATTTTTATCGAAGAATAGTAACAAATTATAAAACTGAACCATATCTTTTATGCATAAAACAAAGAAAATATAAACATTCATGGTGCAAACTAAGAATAAGTGCCCACGACCTGAAAATTGAAACTGGTAGATACAACAATACACCCAGGGAAAACAGATAATGTGAAAAATGTGGAGTAGTAACAGATATAGATGAAATACATTTTCTTGATAACTGCATAGAAAACAACCAACTTCGAAAATCTTTCATGAGTGAAATAAATCAACCTATATATTTATATGATGTACCAAGTCAACTTATGCAAATAGACACTGTACAAACTAAATTGGGGGAATTTGTATACAATTGCTTCCCAAAAAAGAAACAATAAATTCATTTTCTTTTTCTACATTCGCGTGTCTTATAAACACTACGTTTCATGACAATACAGTTTATTCTATTCTATACACACACACACACACACACACACACACACACACACCCACACCCACACACACACACACACACACACACACAATAACACTAACGAACACACACTAAGCACATACACACACTGAGCTAACTCAAACAATTTTAACTTAGAAAATAAAAATATTGTCAACGAAAAGCCAAAAAACATGAAAAACAGATACGTTGACGACGGGCGCAGTGGCGTGGTGGTAAGACGTCGGCCTCCTAATCTTGAGTTCGAATCCCGGTCGCTGCCGCCTGGTGGGTTCAGAGTGGAGATTTTTCCGATCTCCCAGGTCAACTTATGTGCAGACCTGCTAGTGACTTAACCCCCTTCGTGTGTACACGCAAGCACAAGACCAAGTGCGCACGGAAAAGATCCTGTAATCCATGTCAGAGTTCGGTGGGTTATAGAAACACGAAAATACCCAGCATACCTCCCCCGAAATCGGCGTATGCTGCCTGAATGGCGGGGTAAAAACGGTCATACACGTACAACTCCACTTGTGCTTAAAACATGAGTGAACGTGGGAGTCTTAAGCCCATGAACGAAGAAGAAGAAGAAGAAGATACGTTGACGCAACACACATAAATAAACATCTAAGTCCCGTCGCGATATAACCTTCGTGGTTGAAAACGACGTTAAACACCAAATAAAGAAAGAAAGAAAGAAACATCCAAGTTGGATGACCCATAAACGAGTTGAAGATGTGAGTAGTGGGTAGGGGAAATAGCGATGTTACGCTGGAGTGATGAACGTGTCTCAGAGTCACCGAAATACGTTACTATGACACATTGAGTGATGCATCTGACCAGCGATGCTGGGCGTGTCTGGACCTCTCTCCGGGGACCAAAGGAGTCGCACAGTCGCCTCAAGGTTTAAAATCGATAAATACAAATAGCACAAACAAAGGCCCGTGCGAAAAATAAGGGTTACAGCGCTTGTCCTGCCCTACACAAACGACGAAAATCAGCTGAAGCCGATTGCATTAGTTCAAGGGTCAAACAGGGTCTCTTCTTTCTGCTGACGTCTAAATCCCCTTTAGCCTTCCACCTATCATTTTGGCCTATCTGAGAAATGAATACAGCAGAGTGATTTGTTAAGTGCTTCCCTCTCACCCTGGATGTTGTGTACACCTCCCCCCTCCAACAGTTGAGTATAGCCAGCAAATTGACGTGAAGTGGGTTGCATGAGGTGGGTGATGCGGTGTCAGATGGAATTCATCGTGGCCTAGTGCTCCCCCTGTCCCTGACAAACCCTTCCGCTCTAGATCTGCTGTCTGGCCCTGACGCTGATTTAGTCAGCACCACGAATTGACAGCGAACAAAATGAAAACACAATTCCCCCGACACGGGTCGCATTTGGTACAGGACAGGAGATACGTTTCTGTCCCCGACCCTCCTCTCGTAAATAAGGGGTATATAGGTCAGTGCGTTTTATTGATTGTATTTCGTTTATTTAGATTCTATGTTCATGTTTTTAACTAAACTTGGCCAACAAATTATTGCAACATATTTCTCACGCTACGAAAAGCGTTAAAACGCAATCCATTTTATACTGTTCAAAAAAAGAAACGCATAGCTTGTAATATTTGGTTAATTTAGTTATATGGCTACAAGGATATCCACCAAACTGCAGAAAATGTTTATCTGGTCGTCGACCTTTCGTCCATTGCCACAAGTGAGCTCTGCACGTGACGCATGCGTTATCAGTGGCTACAATGTCAAAATTGCTCATTTGGCACGACCACTCGTCATGCTTCAGTGTAAACTCGTGAAACTCGGGGAATATTGAGCTCTCACCATGTCTTCCAAAACCCATAAAAGCGGATTGTTCGCCACAAAGAAATCAGACGACAATTCAGCGACGAAAGATGGCCCGATTGAGCAGAGAAGACCGCCAAATTGCATTGGGTCGTTTACAAGCAGGCCAAAGTCAAAGTGCAATCGCCAGGCACTTCCACGTGTCCCAGAGCACCATCAGTAGACTGTGGGTCAGGTTTCAAGCCACTGGCTCCGTTGCTGACTTGCCACGAGCGGGAAGACCAAGGGCGACAACTGCTGCTCACGACCGCTTCATACGGCTCCGCCACCTCCGGAATCGTTTCCTGTCGGCCTCATCTTCTGTCCAGGCTCTGCCCGGGCCACACCGATTATCGGACCAGACCGTGCGGAACCGCCTGCATGAAGCTGGTTTGAGAGCTCGCAGACCTCACAGAGGAGCTGTCCTCACCCGCCGCCATCGCCAGAACCGAGTGCAGTGGGGCAACCAGCACCTTCGCTGGACCGTCCGGAATCACTGGAGACACGTGTGGTTCAGCGACGAGTCCTACTTCCTGCTCCAGCGACATGATGGTCGGAGGAGGGTCTACCGGAGAGTAAACGAACGTTACGCGCCCAACTGTGTGGATGAGGCACCCGTTCATGGTGGTGGAGGCGTCATGGTGTGGGGGGCGATCAATACCGCTGGAAGGAGCACCCTGGTGCACGTCCAAGGGCGCATAACTGCCCAGCGATACGTGGAGGAAATTCTGCGCCCACACGCCCTTCCTCTTCTGGCTGACCAGGATGCCATATTCCAGCAGGACAACGCTCGCCCGCACACAGCACGACTCACCACCCAGTTCCTCACCGACCACCATGTCCAGGTGCTTCCCTGGCCATCCATGTCGCCAGACATGAACCCGATAGAACACCTCTGGGATGAATTGGACAGACGTGTGCGCAGGCGAGAAGAAGCGCCGGCAAATCACCGCGATCTATTGCAGGCACTTCAGGAGGAGTGGGACACCATCCCACAGCAAGATATCCGGCATCTGATCCAGTCCATGCCCAGAAGGTGCCGGGCAGTTGTTGCTGCTCAAGGCAGTCACACCCCCTACTGACTTGACAGCCTCGGCACCCAATCGTATTGATTGACTGATTGATTTGAAGATGCAAATGAACTGTGTGTGCATTCAACTGTGTCCATACCAAATTTCAAACAAATAATCTAAATATTGGATTTTCTGTTAATTTTTTCGAAAAATAAAACAAATTTGGCAAGTAGCAACTAGGCGTTTCTTTTTTTTTGAACAGTATAGTTCAACTTTATATACTAGAAAAGGTAATTATGTCAACTGTTCATATCATTTGTCATATCGGTGGTACTTTGTATAGGCATCCCGTGATAGCCTGTCAATCAAGGTCACCCCAAAAATGACCTGACAAAAATCATAGTCCCGTATTTTAAAATCTGCAAAAAATCAGAATGTAACAAAGACGGTCTTAGCTGTCATATATCGCAATTGTTATCACACAACAATTGCGATATATGTTGCGTTAGCCCATCGACATTTGAGCTGGGTATACTGGGTATATGCATATATGTTACAGGCAATCCGTGAAGTTAGGAAATTCGCGTATTTCCTGATTCATTTAGGAAATACATGTTTTTCCTAAACAGCTTAGGAAATACATGAATTTCCTAAAAGAGTTGGGAAATTCACGTATTTCCTAAAATAAAACGCCAACAATTACATGGATTTCCTAATCTATAAATACACCCAAACGATGCACGAAAATTGTAAAGAAATGAGAAATAGTCCCTTTCATTTTGCTACATTTATTCAATTATTATTTAATAAAACGGGGAAACAGTTTAAAAAATGCACTTATTCACAAAATTGTACTACTCTCGATCATATGAACATATTGGACTAAAACAATTAGCATAATCACGAAAATTGTAAACTTCATTGATTGCCTGTAACATATACAAGCTGTACCCGTTTTCTATGTCCGTACGCTACTTATATGCACGCACCTTTACGTGCACACACACACACACATACACACGCATGTTTGTTCACACGCGCTGCGCGCGTTCGAAATACTCGACTTATTCGCCCGCACAGAGAGAGAGAAAGAGAGAAAACTGAGAGAGAGAGACTCGAGAGAGAGACTTGAGCGAGAGAGAGAGAGAATTGAATTGAATTGAATTGAATTGAACTTTATTTAACAAGGATTAAGATTTAAGGCTACACCTTTTCTTACAATCTGTCCTTGGGACGCATAGACACACAATTATATAATTAAAAAATTAAAAATTAAAAAGTTAAAAAGTTAACCAACAAAAGGAGGTCGGAAAACGTGATAATAAAGATGACGATGATGATGATGATGACGATGATGATGATGATAATGATGATGATGATGATGATGAAGATGAGGCATGAAGAGCATACATATGTGGTTATTCATAAAATCAAATGCATACTATGCAGGTAATTATAAATACAAGCTGGTAGCAATCGAACATGTAGAAATAGTGTAACAAAAATATGTTCAGAACATACAATGCACAGCATATATTTGACGTAATAAAGTGTGGTAAGTCAAAACATTAAGTGGTTTTTAAAACTTTTTAATGACTTTAAGTGCTTAAAGGATGATGGAAGTGAATTCCAAACTGAAGTACCCGAAAAAGCAAGACTGGTCTTATACAGGTCAATTCGTGGAATTGGTGGGATCAAGTTGACCGACCCATATCTGTGGGTAGCTTTATTAAATAATGATGTAATGTAAATCGGCACTTTACCGTAATACAATTTATGCATGAAAATGGCTTTGTTTAACTTGAGATGCTTTTCCAGTGGAAGAAAGTTAAGCATTTTTAATTTCATATCTGTTGAGGCATTATCCTTTACGATGAGTTTGGCCGAGCGACGATAGAGAGAGTCTAACTTTTTCAAGTGGACATCACTGCTGCCATCCCAGAGCGTCGAAACATAATTAATGTGAGGCATTACATGAGCATGGTGGAACATTTCCAGAGTCCTTCTGTCGGTATATTGCTTTAACTTGGATAGGAGGAAAACGTTCTTGGCTACTTTCTTGCAAATATGCTGTAATTGTGCCTGCCACTTGAATTCACAATCAAGAATTACCCCTAAAACGCGATGCTGTTGAACTTGTTCAATTGATTGCGTACCAATAGTAAGATTTAGTTTGAGTGGAGAAATCTGATGTTTTTGTCTGGTTGCAATTACCATACTTTTAGTTTTTATTGCATTGGCACTACATCAGTTATTTACATCGTTTAAAGCTGTTTGAAGGGAGGACTCTATTACTGGAACAGACTTTCCACTTGAATGAAGAGAAGAATCGTCAGCAAAAAAATCACTTCTTACATTACTATCAGAAATGTGCAGTGGCAGATCATTGATATACAGACAGAACAAGATCGGCCCAAGCACTGACCCTTGAGGCACCCCGCATTTCACAGTCTCCTCAGTAGATATTTTACAGTTTAGGGCAGTATATTGAGATCTGTCCTGTAAATAGGAAGCAAAAAAGTTACACACTGAACTGTTTCTGATATACAACTGTAATTTCTTCAGTAAAATTGAATGATCAACAAGATCAAACGCTTTTTTAAAGTCGAGAAACACAGCACCACTGATTTCAGATCGGTTTGTTGCAGACAACCAGGTGTCGCATAGCGTGGTAAGGGCGCTGTGACAAGAGTGATTTGTTCGAAAACCAGATTGAAATTGATGGAAAAGGTTTCTGCTTTCTATGTACGCGAGCAAATGTTTGTGAATATGTTTTTCCAATGGTTTGGATAAAATGGGTAATAAGGAAATGGGTCTAAAATTATTTGGGTCGGATAAATTTCCGCCTTTATGGAGTGGAATTACTTTTGCTCTCTTTAATAAACTAGGTACAGTATTTTGCTTTATGCAGAGATTATACGCATAGGTGAGTGGCTCCACAATATATGGTAGAGCTAATTTGGCCAAGTAAGGAGGAATCTTGTCAGGACCCATGGACTTTTTATTCTCAAGGCCTTCTAGCGCCTTACCTACCTCATGCACTGCCATGTCTGGAATAGTAAAAAAATCGTCCGGTTTACATTTGTCATTACAAAAATCATGTAATTTTGAGAGAGAGACTTCAAAGTCAGAATCAGGACTGTCGCATTTTGCAGATTCATTTAGCCTATTAGCAAGGGACAAAAAATGGTTATTAAAATCTTCAGGGGAGATGGTTGTGGCAGACCGATTTGAATTCTGTTTAGATTTACCTAATATGTTATTAACAGCCCGCCAAACAGTTGCAATATCTTTCTTGTCCTCGATTAATTTATTAAAATAATTTGCTTTTGCTTGACGTGTTAATTCTGTCACTTTATTCCTTTGTTTCTTAAAGTCAGACTTCATGTTGTTTGCTTTGTAAAAATCACGCAGGGACATGGCTTCAATAATCTGTTCCGTCAACCATGGGGGAAGAGATGGATATTTCACTCTGTGGTGACGTAGTGGGGGCATGCTTATCCACTATAGGATAAAATATATCTAGAAGGGCGCCCAACGCCTCGTCAGCAACAACATGATTAAACACAGAGGAAAATGGTGCTAAACTGAGATCAAAGAAGAACTTGGTTTCATCAAACGTTTTAAAGCTTCTATATTTAATAGTTGTATGGCCCTTGTGCACCGGCTTAGGCAACTTGAACGACCAAGAACAAAATATTGAATAATGGTCACTGATGCTTGAAGGTATAGTTTTCACGTTTGACACCATGGAGGTATTATTAGTGTAAATGTGGTCAATCAACGTTGATGTTGTATTAGTCAATCTGGTTGAGGTGTTCACAAGTTGATGGAATCCAAAGAGAGACGTTACTGAGCGCCAGGCTGTCTGGGTTTTTATGCAAATCGATGTTCAAATCACCAAGTAACAAAACATTACGATTATTACATTTAATGTTATCCATCAAATCAATAAAATCGTCAGACCAAGCTGAATGGGATGCGGGATTTCTATATGACTAAGTGCCAAAAGGTGCGCACGAAAAGCGGACAAAGGGGCTAAAAAATAAAAGTTGACAAACACGACTGATATTGTGATTTTTGTTAAGACAACAGATGCTGGAACCCAATTACGAAAAGAAAAGATAAATTTACCCAAATGATTTTACAAATAACGATAATTTTGTTCGTTATATCATTCAAAACGGCACTGAGTCATAGCATTAAGGTTATCTCGCACGTTTTTAAAGCTAGGGCTTTGAAACTTGGCACACAACCAAAGTATAATGACCTCCAGGTATGGTGCACATCACATTAAACAACATTGAATTTCAAGGTCACAGCGAGGTTAAATTTCCTTTGCAAACTGGAAAATTGTCGTTGTCACGTCTTACATGTTTTAATACTAGATCAGTTAGACTTTACATACTTCACATACTTTCAGCATTTTTATAAAACCTCATTAAAAGTGACCTGCTGGTTAATCTTTGTCAAAGTTCAAGGTCACAGCGGGGTCACATCTGGTCCAAATGTGGAATATTTTCAATTTATTCAGCGCGTTTATAGCACGAGCTTTGAAAATACACACAGTTCTAGTGTATAATGTTCACACACGATTAAAGTCTGGTTGAAAAAGTCAAGGTCACAGCAGGGTCGCGTTGAGGTCAAACATATACATTTTTCAATGAGGTTTTCTCATATGTTTTTGAAGCTAGGGCCTTGAAACTTGGCACACTACGCAAGTTAAATTAAACCTCATCAAATTCCAAGGTCACAGTAAGGTTAAAGATCCTTTAAGGATATTTTCTAAAAAAAGGTGACCGCCTGGTTAATGTTTGTCAAATTTCAAGGTCACAGCAGTGCCATCTGGCTTAAACTTTGAAAAATTGTCAATTTCTTCAACTAGTTTTATAGTGTTTGAAGTCATTCACACATGATGAAAGTCTGGTTGATAAAATCAAACGTCAAGGTCGCAGCGGGGTCGCATTGAAGTCAGACACATGCAATTGTCATTTTCACGAACGCCTTTTAAGCAACACCTTTGAAACTTCACACATTCCAAAGTTTTGATGTTGTTTGGTTATAATCAAAGTGTGGTCAATTTCCATGATTGAGAGCATTCACAGGGGTCAAGTTGAGGTCACACAAAAAGTGATAATCTTTATAAGACTCACGTTTGCTGCTATTGCTCACTTGACATTGGTGAAAGTGCTTATTTTATAATTGTTGATCTTGATGTTTTGACCAATTAATATTACCAGGATCAACCATACCAGATTTCAAAGTCCAGAAGTTGTCAAACCTCAAACCTGTTGGAAGTTTCAAAGATTTAAGCATCAACAAATTTCTATTTGATTTGACCTTAAATAACAGATTTGACCTTAAATCTTAAAACAGATCAACCAGACTTTGGTTTGATATAAATTGAAGTTCAATACAATTTCCTTTTTTTTTTTACCCAAACCATAACGCCACTTTGACCTTGACATTTGACTAAGGTCGACCAGACTTGGTTCATGTTTGCTGGTGTTGTCCATTTGTAAATGTACTGATATCTGAAATATGACATGACTTATGTTTTGTCGTTCCATGCTACATGCAGTGTCCGAACAATCTCATTTTTACCCACACGAGACCCTGCTATGACCTTCACATTTCTCAAGGATCAACCTTGAATTCTCCATGTTGAACAATCATTAAGCAAAAGCGTTGTTTGAAGTTTGAAGGTTCTAGCTTCAAAAATCTCTGAAAAAATATGTTTCATCCGTTTTCTGAACCACATGTGACCCAGCCGTGACCTTGAAATCTGACAAGGGTCAACAAGACTTTTACCATGCATGGGGGCGATTAAACCCCAAATGTGTGTGAAGTTTCAAGGTTTCAACTTAAAAAACGTCTGAGAAAAATATACATTTTCCTTTTTGGACAATGTGTTGCACGCAAGACAACACGACAAACGCTCGTGTTATCATTCTTTTACTTTAAGGTCGAATTGCGTGCCCGCTCTTTCGCTAATCTCAATTAAAATTCATCTTGGAAGTTCGGTTTTATTACGCTTTTAATTAAGAAGATTAAACTAAGACAACAAATAGTTAGTTTTACCCATTAAACTCGATAAGGTAGTGACATTTTATGTTGAACGCAAGATGGTGTCGCACGCAAGATCTGAAAAGATGTTGACGACATAATTTCAACACTTGATAGCGCATTCGTGGTTCGTGATTTCTTCACAAATTTTGAACACAGAATGTGTCACGTGGTTCCGTAGATGAAGTAGATCTTTATACATGTAAATTTTGTTTTTAAAAGAAAATAACCGTTAATTACCGAACATTTTGTCGCACGCAAGATATGACGAAATTTTCAAATCGTTTTCAAAAATGCTGTTCAAAAGTTCTGCAGTCTTAGCTGGATTACTTGAAAGACAGCAGTTTGATACACCGTTATCGCTTGACGTGTCGACATCAATTCCAGAATTTTTGAAAAAGAAATTTAGTAAATATCTGCGATTGAAAAATGTTTGCCGTGATGACGACACATCTTGCGTGCGACACCTTAAAATTCGGTTATCGAAAAAAAAAAATTCTCTCGAGATTTAGATTTGACGTTTGGTCTCGTCTGTAAAGCGATGTTTCAGGCATTCAATCAAACTAAATGCAATTCATTTGTGCTTCTTGTTATTTTTCTGTGGCATATTCAAAACACGAGGTATCACGATGTCCGTTTTCAGATGGCCGGTTTTGGCGTTATTTTTGACTTTAAACAAAGATAACTTCAAAACCGTTTAAGTCAGACACACGAAATTATGTCCACTATCTCTTCGCACATTCATCCACACACACACCAATTTTCAGCAGACACACGTTTTTAGAAACATTTTTATTGTAAAACAAAGTCGTCTTCTGTTCTGTGAGCACCTTTTGGCACTTAGTCATATACAAAGCCGAGGAGAAAAGAATTCGAATTCTTATACGAAATTTCGAGCCAAAGGCATTCAATACTGTTCACTTCCAAATCAGCCCTGCGCTTAACAAACTTTGCTATGGAATCATGGACATAAACAGCAAGACCAGTATGTTGTACTTCCATACTGTCACGTCGGATTGCAGAATAATGAGGAATCCGCAACATATCATCACAGATGCGTGAGTCTAGCCTAGTCTCTGAAATCCCAAACAAATGGGTTATGGGAGAATGTTGATTTAATAACACGCAGAGATCAGGAATTTTGTTCAAAAGATGATAAATGTTCAAGTGACCGATATTCAGTCCAGCGGCTGAAGCAAATGACGACATGCTTATAAATGTTAAGACACACGCGGAAGCAGACACAATAAACGCACACACTGGACGTTGTAGAGGGAATGATCCAGCTTTGCCAGTAAAGGCAAAAATCCTTGTCGTCTACGAATTACACAATAGAGTTCTAAACAATGTGCTACGAAGTGTCACTGGCACGTCAGACGATATGAAGAAGTGCTAGAACCGATGGGAAAGAAACACACTCTTTCCTCAGTGTCCACGTCACGTCACACAGACAGGCAGTCCGAATACAACGCAAGGCACAACTAAAAACACAGGTATAGTCACTGCACAAGGTGCAAAATCCCTTCGAACTTTATCGTAAGAGTATAAGCGCAACACAAGCTCTATAGGTTGTATAACACTACTAGGACAATTAACCAAAAGATGTTTATCCAAGGTGACCCGGCCAGAGAGAGAGAGAGAGAGAGAGAGAGAGAGAGAGAGAGAGAGAGAGAGAGAGAGAGAGAGAGAGAGAGAGAGAGAGAGATCAAATCAAATCAAATCAAATTTTATTTTTCGAGGGTTGTGGCATAAGCAATATAAACGAGCTTCTTTTCAACCAGCCCTCGGCCCAGAGAGGGACTACTCTAATCTTATATATACATACTAGATGATTACCCGCTTCACCGGGAAGAAGTAGAGCCGAATACCCGGCCGTCGCCGGGGACCCGGCTTTGCCGGCGCACCGCACGAAGGAAGGAAGATAAACGCGCAAAACACTGGAGAAGAGTAATACCCGGCTTCGCCGGGACAGTGACCTTCTAAAAATAGTATAACGGGAATATGGATTGAGCGTTGTCGACAGTGACCTTCTAAAAATAGAAACGGGAATATGGATTGACGCCACACGAAGGAAGGGAGATAAAACGCTGAAAACACTGGAGAAGATAAGGAAGAGTTACTGGGAATGGATCCAGAGAAAAACCAAAATCGTTTGAGCGCTGCGCGCTGAGAGCACGTGTTGAAATATCTCATCAAGCAGGTTGTGTCCGGGGTCTACCTGAATATGCCCACCAAATTTGAAACAGATCCATCGAGAACCTTGGGCGTGCATCGCGGACACACACACACACACACACACACACACACAGACACACAGACACAAGTCGTATATATATATAGACTAGATGAATACCCGCTTCGCCGGGAAGAAGTCGAGCCGAATACCCGGCTGCGGGACCCGGCAAAGTACGCCGGCTTTGCCGGCGCACCGCACGAAGGAAGGGAGATAAACGCGCAAAACACTGGAGAAGAGTAAAAATAGTATAACGGGAATATGGATTGAGCGTTGTCGACAGTGACCTTCTAAAAATAGAAACGGGAATATGGATTGACGCCACACGAAGGAAGGGAGATAAAACGCTGAAAACACTGGAGAAGATAAGGAAGAGTTACTGGGAATGGATCCAGAGAAAAACCAAAATCGGTTCAGCGCTGCGCGCTGATAGCACGTGTTAAAATATCTCATCAAGCAGGTTGTGTCCGGGGTGTAGCTAAATATGACCACCAAATTTGAAACAGATCCATCGAGAACCTTGGGCGTGCATCGCGGACACACACACACACACACACACACACACACACACACACACACACACACACACACACACACACACACACACACACACACACACAAACACACACACACACGTCATAACTATATACACACGTTACAGGCTTTACACAAATTCCTACGTTATGATCAAAATTGGGAATTACCAGAACATGTTTAATGAAACACTGAAACACCAGACTGATTTGATGGATGTGTTCACGCATTGATAGTGTATATGTGTGTGGGCAGGCAGGCGCATGTGTACCTCCACACTGCCTCTCTCTGTGTTATGGTATTTGATTACATAAGCAGCGTATAAGTAATGATTGTTATTGTTTGTCTCGAATTTTATATTTTAACGAATTACTGCCTTCCATCAAAAATAAAATTGTTACATTTACTTGAATTTACATGTTGCATGTCTTAGACTTGATGTTCTCTTCCTATGCGCTTTCGTCCTAGTCTCTCCTTGTGGTTGTTTGTACTTTCTCCCACCTCCCCCTCCCTTTTCTTTTTTTTTCTGTATATTCCTCTGTTCCTATTTAGTTCCCCATCCCCATTCTTTCAATTTGTTCTTCTGGTTTATTGTTGTTATGTCCACCATTACGAAAATGTGTGTAATTTAGTATTGTTCTGGTCACGTGATAATTATAAGCATTTGCTTGAGTGCGTGTCCTAGCTGTATGTTTTGAACTGTTCATGCGAAGAAATTCTGAATAAAATTTTGTTTAAACCAACGAAACACTGATGCTATATTGTGAATGAATGTAAATGAGCTAGTATGCTGTCATACAGGAATCAAACACAACGCCAAAGGTACGTTCCCTCCACTGTATTATATGGTTATGACTGGGTGGCCGAGTGGTAACGCACTTGCGCTCGGAAGCGAGAGGTTGCGAGTTCGACCCTGGGTCAGGGCGTTAGCAATTTTCTCCCCCCTTTCCTAACCTAGGTGGTGGGTTCAAGTGCTAGTCTTTTGGATGAGACAAAAAACCGAGGTCCCTTCGTGTACACTACATTGGGGTGTGCACGTTAAAGATCCCACGATTGACAAAAGGGTCTTTCCTGGCAAAATTATATAGGCATAGATAAAAAAAAAATGTCCACCAAAATACACGTGTGACTTGGAATAATAGGCCGTGAAAAGTAGGATATGCGCCGAAATGGCTGCGATCTGCTGGTCGATGTGAATGCGTGATGTATTGTGTAAACAATTCCATCTCACACGGCATAAATAGATCCCTGCGCCTTGAGTCCGAGTCTGGAGATACGCGCGCGATATAAGACTTCATATATACTGTTCAAAAAAAGAAACGCATAGTTGCTACTTGCCAAATTTGTTTTATTTTTCGAAAAAATTAACAGAAAATCCAATATTTAGATTATTTGTTTGAAATTTGGTATGGACACAGTTGAATGCACACACAGTTCATTTGCATCTTCAAATCAATCAGTCAATCAATACGATTGGGTGCCGAGGCTGTCAAGTCAGTAGGGGGTGTGACTGCCTTGAGCAGCAACAACTGCCCGGCACTTTCTGGGCATGGACTGGATCAGATGCCGGATATCTTGCTGTGGGATGGTGTCCCACTCCTCGTGAAGTGCCTGCAATAGATCGCGGTGATTTGCCGGCGCTTCTTCTCGCCTGCGCACACGTCTGTCCAATTCATCCCAGAGGTGTTCTATCGGGTTCATGTCTGGCGACATGGATGGCCAGGGAAGCACCTGGACATGGTGGTCGGTGAGGAACTGGGTGGTGAGTCGTGCTGTGTGCGGGCGAGCGTTGTCCTGCTGGAATATGGCATCCTGGTCAGCCAGAAGAGGAAGGGCGTGTGGGCGCAGAATTTCCTCCACGTATCGCTGGGCAGTTATGCGCCCTTGGACGTGCACCAGGGTGCTCCTTCCAGCGGTATTGATCGCCCCCCACACCATGACGCCTCCACCACCATGAACGGGTGCCTCATCCACACAGTTGGGCGCGTAACGTTCGTTTACTCTCCGGTAGACCCTCCTCCGACCATCATGTCGCTGGAGCAGGAAGTAGGACTCGTCGCTGAACCACACGTGTCTCCAGTGATTCCGGACGGTCCAGCGAAGGTGCTGGTTGCCCCACTGCACTCGGTTCTGGCGATGGCGGCGGGTGAGGACAGCTCCTCTGTGAGGTCTGCGAGCTCTCAAACCAGCTTCATGCAGGCGGTTCCGCACGGTCTGGTCCGATAATCGGTGTGGCCCGGGGAGAGCCTGGACAGAAGATGAGGCCGACAGGAAACGATTCCGGAGGTGGCGGAGCCGTATGAATCAGTCGTGAGCAGCAGTTGTCGCCCTTGGTCTCAGTTCCCGCTCGTGGCAAGTCAGCAACGGAGCCAGTGGCTTGAAACCTGACCCACAGTCTACTGATGGTGCTCTGGGACACGTGGAAGTGCCTGGCGATTGCACTTTGACTTTGGCCTGCTTGTAAACGACCCAATGCAATTTGGCGGTCTTCTCTGCTCAATCGGGCCATCTTTCGTCGCTGAATTGTCGTCTGATTTCTTTGTGGCGAACAATCCGCTTTTATGGGTTTTGGAAGACATGGTGAGAGCTCAATATTCCCCGAGTTTCACGAGATTACACTGAAGCATGACGAGTGGTCATGCCAAATGAGCAATTTTCACATTGTAGCCACTGATAACGCATGCGTCACGTGCAGAGCTCACTTGTGGCAATGGACGAAAGGTCGACGACCAGATAAACATTTTCTGCAGTTTGGTGGATATCCTTGTAGCCATATAACTAAATTAAGCAAATATTACAAGCTATGCGTTTCTTTTTTTGAACAGTATATATAATAAATACACACAATCATGAACATAAAGGTTAGGTACTCAAAAATCCAGTACTAACAGTTTTGGTAGGCAAAAAAAACACTCGAGATGACAATCTCGTACACAATTGCAATAACAAAACTCTCTACCCTTCACTGAGGTATAAAACTACAAAAACAGTCCGTGAACTCACAGGCACACGATATCTAGTTTACAGGTATCTACTCACGGCTCGTGTGTAGTCAACAAAAACCAGTTATAGTTCCTACCACGGCAGACTTAAAACACCGTCTGCTGTCTACTAAATATTCCTTATCTCTTAAGTAATTAAGATATTGTAGACATATTTTAATTCTGGTCATACGTAGAATTACACAGCTTCTATTGCTGTTCACTAGGAAATGTATTTTACTACTAATTCCTGCTACTGGTGACCTCGGTCTACTCAGTTTCTACCGCCCTGTGACCACTATGGTCCAACTCTACGGACAAAAATAACCGTGCACTAGCTTCTAGAAATCCCGTCGAATCTCAGCTATGCGAGTCTAAAGGCGTAATATTCCGGCGGCTTCTCAGATCCTTCTTTCTGTCATCTGGTCGCTATTTTCCTTTACGACCGGTTACACGACGCACTGCACACCATAAATAGCGGACATCTTGTCTTACATATCTGTCTGCTATGTTTAAAGTTACAGTGTTAGTCGATTCGACTTATGCGATAAATATTAACGGTATTCAAATGCTTATTCCATTTACCTGTTAAGTGCTCTACTCGGGCTTCCTTTCTCCCGGTCGATTCCTGTGACAACCCCTCCCTGTCGCTGGACAGTGGTTAAGTGTAACGATATCTTCCTTGCGATTCACAACATCAACTCTCTCGGTCAGTGAGCTGAATTTACAATCCGTGCACCACACTTCACTACGTCACTCTATTATCTCTGGTTAGTGCTCTCAAAGCGTGGAGGATATCACTATCAAACTTTGCCTGTTAGTGTTATTCGTAATTTCCTTCACATATATGGACAGATATGATCAATATGAAAATAATCAGAACGAAGTCTTCCATCAACTGTGACTTTTCGAAATTTGACATTAAATGTAATGAGAGGTGTTTTTTTGAAAGTATTGAGAAAGAGAGAGAGAAAGAGAGGGAGGGAGGGAGAGAGAGAGAGAGAGAGAGAGAGAGAGAGAGAGAGAGAGAGAGAGAGAGAGAGAGAGAGAGAGAGAGAGCATTTTGTTTGTTTGTTTGCTTAACGCCCAGCCGACCACGAAGGGCCATATCAGGGCGGTAGAGAGAACATAACATAACATAACATAACATAACATAAAGTAACATAACATAACATGACATCTTTGTTTTCCGAGGGTAATACGAGTAAAATAAGCATTTTCATACCTTTTTTTCATGAGCGTTCGCCAAAAATAGGAACACACATTTTTAGAGAGAGAGCAAAAATTAGAGAAAATTAATGCTAAGGTATTCAAGATGTCATCCTAGTAATCACCCTGTCTTATAAAAGTCAAAATTTGCATTTGAAGCTGTCAGTTGTCCGTGCTCCCTGCAGACCCCAGCTGTCCATTCCATACAGACTGCTTTGCCTTCGGCGTTTGGCTTGCTTCCCCATAGTATGAAAAATCAGAGAGCCTGTAAATATGTTATCATTTCTCCCGCCGAATCCATCATTTCACATGTTCAACTCGAGTTTCGTTGATGTTTATTTGTGATATTAATTTCGCCCCCCAAAAATGCGAAAACTTTCGTTCCATAATTAAAGCATTCATTCTTGTGTCATTCAAACTGTCTATGCATTTTAAGGCGCTCAATTGGCTATCTGGCACTTTTCGATTTATTGTACAGGGATCACGTGACTGCCGCTCAAAATAAGGGTACCCTCAAAACCGACCTGACAAATACGTAAGGTACCATTTAAACAAATCAACGAAAATTCAGACTAGAGACAGCCTTGTAATTGATTTGACTTCTATCTATATATATATATACGACTTGTGTGTGTGTGTGTGTGTGTGTGTGTGTGTGTGTGTGTGTGTGTGTGTGTGTGTGTGTGTGTGTGTGTGTGTGTGTGTGTGTGTGTGTGTGTGTGTGTGTTCGCTATGCCAAGCCAAAGTTCTCGATGGATCTGCTTCAAATTTGGTGGGCATATTCAGGAAGACCCTGGACACAACCTGGTCGATGAGAATTTTCAACACGTGCTCTCGGCGCGCAGCGCTGAACCTATTTTGGTTTTTCTGTTCATCTTCCCAGATCCATTCCCACTAACTCTTCCTTATCTTCTCCAGTGTTTTGCGTTTATCTCCCTTCCTTCGTGTGGCGTCAATCCATATTCCCGTTACTACGTTACTATTTTTAGAATGTCACTGCACTGTCCAGAACACTTTCCTTGCACCCGTAAGTTGTCCTCACTGTAAAAGTGCAAAGGTCATATATATATACGGCTTCTGTGTGTGTGTGTGTGTGTGTGTGTGTGTGTGTGTGTGTGTGTGTGTGTGTGTGTGTGTGTGTGTGTGTGTGTGTGTGTGTGTGGAGGCAACACCTGTGGATTGTAGAGTTCTGTTTGTGATGGGGTCTGGCGGCTTTTGTCTGTCTGTATGTTCTGGCCTTTGAGAAGCCATGACAGTTAATATAGTGCTTAGAAATAAGCTCTAAAATTCTCAATCCCGTTTGAGAGGACTTCGCCTTCAAAGGTGATTGTGGTGTTTTGGCACTCGGTTACATTTGACGTCGTCGACAGGGATGGGACTCGACATGATATGTTCAGGAATGGCATTATGGCCACTGAATCATTTTCGTGCTGTTCCCATTCCACCAACCTGGGAGGGACCTAAGCTTGGCGGGTCCATGGTTCGGAACTTTGGGGACAAAGTTCATTCAAAGGGGGTCGAGTGTGACAGGGAGACTACCGTCGCCCTTCACAGCAGACTCTGCAGAGTTGTTCGCCTTAGAAGTTGTGGGCTTTCCTTGCATGTACCCGTAAGTTGTCCTCACTGTAAAAGTGCAAAGGTCGAATCTATTTATCGAAAAATCCACTGTCATCTATCTCTATATATTTATATATATACATAGATATATACGGCTTCTGTGTCTGTGTGTGTGTGTGTGTGTGGAGGCAACACCTGTGGATTGTAGAGTTCTGTTTGTGATGGAGTCTGGCGGCTTTTGTCTGTCTGTATGTTCTGGCCTTTGAGAAGCCATAACAGTTAATATAGGGCTTAGAAATAAGCTCTAAAATTCTCAATCCCGTTTGAGAGGACTTCGCCTTCAAAGGTGATTGTGGTGAACCGCCACGCTGTCTGTCTCTGTCTCGCGATTCACCCCGGCGAAGCCGGGTATTCCTCTAGTTCTCGATATATGTGGAGAAAGACAAATCAATTATCTTTCCGGAACAGGTTGTTTCGTTCAGCAATTATTGAGTATTTCCTGCGTTATGTTGATCATTTCTACAAGTGCAAGTGTTGATCGCATGAGCGGTCGAAAACGGGAGGGTTTTGTGTCAATTTACCATGACAAAAAGCGCTGTTTTTCAGCAATGGTCCAATGAATTGCTTTGAAACTTTCCGGATCTGATACCTTCATACGAGAAAAACTGCGGTTAACATTTCAGTTTACAGGTATTTGTTAAGATATCATGCAATCTTTCAAAAACAGTTTTAACCTTCGCCGGTCGTCGTGGGTCCGTGTGGACCCAGAAGAGTGTTTAATTGCAAATATCTCTTAAACCAGTTGAACTTTTTTTAATGAGCTTTTAAGAATGCCTCAGACACATAACAAGCTCTTATTTCCTAAAAGATCATTAAATTTCAGCGAGAAGTAATTACAAAAACAAAGGTCAAATTTAGACTACACACGGAAGACATCGTAGGGCCGTGCGGACCCATGTTTCTCAAACTGTGACTTACATAAAAACTAGGGAGAGAAGTCACAAACCTTCAGGGATTGGCTCTAAACATCATTTTCTACGATCTGTTTAATTTTGGAGTTAATAAGCAAGTCGCGTGGAGCGAAATTAATACATAACAATGTGGGTCCACACGGCCCCACGACGTCTACAGAAGGGTATTCACGTTTTTCTTTTTTTGAGAAGCTTTAGTCCGCACGGTATTTAACCACGGCGTCTACGGAAGGGGATGCACGTTTTTGCTTCTTTGGAAAGCATGGGTCTACGGAAGGGTATGCATATTTTTCCTTCTTTGAGAAGCACGCCCCCGCGATGTCTTCCATGTGTAGTCGATAACCCGGTCGGGCGAAGATTAAAACCCGTCATAGGATTGTTGACTTCGCTTACTTACAAACAGTTGATTGATACAGGAACTGCCAAAGTTTTATATAACCACTGGGGTAAATTTGCTAGCTGAGCGAATTATTTCCATGACATTTCTATTAGCTGTACGATTTATCAGGTTGGTATTTACTGAACGTTAATGGGTCTCGCTAGTCTGCACACATTCCCAGACCTTTTGTCGTCTTTTTCTACTGACCGAGTGACCCAATATACCCCACTGGATGTTGTTTGACCACGTGACCTTGCGTGATAGAAGCCTATCAAGAGAAGAGTTACATAGCGCGACAGACGATCACTCAGTGGACAGTGCCACAGACAAGCCAGAACTCCCACTCTCTGTTGGCCTCAGCACCGTGATAGGTCGATAACTAAACTGCGCTTCAGGGCTAGACAAGGCCTTGTTAAACACGTCCGGACCCATCGCCAAGTGAATCGCCTCTTTACTTACTTCTGCCGCGTCGTCTGAGGCTAAATGTGGATAGTTTTTAGTTCAGCGCCGATATACCCAGATATCTACAGACTCAATGCTCCCGCTCGCCATGTACCCTTACGACCAGGGCATCGATCTTTGACCCATGACAATTAATTACGACTTTGATCAAGAGTGAAGCCTTAGGCCTCCTTCCCTGAGGATCTGGGTTTCACTTTGCAATTAGAAGGCTTAGAGCCATGTTTGAACTGTGCGATGGTGGAACACAGTTATGAGACTTCTCGGTTGTCAGGACTGATAATTATTGCTTGGGGAAATGTTTATTCTGAACCTTGTGCTATAAAAAGCTTGAATCATCAGTTTCTTATGCGGCCATGCAGGCAACTGGGCAAGGCCAGCCGACAAAATGCATCTTCTGTTTCTTCTTCTACGTCAGCAATCTCCTCTTCCTCATCTTTCTAGTCATCACAAAACAACAAACAGCATGTACGTAATACTACACCAGCATATCGTGCATAACTTATTCGGAGAAAAAAAATAGTTGGATGGTCTGAAGGTGTAGACTGCAAGGCATTCAGTGCTATTGCTCTAAGACCACAAGACACTCTTAGACATTGTTCGGGCTACCATGACACACACACACACACACACACACACACACACACACACACACACACACCACACACACACACACACACACACGCACACACTCTCCGACACACACACACACACACACACACACACACACACACACACACACACGCACGCACGCATCATACATATCATAATGTCTCACGCTTTTATTCTTTCAGTTGCCGCTACAGAAGCAAACGTTAAAGTTATACTCAAGCTAACAAAAACTGACAATACCTGCTATTCAGACTTGGTCGTAGGACAAACGTTTTCTTCCACACGAGATTACGTTAATTCTCTAAAATATAGCAAAACGTCTGTCCTACAACCAAGTCTGAATAGCAGGTATTGGTTGTTTTTGTAAAAAAAAAAATACCCCTAAGTGAAAACACATTTTGGAAAAAGTGTACAGGGAAAATAATTTGAAGCGATGATTTTTCAAACAGTAAAATTGCAATGCATGATGTCCTCCAAAAATAAATAGACACTACTACATGGCTTGCTGTGTCGTACTACATTTACACGAGTTACTTTTTTAAAGATTGAAATGCGAGCGAAAGCGTTTTTTTCACCACCGTACTTGAAAAAAAGAAGTTTTAATCTGGTACGACACAGCAAGCCATGTAGTCTTGATGTCAATATTTTGAAGAATTATCGTCCTGTATCTAATTTATCATTCTTGTCGAAAGTTTTTGAAAAGGTAGTTTTGAAGCAGCTTAGGCAGAACGTTTGCAAACGTTTTCTAGGCAACGCATAGTTTTGTTGTGGCGCTCGCGAACGCTCGTGAAAGTTAGCAAGCGCTCGGTACGAGTTTGTTTGTTTGTTTGTTTGCTTAACGCCCAGCCGACCATGAAGGGCCATATCAGGGCGGTGCTGCTTTGACATATAACGTGCGCCACACACAAGACAGAAGTCGCAGCACAGGCTTCATGTCTCACCCAGTCACATTATTCTGACACCGGACCAACCAGTCCTAGCACTAACCCCATAATGCCAGACGCCAGGCGGAGCAGCCACTAGATTGCCAATTTTAAAGTCTTAGGTATGACCCGGCCGGGGTTCGAACCCACGACCTCTCGATCACGGGGCGGACGCCTTACCACTAGGCCAACCGTGCCGGTCTCGGTACGAGTACCATTGTCTGGGGTCACTGAAGCGTAACAAAGGCGACCGCTCGCAGAGGATGGTCTAGGCAACGGGGGTTTGTGCCGAGCATTCTGTAAAGGTGGCACGCCAGAAACTATTGCACTGTAGGCTACTGAGCTTGCTGTTTGACTCTCTCTCTCTTTCTCTCTATCGCAGTCTCTCTCTCTCTCTGTGTCTCGCTCTTTCTGTCCCTCTGTGCCTGTCTCTCTGTCTACGTCTATGTCTCTCTCTGTCTCTCTTTCTCATTCTTTCTTTCTTTCTCCCCCCCCCCCCCCCCCATATCCCTCTCCCTATGTCTTTCTCTTTCTTTTTACCTCTCTCTCTATATCTGTCCGTCTCTCTTTGTGTCCGTCTGAAAGTCTCTCTCTCGTATCTTTTTTGCTCTCTTTCTATCTCTTTCTCTCACCTCCTTGGCACGCGTGCGTTTGACCGGCACGGTTGGCCTAGTGGTAAGGCGTCCGCCCCGTGATCGGAAGGTCGTGGGTTCGAACCCCGGCCGGGTCATACCTAAGACTTTAAAATTGGCAATCTAGTGGCTGCTCCGCCTAGCGTCTGGCATTATGGGGTTAGTGCTAGGACTGGTTGGTCCGGTGTCAGAATAATGTGACTGGGTGAGACATGAAGCCTGTGCTGCGACTTCTGTCTTGTGTGTGGCGCACGTTAAATATCAAAGCAGCACCGCCCTGATATGGCCCTTCGTGGTCGGCTGGGCGTTAAACAAACAAACAAACAAACAAACGCGTGCGTTTCTCTCTCTCTCTCTTTCTCTCTCTCTCTCTCTCTCTCTCTCTCTCTCTCTCTCTCTCTCTCTCTCTCTCTCTCTCTCTCTCTCTCTCTCTCTCGCATATAAACACACACTCGTAGACGTGCGCATACGCACGCATGCACACAGACTCACACAGACGCACACAGACGCACGCACACACACACACACACACACACACACACACAGAACGTGTGTACATGAGTGTGTGTGCGCGCGCGTGACTGCGAGTGTGTGTTTGTGTGTATGTGTGTACGTGTACGTGTGTGTGTGTGTGTTTGTGTGTGTGTGTGTGTATGCGCGCGCACGCACGTGTGATTGTGTGTGTATGTATGTGTATGTATGTGTGTATGTATGTGTGTATGTGTGCGTGTAC